>NW_024062752.1:1200000-2400000 GCF_006381635.1 Hibiscus syriacus | reverse complement strand
TGACTTATTACATGCCAACACTTTATACATAACCAAAAACATACTTTGTCAAATATTTCTGATCTGATCTTTTGGTAAGGAAAACTGACATGTCTTGCCCGCATCACTCCTTACTCTTCTCGAAACCTACGTGTGAAACAATCACACGCTAAGTCGAAGACTTAGTGAGGCATAACAACTTATAATGCACTTTAAAACCTATATTGATACATGCATGTTCTATTCTATCATGTTACAGCAATTTCATGCATTTTTCATATCGTATAAAATCATATCAGATTAATTGCAGTAAATACATGCATACACATACTTCATCATTAACAGTTTATCATATAATCACATACTATTTCAATCAAACACTATGCACACGCAACATCATATCATTTCTATAGCATTTATCATACCACTAACTTATATTTGTTCATTTTTCTGGATTAGCCCATGTACATATGTGAGAACTATCGATATGTGAGTCTATAGAGGTTGTACACTATGCTGTCACCACAGCTCGTATAAATGCACCGAAGTGCCCCGTAGAATTGCACCGAAGTGCCTGTAGAATTGCACCGAAGTGCCCGTAGAATTGCACCGAAGTGCCATATAATAATGTCCATAAGGACCACATAGAATTCTGTAAGAATCATATACATATGCTAGGGATCAAGTATGTGTCTTTCCAGACTTCACACAGGTTCCAAAGAATATACATATGTCCCTAAGAACCGCGTAGACCCTCGACTCTTGGCATGCCAACTATACCCCTAGCTCTCATGACACATAACATGGGCGTTATCATTTATTTCATTTCAAATATTCACATAAACTTGTAATTCACTTTCACATATCACTTATCACATAGCTTCTTTTCATATGATCACATAGTCCCGTAGTTCACTTACATGTAGATCATTTCCATATAATTTACATGTCACATATGTCATGTTTTCATATAATTTTTATCATTTCTCATCCAATCACCTTTATTCATATAAACATACTTATCATATCTTGTTCACATAAGATCATATACTTCATATAATACATCGAAACACCTAGAACACTTTCCCGTAGCTTATAGTCATAAGTCTTATCTCATAACATATACTTGTTTTCACATATATATATATATTTCATATCATTTCTTATACCATCACTTAATTCATTTAACATCCATAACATATTATGTAACATATTAATAGAAATACCTATAAGTCATATCACTTAGAGCACATATATATACTTATAGTCACATTGCTTATATCTTAATCTTATGCCTTCTCTTAGACCTATATATATTCACATGTTCAGGTAATCCATCATTTCATCACATAATTATGTATTCATATAACTCATTTCCTTTCATTTCATATCTATATATATATATATATATATATATATATCCTCAAGATTTATCCTAATATAAATCATATAGCACTCTTATAATTCATATTCATATTCATCTCTGTCAGACTTATAAACACATCTCACTTCTATTATTTCTTTATGTATAATCTAATCTGTTTACTTAATTCAATTTCATATAACTCGTATAATATTCTCATATAACTTCACAAATTTCTATCATTCAACCTATGTGTTATAGCTTTATTTAAACATATGAATCTTTCCCATCTAGCTTATCTTATATGTTCATCTTATCATTTATGTTCAAATCTCCTAGTTAGTGTACTATTCTCACTTCATCCTATAGATCAATATTATCCAGCTTATTTCACTTATCATATAATAATAATATATTTTACTATGATCACATAGTTTACATCTCATCTAATTCATAACCTTTCTTATGTAATTACTTATACTTTATCATCTAACACATAAAAGAACAGATCGATCCATATAATCAAGCATACATACATGCATATTCAACTCATGTCTTTAATCATGCATTCATGTGTAACACTTCAGGAACTAGACTCATCGCAAGTCGTATTCCCATCGCACATCATATACTATCGAATATGCACTCACCTGGCCTCACTAGTCAATTCCAATCTCTTATCTTTCCCTTGATCGATCTTACTTGCCAAACGTTCCAGAATTGCTTTATGCGTAGAATCTACATAAACGTATATTTCGAGACCATCATTAGATACCTACACCTTGTAATTGGATACTAGCAACTTAAACTAACTTATTAAACCCATATTCCCAATTTCCCTTTAGGGGGAATCGGTTCCCCCCTATGGGGGTATCGGTTCCCCCATGACATACTGGAAATTCTTGTTCGTTTGAAGGGGTATCGGTTCCCCTTGAATGGGTACCGATTCCCCTTGCCCAGAAATCATATTTTGAGCTCGAAAATCCTTCATTTTCAGCTCAACACATCATACTTCATTCCCTTTAATATTCCTAACTTTCATACACATACTTAAACTCATTTCTACTCCATAATCACTTCTTTAAACTCAAAATTCTATCTTCCATATAAGATTCAAAAATCATACCAAATTTTCAATGTGTTCTAATTCCCATTCTATCACTTCATATCTCTTAATTTAATCCTTGACAAGTCAAATTCAACTTCACAATCTATTAACTCCTTCCATATCAAAAATTCACTTAAAAACTCATTTTTCTTAATTTCTCATAACTTGTTAATCTTTGAGGTTTAAGCCACTTAAAGCTTTCCTTAATCTTTCTTAATATCCCAAGAATCAAAACAAGCTTTAAAACGAAAGAATTAACCAACTAAAGACCCACTTACCTTATACCAAGCTTCACGGTTGAGAGGAGGAAGAAGACTGAAGAATGCTCTGGACTCTTCTTCCTCCGTGCTTATTACCCTTTAAAAAAAATTATAAAAAATCTTTCTGGTCAAATGACCATAATACCCTTAATTTCCTTTAATAAATACCAAATAACCTTCAATATATATATATTCAAAAAATCATTGAATTCTTTCATTCTTCTACTTTAGTCACCAAATTCTGAAACTTTACAATTTGGTCACTAACCCGGTATTGCGGATGTTACAGAAAGCATCAAACCTCAAGTTTGAGCATTTCAAGCCTATTTTTCATTCAATATTCATTTTGCTTTCAAGAACAGTTATTGTGCTCAATTGTATTCATTCTTGAGTGTTCTTTTCTTTGTTCTAGAATTGTGCAAACAATCTACCTTTTGAGGATTTCATTGTAAGTTTGCAAATTGTATTGTTCTCTTTGGGAGAGAGTGTTCTTAAGAATTTGGGGTATAATTCTTGAGGGTTTGTAAGATTACTCTTTGTCCTCAAAAGAAAGACAAATTAGTGAATTTGTGGAAAATCATTAGTGTGGATAGCGAAGGTAGTGGACGTAGACTTTGGTTGAGAAAGTCGAACCACTCTAAATCGATGTGCAATTTCTTTCAATTTTCTGCAAAAGCTTCCACCAAAATTTTTATTGCCAATTCACCCGCTCTTGGCCAATTCCGTCAATCGATTAACTCAACAATTGGCATCAGAGCCTAACTCATTTGAAGGTTTAATCACCTCTTGAGTCGATTCGGGAAGAGTTACATCGATAATCAAAGTCATCAATGGCCTCTACTTCAAACTTCGACTCCGGTCTCGATTCGATGCCCGTCAACAAGCCTCTTTTCTTCAATGGGGATAATTATGCCTATTGGAAAAATAGGATGATGTACTTCATTCAAGCAAGTGACATGGGAGCATGGAATGTCGTAGAAGAATGATACTTCAAGCCTCTCACTCATCCAAGATTATGTAGTGAAGGAGAGACAAAAATGTTCCAGCTCAACTCCAAAGCCATCCATATCATATTTTGTGCTCTTGGACCAGATGAATACGGAAGAGTTTCATCTTGTACAACCGCCAAAGAAATATGGGACAAACTTCAAGTCACTCATGAAGGTACCGATGAGGTAAAGAAATCTAAAATTAGTATTCTAACGCATAACTATGAAAATTTCAGGATGAAACCAAATGAAGATATCAAAGCTATGATGGATAGATTCTCAACAATTGTTAATGGTCTCAAATCATATGGAGAGATCATTTCAAATGAAAAGCTTGTGAGGAAGTTAGTCTACTCCCTCCCAAAATAGTGGCAATCAAAGAAGACGGCAATCATCGAGTCTAAAGATCTAACATCCTTAACTCTTGAAGAGCTAATCGGTTCACTCATCACTCATGAAATGATGCTTGAAGATGAGGTGGGCCTTGATAAGATTGAAGAGACATCAAAGGAGAAGGAGAAGAAGAAAAACATTGGAGTTGCTCTCAAATCCATAAAAAATGAGAGTGATTCGGATGAAGATGACGATGACGAGGAAATGGAATTGTTTGCCAAACGGTTTAAAAAAAATGATGAAGCCTTACCGAGGAAGAAAATTCAAACGAAATGAAGGCCTAAAAATGAACCAAAAGAGAAGGACCCGATCATTTACTATGAATGCAAAAAGTCGGGGCATGTCAAATATGATTGCCCACAACTGAAGAGAAAGGGTCAAACAAAAAATAAGCACAAGGCTCATATAGCTACATGGAGCGATGAAGAAGGTTCCGATGAAGAGGAACAAGAAGTAGCAAACTTGTGCTTGATGGCATTCGGGGAAGATTCTAAGGTAACCTCTAACTCATCTGATTTTGATGATTTATCCTATGATGAGTTATTAGAGGAATATAATGGGTTGGATACGAATTATGAGAAATTGTTTTTAAAATATAAAAATGATGTTTCAAAATTGAAAAATGAAAATAAACTCATATCCAAAACCAACAACGATCTTGAAAGTAAAATCAAAGATTTGTAAATCAAACTAGAAGAGTTTGAAAAGAAAAATTTTGATTTGTAAAATTTACTTTCAAAGGTCAATGATGATCATCAAAAGAAAATTGATGATCTTAAAACTTCTTTTGATAAAGTTGGAACAAAACGTTTTGAAAATGGAGAAAATTCAAAATCTAACTTTGTTAGAAAAAGTTTTAAAAACTACAATTATAGAGGTCCCCAAAGAACCTCTAATAGAAAAATCGTTAGAAGTATATGGGTTCCTAAAGAGCTCATTACTACTAAAGATAAGGATATTATACACAAATGGATACCTAAGGGGACTAGGATTTTGGAAACTAATGAATATGGACCTAAAAGAATTTGGGTACCAAAAATTAAAAATTAATCTATGTTTGTAGGAAAATGAGCATTGCTACAAGGCACGAGAAATAAATCCAAATTCATGGTACCTTGATAGTGGATGCTCAAGACACATGATCGGAGATAAAAATCGGTTCATTGAGCTTAACGCCAAAAATGGAGGAGAAGTGACTTTTGGTGATGATTCAAAAGGTCACATTGAAGGTATTGGTACTATTGGTAATACCTCTTCCATACAAATTAAGAATGTTTTATATGTGAATGGATTAAAGCATAATCTATTGAGTATTAGTCAATTTTGTGATAAGGGATTCAATGTCATGTTTGATATTAATGGTTGTAAAGTCATTGACATTGCATCTAATCGGATTATGCTTATTGGTCATAGAATAAGAAACATATACATGGTGCATTTAGATTCTATTGATATGACTAATTTGTGCCTAGTTGCTAAGGATGAACATGATAGTTGGTTATGGCATAGGAGACTAGGACATGCTAGTATGAGTGTTTTGCAACGGCTAACTCAAGGTGATTTAGTTCGAGGGTTGCCTAAGCTTAAATTTGATAATGATAAAATCTGTGATGCTTGTGCTAAAGGAAAACAAAAGCGAGTTTCTTTTAAATCCATTAATGACGTATCAACTAGTAGAGTATTACAATTGATCCATATAGATCTTTTTGGGTCAACTAGGACTACTAGCTTGGGTGGAAAACAATATGCATTTGTCTTGGTAGATGACTATTCTAGATATACTTGAGTTCTATTCTTAAGTACTAAAGATGAAGTATTAGAAAAATTCATCACGTTTTCAAAAGTAATCCAAAACGATAAAGGTTACTCTATAACTAGTGTTAGGAGTGATCATGGCACTGAGTTTGAAAATCTTGGATTTACTGAGTTTTGTAATTTTAATAGTATTAGTCACAATTTTTCAGCACCTAGAACCCCTCAACAAAATGGAGTTGTTGAGAGGAAAAATTGAATTTTAGAAGAAATGGCTAGAACCATGCTTTGTGAAAATAATTTGCCAAAATATTTTTGGGCCGAAGCCACAAATACCGCTTGTTATGTTGTAAATTGAGTAATGATTAGGCCTATTTTAAAGAAAACTCCATATGAAATTTTCAAAAATAAAAAGCCTAACATTAGCTATTTTCATCCTTTTGGATGTAAATGTTTTGTTTTAAACAACGGTAAAGAAAACATTGGCAAATTTGATGCTAAAAGTGATGAAGGAATTTTTCTGGGTTATTCCTTAAATTCTAAAGCTTATCGAGTATTTAATAAAAGAACTTTAGTTGTAGAAGAGTCTATAGATGTTGTTTTCGATGATAATCCCCTTCCGAGGAAGGATTCTTGTGTGAATGATGATGTAGGTATTATAAATACAAATGAAGTTAGACATGACATTGAAGAATCATCATCAAATGAAGAAACAAAAGATGAGGTAACTCATGATCCTCTTGAGAATCCAACCATTGAAGAAAGGGAAGTATCTTATCCAAGAGAGTACAACTATGTCAAGGATAGTGAGATTATAGGTGATCCATCCAAAGGGGTAATAACTCGATCTTCTCTTAGAAATATTTGTAATTATGTTGCATTTATTTCATGCGTAGAGCCTAAGAATATTAAAGAAGCATTAAAAGATGAACATTGGATTATGGCTATGCAAGAAGAATTAAATCAATTTGAGAGAAGTAAAATATGGACATTAGTTGAAAGGCCTAGTAATAAATCTACTGTAGGTACTAGATGGGTATTTAGGAATAAGCTTGATGAGAGTGGTAATAAAGTGAGAAACAAGGCTAGACTTGTTTCTCAAGGGTATACTCAAGAAGAGGGCATAGACTATGATGAAACATACGCTCCCGTAGCTAGGATGGAAGCAATTAGAATGTTATTAGCATTTGCATGTTTTCATGAATTTAAATTATATCAAATGGATGTTAAAAGTGCATTTTTAAATGGTTTTATAAAGGAAGAAGTGTATGTGGAACAACCTCCAGGTTTTGAAGATTCAAAATTTTCGGATCATGTTATTAAATTGACAAAAGCGATTTATGGTTTAAAACAAGCTCCTAGAGCTTGGTATGAAAGATTGTCAAATTTTTTAATTGAAAAAGGTTTTTCAAAAGGGAAGGTTGACACTACATTGTTTTTAAAGCATAAAGGTACAGATTTATTAGTAGTTCAAATTTATGTTGATGATATAATATTTGGTTCTACTAATGATGTTCTTGGCCAAGAATTTTCTAAGCTAATGCAAAGTGGATTCGAAATGAGCATGATGGGGGAGCTCTAATTTTTCTTGGGATTCCAAATCAAGCAAAGAAAAGATGGCATCTTCATCAATCAAGCTAAATATGTCAAAGACATGCTTAAGAAGTTTGGACTGGAAAATGGCAAACCTCATGACACTCCAATGAGCTCTTCAACAAAGCTTGACTTAGATGAAAGAGGTAAATGTGTAGATGTTAAATTATATAGGTCAATGATTGGATCTCTACTTTATCTAACTGCAAGTAGACCGGACATTATGTTTAGTGTTTGCTTATGTGCTACATTTCAATCATACCCTAAGGAATCACATTTACTAGCTGTTAAGAGAATCTTTAGATACCTTAAGGACACTCCTAGTTTAGGACTTTGGTATCCTAGAGACTCTAGCTTTAGCTTGCATGCTTTTTCTGATGCGGATTATGGATGATGCAAATTAGATAGGAAAAGCACCTCCGGTACTTGCCAATTCCTTGAAAATATGTTGATTTATTGGTTTTCAAAGAAACTAGAGTGTTGGCTGGGATTTTTAGTGAGACAAATAACACTAGTATTGTGTTGCATTATCTACCACTGAAGCCGAATACATTTCAGCTGGTAGTTGTTGTGCAGAAGTTTTATGGATGAAACAACAACTTTTTTATTATGGAATTGAAGTTGGTACCATTCCTATCAAGTGTGACAATACTAGTGCTATTTGTCTCACTAAAAATCCCATCCAACACTCTAGAACTAAGCACATTGAAATAAGACATCACTTCATTAGAGACCATGTCACTAAGGAAGATGTAGTTCTAGAATTTGTTGATACTTTGCACTGATTAGCGGATATCTTTACAAAACCTTTAGACAAGGAAAGATTTTGGACACTTAGGAGAGAATTAGGTTTGACCAACCTATCTTCACTTAGTGTTTAAAATAATTTTAGCACTTTTAAGACTAAATGAAAAATGCTAATTTTTTATTGCATTCATTGCTATTAGTTAGGGGGAGTTTATGATTCTTGATGAAAAATTAATTTTATGTTCAAATATCGTTTAAAGAATAATTTGATTGTTTGAACATGATTAATTTTCAATATATGAGTTGCCAATACCACTAGAGAAAATTAATTTAGCATTTTGTGTGTTTAAAATCAGATTTTAGCATTTTGGTGCAGAGGGAATCAATACCCCCATGAGGGAACCGATTCCCCCTTTGAAGGGGAACCGATTCCCCCCACAGGGGAATCGATACCCCCCTGGGGTTCTGGATTTTAACACGGGCAGAACCCTTAAAACCTCAAACCCTCTTCTTATCTCATTCACGTCGTTTCTCCTCTTCTACTCTCTTTATATCTCTATTTTGCCTCAAATCAACGATTTTAATCGAAATTCACTTCAAACGTCATCTTCTAAACCTGCTAGTATCATTAAAATCGTGCAAACAACATCAAAATCCACTCAATCTCATCTTTCAAGGTAAAATTTTCTAAACTCTCTATTTCATTGATTTTGAACATAGGACTAGTTTTAATTAGTTCTAGGTAGAAATAGTGATCGGGCATTGATTGTTTAGTGATTAGAAACTAGATATTACAACTAATTTCATCAAAAACACAAGAATTTTCCAAAATATTTGAAAATTTTGAAATAATAAAAAAATTGTTTTTCAAATTATTGTGTTTTGATTGAATTATGTTGTTGTTATGAAAACTATACATATATTGTTTTTCAAAATCTTATTTTCAATAGTTTTCAAAAACTTTGCCCATTAGGATTGAATTAGAGAACCTTGAAATATTGATGACTCAATTGAGTTTTGGGATTGATTGAATTGCATACATGTGTTTTCTAAATTGCAGGTTATCCATTCTATTCCGATTTCCTAAACCATGTCCAATCCTAAACGTGCTAGGTCATCATCTAGTCACTCACACCGTCAACCAAATCCTCCTCCTATTCCTGAAATTCCAATTCCTAATCCTAATCCAGTTGATCCCAATATAACGATCCAAAACTTGTGCTTCAATCATCCTGGTCCTAGAAATCATCGTTTTTGGTATTATCAATACTTCGACTCTTACAAAATTAGAGAAGAACGTATCCCTTCTCGTCAAGCTATGTTAGATATTAATTTTAAATATCTTCCTCTCTTACAAGAGTGGAAATTTGATAAACTCTTTGAGCTTGAACCCATTGTCTACCATCAACTTGTTCGTATCTTCTATTCTAATGCAATTTGTGTTAAAAACCGAACTGAAACCGAAACCATAGGAGTTCGTTCCTACCTCCTAGGACAATTCTTATTTATTGACTCAGCTTACATAGCCAATGCATTCGGATTAGATAATTATGGTATTTCAAATGAAAAACAAATCTTAGGATCTCGTTATAAAAGAAGGGATAGTGTAAGTGTCTTAGACCTTCATGAACGTTTTCTTCATCTAATGATTTCTTGGTGGTTTCGACCATCCGGAGGTCGTTATTCTACTCTTAGAGCCTTGGATCTTTGGTGGTTACATTGTTTCGAAAACAATATTAAAATAAACCTACCTCAGATCATTTTTGCTGAAATTGTTGAAACCGTAAATCTTGTTCCTAACAAGAAACTTTGTTCATCTTTAGTTTACGGTTGCATTTTGAGTAATCTATTTTCTAAAGCCGGGCTTAAAGTACGTCTAGATGCCTCCTTTCCTCTAAAGAAACAAATTAATCTTCTTTCTTTAACGAGAGCGGGATGGATAAAGGATAAGGAAACCGGTGAATGGGTTCGATCGTCTGAAAATACTCCGGAGCTAGTTCTTCACGAGCTCAACCAGAAGCTGAAGACGATCCCGAGCTTCAACAATTAATGCGAGACATCGATGAAGCCGAAGATGAGACTGAACAGCCTGAGGAGCAGCCCGAGGAGCAAGCACAACAAACACATCAAATGCCTCCATATTTTCAATCTTTTATGGAGACATTCGATTTCCGATATGCTACCATGGATTCGCGCTTTACTTCTATAGAGTCCCATTTATCCACAATGGGAGCTCAACAATTAGAAATCCTCCAAGAGATGCGCACAAACAACGCTTCGATGAATAAACGTATTGATGCACTCTCACACGAGATGGCCGCTATGCGAGCTCGTTTTCCTCCTCCCGATCCGGATGTTTAATTCTGTGTTTAGCTTTAGAACTTTGAACTAAAAGATTATTGTTTCAACATTTTGAATATTTTGGATTGTTTGATTTTGTGGATTGTTAGACTTTGGATTTGTTTGGATGTTTGAACTTATATATTGTGTGGTTAAATTTATTCATTATTGCATCATTTACATCATTTTAGCAATATGACCAATTTTGCCATATCACAATAATTATGAATATTGATTATGGAACTAATGGCTAACATTTCTCTTGATTGTGATCTTATCAGCTTAAACTATATATATTCAATTGGCTATATGATTTAAAAACCTTATTTAAAATCTTTTACAAGTCTTTTTGATTTAACAAAAAGGGGGGAGAAGTGTTAAGTGTTTTAAAGGGGAGAAGTGTTAAAGTAAGGGGGAGTAATTTTTCAAAAACGTCGTTTTTGATTTCAAAATCTTAAAATTACTAAAATATTTTGTTATATCAAAAAGGGGGAGATTGTTGAAAACATTTTGATATTTCGATATAACAAATTAAGTTAAATAAATTTTAAGATTTTCCAAAAAGGTTTTCTAAGTATATTCGATATAATTATTCGAATATCAAAATATTACTCCAAATCTTTCAAATGTCATTTTTAATCCTTACTCAAGTGTAAAATTAAGTTTTAATCTTAAAATAATTTCAAAACGATTTTACAAAATATTTCGAACCATCTCAAAGCCAAAAATTCCAGATTGCTCAGAGGGAACTGATTCCCTCCTGAATGGTTTGGCTCCGAGAATTCCAATATGCTCGGAGGGAATCGATTCCCCCCCTGTGTAACGGTCGAAATATTTGAATTTTATACTTAGGGAACCGATTCCCCTTAAGGGGTACCGATTCCCCCCACACTCCAAACTGTTTTATTAATTGATTTCACACTAAAACGACTATATTATCTTCATTAATGATCCCCAACGTTCAGAAGTGATTCAAGGTGTATTTAAGCAAGCTTAGAAGCCATTGATCAACAACAAGAAACATCAAGCAACTAGAATCAAGAGAGAATCAAAGAGAAAGCATCAAACCTCAAGTTTGAGCATTTCAAGCCTATTTTTCATTCAATATTCATTTTGCTTTCAAGAACACTTATTGTGCTCAATTGTATTCATTCTTGAGTGTTCTTTTCTTTGTTCTAGAATTGTGCAAACAATCTACCTTTTGAGGATTTCCTTATAAGTTTGCAAATTTGTATTGTTCTCTTTGGAAGAGAGTGTTCTCAAGAATTTGGTGTATAATTCTTGAGGGTTTGTAAGGTTACTCTTTGTCCTCAAAAGAAAGATAAATTAGTGAATTTGTGGAAAATCCTTAGTGTGGATAGCTAAGGTAGTGGACGTAGACTTTGGTTGAGAAAGTCGAACCACTCTAAATCGCTGTGCAATTTCTTTCAATTTTCTGCAAAAGCTTCCACCAAAATTTTTATTGCCAATTCATCCCCCTCTTGGCCAATTCCGTCAATCGATTAACTCAACAGCCTTGATGCAAGTACTCAATCCCTCGAGCCACACCAAGTGAAATGTCGAACATCTTTTGCCAGCTTAGAATGGTCTTATTTTCTTCTGCAAATATAATCCGATCCAAAGAACCATTTGGCGTGAAATCGAGCTTGTTTCGATCCCTCAACGCAGAATCCGATAAGTTTCGCCACGTTAACATGGTGAATCCTCCCCATTGTAGCAACTTCACTAATGAAATCTTGTCCATCCGCCTTTACCTTGCCCAATAACTTTATTGCTACGAGATTACCACTACGAAGCCTTCTTTTATATACCGAGCCATAGCCACCTTCACCTAATTTTTCTTTGAAAGCGCTACTCATTTGTTTTAGCTCGCGAAAAGAGTACCTTATTGGCATTAGATCACCTTGGCCTTTAAGGAAATTTTCAATGCTATCTTCGGCAGATAAATGTCTTCTCCGCCATTTGTATGCAACAAGTGCAATCAAGCAACATGTCCCCAGTAAATATCTTGCTAAAATAACTCCTCCTTTTAAAGATAGATAAAATTGAATGCGTTAGTAAAATCTGATCGATATAAAGTTAACTGTTATGTGCAATATATAGAAGAATTAAAGCTAATTACCTGTTACTCCAACATATAAAACACTAGTACCTGCAAAATATGATTATTTCAATATGAATCAAAAGTGTTAATTGATCGATAATACTGAAATATGGGAATTAAACATACATAATACGTATTTTGGAATACATGAGGGCCATTGAACAAGAAATGCACGAAGCTATATGCATAGGTTTGCAAGGCATATTGCAAGGATTCTAACCTGGATTGCATTTGAATAATTCATATCAAGATTCAAGACAGACTCAAATGAAGTATTTTTATGAAATATTTATCTAAGTGATGAGATTGGAGGGAAACTCTTACTTCAATTGAAAAGGCCTTTCCTTCTCGTAGCAGTACTGGAGTCCAAAAGAATCTATTTCAAAGACGAGCAATAGGTTCTGGTAGATGTCCGAAGTAGACATGCCGCTGATATTCTTGACCATAATCGGAACCAAGGCATCGATCGTGCAAGATTCATCGAATTTTCTGGCGGGGGTTTCCCCATCTAAAAAATAAAAATAGGAAGCAGGTGGATGCGAAGAGCTAGTGGGGCAATGAGAGGCATTAATATACGAAGAAGATTTCATCGGTCTCTTGCAGTTCACAAGAAACATCATTTGAGATGGAGCGCTCAATGAATAGGGAACCTTACAAAAGTCATCTACGCGAAAGGAACTGCGAGGAAGGGAGCAATTATCATCCTTGCTGAGATTTGCATCGATGGCTTGCATCGTGTAAGATTCATAAGTGATGTTTTGGAATTGGGATCCGATATTCGAATAGGTAATTATTTGCGCCGTCTGAGTTTCATAAGTGATGTTTTGAACATTGAATCTGTCATACTTCATGACCAAACTGGTGCGGTTGTTACTGTCACACTCCAGTTCAAACCTATGATCACCGCACTTGGAAGGTTGCGTTGTTAACCGAAAAGGGTTTTTGATTTCAACGTCTCCACATATCGAAGAACCGCAATCTCTATTTGCGACTCGAGCGATGCAAGCTTCCAGGATTAGAAATAAAGCGATGGCAGCCATGAGGCCAAACACTGGAGGTTGTCGTGTTGATTTTGGCATGCTGAAATCTGGTTAGATCAGAAGAAGAATGAATGAACTGAACTAGTGAAGGCTACCATGTGGATGTATAATAAAGCTGGTCCACATATATTAGAAAATTCAAAGTCAAAGTCCTAACGCATTTCTTTGTCTGGTATCCCATAAATTTTATTAATAGAAGAAAATTACAAAATAAGAAAACGCGTATGAAATAATAGCGCCGGCCTCAAACGACATTGGAACTGGTTATAGTAAGACAATCCATTGATGTAGTTGGCTCATCATTAGAGCTCTCACCACCATGAACCTCCGATGATGTGTCAAGAGGAAGTTGATGAAATGGCTTTGGAGGCATTTCAAATAACTCATCCTCATTTTCCAGCATCCTCAACACTTTTCTCATCGATGGACGATCAGCCGGTAGTAATTGTATACTCCGAAAGGCTGTTATTATCATCTTCCTCACCATTGTTTTTTCATCATCAGAAACATCTCCAAGCTCCATGTCTTCACCTTGATCTAATCGGTCATAAATCCAAGATGGAAAATAGATTTGACTGGTGTGCTCAGCAAATGCATTCACATTCTTTCTCCTTCCCACCATTTCCATCAGTAACATCCCGAAACTATAAACATCAGCTTTGTATGAGACGCCTCCAAGGTTTTTGTAAACCAATTCAGGAGCAATATATCCTATTGTTCCCCTTGCTGCAGTGAGAGAGACAATGCTATCATCTACTGAATACAATTTAGCAAGATCAAAATCTGAAACTTTTGGATTGAAGTTCTCATCTAGAAGAATGTTGTGTGGTTTGATATCAAAATGCAGAATTTGCATGTCACACCCTCGATGCAAGTAGTCGATTCCTCTAGCCACCCCAAGCATAATATCAAACATTTTTTTCCATCCCAGAGTGTTGTTATTTTCTTCTGTAAATATGATTTTATCCAAAGATCCATTTGACATGAAGTCGTATATAAGAACTTGCTTTAATCCCTTCACACAAAATCCAATAAGTTTTGCCACATTAGCATGATGAATTCTCCCAATAGAGGCAACTTCATTTATGAAATTTTGGCCATTACCCTTTGATTTGCCCACTACGAAACTTTCCTTTAAAAACAGAGCCGTAGCCCCCTTCGCCTAATTTTACGGCACTAGATTGTCTTGTCTTCAAAGGAACTCTTCGATCTTATCATCCATTGATAGATGTCACCTTCTCCATTTATACACAACAAGCGCAAGCAAAGAAGTATCCCAACCAAAGGCCTCGATAAGTCCAACTATGAAGAAAAAACAAATTGCAGCACATTAGTAGTTGTGAAATAAATCCAATAACATGTTACCTACATTATCAAAGTCTGTAAATGTAATTGTTTTATGCTCTTTCATATTTAACTAATGTTTAGAAGAGAGACATCTTCACTAATTTATGCAAGGAATTTTTCAATAGCAATTAAATTATTTGATAACATCATCCATGCTTTGTGTTTCATTTGTATACCAAACATGATAAAATCAACATAGATTTTCTTAAACTGAACTCGAAGATTTTTTCTATAGCTCAGTTTTTAGTATATATAAAAATTGAGTCCACAATTGTCAAAAGAGAGAGTCCACATGCATACCTGTAGCTTCAACACCATGATCATAAGTTCCTGTAGAAACAAATTAAGACAAAAGATATACGTATATCAATATTACTTGAGAACAAAAAAGGTAAAATATCAGTAAATATAATGCAGATAAACTCTGCAAAGTGCCAAAGCATACTTTTATACATTTCACCAGAAGGTGGTCGATAGGGCCCATGAAAAAGGAAATGTTTAAAGCTCTTCCAATATCTTCCCAAGGGTAACTGCCCACCATCCAATCTGCAATATGAACACACCCAAAGAAACAGTGATAGGTTTGATGCAAAAACTCATTAAACGTTTTTCTATTAGGTTATATAAGAAATTGTAAACAGTATCAATTCAAAACAGATGGCAAAGGCAATTGCTTTAAACCAAAAATCTTAATATAATGATCTAATTAACCGCACTCAACCTATGACTATAAAACTGAGATCCTTGAAAAAACTATAAAACTGAGATCCTTGAAAAAACTTACACATCTTGAAATGAAAGTTTGATGCTGCACTGGTCCTTGTTGAAGTACTCCTCCCATGAAACCAAAAAACCCTCCGACAGAATCTTGTAGATACCCAGAGTAGACATGCCTGATATATTATAAACCGAAATATGAACCTCTGCTTCCACAGTGCAAGCTTGGATGAAATCAGATGGCAGGGTGCTTTGATCTAAAAAGTAGAAATAGGAAGAGATATTTGGATTTGTGGTACAACGAGAGGCTTTAATATACAGATGCTAGCCCCTCGCTCTTTAGGATGATGACGATAATAATAATCACTATGACCATTATTCATCGAAAACGAAAACGGATTACAGGAAGAAGAAATATCTGGAGAAGTTAATGGAAGGGAGTTGCAATCATCCATGTCCAGGTTTGCATCAACCACTCGAATAGTATGATTTTCATAGAAGATTTGTTGGACATAGAATTTCCCTTCTCCCAATAGCAAAGTGGTGTGATTGTTGTCCTCACACTCAAGTTCAAGCCTGTGGTAACCACAGTGACGAGGTTGATTTTTCAACGAAATGGATTACTGATATTCAAGTTTCCACATAAAACAGACCCACACCACAGTCCTCGTTTCGGTGCCTAGCAAGGCAAGCGCATGGGAATACAAGTAGAAATGAAGCAAAAGCGATCACGAGGTGACCTAACAAATGGAGTTTTGCTTGTAATTTTGGCATGTTAAGAATTTGGCTAGAGAATTAAGTTTGTAACTAAATCAGGGAAATTTATGAGATTATTTTTGTGTGGAAAGAAGCATTAATGGGACAGAAGACTTTGACGAGGGTGAGGATGGGAAATTTATAACAAAAGTATACAAATGTTAATAATGATTGAGTAATTAATTTATTATAAATTGATATTTTTAAAATATTAGTATAATTTTTTTATTTAAACATTAATAATGATTTATACAATTTTTTAAAAAAAAACTTGTCCAAAAAGTATACAAATGTTGGAACTCGTAGCATACAAACATGGCATTCAATCAAAGCTGCCAGTCAAACGACGAGAAATACATTGAACGAGAGGCATTAGACAATTTATTACAAAATGCAGAGGCATCATCCACTTGGATAAAGACTTGCAGCATGAAAAAATCAAGGGTAAAGTACGTAAATAATCATTAAATTATATTAGGATATTTTTTATTATTAAAATTTATAAAATTATAAAATAATTATTAATTTATTAAACTATTATAAAATAATTATTATATATTATAAAAATAATAAATTTTGATAAATTTAAGCATTATTTTATAATATTTTGATTAATTTAATAATTATTTTATAATAATTTGATAAAATGTAATAATAATTTTTTAATCATTTGAATAGTTATTGATTTTTAAAATTTTGATAATTAAAATACTATGTTAAACATAACTTAATATCAATTTATATATTCAATAACTAATATCAAGATTCAAAGAAAATGATCTCACCAATTAAGTAAATGTAATGATCATTTTTTTTATAATTGTATTTTGTAATATAGTTAATGATAGCACGTTAATTCTTAATTATAGTAAATTATGTGTACTATTTGGCAATAGGCTTTTTGAAAATGGAGTCTTAGATTTCACTAAATGGGTGAAGAATCAGCTTACACATGAATGAAAGGTGAATTCTTCTTTTTAGGCGTAACAGTGGAATATTAAAACTCGAAATTTTTAATTATCGATAATATATACACATTATATATATATTAAAACTCGAAATTATTAAGAAAAATAATAATTTTTTTTCATTCAGATCGCTCAATAAATTCAAATAGTAAAATATTAAAATAGTTATAAGCAAAATAAGAATAATAACCCAATGTTTTATTCAACAAAAATGGAGTAATCCCATATACATTAATTAAGCTAAAATGGTCAATAACTGCTTACAACGTTTCATCATCTCAAAATAAGTGTATTATAAGATAAATTTGAGAAAATCAAAATCAAAATTATTAACTAATCAGATTTTAAGTACATTTTAACATTATATCATCTTTTAAAATAGTGATTAAAAGGTATGACGATGAATTTAAAAAAAAAATTGTCTATCGACGATTTTTCCGATATATCATCGGTGAACAATATATTTCTCGATCTAATATCGGTCAGATTATATTTCCCGATCTAACACTCTTAGCAGTAAAGCGCGTCCCCTGCATCGCGCTATACGATGATTTGACGCCACGTGGGGTATAGCGCGCCCCCTGTACCGCGCTATACGGTGATCTGGCATATACGTGGGTATAGCACGGCCCCTGTAGCGCGCTATACGACATGTAGGGGTATAGCGCGAGGCAGGTACCGCGACATACCTTTACTCCTTACATAATTTTATATAGCGCTGGGCAGATACCGCGACATACCTTTACACATAATTTTATATAGCGCGGGGCAGGTACCGCGTTTTGTATAACTTTCCTCGCTATAAATATCATTCTCTGCCGGTTAAGTTTCTCACATCTCTTCTCTCAACTTATAAATTAATACAACAATTCCGTCAACGAGTTAATAATTCTGGCAATCTTCTTATATTTTATTTAGAAGTTTGTGCGATTTTTCGTTATAAGGTAATTTTGTTATAATTTTTTATTATATTTATTGTTTATTATGATTATTTGAAAAAAATATTATTTTAATTATTTTCAATTAATTTTTGTGTTTGTAAAATTGGAAAGCGGGAGCATACGTCGAAATAGTTTTACGGTGCAAGTAATAATATTAAATTATATTATTTAATTTATTTACGTTGATGTGTAAAAATTTTATTGTGTTATATGTTCGTTCATATATAATTTATTAATTCAGGTTTGTTTCATTTGTTTTTTTTGCAGATATAATAGTGTCGCACTTTTAAACTCAAATAATGGCGCGACTTTCAGCTATTGTTTATTATGATGGTGAAATTCGAGAAGATGAAAACGGCGTTGTTTTCGTATCAAATGAGCGTGTTAAAATATCATTCAAGAGAAACATAACTCTTGAGGAGCTGATAACGAAGATTTCGAGGAAGATTCATGTTGGAAGTAGTAGAAGAGTGTCGTCGTTGCAATATAGATTTCCAACATCATTGTTGTCATTAACTTATACAGCGTTCGAACTTTTGAACAATGATGATGTTGAAATGATGGTTGAAGCTCAAAGTATTTATTCAGACGCCGCTATTGAGATGTATGCACATTTTGTTCAAGTGTGTGCTGTTCGGGGTCAATCATTAAGCTCCCACTATGGGCTGACTGAACAAGTTGATCAAGTTGACAGCCCGACGACAGTAATGTGTAATGATTTTAATGTCATAATGAGGAGACATTCATCCGCAACTCCTTACGATATGTACCGAGGTAGGTCGACGAACAATCCGTATGACAACATCGCGTCCAGTTCAAGGGGAAGGCATTCATCTGCAAATCTCTTTGACCTTATTATGTAGATGCCATCGACGCAACCATCTGTGCAGTTTTCATTTGACGCGATGGCTTCAAGCTCTAGGGGAGGCATTCGACTGCGAGCTTTTTCGATCTCAATGTCGATATGTCTTCCAGTTCAAGGGGAAGGCGTGCAAGTAGTAGGTTCTACGACCTAAATGTGGAGAGCATGGATGAACCATCATCTTCACCAGAAGAATCGCTTCGTGAGCCTGGTGCGGATGGTGCTGAGACTGGACTATTCATTCACCCAGAATCACCGAATCCACCATATGCTAAATACGTCAAGACACGGCTGGGTATCACTAAGTTAAGATTCCTAATAAAAGGATCTAATACACGGTCATTCTCCTAAAAATAAATAATTACAAAAATTAATTCTTAATCTAATAATCATGCATTAAATGAATCAACTAATTATTTTAAATTAAATTAAAACGTTAAAATGTTACCGTATCAGCAAAGTGTCAAGATATTTAATTCTTAATCTAATAATCATGCATTAAATAAATAACTAAATATTACTAATAATTTAAAACGTTAAAATGTTACCGTATTAGCAAAGTGTAGAGATATATGATTTCCATCCGAGCGAAGTAGACTGCCTTCCATTATATATTTGCAAAAGAATTATATTAGTAAAATATTAAATAAAGTAAAAACATAATAGTAAAAATATTATAAATATACTTTAAAAAGAGAGTATTTGAGAGAAATTTAGAGAAATTGAGAGAATTTAGTGTGATAAAAGTGATTGAGGATGGGGATATTTATAGAGAGGATGGAGACGTGAAGGGTGGGTAATTAGGGGTATAGTGCGCCCCTGCACCGTGCTATACCCCACGTGTCAGATAACAATGTATAGCGCGCTGTAGGGGCCGCGTTATACCCACGTGTATGCCAGATCACCATATAGTGCGGTGCAGGGGGCGTTATACCTCACGTGGCGTCAAATCATCGTATAACACGGTGTAAGGACAAATTTTACTGTTAAAAATATTAGATCAAAAAATATAATCTAACCGATATTAGATCAAAAAATATATTATTCACTGATGATATATCAGTAAAATCGCCCAATCTATCAACTCTTTATCCAATAAAATATTACCTCAGGATATTTTCCCCAAGGAGACCACTTTAACAGTTCCCAATCAGAAGCCAATTTTGCTTCGATTATACGATAGCGTTTCCAGCAGAGAGGAAACCAGTCAAACTCCATTACCTTACTCAAAACTATTTGTTATTTATAATTAATTAATTAATCGATCATTGTAATATATAACCGTCATTTCATTTGGATTACGCATTCAATTCAGACAAAGCACACACCCTTGGAATTCCTAGTGGTTGGATTCAGATTCCTTTGTTTTTCCTAATAAATTCTCCATAAAAATTCTTTTCTTATATTTTTATTTCCTTGATGATAGTGATTTGGGTATGGAAAATAAGACCCGTGAAAAGTAGTGATTTTTTGTTGAAGTGGGTTTTTTTCTTTTTGTGTTTTTAGAATTGGGGTTAATGGAGATTTCAATAATGCTTCATGTTGGATTAGTTTTGATGCTGCTTTGGATGCTTTCTCACAACAATCTTTGCCATCCGGTTGCTTATTTCGTGTCTCTCATTTACCTCTACTTGGTAATTAATTTATCTTCTTTCGAAAAAGAAAAAATTGGATCTTTTGCCTACTTTTGAACTTAATTGTACTTTTTTGTTACAAAGATTCGTTTTTCTTTTAATTTATTTGTTCATTTCTTTGCTGATCAAAGGTTCATCAAAGGTATGTGACGAGATTGAGGAAGAAATTGGAGTTCGACGAAAAAAGGCAAAACTTTAGGAGAAGGGTGATTCTCAAGTTCTTTCCTTTTTTCGCTTTACTTGTTGAGTTATTGAAGATATTGATTTATTCAGATTGTACTTGTATTAATTATCTGTCATCCTGGATGTATTTTTCCTTCTGGGTAGTCCTGATTACTGTAGCAGATATTTTCTTCTTCTTTAATTGGAAGTTTTTTCTTTCTTTATTTGGTTCAAACGGTTACTTTTTCTAGTCAATTTAAGTCTTTTGGGTTTTGAGAAAATGTTTAGAATCAGCTTCTTTATGAAAACCCCCTTTATTGAAAGAGGAAGGAGCATCTGCTTTGCAACTTTATGTTTTATTCTCTTTGTGTATATATAGGTAGATTCATGATTTTGATCTGGTAAAGTTTATCCTTTTAATGCTTTGTTGGCCTTTTAATTCATGTTCAGGTGCTTTCGGATTCCGAATCTGTTCGGTGGCTAAACCATGCTGTTGAAAAGATATGGCCGATTTGTATGGAACAGATTACATCACAGAAGATTCTGCTTCCTATCATACCTTGGTTCTTGGATAAATACAAACCTTGGACTGCTGTAAGGAGTGTGCTTTATTGGTAGTTCTGTTTTATTGACTCTCCCTGTAAACTTATCACATGAAGATTCCAACTTAGTGAAATGTCCAATTTAATGCAGGAACTATGAACAATTTATGCTTCTTTTTTGGTTTCAATTTCTGAATTCTGTGATTCTTATGACATGAACAAAAATGTGTAGCAGTCTAATTGAAGAATAACAGTTTTAACACTTGCACTTACTCCAGTGTAATTACTTGCAATGGCCAGCGGATAATTATGTTCTTATCCACTTTGTGAGGATCTGATGATGATATTGCTGTACTTGCAGAAAAAGGCTGTGGTTCAGCACTTATATTTTGGAAGAACACCTCCATTGTTCACGGAGATGAGAGTTCTTCGTGAATGCTCTGACGATGACCACTTGGTATGTGTTCTCCCTAACCCCCACTCTTCCCGAAATAAAATCATAGTTGCATTGGTTTCTCATTTCAACTTTTTGGATAATGGAATTCTTATTTTCCAATTGCAGGTACTGGAGTTGGGAATGAATTTTCTCACAGCAGATGACATGAGTGCAATTCTTGCTGTGAAATTAAGGAAAAGACTGGGCGGTATGTGGGCAAAGATGCATGTAACAGGCATGCATGTTGAAGGAAAGGTTCTGATAAAAATGAACTGGTTATTTTTTTTATAGTGTTAGCTACGATGCACATGAAAAGAGTTCCTCTCCTAAGCAGTAGTGCTGCGGTGGAGTTTGCATCAGTTACTGTAGTATTAGCTATGTTACCCATCCTGCCCAATGCAAATACTTATTTTATTGACTTAGCTAATTAATTTTCATTTACTCTATCTTGCAGGTTTTGATTGGGGTGAAGTTTATACGGAAGTGGCCTTTCCTTGGCCGTCTGCGAGTATGCTTTGCTGAACCTCCATACTTTCAAATGA
This sequence comes from Hibiscus syriacus, assembly GCF_006381635.1. Classification (NCBI taxonomy): domain Eukaryota; kingdom Viridiplantae; phylum Streptophyta; class Magnoliopsida; order Malvales; family Malvaceae; genus Hibiscus; species Hibiscus syriacus. The sequence goes on along the minus strand of NW_024062752.1, from coordinate 2,377,425 downwards.
CTGTGAAACCTATCTTTACGCATGGGCTTGATGTTACAGAACTTCCAGGGATTGCTGGATGGCTCGTAATGACTCTTTTTTCTGAACAAATCTAATTTCTATTTTATTATCTTTCCCCTTCTCCTAAACTTATTATGTATGCTTGTTTGCTTGGATAGGATAAACTTCTCTCGATAGCATTTGAGCAGACACTTGTTGAGGTTAGTTTTTCTTAACTCTATTGCCCTACCCTGTTCCATCTTACGTTCTGCAAGGGCACATCCCAGGTTTAGGATGTACTTACAGGTTTAAGTTACCGCAATCTGCCTTTGACGATCGAACTTTAGCTCTAAATATTTTTTGTTTTTGCAGCCTAATATGCTGGTTGTTGATGTTGAGAAGTTTGCTTCACCCAGTTCAGGTAATTTAGTCATTATTTTCCCATGTTTCATTGTTCTTATGTTTCACTTGTTGCTCATTCCGAGGTCATAACATATCATCGGTTAACTATTTTCACACGAGTTAATATTGTTATTGTCACTTCTGTTTTTTTTCATTCACCTTATTGTTGATTGTATATCTCACAGAAAACTGGTTTTCTGTTGATGAGAAGCAACCTATTGCTCATGCCAAGGTTGAAGTTATTGAAGCATCTGATATGAAACCATCAGATTTAAACGGTTAGTTTAGATTCAGATGCTTAATCTTTCTATCACGTAATACCTGGTTTCAAGGTCATCGACTGGATATAAACTTTCAGGATTGGCTGATCCATACGTGAAGGGGACACTTGGCCCTTATAGATTCAAGACTAAGACGCATAAGAAAACTTTGTCCCCGAAGTGGCAAGAGGAATATATGATCCCTATCTGTTCTTGGGAGACACCTAATGTAATGGTCATAGAAGTTCGGGACAAAGACCGTTTGTTTGATGATATCCTTGGGTTCGTCTCTGAATCTCTAAAATAACAATATTGTGTGTCATGTTCAAATCTTCGAGCAAAATTTCTTTTCGTTACTCCTGTTATACTTTCTGAGGCTTATTTCCATTTGCCCTTGCAGATTGTGCACTAGGTTAACAGCCCTTTCTAATTTGCACAATAGTTTATCTTCAAACTAGCATCTGTTTAGCTTTTGTAATCGTGAGATTTGATACCACAAGTTGTTGCTTTTGTGATGTTAATCTTAATTCCCTTTTAGCTTTCCATTGTTACTCAGGTTAGCAATGGTTCGAAGCTACCATGTTTGTCGTTTCTTTAGTCATATTTTCCTCAGATTCCATTTTTCCCAATTCCTTTTAACTTGTTTATCAGTCTGATATGGCGTACTGATTTTGCTGTGTTTACAGTAATTGCTCGGTAAGTGTTACTGAACTTAGGGGTGGCCAGAGACATGACATGTGGTTGCCTCTTCGAAATATTAAAATGGGCAGACTGCATCTCGCGATAACTGTGCTTGAAGATAACGCTAAGGTAATCTACTATATAATCCATTGGTTGATAAGTAAAATTCGGAAGGTTTTGATTTGCAATCTTGCATGAAATTATTATTATGAGCTAAAATCTGCAGAGAAACTTGAAATGAATATGTGAACGGTTTACACAGGAATGTGATGATGCAGTTGATGCTGAAGCATTAAACGAGGAAGATATACAAATCTCCTTTGCAGCTATAGATGCTGGTAACGGTTCATTCTCCCCTACGTCTTTGAAGAAGCCTCCAACCCTGCCGGATCATTTAGAACCGATAGATGTTAAAGGACAAGAAGAAACTGGGATATGGGTCCATCACCCTGGAGGTGAAGTGTCGCAAACTTGGGAACCTAGGAAAGGGAAAGGTAGAAGCACCATTTTAGCAGCACCCGGATCCATTAAAAGTGATGACAGCAGTTCAGAAGAAAATCCTAATTCAAAGAATCGAGTCAACAGGGTTAAGCAGGGTTTACGGAAGATCGGTTCTGTATTTCAGAGGAGTACCAAAAGTGAGGGTTACTCAGGCAGCCTTGGAGATGCGCTTCCTTCTCCCCATGAAAACCTCAGAGCGGTAAATGACAAGGATGTTCTGGTGAAATTTGTAGTTGATGACAATCTTTCAGCTGATAAGGTCTCAAATGAGGGAAGCTCGAGTCCCGGGGGAAGCAGTGCAGAAAGCCCTAGAAAAATGAAAGATACGGCAAAGAGTATCCTAAAACATGTCGGGAATTCCGCTCGTAGCATAAAACATGTTCTTTCTCGTAAAGGGTCAAAAAAATCTCGCAATCTATCAGCTGTGGAAGAACAAGGGTATCCAGTAGAATCTGACTCTGATGACGATGATGATTCTCTGTCATCTCCCGGAGTCAAGAGAATACCAGTTCTTTCCAATCGCATATCCAGCTCCAGTGGCAATGATGATCCGCATGATGCTCAGGAGCATGTTATTCTAGCAGATTCAAACAACCAATTGAATCCTGAAACAAATGGCGAGGGACAAGTGGAAGAAATCACCGTTGAAGGCCATAACGAAATAGATGGCGATGATGAGGTCACCAGTCCCGTTAAGCTCGGTAATGGAACTGATGGGCCAATCACAAATCCTTCTGAAGGGAACTTGGAATGTGAGAAAAAGGTAGAAGACACTCCTTAGACTGATACTAAACTTTAGGTTCCGCCGATGTTTCATTTTGTTTCCTGCTATTACATCCAAGATAAACGAATAAAAGACATCCGAGTTTTGAAGAACAGTGCCATAGTACAGCAATATAAAGTTTTAGATGGATAAGAACACATATATAGATCTGTTTCTTGTATATCTCCATGTTTGATGTTCTAATCATTGTTATACAAATCCATCATGTGTAAACTACCAAATTGAAAACAGTTTGTACATGATGAACTATACCCGTGTTGAATGAAATAGTTTTAATCTTTTTTCTTTCATTTATTGTATTATTGGAAGTTGATAGAGATTGTCCATAATGTGAGCCATTCGCCTCAAGTTCAAACATTAGCATCTTCACCACATCGATTACTCATCCAATCATCTTTATTTTCGTTACTGTCGACCATTAGATCAATTTAGAACCTAATTATGTTAATATTTTGGCCTAAAAAGTCTTCCTATGTTCATAAAAAATTTAACTTATGCGACCATTTAGAACTTTAAGAATTTTAAGAAGAAAACATAAAGATGCCATGTCAGTTTTTTTAATGTAACTAAAAATCAAATTAAAATTTATTAAAAATTTAATGGTTGTAGATTTTGAATAGTTTGAGACGTTGACAAGATAGTATACGTTTAAAATTTTATTAATCAATTGATAATAGACACATTTTGTAGAAGCAACTACTCTAGTTCGAGTCTTTTGAGGTCATTTAATTGGTTCATGATTATAATATAAGTTTTAAAAGTTTGATGGTTAAACTAAAAATATCCTAAAAATTAAGCAACCATCTGTATAGTTTACCATTAGTTTCTCTAGACAATCTGTCTTCTTATGAAAAGTTTCATATGCGACAGCCTTAATATATGGTTAAGAAAAGATGTTGTCGGTTTTGTTATTATTTTTTTTAATATTTTCGGTAAAAAAATTACCTAAAACATTATTATTTCTACCCATTTTGTTATTATTAGACGTTTTACTGGCTTTGTTAACATATCTAATAAAGCGTTACTTAAACTATTATTTTTTCTATCGATTTTGTTATTATTAAATACTTTATTTGAAATGTTAAAAAATATTAATATTTTAGGTATAAATTAACCGTATATTAAGATGGTTAGGGATATGACTGAAAAATATTATCTTTATCAATATAAAATATAAAAATATAAAAATATATTTTTACAATGAGTCCACCGTTTCTCCAGGAAACCAGAAAAGAGCAAAAGTGGGAAAATGATGTTTAAGGAATGCCCGATGACAGTACAGAAAACCCTTCTTTGCTTTCCCAAGCAGACACCACCAAACAAATCAAAAGATAATATTTTCAAACAAACAACACTTGAAGATGTTGTTCAAATTACAAAGAGCTTATATTATTAAGCTTTGATCCAATCGTTTCTCAATCTCATTTTTTATTTTAAAAGAAACCCATCCTTCCCCACATAGCGGAATTGACAATGCTGAACTTGGGATTCATAAGGTTATCAGCTTGTCGATTTTCTCCTTTTATTATCAACCATTCTTCCTCTTCTTCAGGTTTCTATTCCTCTCAAAAGCAGACCATCAGTTTTGCTCTACGATCACAAATGGGGTCTTTTACAACGTTGTCTCAATCATCTTCAAGGCTTTTGTTTCGTCAGCTGTTCGAGAAAGAATCCTCTACTTACACTTACCTCCTTGCTGATTCCTTTCACCCTGATAAACCAGCACTTGTAATTGTTTTCCCATGAAAAATAAAATCTGGGTTTCGTTTGTTTTATGGGTTCTGTTGGTATTTGATATGATTATATGGGTGTGCAGTTGATTGACCCTGTGGACAAGACGGTTGATAGAGATTTAAGTTTGATTAGAAAATTGGGGCTGAAGGTTATATATGCCATGAACACTCATGTACATGCTGATCATATCACTGGAACTGGCCTCATCAAGGTTTTTGCATTTTTTTCACTTTGAGATAAATAAATACTATTATCAGTTATTCCACTATTGTTGCTTTGATTGTTTCCTATCGTAAAAACCATATCTTTTTTCCTGAACTTCAAACTTGAGACTGTTGAATTGAATATTTCAGGTTATGACTATTCAGGGGATGTATTTGGCTCTTTGATTGATGTATTTGAATGTGAATGTTTCTTTTAGGACAAGGTGCCTGGTATCAAATCTGTTATTTCGAAAGCGAGTGGTGCCAAGGCTGATGTTTTTGTTGAACCTGGTGATAAAATCACTTTTGGCGATCTCTTTCTTGAGGTAGGCCTGTGGATGCAAACATGCTTGTTCTGTCGGTTTTATTGTATGGTCTTTTGATCAATTCTGGAGAATTTAGCTTTGATATTTGGGTGGTTTACATATTGCCGGTACGTTATGAATTCTCAAAAAAAGTAAGAGTTAGAGATCTTAGTGCACTGAGTAGATACCATTAGCAGCATCCTAATGGCTTCCGTAGTTGATTGCTAATTTGATTTTGTTGTTTTGGTTAGACCCTAAAATCCCGATGCTGTGTAATGGGCATTATCGAATAATGGCCAGTAGGTCTACTGCAGTACTATATTCTGTTTAAGTTCTTGGTCATTGCATCAATAGCTGTTTGAACAATTTCTTTTCCTTATTCCGTTTCGTGTGTTTCGTAAGTATTCTGTTTCTACGGCATTCGATCTACTTTTCTTAATCTAGTTTGAGAACCAGAATCTTGATGCATCTTAACCGATCAAATTCAGAATTATTTTTGAAGTATCATGCAGAGCAAAACCTTCCTTGAGATTGAAGTCTGTTCTTTATGTTTTTTCCTTAGACAAGTGACCCCGACTTATTGAATGAGAAACCTTTCTTGAGAAACTTATGATCCAACTGAATTAGATAATCCATTAGCAAGAAAAACATGATTCTTTATGAACTTTACATTGTAGTAAGCTTACCTGGTATGTTAACTTAATGACTCGAAATGCCTAAAGCAGTTTTAAGTGCAACTTTAAATTTCTCTCATATGTACTGAGTCTTTAGCAAATGGCCTGTTTGCATCTGGCTCCTAATAGGTTTCATGCTTGAAAACAGGATTTAGAAACAAGATTGGAGAAAGTGCTTTCTTGTGATGAAATTTTATTTATTTCAGGTTCATGTTTTTAGGTAAATATCAAATGCAACTTGGCATACATTTCTCATTAATATTCTTGATGAAGATTCTGCAGGATTTTGAGACAAGAACTTGCTTTCCTGCAATTTCTGATTGCTGAGTGTTCACAGAACTTGTTTTAAGAACAATGAGTGGTCATTTTAGAAAGTATTAATGTCACAATGCATGAAGTTGTGCCCCGCTGATAAGATGTGTAAACTATATTATATTATATGTATTATTGGTTATTGCAGGTTCGCGCCACTCCTGGTCATACTGCTGGTTGTGTTACCTATGTCACGGGAGATGGACCTGATCAACCTCAGCCAAGGATGGCTTTCACAGGAGATGCCCTGTTGATAAGGGGATGTGGGAGGACAGATTTTCAGGTATAATGTCTTGAAAATGTTATCGCACCTAGATGCAAAAGAAAAAAAAAGGTGAGTTAAGATTAATGTTGTTATTATCAAACAAACAGTTACTATTAAAGATGCTAGAAGAAGTATAAATTAAAATATTAAGCATGAAAACCAATCTTGGATTTTTTATTCATTTTAAGAACTTTTTTTATGTTCCTCTGTGATGTTTGGACTACTAATGTACGTTTTTATCCACTGATATCCGTTAGGGATTCTTGAACCAATAATTGACTGATATATGTCTAGTCTTCTGCATATCCATGCTTGCCTTGTTTGTAGCATGGCTGCATGAACATGGTAGTAGTTATTTTTCATTCGCAAGCTTCATGGTAAACAAATCGATGATTCAATTATTTTTAATGACATTCTGGATAATCGGTTGCTTTGGTAACTAAAATATAGAACTATCAGGGGTATCCTTTGATTTTCTGTCTGTGAGTACCTTAATGTACTGGTTTTACATGCAACTTCTTTTTTTTTTTTTGCTGTCCCTTTTTCCCATATGGATGGGGTAAGGGGAAGCTAAGATAGTAGGTTACCCCCAACACCAGGTTGAGAGCAGCTTCCGTAAGAGACCTCCGAATTATGAAATGCCCTCTGTGGGACTCGATCCCATGACCTCAAGGTTAAGAACCTTGTGCTCTACCAACTGAGCTGGATGGTCATTTCTTGTTTTACATGCAACTTCAGTATGGCAATTTCTTTTCATATGTACGCCATTGTCATCCATGTTTGGTCGTCTTCCAGGATATTTGTTATGCTTACGTTTTTAAGATAACTTTCTTTAACGCTCCTAAGGTTCTATAGCAATTGATTACTGCCAATTAACTCTTTTTTTGTAGAATGGAAATTCAGGGCAACTCTACAAGTCGGTCCATTCGCAGGTTAGGACGGGATTTTTTATGTGCCCTTTCTTTTAATTCTCAAAAATTTCTTGTAATTGTGAAAATTTGAATAAAAAATATGGACATATTTGTTTCATGGTTCCAGATTTTTACATTGCCCAAGGAGACATTTCTATATCCGGGCCATGACTACAAAGGATTCACAGTAAGATTATAACTTAATCCCTCTGATTTCTTACGCATATACAAATGATTCTTGATTAATTAAAACTCATTGATTACAGGTAACCACAGTGGGAGAGGAGGTGCTATATAATCCGCGCTTGACGAAAGATGAGGTATCCTTTCAAGAACAATCCATCATACTATGATCATATAAGACTATTTTCAATTTCTCCAATGAGCGTGTTCGTATGATATTATTTGTTGAATATACTTTTTGCAGGAAACGTTCATAAGCATCATGCAAAGTAAGTTACTTAACTTGGCATCTACCAGTGGTTTTGGATCGCCTTTTCTAATTTCTCATTCAACAGATCTTAGCTTGGCATATCCTAAGATGATTGATGTTGCAGTGCCAGCAAATGTGGTTTGTGGGTTGCAAGATTTGGAATCTAAACCCAACTAAGGTTTTGCAGGACCATCCATAGGTGCAAAGATTTTAGTTGTTGCATGATTCTGGGTCACGATATCAGTGGATATACTAAATAAATGGTTTGACATGCTACTTGATTGCGAAGAATCCACGTATAAACATAAATATTTATACTATATACATATATTGTTATAAGCATGCTACGGTGTCATCTTTCTCACTGCATTTAAACTTTTAGCGAAGTGATCAAAATAGGAGCAAATTGAAAGTTAATGAATACATTAAAAGAATTAAATTGTAGTGATCAAAATAAGAACACAGAGAAAGTTGAGTGATGAAATTTACTAGATATTTGCCAATGAACAAAACTTTTGTTCTTTAAGCATACCCTATAAGTTACTGAACTATCTAATTGAATGAACAAAACTGAAACCCAACAAACCAAACCTGGATTCGTGTTAGAACTAGAAAGCAACTGCAAGATCAGACAAAACTTTGGTTTTCATTGATCTAATTTTTGGTTTTTGACAGAATATGCTGTCAAGTTCTGATGGTTCAAACTTTAAATCATAGCCAAGGTTACAAATCTGATGGGGATGTTCATCGATATCCTTCATTATGGACCTATCATATGTTGCAGTGTTGATTTGATTCGTAGATAAATTTTGAATTATTAAAGTTTATTGGAGTCGACTGGTTTACTCGGTAAAAATTGAGAATAAAACGTATTTTATGTTGGATTTTAGACTTGATTATTATCTTTTAGTTTAAATTTAAACATTTTTAATACAAACTAAAACTAAGGGTTATATTTAACTTTTTTTTATCAACATCAGAACTAGTCAAGGTAAATTATTAACAATCTTTCAATCATGCAATCCGAATTTGATAATAAACTAATCCAATTTGTATTATGTTTTAACTGAACTGAATCGAGTCGAATACTTAGGTCTTATAAGCAAAGATAATGGATGTTCTTTGTTCCCATATGTAATAGAGTAAGGGGAGGTAAGATAGTAGGCTGCCCCCAACACTAGATTGAGAGCAGCTTTCGTAAAAGACCTCTAAATTATGAAATGCCCTCCATGGGACTCGATCCCACGACCTCAAGGTTAAGAACCTTGTGCTCTACCAACTGAGCTGGATATCCTTAATTACCAAGTATTAAAATGTTAAAACATGTCAATCTGCTAGGATAGGCATTAGCAGCTTCCTGAACTTGATCCTACAGCTCAAAACAAAAACCAACTTTTTTAAATTATTTTTTTAAAATCGATTGATCATCGTAAACGGTTCCCATTTTCCAATCTAAACTTTCCCAAAGAAAGAAAGAAGAAAAAAAATCAGAGGAGAATGAATGATGAAGGGAGAAACAGAGGTTCAGGTGTAGATCAGCAGCAGCAGAACCAATATGGAACATTCCAAGGAGTCGCTAACTACCCTCCTCCACGCCCTCCACGGCCGCACCAGCAGCAGCCCCGTGGGCAAATGGGGCTTCCTCAGCCTTCTCCACCTCCCTCTACCCCTCCTCAGCATTACCCCCGAGGCTATAAGGCCGTGCCGGGTATAAAATTAAAAAAGCTTTCTTCTTTTTGATTATTTAATCGAAATGAAGGATTTTGGGACTTGGGTTTTTGTTGGATGGAATGATAATGATGTTTCTTTAAAGATGAATGATCCAAATTTTTGATGTTTTAGAAGAAAATGTGTTTAAAATATTAGGAGTTCTATAAAAGAAGAAGGGAAATAAATGCTAGATACATTAGCAATTTTATTTGGATTTGGTTGTCTGATGAATGAGGGTAGGGAGATTCAAAGGTTTTGCTATTGTAATATTGTAACAGTTTATGAAGAATGGATATAGATTCCAGAGAAGAGAGATAAAAAAACAAATATATAAAATGTCAGGGCCGGCAGAAAATTTCCTATAAGGATAAACCAACCACCTTGAACATGAAGGAAACTGGTGAAATTCTGTACATCTGACCAAAATGATCTTTAGATGCAAGAACAAAGCTCATTTCTTAGGTTGCTATAATTCGTGTGAAGAGTTAGAATGGTTTGCTTCATGTATATGTATAACTAGAATCAGTGTAAGATCGGTCCATTGTGTGATTCAACTTGGTGAGTTCAAGTTGGTTAGATCGGTCCGTACGTGATTGTTCGCTTTCAACAAAGCCTGCATTTTGTTGTAAAAAAATTATTGTTCTAATTGTGGATATTCCCATGATATCTTTGCTGTCAGGATATGTTGTTGATGAAGGTGTCGAAAGTAGTGTTAAAAATGATTTTTAAGTTTGACAACCAACTTTGAAAAATTGGTTTTCAAAGTTCGGTAAATATTTATTTGAAAATTGTTTTCAAAGTTTGGTAAATGTTTCTTTGAAAAATAATTTTTCAAAATTTGATAGATGATTGTTGAAAAATGATAATGGGATAATCACAATTAATCTCTAGGCTTTAGGGTATTTACAAGATTAAGTCCTTAAGTTTCAAATATAAATACCCTAGCTCATTTAGCTTCAAAACCATCCCAAAAATCATTTCTTTCTTCTAATACTAGAGAGTTTTCTTGTGAGTAGTGAGTGTTTTGTAAACACCTGTAAATTTTCTCTCTTAGTAAAAGATCTGCAGCAGTCCGGAGACGTAAGCACAATTGGCTGAACTCCGTTATCAATTTCGGGTATTATTTTTTCGCTTTTATTTCGCATTCTCACTAATCTGGTTATAGGAAAATTACTTGTACTCGGTTTATTTCTCAACAACTGGCATCAGAGCTTTTGGTTGTGAATTTTGTCAATTTTTTTGCGAGATTACTATTTATTACTATTCATGTGAATAGTGAATTTCGTGAATAGTAAAAATTTTGTCAGCGATACGAGCTTGTCGACGGAGGTGTTCTAATACACGGTGGTTCGCAAGAATTGTCGGAAACGATCCAAACGAAACCAGATTCGAGTGGGAGCGATGGCTGTAGACGAAGGGAATGTGAAAATTGAAAAGTTCGATGGTGCGGACTTTGGCTTTTGGAAGATGCATATTGATGATTTTCTGTACCAGAAAAATCTATATCAACCTCTATCAGGAAAGCAACCAGAGGGCATGAAGAATGAAGACTGGGTTCTTCTCGACAGACAAGCCCTCGGAGTTATCCGACTGACGTTATCCCGCAATGTTGCTTTCAACATAGCAAAGGAAAAGACCAAGGCGGGTCTTATGGCGACTCTCTCCAGTATGTATGAGAAGTCATCAGCCTCAAACAAAGTGCACTTGATGAGGCGATTATTCAATTTGTGGATGACGGAAGGGGCATCAATGGCACAACACCTAAATGAACTCAACACAATCACAACGCAGTTGAGTTCAGTGGAAATTGAATTCGATGATGAAGTTCGAGCTTTAATTCTCTTATCATCTCTACCAGACAGTTGGAATGCTACTGTAACAGCAGTCAGCAGCTCGTCGGGAAATAGTAAATTAAAATTCGACTATGTTCGGGATCTGGTATTGAGTGAAGAAATTCGACGAAGAGAATCGGGTGAAGTATCAACCCCCTCAGCCTTGCACACGGAGTCTAGAGGGAGAACTTCAGAAAGAAATTCAAACCGAGGCAGATCGAAATCCAGAACAGGAAAATCAAGAACGGGAAAGAAAGATTTTACCTGTTATAACTGCGGCAAGAAGGGTCATTTTAAAAGAGATTGTCGAGCACCGAAGAAAACTATCGGCGCACAGGATTCTACCAACGTGGTAGAGGAGACAGGTGATGCCATAATTCTAAGCGTCAACAATCCGATTGAATCATGGATCTTGGATTCAGGGGCATCTTTCCACTCCACCCCATGCCGAGAAATCATGGAGAACTATGTCAGTGGTGATTTTAAGAAGGTTCATCTAGCCGATAATGAAACCTTGAAGATCGTCGGAAAAGGAGACATCCGATTAAAGTTGCGAAACCATACCACATGGACGCCGAAAGGAGCGAGACATATTCCTGGCCTCAAAAGAAATTTGATTTCTGTAGGACAACTTGATGGTGAATGATTTAGCACAACCTTTTCAGGCTGTGAATGGAAGATTACTAAAAGAGCACTCGTCATTACTCGTGGTAAGAAAACTGGTACTCTCTATATAACCTCAAATTTAGAGAATATCATTACAATAGCAGATGTTGATGGAAAATCAAACATATGGCACCAAAGGCTTGACCATATGAGCGAGAAAGGGATGAAGACACTTTTGTCAAAGGGGAAGTTGTCGGATCTAAAGAATGTAGATGTCGGACTATGCGAGGATTGTATCTTTGGCAAACAAAAGAAAGTCAGCTTTGCAAAGATTGGTAAGACACCCAATGCTGAAAAGTTAGAGTTGGTTCATACTGATGTATGGGACCATCTCCAGTTCCATCTCTTGCAGGCTCATTATATTATGTCACCTTCATCGATGATTCTACAAGAAAGTTATGGGTTTATTTTCTGAAGAAGAAATCAGAAGTCTTTGATACCTTCAGAAAATAGAAGGCCATGGTGGAAAATGAGACTGGTTTGAAAGTCAAGCGGTTGAGGTCTGACAATGGAGGAGAGTACAAAAATAGAAGATTCAGAGATTTCTGCGCAAACAATGGGATCAAGATGGAGACAACAGTTTCCATGACACCGCAGCATAATGGCGTAGCAGAGCGCATGAACAGAACTCTGAATGAACGTACCAGAAGCATGAGGATACATGCCGGATTGCCCAAATTTCTATGGGCTGAAGCTATCAACACTGCAGCTTACTTGATCAACCATGAGCCCTCAGTTCCTTTGGATGGCAGAATACCAGAGGAAGTTTGGAGCAAGAAAGAAATAAACCTTTCACACTTAAGTGTTTGATTGTATTTCTTATGTACACATAGACTCTGCTGAAAGAAGTAAACTTAATGCTAAGTCCAACAAATGTGCCTTTGTTGGTTATGGCGGTGACGAGTTCGGTTACCGGTTTTGAGACTACGAAAATCGGAAGATCATCAAAAGCAGAGATGTCATTTTCAATGAGAATGTGATGTACAAAGACAGGTCAACCATAGAATCAAGTAGCTCCAATACCGAAGCTGAAATAAAGGAATTTGCTGAGTTTGAGGAGATTTCTGGAAATGATGTTCAGATCAGTCCTGAAGCAGTTCAAGAAGAACCAGTCACACCAGAACTGAGACGCTCCTCCAAAATTCCTAAACCAACCCAACGATATTCTCCTTCTTTGCATTACTTGTTGCTTACTGACAATTGTGAACCAGAGTGCTATGATGAAGCAATGCAAGTGGAGGATTCAGTCAAGTGGGAGTCTTCCATGAAAGATGAGATGGACTCGTTTATGTCAAATCAGACGTGGGAATTAGCTGAATTACCACCAGGCAAGAAAACACTCCACAACAAGTGAATTTACAGGATCAAAGAAGAGCACGATGGGAGCAAACGCTACAAAGCAAGATTGGTTGTCAAATGTTTTCAGCAAAAGGAAGGTATTGACTACAATGAAATTTTCTCTCCAGTTGTAAAACTGTCTACAATCAGACTGGTGTTGAAAATTGTAGCTGCAGAAAATTTACATCTTGAGCAGTAAGATGTAAAGACAGCTTTCCTTCATTGTGATTTGGAGGAAGAAATCTATATGAGGCAACCAAAAGGCAGGAAACAAAAACCTGGTATGCAAGTTGAAGAAGAGCTTGTATGGTTTAAAACAAGCTCTTAGACAGTGGTACAAGAAGTTCGATAGCTTCATGAGTAGCAGTGGTTTTACCAGATGCCAAGCAGATCATTGTTGCTACATCAAGAGGTTCGACAATAGCTTCATTATTTTATTGTTGTACGTTGATGACATGCTCGTTGCAGGCTCAGACATGCAAGAGATTATAAACTTGAAGCAAAAATTGTCGAAGCAGTTTGCTATGAAGGATTTGGGCGCTGCAAAGCAGATTCTTGGGATGAGGATTAAGAGAGACACAAAGTCGAGGACTTTGATGTTATCACAGGCTGAGTACATCAACAAAGTACTCTCCAGGTTCAATATGCAAGATGCTAAACCAGTAAGTACACCTTTAGGTGTTCATTTTAGACTCTCCAAAGAACAGTCACCAAAGACGGAGGAAGAACGTGCACACATGGTGAAGGTGCCGTATGCCTCAGCAATTGGAAGTCTAATGTATGTCATGGTTTGTACCAGACCAGATATTGCTCATGCAGTGGGAGCTGTTAGCAGGTACATGAATAATCCAGGCAAAGTACACTGGGAAGCAGTCAAATGGATCCTCAGATATCTGCGCGATACTACAAACAAAGCACTTTGTTTCAAAGGTGGAGATACGATACTTACAGGCTATGTAGATGCTGACTTAGCTGGAAATGTTGACATCAGAAGGAGCACTACATGATATGTCTATACTCTAGGAGGTACTGCAGTGAGTTGGGTTTCTCAACTACAGAAGATAGTTGCTCTCTCCACAACAGAAGATAGTTGCTCTCTCCACAACAGAAGATAGTTTCTCTCTCCACAACTGAAGCAGAATATATCGCTGTTACGGAAGCCAGCAAGGAGATGGTTTGGCTCCAAAGTTTCTTGGAAGAGTTAGGCAAGAAACAAGAAAACAATGTCTTGTATTGCGACAGCCAAAGTGCTATCCATCTAGCAAAGAATCCGTCTTTTCATTCCAGGACGAAGCACATACAATTACGGTATCATTTTATCCGATCTCTTCTGGAAGATGGGATTTTGAAACTGGAAAAGATTAGTGGAGCTTAGAATCCGGCAGACATGTTGAGAAAGACGGTGACCACGGACAAACTGAAGTTGTGTTCAGTTTCAGTTGGCATGCTAGAATAACAAGACTAGAAAGGTTGTTGCATCGATCGAGGTGTAAAGACAGATTAAAATCAGTCTTCAAGTGGGAGATTGTTGAAAGTATTGTTAAAAATAGTTTTCAAGTTTGGCAACCAACTTTGAAAAATTGGTTTTCAAAGTTTGGTAAATGTTTATTTGAAAATGGTTTTCAAAGTTTGGTAAATGTTTCTTTGAAAAATAGTTTTTCAAAGTTTGGTAGATGTTTGTTGAAAAATGATAATGGGATAATGACAATTAATCCCTAGGCTTTAGGGTATTTACAAGATTAAGTCCTTAAGTTTCAACTATAAATACCCTAGCTCATTTAGCTTCAAAACCATCCCAAAAATCATTTCTTTCTCCCAATACTAGAGAGCTTTCTTGTGAGTAGTGAGTGTTTTGTAAACACTTGTAAATTTTCTCTCTTAGTAAAAGATCTGCAGCAGTCCGGAGACGTAAGCACAATTGGCTGAACTCCGTTATCAATTTCGGGTATTATTTTTTCGCTTTTATTTCGCATTCTCACTAATCTAGTTATAGAAAAATTACTTGTACTCAGTTTATTTCCCAACAGAAGGAGGACCCGAAGATAGCCTACCGTGCTGTGGCCTTGGTGTTGGATGGTTCTTGTAAGTTTATGGGATTTTCTTTGTTTTAAGGATTTTTTAGAAATAAAGTAAAACATGTGCTTTAAATTTAACAATTATGTTCTTTTATCTCCAATTGCCATGGATTTTAAAGAAAAGAAAGAGGGATATTTCCTTTACAGGTGAACAATTGGGAAGTTAATATAAAGTCCTAGATGGAGGCCTCATACCATATTGGAATGAAATTTTTTATTAGGTATCTGTGAGGTTAGTTGGTTTACTTTATTGCATTGAATTGTGGAGGCTAGGAAGAAACTTATTAGTAGGATAAGTATACCATGATTAGATTGTTGCACTAGATATTTCCCAATACAAAGGTAAAAACGAACATTATGGTATAAGAATTCAACGCTGACTAGGTATCACTTGAGGCTTATGACTTAGATGGTTTTTTGATTTGCTATATGTTAAACTATACCACTTTCACATTTAAACTTGAAATGGCTGGAATTTAGTGCCAATGTACTTAGCAGCCTCATGTAATACTCAGGTGAATGTTTTATCTCTTCATGTCACTTTATGTTCCCATTTCCATGACAGGGTTGTTAAGTAAAGGCTGCTAGATATCCCAAAATATGGAAAATGTTTAAAATGAATTCGATTGACACTTGGATGTGTACTTCTTTACTCTGCATGACATAGTTTTCTACAAGTTTGCATGATATTTATTATCATATTGGACATTATTTTCTGTATTCCTAGCTCCCTTGTTTAATAAGAGAAGTATGTTGCTTTGAAGGTTTATCATTGGTTTCTTCCTTGGGGCCATTCCCTGGTATATTGGAGTCGTTATTTTAGCTTGTTCAACGATAGACTACCGAGAGAAACCCGGATATGTTGCTTGCTCAAATGGCGTATCTTTTTCTTTCAGTATTTTTACTTTATTTTTCCAATTTTATGAAAGTCATTCTGCATTGAATTGATTATCAACTTAGCCACTTTTTCACGTTTCTCATGTATTTGTACCATTCTTGACCTTCAACTCTAATATATTATCTTGTACTGGCTGTTTTATTATTTAGGCTATAATTTATCACCATAGGTCACATATAAGTTAATCCACAGAGATTGAATTGTTAATAAGCTTAAAATGTTATAATATTCAAAAGATGGATTTTTAAGATACATAATCGAGTGTCTTGTGAAGCAAAGTTCCTTCCGACTATCGTTGTCTTTGTCCATAGGTTGATTGTTTAGAAATTGTGGTCAATTGGGTTACGATACTTGGGGGTGAAGCAATGTTCCTGCTATCGAAGTGTCCGTTTATAATTTCATTATCAAGATTAGAAGTTCTTTGTTAACATGTGGAATCACTCCACACTATGTGAATGAGTGGTCCACTGGTTAGAAGCCCTGTTTGGCTCTATCCACAAATTCTAGTTGGAAAATCCATTGCTCGTCTGTCGTTTCTATGAACTTTCCTTTCCGTCTATTTTCAGCCATTGTCGAAGATAGGGACATGATCTTGTAGACTTCTAATATATTTTCGACTCTTCATTTTCTTCAAGTACTCATGACCTATGCATATTTAGGCATAGGTGTGAGATACGGTCCTATAAGGACCCTTAAAATACGTAAAAGAATCTAACTTACCCGTAGACCCACATCTGAATTCAATTAACCTAGAACTTGCATGACGCTCTTCGATCCATTCTTTTAGTGAAGGGTTGACCAAGTAGCTCGAACTAGTCAGGCTCTGATCCGACCTTAAAAGACTTCTTTCTTTTTCAAATAGTTTCTCCATTTTTATATTTTTAGATTGTGTCGGGGGCAGTTTAGATGAAGTCCGTCTGTTTCGGGTTTCGAATATTGTTTCTTTCCGATCTCGATCCCTACTTGTCCATTGAACAACCCATGTTTAACGAAGCTGGTGCCTTTTGCAGGCCGTTATTGCGACAATTGCACTCCTTGTTGGTCTAATAACGAAATAATGGTAAAACAAATATTGTTTTCTTCTGACAGAGAGATGTATAGGTTTCAAAATAATGTATATGCTATGCCCCTTTTTTCAGTAAGTTGTCTTTTATGATAACTTGCTACCAACAATTCGCATCAAGTTATGAATAATAAGAGTAATTAGTAAGGTTAAAACTCGTTCAACTCGTTGGAGGTAAGTGATTCTTGGTTCGGATTTTATCCTTTTGTTTTGAGTAATTTATATTTTCGATCTTGAATTTAACTTCAATTTTTATTTGAATATCAAATCGTTAATTTAATTAAATTATATCATTTAACTTCTATTATTGATAAATTAAATTACTTAGACTAATACCTTAAATAATTATAATAAATAACCTAAAAGTGACACATTTATCTAATATTTTTACATATCATTATTAAATAGTATTTAATTAATAATTTAAATATTTTTTGTTCCAATTTTTCTAACACTTTATTTATATAGATTAAAAAAACGACGAATAAAGGGAAAAATTAAAATTTTGGGGTGGCTGACTGGCTGTGGTTCAGGTGGCTTGAGAAGATGATAATGTTTATGAGGATGAGATTAATAAAATTTATAAATAATAAGAGTTAAATTTATTGAATTATTCAGAATTAAAATAAATTAGTTAAATTTATTAAATTATTAAATGTGTTATTATATAAATTTTAGTAATACATTTAATGATTTTTTATTATTAATCGAAATAAAATTGATGTTATAATTTAATTATCACTAAAATAAATTATTTAAAATGTAATATTAAACTCTAACCCACGTACAACTTAAATTATCTTGTAAGAAAATTAATAAAAATCATTATATTTTTAAAATTTAACACAAAATTTAGAAAATTTGTCACTAATATTATTGTCATCAATTCTATTTATTTGCACGTACAAACTTATAAAAATAAATAAATTATTAACTTTTATGTGGTCACCACGCCTCATGCTTTAAACACGCAAGTCTTTCTTATCACGTGTACCAATCGCCTACGGGAATGTAACAAACTGATTTGATCCGTAAAATTGATTTAATTTAAAATTATTTGTAACACAAGTGGTAGTAATCTAAAATTGATTCCAGTTCGACTTGACATTGATTTGAATCCGGGTTGGACCTAAAATTTATGGATTCAAACTTGATGTGTATTCGATTTGATAAAGATTTGAATTCGAATTGAATTGATTATTTGATAATCAAACTCAACCTGCATCTGAATGATATAAACTTAAACTTGATATTAACCTGTTAAATAAATTGTATTATTCAACCTATTATCAACCAGACCTGTGTAATTAATTCAACCTGTGAATAATATGATTTGTTATTGAATTAATATGATATATATTTACTTATAAGTTACAATTTATGAAGTTGTGAGATTTTAAATTTATAATAAATTAAAAAATTAATATGATTACTTATATATACACTTATATTATATATATACATATTTTTTTTAAAAATCAATCTTATTATATTAAGTTCATTACAATATATACAAATATATATTACAAAAATAAACTCATTATAAATAAGTTTTTACCGCACATGCCTTCATCTTTGGATTGAATCTTTAACTTCCTTTTGCTTAAGGGATAAGCAAACAATTAATGGTTAAAGGAACCAACTTATCTTTATATATATATCATACTTCCTTTATTTATAATTTCACATTTGTTGCACGAATCACCTTACATAAGAGGTTAAAGGAATTGTTTTTGTTCTTAGAGAACAAGTTCGAACACCAGCGACTACAAGAGTGATCGAGCATTCATTGTCAAATGATTGAGATTACTTAGAATATATATTACTTTGTAATCACATTTCACAAAAAAAATCATATTTGTTCAATTTAATTACTAAAATTGTATTTGTATAAGAAATTGGCTCATACTTATTAATATTTTTGTAATTTACTTCAAACCTTATGAATCACATAATAAACTTCATTTCAAATTATATAAATTATATCATAATCTCCAAACCCTAACTTTTGTTCATCAACTTTTTAAATTGATGCAATTTAGTCCATTTTATATTAATTTTAACTTCACATTTTATAATTTTTTTGATTTGATCACTCATCTATGTGTGTTGTTTAATTTTTTTTTTAAAATTGTTTGTAATTTCATGTTTGTTCTATTTAGTACTTCAAATTATCATTTTATCAAAAGTGACCCATAATTATTTATAGTTTTTGTAATTTATTCTAAATCATATAAAATTACAAATTACAATTTGACGTTCTTTAAACATTGAAAGACGAAAAATAATTAATTAAAAATGACTTGACCTGAAGTCAATTCATATCTGATAAGATTCGACCTGAATTTTGTATGTCAATGATGTGATCTGATCTGAACGAGATCCAACTAAAGTTCATCTGAACCTGAATTAACCTAGTATTTAACTGCTTCGTACATAAACCATTTTGACTTGAATTGATATTGATTTAAACTGAATTTGATGTCAAATAAACCTAAAAATAACCTCATCTGATTTAACTCTGACCTGACATGATTTGATTATGACCTGACCTAATCCAACTCCAACCATCAAATTGATCTATCTCAACATATGTCCAATTTGATTTGACCTGACAATATTCGAATACAACCTAAACTTTAAATCCCTATTCACCGAAGCTGATTTTGATTTTTCACAACTTTAGTTTGACATTTTTGTGCGTAAAATATACCTAGTTCATTCTATTCTTATTTCAATTATGAATGCATTAT
This sequence comes from Hibiscus syriacus, assembly GCF_006381635.1. NCBI lineage: Eukaryota > Viridiplantae > Streptophyta > Magnoliopsida > Malvales > Malvaceae > Hibiscus > Hibiscus syriacus. Next base: position 2,357,646 of record NW_024062752.1, on the reverse strand, counting down.
TTTAAATATATATATATATATATATATATAATTTAATTACTCAATTAAAATATTATTATATTGATCGTTAATTATTAAAGGAATAATAATGTAGTATGATATAATAAAAAATTTAATTGCAAAATTTATATATTCTATCCATTTGAACATAATTTTACACAATTTAATAAATTTAACAATTCTTACTAAAGATTATATTAATACTTTAGTTATTCTCTTAAATTGCTTCTTATTCTTAAAAAATATTATATATTACCTTTTTGGTATAATAACAATTTAATAATAATTAGTTTTTATTTTATTGTAGAATGCAATTATCTAGCTACTTTTTTTACTCGATAAACTCAATTCATAGTATAAAATTGAACTAAATTGATAGAATTTTTAAATATGAATAGTTAAATTTATTAAATTATTTTAAATTACTATCAAAGTAATAGAATGTATAAATTTTAAAAGTTAAAACTATTATTATACAATCTAAATTAGACATTTGTTTCGATTTTAATGACCATTGAATTTTTAAAATTATATTTTAATTAAGTTACCAAGTTATAATTTATTTATAATTGAACTAATAATTAAGTGACCTATTCTTCGTGATAAGTGTTTTATATTGCATATATTTATTGTTATTTACTCTTTATTTTTCGATTGCATATTATTGATTTATCTTTATTTTAGGCATAAGCTTTATTAGATTAATTAGCCGAAAAAATAGCAAATTTCGATTGTCAAGTTAGCATCTTGAATATTTTATTGAAATTTATTTGGCATAAGGTTTTAAAGTAGAAATCAACCAGAAGTATAAGACTTAAATATTTATTTTTATCTTTTGTGATAAACCTTTTAGATTTAAGATTTTTGTTTGATTATTTTATTATTATTTTATTTAGGAATTAATTATTTTATTAGAACTCTTGGTAGGATTTTTAGTTTGATTAGGAATTAGTAATTTTATTTTTTTAGAGTTTTTGGGTTATAAATGCCCTTAGGTTCAACCTTTGAACTTATATTGAAATTTATATTTCTTTGGTTGTTTATTTAAGTTCTACTTTTCTTTCATCTTTTTACTTTTCTTTCATTATTTTTTTTCACAATTCTAAGAATGATTCAATCCATGCTCAGCTAAATTTCTTTTAGTCGATAGTTGAGCGAGACTCAATTCATTTCGTGATAATTGAAAAGAGCTTCGTACATTCAGATATCTTTCTTGATTTTTGGGAAACAAGGTTAGATAATCGACTTAATCTTTAAATTCTTTACACTTTCAATTCAAATATTGCACCTTAACTTGAATGTTGTTTTGATTTACTGTTAGGGAGGAAAATCAACTTGTAGCAAATTCAAGTACATAAGAACAAACTTAGTGGCGGTCTGTTAAGGGAAATCAAGATCGGGTTCGATTTTCATTGAGATGCATAATCCGAGTACAGACTTTTCCAACATTAAAGAAGATATTGGAGTTACCATCGATAGTCGAAGTTAAATCCAAAAAAAGATTAATTTTCAAGAATTGATTACGGGGATTAATTCAAATGAGAGAAGAGCGAGTTACAAGAGTTGGGTCTTGTAGATTGTAACTAATAAGAACCCTAAAGTAAAATCTATTTCAATGATCGAGACGAGTCGAGTCAAAGCGAAGCTAGAGTCTATCTCCTTTCATTATCTCTTTTAATTATTTAATTTTATTGTTTTTTTTTTATTTTTATTTAATTTTAGATTTTCTGGTTAGATATCAAATCAGATTTAATTGCAAATTTATTAGATCGACCATATTTATCTATACTATTCTATTGATTTTATTTTATTTATTTAAATTGAGAAATATGTTTATTTATTTTACAATTATGACGCTTGTCACTCCGTAGTAATTTTAATTTAAAAAAAAAACCATCAACGTTAAGTAACAAATTTTAATCTTTACCACCATATCTATCTCTTAAAAATGCTTATAAAAGAGAGGTCATAGCTTCATAAACACCTTAAATTTGCAGACAGCATTCCTCACACTCAAGGAAAAAACATGGAAGCTCACCTTGTAATAATTAGAGATTTGCTTTGTTTTCTTGTTGTTGGGTTATTGATGATATGGGGATGGTGGGTTTTGAAGTGGACATGGCTGACCCCGAAGAGGCTCGAACGGTGCTTGAGACAACAGGGTCTTAGAGGAACTCCTTACAGTTCTCTGTCTGGGGACATCAAACAGATGTTTGCTATGAGAACACAAACCAAAGCCAAACCTATGCCACTCGGTGATGATATTGTGCCCTATGTTACTCCTTTTCTTCATCAATTTCTCCAGAAATATGGTGCGTTTTAGATTATTCTGCAATTTCATGGTACCAGAAACTTGTTTATTTATTAATTAAAAGTGTGGATTTTTTGTGAGGAAGTGCAGGAAAGGATTCGTTTATGTGGGTTGGTCCATGGCCAAGGGTGACAATTATGGACCCTGAAAAAATAAAGGAAATATTTACCAAATTCACTGACTTCCAGAAGGTGCATACCAATCCACTGGTGAATTTGCTTGCGAGTGGCCTTGCAAATCTCGAGGGAGACCATTGGAGTAAACATAGAAAAATAATAAACCCTGCCTTTCACCAAGACAGGTTGAAAGTATGTTTTTGTTGGGAATACTGAATTTAGCTAGCACCTTGATTGTTCTAGAAGACTTCTTTTTTCTGATATGGAAATAATTGCAGAACATGTTGCCAGCCTTTTATCAAAGTTGTAGTGACATGATAAGCAAATGGGAGAATATGGTGTCTACAGAAGGTTGCAGTGAGATTGATGTGTGGCCTTATCTCGTAAATATGACAAGAGACGCGATTTCCCGAGCTGCATTTGGAAGCAGCTTCAAAGAAGGCAGACGAATTTTCGAACTGTTGGACGACCAAATCAATAACTTTATCAAAGTCATACAGTCTGTTTACATCCCAGGATGGAGGTAAAATTTTCCTAGTTTTAAGGAAAGGTTTACAAATGTTGGAATTCGAATGTCGGACTAATTCTTTGTTTCTTTGCAAAGGTTTTTGCCAACGAAGACAAACAGGGAGCTGAAGTTGAAATACAATGATATAAAAGAGTCGCTTATGGAAATGATAAAGAGAAGGGAAAAGGCAATTAGAGCAGGTAAAAAGAGTAATGACGACTTGTTAGACATACTAGTGGAATCCAACATCAGAGAAATTGAAGCACATGCGGATAGGAAGAACATGGGGATGAGCATCCAGGATGTGATCGAGGAATGCAAGCTGTTTTACTTCGCCGGCCAAGAGACCACCTCGGTTTTACTTGTTTGGACTATGATTTTGTTAGCAAGGTATCCCGACTGGCAGACTAAAGCAAGGGAGGAGGTTTTGCTAGTTTTTGGTGACAATAAGCCAGATGCTGATGGCCTTAATCGTCTCAAAGTTGTAAGTTCCTTGTCCTGAAAACTCTCATTGTTATTGCTTAATATATATTAACAGAGTTAATTGCACTAGACGTCCCTAAATTATGGTGCAGGTAACAATGATATTGTACGAGGTTCTAAGGCTATATCCAGCAGCGGTTGAGCTAGGACGCTCCGTTCCGAAAGAAGTAAAACTGGGAAGACTGTTGTTACCAGCTGGAACCGAAGTTTTGGTTCCGGTACTGCAGATCCACCATGACAAAGAGCTCTGGGGAAACGACGCAAATGAATTCAAACCCGAGAGATTTGCGGAAGGGGTTTCGAAAGCAACGAAGAGTCAAGTGACGTTTCTCCCATTCGGATGGGGTCCTAGGATCTGCATTGGCCAAAACTTTGCTACGATGGAAGCAAAAATGACGATCGCAATGATTCTCAAACGCTTCTGGTTCGAGCTTTCCCCTTCTTATGCTCACTCTCCTTATAGCTTTGTAACTCTTCGTCCACAGCATGGAGCACAAATAATTTTGCGCAAACTTGGGTCTGATTGAATTGTTATGTGAACAATCTTAGTACTCATTCTATGTGTTCCACAATGCATTTTAAGCATGAAATAAATAAAGATTCAGTTATCACTTAGTTATAAATATTTTCAACCTTTTTATTTTTATTTCTTTTACATGTATTATCTTTTTTAATTTACATTAATCGAACTTATAAATTTCATCGCTTATATTTTGGTTGTTAAAATTAATTTTTTTCAATTTACTTCTATTTTAGTCACTAAAATTTATTTATTTTTATTTTAGTCACTAAAATTTATTTATTTTTAATTTACTCACTAAACTTTTAATTTACTTCTATTTTGGTCACTCGAATGTTTCATAAATGGAAGGGTAACATGTCAACCATGTGTGCTGATGTAGATTACTTTTTATTGATATGAAATTCATGTGTTAGCCATATTATTTTTCTTTTTATTCTATTTTTTTTTCAAAGATGAAAGTTTTATAGTATCACAATTGTCTCACATCTACGTTATATTTATCATTCTCTGTTGTCACGTCAACGTTAAATTTATCATTTTCTAACATTTTCTCTAACTACTCAATATATCAACAAACTTGCTTCATTATCTCTTATCACTCTGTATATTTAGATTTTACATAAATCACTTTAAAACTCAATCATGAACCCAAAACTCGTGAAATCTCAAATCAAGATATATAGGTTGTTTCCTCCTCCTCCACCTCTCCATCTTTGGGATTTGATAAATGATGTTTCATTATTCAAAAACTAAAGGGAGTTCAAAAATAAAGATTATTTCAAAAAAAATTGGACCTTTTATAATTTTAAATGAAAACATTCAGTCATAATGCCATTAAATATTTAATGGTGGTTTCATCAAAATGTGAATAAATTGAAATTTTAGTGAATATATTAAAAAAATAAATTTTGGTGACTAAAATAAGAATAAAAAGAAAATGAGTGATGAAATTTACTAGATATTTGCCAATGACCAGGGGTGCTTAATAAGTTGAGCAGTTCAAACTCAACTCGATCAAATCTCGACTCGTTGACTCAATTCGAACTCGAGATCTTAACGAGTTGAGTCGAGCAAAGGCCAACTTGACTGAATAAGTTCGTGAGAAGCTCGTTAATTTTTTATAATATTTTAGTAATTATTTAAAAAAATATTAATTTACTAATAGATAATGAAAAAATATGATAAATTACTAATCTATTAACTTTCTAATAAAAATAAAGAAACACTAAATTAATAATTATTATTTTACTACACCCAAAATCAAACCTTAGATTATTATTTTAATATATTTATGGATTGTTGCTTTAGTGTTTAGACTTTAAAATTGTTTCATACACTTTTTTGATAATTTTGGATTAAATTTATTAATTTATATTTATATTAAGTTCTACACAGTTTAGTAGATTTTACCTATAATTAAAAAAAGAAAAATTTCGGTAAGTTTAACGAGCAACGAGACAAGCAACGCTTTTAATGAGCAACGAACTTAACAAGTAACGAGCTTAACGAGCAATGGGTAGAACAATAAGTTTTTTTAACGAGCACGAGTCGAGCAAAATTTTAATGAGTTTAACAAGTAACGAGTCAAATCAAGCAATAGAACTTTTTAACAAGCATGAGTCGAGCATTACCCAACTCACGATCGACTCTCTCAATAAACACCCATACCAATGACTATTGTTCTAGTATTTTAAGTAATATTGACATCAGTCTTAGATCATTCAAGATTCAAACTTAAGATTACGTATTAGAATAAATAAATTGTTCAAGTTAAAAACAATAGTATTTCATTAAATATTTAATCTGAAATTAGACAGAACAAAAGATTAACTTAATTTAAGTTAGAATCGATAAAAATCTAAAATATCATTAAATCAAAAAAGTTTAAAAAAAGATACCGTCCACTCTTTACATAGCTCTATCGGATAAGTATATTAAAATTATAACAAGTAAAATATAATAAAATATATCAACCAACTCCGTAATTGATCAATTACAATAACAATAACAATAACGATTAACATAAATAATAATAAAAAATAAGACACGTAATTTTATGTAAAAAAATTATTTGAAATTAAAATTGAAAACTATGTAACTTATATATTCTAATCATTTTTTATATTTTTTATCTATTTATTTTAATTTTAATAAAATAATTTAATAAATTTAATCATATAAAAAATAATAATACATATCACTAAGATTCAATCATCATCCTAGAGAAGATATGGCCACCCCGCCACGTGCTTTTAACACCGCACTTTTATTACTTGAAATATCTCCGCCTCAGTTACTGATTTCCACACTTCACAGTGTTTCCATAATCATCTAAATTTTAATTTTCCCAATAAACAGATTGTCATTAATACTCAATTATCATCTTGCCAAAACCTCTCCCCTAAAAAGAAGCTTATACAAGAGACAGGTCAGTAAACCAGAGCTGAGCTTTTAGCTTTCCATAAACACCTCAAATTTGCAGACACCATTTCTCATGCTCAAAAAAAAACATGGAAGCTCACCTTGTAATAACTAGAGATTTGCTTTGTTTTCTCGTTGTTGGGTTATTGATGATATGGGGATGGAAAGTTTTGAAGTGGGCATGGCTGACCCCAAAGAGGCTGGAATGGTGCTTGAGACAACAGGGTCTTAGAGGAACCCCTTACAGTTCTCTGTCTGGAGACTTCAAACAGATGATTGCTATGAGAAGACAAACAAGAACCACACCTATGCCTCTCAGTGATGATATTGAGCCTTATGTTACTCCTTTTTTTCATCAATTTCTCAATAAATATGGTACGTTTTACATTGATCTGCAATTTCATGGTCTCGGAAACTTGTTTATTTATTAAAAGTCTGGATTTGTTGTGAGGAAATGCAGGAAAGGATTCGTTTAAGTGGGTTGGTCCATGGCCAAGGGTGACAATTATGGACCCTGAAAAAATAAAGGAAATATTTACCAAATTCACCGACTTCCAGAAGGTGCATACCAATCCACTAGTGAATTTGCTAGTGAGTGGCCTTGCAAATCTCGAGGGAGACCATTGGAGTAAGCATAGAAAAATAATAAACCCTGCCTTTCACCAAGATAGGTTGAAGGTATGTTTTCTTGTTAGGAGTCTTGAATATAGATAATATTGCTACTAATCAAGATTAGAAATGAGTGTATTGGATAATTCCAGGCACTAAATCTGGATAAGACCTTGATAGTTCGAGAAGCTTATGCTTTTTCTGATATGGAAATAATCGCAGAACATGTTGCCAGCGTTTTATCAAAGTTGTAGTGACATGATAAGCAAATGGGAGAAGATGGTGTCTACAGAAGGTTGCTGTGAGATTGATGCGTGGCCTTATCTCGTAAATATGACAAGAGATGTGATTTCCCGAGCTGCATTCAAAAGCAGCTTCGAAGAAGGCAGGCGAATTTTCGAACTGATGGATGACCAAACCAATCTCATAACCAAAGTCATACAGTATGCTTACATTCCAGGATGGAGGTAAAGGTTTCCTGGTTTTAAGGAAAGGCTTACAAATGTTGGAATTTGAATCTCGGACTAAATTGCGTTTGTTTCTGTAGGTTTCTGCCGACTAAGACAAATAGGGAGATGAGGATGAACTACAATGACATAAAAGAGTCGCTTAGGGAAATGATAAAGAGAAGAGAGAAGGCAATTAAAGCTGGTGAAGAGAGTAATGAAGACTTGTTAGACATACTTGTGGAATCCAATATCAGAGAAATCGAAACACATGCAGATAGGAAGAACATGGGGATGAGCATCGATGATGTGATTGAGGAATGCAAGCTATTTTACTTCGCCGGTCAAGAGACCACCTCGGTTTTACTTGTTTGGACTATGATTTTGTTGGCAAGGTATCCGGATTGGCAGACTAAAGCAAGGGAGGAGGTTTTGCAAGTTTTTGGTGACAATAAACCAGAAGCTGATGGCCTTAATCGTCTCAAAATTGTAAGTCCCTTGTCCTAAACTCTCTCATTGTTATTGCTTCATGTATATAAACAGGGTTAATTACACTAAACTTCCTTGCAGGTAACAATGATCCTGTATGAGGTTCTAAGGCTATACCCGGCAGTGCTTGTGCTATCACGCTCTGTTACAAAAGACCTAAAACTGGGAAAACTGTCGTTACCAGCTGGAACTGAAGTTTCGGTTCCGATACTGCAGATCCACCACGACAAAGAGCTTTGGGGCGACGATGCACATGAATTCAAACCCGAGAGGTTTGCTGAAGGGGTTTCGAAAGCAACAAAGAGTCAAGTGACGTTTCTCCCTTTCGGATGGGGTCCTAGGATCTGCATTGGCCAAAACTTTGCTATGATGGAAGCGAAAATGGCGCTGGCAATGATTCTTAAACGCTTCTGGTTCGAGATTTCCCCATCTTATTCTCACTCTCCTTACAGCTCGATAACTCTTCGTCCACAGCATGGTGCACAAATAATTTTACACAAGCTTGGGTATGAACAAATCTGATTAATCAACTAGTCATGCTCGTGTGTTTCAGCATATAAATTAAAATTATATTGTTGAAGTAATGTTAAAGTAGCTTATATGTGAAAGTTCTACAGAGTATGTGAAAGTTCTACAGAGTACAAACACTACCTTAATAGTCTGGCAAGAGTCCCATGAAGATTTGTCTTATCCAAGCTTTCATGTTATTATATTTTCTTCCCTCTATAAATTGGAATATTTTGCGATATACATGAGTTAGCTAATGAGCTCTTGATGATGAAACATTTTCATGTCATAATCTTCATCTCAAATACATTGTCCACCCAGTGTATCATAATAAATACTACATATATGTGTTCACTAATAATTGGGCATTCAAATATTATTTCAGGTAAACTACAGATTTACTCACTTTCGTTTGAGTTATATAAACTTATAGTTACTGGATTCAAAAAACATAATTTTTGGTCATTTATGTTATTGTTTTATTAAGATTTGATCAAACCTTAGCTTCCGTGAATTGGATGATGTGTCGCCTTAGTAAAAAGTCTTAATTTTTATTTTAACCTTTGAACTTTAGATAAATTTTTAGTCATGTGTCTTTTTGTAAATCCAAAATAATTGAGGGATCAAAATAGATATTAAACATTTAACACGTTATATCAGCCCTTAACGGAAATTAACGTCATGGTGATCATCCTGTAATTATTCAAAATTAAAAATTGTTTTATAATTTTTAAAAGTTCAATTACCCAAAAAATCATTTGAGTATAGTTTAAGGACTACTAATATACTTTACCAGGTGGGAAGAGAGTAAACTCATTTAGCACGAATTCTTATAGAAACAACACGTGAAACTGATCCTGTTATCCGGCATCGAAACGTGCCTCTTTCGTCTTTTAAGAATTTTAAATTATTATATATTTTAATTATTTTTTATTTTTATTAATAATTTGATATTTTTTTAAAAAATTAAAATTTATACTTTATCATAAAATTTTATACATATCAATAACTAATTGTTTTAATAAGACGAATCATATTAAATTAATTAAATGTTTGAGTCTTAAGATTTATTAATAAAATAAATTGAGTCTATCATCATCGCTTTTACAATATTTAATATAAATGAATTGATATATAACAATGATTATACCCATAAAAAAATCTACGTGTATCCCAGTAAACAATCGATTGACATTGTAATAAGTTCAACAATCAACTGAATTTTTATTTTCCTAATAAACAAATAAAGCCAATACTCAATGAGATTTTATAATATTGCCAAAATCTCTACCCTAAAGAAGAAGGTTATATGAGAGTGTGAGTCAACCAGATCTGAGCTTTTAGCTTTCCGTTAACACCTTACATTTGCAGATACCATTTCTCGTACTCAACAAATAAACATGGAAGCTCACATTTTAATAATCAGAGATTTGCTTTGTTTTCTTCTTGTTGTGTTATTGATGGTATGGGGATGGAGATTTTTGAAGTGGGCATGGTTGACCCCAAAGAGGCTCGAACGGTGCTTGAGACAACAAGGTCTCAGAGGCAACCCTTACAGTTCTCTGTCTGGAGACTTGAAACAGATGTTTGCTATGAGCAGACAAACCAGAGCCAGATCTATGCCTCTTAGCGATGATATTGAGCCTTATGTTACTCCTTTTCTTCATCAATTTGTCAACAAACATGGTAAGTTTTACACTGATCTGCAATTTCATGGAATCGGAAACTTTTTCATTTATTAAAACTCTGGATTTGTTGTGAGGAAATGCAGGAAGGGATTCGTTTATGTGGATGGGTCCAATACCAAGGTTGACAATTATGGACCCAGAAAGAATAAGGGAAATATTTACCAAATTCCCTGACTTTCAGAAGATGCATAACAATGCACTGGTGAGTCTGATTTTGAGTGGTATTGTAAGCCTCGAGGGAGACCATTGGAGTAAGCATAGAAAAATAATAAACCCTGCCTTTCATCAAGATAAGTTGAAGGTATGTTTCTGTTTAGAGTCCTGAACATAGAAAATTATGCTTTTTCTGATATGGAAATCATTGCAGAACATGTTGCCAGCCTTTTATCAAAGTTGTAGTGACATTGTAACACCCAAATTTAGGGACTAAATTTTAAGAAATTATAAAGTATTTAATTTAATTTGGTATTTTGTAAGAAACAGAGGATTAAATTGTAAATTTCTAAAGTTGACAGACCGTTTTATAAAGTACATGAAATTCAGTGGCTAAACTCATAGTTTAACCATTTTTCTTTTGGAGATATTATAAACACATTTCCTCGTGTGTTATGCAGATTATTTTTCATTTTTTTCTCCCCCGTTCATCCTACTTTGATCTCGGATTTACTCGCCGTCCGACCTTCAAACGACGAGCCGAAACTACCATCATGTTCGTTGTCAACCGAGGAATAAAACCCCTCAAATCTTTCGTCGTGAATCATCGCCGTTCGTCGTGAATTTCAGTCGGAAGTATCGTCGGTAATAACTCGATTTTAGTTGGTTTTTCATCGATTCATGACGATCGGGTCATCCGTTTACGACACCTCCCGCACCATCGTGTTCGTTGCATCGTTCCGAGTTGGTCGGTGTCATCCTTGGTCTCCGTCGACGGCGGCGCGTGAGGAGGTGAAGCGGTCAAAGTTTCCGATTTGTTGAAATCGAGCTCTCCGCCATTCAAAATTGTGAACCGAGCTTTGTAAGTATCTCGAAATCGCTCAAAATAATTTTTAAAAATTTTTCCGGGATTTTAGCACTGTTCACGCGCCGCCACTGCGCGTGGGGAAGAAAAAATGACCGGTTTGACAGGTTTTGGTCCATAGTTGACCGGTTTGACCGGTCACAACCCGACCCGACCCGTTAACCCGACCTGACCCGTTGACCGTTGATCGTTGACTGGCGTTGACCATTGTTGACCAAAACTTTGACCGGCTTTGACCGGGCATTAAACGACCTTTGACTTCGACCGAGTATACCTATCCTGACATTTTTCGACGTTCCAAATCCGATTTCGCTGTCCGTTTTTCAAAATTCGAACCCGAAGGCCTCGAAATTACCGGTCAAACCCGTTGACTTTGATTTTGACCGAAAATTCCAAATTTCCGAAAAGTCATATTTTATGCTTTCGACGTCCTGAATCCGAATCCGAAGTCCGTTTCGCCAAATTCGAACCCGATAAACCATCTTTCACTGATTTATCACCCGATTCGATCCGTTTATCACAATTAAGCTACGTTTCTGATATAATTTATGTTGATATGTATCTGAGGAATTATTGGAAGTTGAATTGAAGATCAAATGCATTCGAATGGAATTTTTATGGTCGATCTGTATTGCACAAAAATCGAGGTAATACTTTACTACCTATTTATGCTTTATGGAACATGTTTATATTGATAAATGCATGAACAAGATAATGTTGGACACTTTGGTGGAGTTGAATAATTTATACACTCGATATGATGTAGAAATTCTGTAACTAATTACGGATCGAATGACTAATATAAGAGATTGAGGAATTGTTAGATTAAATTACAAGTTTGTGATTAGTGATAAAGAAATCAGCCCTGTATCTGCAACTTATAATTTATTTCATCAAAGGTTAAATGTTAAAAGTACTTGGATGAGAAATTGTGAGAATAATCTGGTAGGGTAAAATTACGAAAATACCCTTATGTTGTAAGATGACAAGAATTGTCCCTGGAAGTTGGTTAATAACTCTGAAAAGACATATTGATCTGGTAAAAACTATTGATGTGCATAATAAATGCTAGTTTTGATTAGGAAATGCGGATAACCGGTTTTTAACCCCAAGAGGGTTTATGCAAGATACTAGAAGTCTGTTAAGGGAATCATTTCAAGATCAGAGAGTGTTCAAGAAATCAATTAATCATAGGATCTCTAAATTATAATTATTTTCGTTAAGAGCTAATATCGAAATTATCTGGTTAAGAAATTACGGAAATGCCCTTAAGAGGTAGAATAGTCTGAGTTGACTCTGAATGAGAAAATACTTAGGGGATTCGTACTTAACTCGATTAAGTACGGATTTAATTGTTAAGATCATGACTTTGTACAGAAAATTCATGATATTCCGTTTGTAAAATCTGAGAAGACACTTGACTCGAAAATATCCGAATAATGAGTAAATACTTGAAGAGTAATTTATCGGGGGTATTCTGCTGTCAGAATTGTTCGAAAGAAATGAAGTAAATGATAAGATTGAATTAAATAATCAGATCGGATGGAAGGAAAAGATTGAAATACCGCAGATCTGTAAAATGACCAAAATACCCCCTGTAATGGAAATGACCCAAGAATATTACCAAGCTCAGAAATGATTGGATATCCTCGAGCTCTGAAATGAATGGAATAAAACTAAATACCAAAATTTACAAAATAACCTTATGGTCTAAACTAAGTAAATGTCTTGGATTAATTAAGGAATCCAAGTAAGCATAGGTATTGGACTACCTTTAAAGATAATGGAAAACAATTTAAGTGAGTAGATCAACCCTAAAACTATGTCAATACCTGAATGGCATAGATATTACTGGAACATGTGTTCGTCTTCTCAAGTTTGGCTCGATGATAAACTTTGGAAGTATTCAGCTCAGCCCAGCTCTAGATTGTATTCAGTACTAAGAATTGGACGTTTGTTCGACAATCAACCAGGAAGACCAAATTGAATGGAATGGAAGTACAACATGTATCTGAAATTCAGGAACGTTTGAATTACTCTGAAAAATCCTGAAGTAACTGGAATGGAGATGACTGCTAAATGAAATAGGTAACCTCAATGACTGAGGATTTAGTAATTGATTTGGATAAGTCTGGAAACTCTGATGAGTTTACGTAGTGTACAATTACAATGGGTTACGAACAAATTAATCAAGTACGTCAGCATTTTATGATATTGTGGAAGCGTGGAAATGAAATAAAGACATCGGAAGATCTATTCAGCGATGATTCCGAAAATGATCTATGAACAAGAATTTGTGGTATTAAAGAGTAAATACCCTGGAATAATAATGAATTGAACCATCGACAAGCATTAGTTCTGGAAACTATTCATCTAAGAGTTGTTCGATAATCTAATCAATCGACATAGATTGTAAAAATCCTGAATCTTCGTTATTCCTTATCAGCTCAAATCACTCTGGTCATGTATGAAAACATAAGTAACTCATATGTAAAGGATTTTGAATACCCTTCTGATTACGTAGAGCTTCCGATAAATGTCCGAATAAGATGATCATGATAAGTATATTATGAATAACTGATGATTTTGTCAGTTAACAAACTCTTCTAATAGTGTTTCTAATTTCCGACATTCTATCGGTAAACTAAAGATTTGTGTTTCTCTGTCCGATAAGATTATCCTGTATCTCTAAATAATATCTGGAAACTCTAGTGTGTTCCCTACTTATATGAATATTTTATTCGATTTCTGATTTGAATTATGTTTTGACATCTGATCTGAAATCTGTTCTGATTCCTAACCTGGATTCTGTTCTGATATATGATCTGAATTATGTTTTGATTTCTGATATCTCCGTTTACCGACGGAGAAATGTTTTTATCTGGGGTTTATTGTTGGAGGAAGATTATCTGCAGACTCCTCGGCTTTGTGCTCAGGGTCTAAATGGCATGTGCGGTTGGGTGTATGGTTATGAGGAACCTACACATTTATGATGTGAACGGATGGGAGTATATATATATTTTAAAAAGATCTGAAAAGTTACATGATTTTTGGGAACACACTAGAAAACCTATTCTGATCTCCTGAACTCAGTCATCCAAAATATTTCTCTGAATTGAAAGCTCATTGTTCGTTACCACCTGAAATATCAGTAGGATCTCTGCTCAGCATAAAAATATGTAAATGTTCGGAAACAATAAGGAAATAAATATTTATCTGTATCTGCACGTTCATCAGCATCATCTGGTAGTTCTGTATTACTGAGCTTTCCAAAGCTCACTCTATTACTCACCTTTTCAGGTTAAAAGAATTGTACCAGTGCATCTATCGACTTCAGTAAGGGAGTTCTTCCGGCGTGGTTACAGAGTATGGTACATGTGATTAGGGGGCATGTAATTGTATTTTGATTTATATACGAGTTTGGAAATCTGTTTTATTTTTAAATAGTGATAAATGATTTTATAAGTTTATATGTTCTGATAAAAAGTTTTAAATTTTCCGCTATTTTTACAGTGGGTCGCTCCGGTGGCCCTAATGTGACTTCCCGAATCGGATCGGGCTAGCCGCATCGGTCTGGGGGGTTACAGACATGATAAGCAAATGGGAGAAGATGGTTGTTGGGAAATAAACCGAGTACAAGTAATTTCCCTCTAACCAGATTAGTGAGAATGAGAAATAAAAACAGAAAAAAATAATACCCGAAATTGATAACGGAGTTCAGCCAATCGTGCTTACATCTCCGGACTGCTACAGATCTTTTACTAAGAGAGAACATTTACAGGTATTTACAATACACTCACTACTCACAAGAAACTCTCTAGTATTTGGAGAGAAATGATTTGGGATTTGGGATGATTTTGAAGCTAAATGAGCTAGGGTATTTATAGTTGAAACTTAGGGACTAATATTTGAAAATACCCTAAAGTTCAATGACTAAAGTGAATTTACACATTCCTATTTTCAACAAACATCTATCAAACTTTACCAAACTTTGAAAAACATTTTTCAAAGAAACATTTACCAAACTTTGAAAAACATTTTTCAAAGTTGGTTGCCAAACTTTGAAACTAACTTTTAACAATCTCCCACTTGAAGACTGATTTTAATCTGTCTTCACACCTCGATCAATGCAGCAGTATTTCTGGTCTTGTTATTCTAGCATGCCAACTGAAGCTGAACACAACTTCAGTTTGTCCGTAGTCATCGTCTTTGTCAACATGTCTGCCGGATTTTGAGCTCCACTAATCTTTTCAAGTTTCAAAATCCCATCTTCCAGAAGAGATCGGATAAAATGATATCTCAATTGTATGTGCTTCGTCCTGGAATGAAAAGACAGATTCTTTGCTAGATGGATAACACTTTGACTGTTGCAATACAAGACATTGTTTTCTTGTTTCTTGCCTAACTCTTCCAAGAAACTTTGGAGCCAAACCATCTCCTTACTGGCTTCTGTAACAGCGACATATTCTGCTTCAATTGTGGAGAGAGCAACTATCTTCTGTAGTTGAGAAACCCAACTCACTGCAGTTCCTCCTAGAGTATAGACATACCCTGTAGTGCTCATTCTGATGTCAATATTTTTCGGCTAAGTCAGCATCTACATAGCCTGTCAGTATCGTATCTCCACCTTTGAAACAAAGTGCTTTGTTTGTAGTACCCCACAGATATCTGAGGATCCATTTGACTGTTCCCAGTGTACCTTGCCTGGATTATTCATGTACCTGCTAACAGCTCCCACTGCTTGAGCAATATCTGGTCTGGTACAAACCATGACATAAATTAGACTTCCAATTGCTGAGGCATACGGCACCTTCACCATGTGTGCATGTTCTTCCTCCGTCTTTGGTGACTGTTCTTTGGAGAGTCTAAAATGAACACCTAAAGGTGTACTTACTGGTTTAGCATCTTGCATATTGAACCTGGGGAGTACTTTGTTGATGTACTCAGCCTGTGATAACATCAAAGTCCCCGACTTTGTGTCTCTTTTGATCCTCATCCCAAGAATCTGCTTTGCAGCGCCCAGATCTTTCATAGCAAACTGCTTCGACAATTTTTGCTTCAAGTGTATAATCTCTTGCATGTTTGAGCCTGCAACGAGCATGTCATCAACGTACAACAATAAAATAATGAAGCTATTGTCGAACCTCTTGATGTAGCAACAATGATCTGCTTGGCATCTGGTAAAACCATTGCTACCCATGAAGCTATCGAACTTCTTGTACCACTGCCTAGGAGCTTGTTTTAAACCATACAAGCTCTTCTTCAACCTGCATACCAGGTTTTTCTTGCCTGCCTCTATGAAGCCTTCTGGCTGCCTCATATAGATTTCTTCCTCCAAATCACCATGAAGGAAAGCTGTCTTCACATCTAACTGCTCAATATGTAAATTCTCTGCAGCTACAATTTTTTACACCGGTCTAATTGTAGATAGCTTCACGACTGGAGAGAAAATTTCATTGTAGTCAATACATTCTTTTTGCTGAAAGCCTTTGACAACCAATCTTGCTTTGTAGCGTTTGCTCCCATCATGCTATTCTTTGATCCTGTAAATCCACTTGTTATGGAGTGCTTTCTTGTCTGGTGGTAATTCAGCTAATTCCCACGTCTGATTTGACATAAGCGAGTCCATCTCATCTTTCATGGAAGACTCCCACTTGACTGAATCCTCTACTTGCATTGCTTCACCATAGCACTCTGGTTCACCATTGTTAGTCAGCAACAAGTAGTGCAAAGAAGGAGAATACCGTTGGGTTGGTTTAGGAATTCTGGAGGAGCGTCTCAGTTCTGGTGTGCTTGGTTCTTCTTGAACTGTTTCAGGATTGATTTGAACATCATTTCCAGAAATCTCCTCAAACTCAACAAATTCCTTTGTTTCAGCTTTGGTATTGGAGCTGCTTGATTCTACAGTTGACCTGTCTTTGTACATCACATTCTCATTGAAAATGACATCTCTGCTTCTGATGATCTTCTGATTTTCATAGTCCCAAAACCGGTAACCGAACTCATCACCGCCATAACCAACAAAGGCACATTTGTTGGACTTAGCATAAAGTTTACTTCTTTCAGCAGAGTCTATGTGTACATAAGAAATACAACCAAACACTCTTAAGTGTGAAAAGTTTATTTCTTTCTTGCTCCAAACTTCATCTGGTATTCTTCCATCCAAAGGAACTGAGGGCCCATGGTTGATCAGGTAAGCTGCAGTGTTGATAGCTTCAGCCCATAGAAATTTGGGTAGTTCGGCATGTATCCTCATGCTTCTGGCACGTTCATTCAGAGTTCTGTTCATGCGCTCTGCTACGCTATTCTGATGCGGTGTCATGGGAACTGTTGTCTCCATCTTAATCCCATTGTTTGCGTAGAAATCTCTGAATCTCCTATTTCTGTACTCTCCTCCATTGTCAAACCTCAACTGCTTGACTTTCAGACCAGTCTCATTTTCCACCATGGCCTTCCATTTTCTGAAGGTATCAAAGACTTCTGATTTATTCTTAAGAAAATAAACCCACACCTTCCTTGTAGAATCATCGATGAAGGTGACATAGTATAATGAGCCTGCAAGAGATGGAACTGGAGATGATCCCCATACATCAGTATGAATTAACTCTAACCTTTCTGCCTTGGGTGTCTTGTCAATCTTTGCAAAACTGACTTTCTTTTGTTTGCCAAAGATGCAATCTTCGCATAGTCCGACATCTACATTCTTTAGATCCGTCAGCTTCCCTTTTGACAAAAGTGTCTTCATCCCTTTCTCGCTCATATGGCCAAGCCTTTGGTGCCATAGCATTGATTTTCCATCAGCATCTGTGGCTGCAATGATATTCTCTAAATTTGAAGTTACATAGAGAGTACCAGTCTTCTTACCACGAGCAATGACGAGTGCTCCTTTGGTAATCTTCTATTCACAGCCTGAAAATATTGTACTATAACCTTCTCCATCAAGTTGTCCTACAGAAATCAGATTTCTTTTAAGGCCAGGAATATGTCTCACTCCTGTCAGCTTCCAGGTGGTCTGGTTTGGCAGCTTTAGTCGGATGTCTCCTTTTCCGACGATCTTCAAGGTTTCATCATCAGCTAGATGAACCTTCCCAAAATCACCACTGACATAGTTCTCCATGATTTCTTGGCATGGGGTGGAGTGGAAAGATGCCCCTGAATCCAAGATCCATGATTCAATCGGATTGTTGACGCTTAGAATCATGGCATCACCTTTCTCCTCTGTCATGTTTGCAGATTCCTGTGCGTCGGTATCTTTCTTTAGTGCTCGGCAATCTCTTTTAAAGTGACCCTTCTTGCCACAATTATAACAGGTAAAATCTTTCTTTCCCGTTCTTGATTTTCCCCGTCTGGATTTTGATCTGTCACTATTTGAATTTCTTTCTGAAGTTTTCCCTCTGGACTCCGTGTGCAAGGCTGAGGAGGTTGATGCTTCACCCGATTCTCTCCGTCGAATTTCTTCACTCAATACCAGATCCTGAACATCGTCGAATTTTAATTTCCTGTTTCCCGACGAGCTGCTGACTGCTGTAACAGTAGCATTCCAACTGTCTGGTAGAGATGATAAGAGAATTAAAGCTCGAACTTCATCATCGAATTCAATTTCCACTGAACTCAACTGGGTTGTGATTGTGTTGAGTTCATTCAGGTGTTGTGCCACCGATGCCCTTTCCGTCATCCGTAAATTGAATAATTGCCTCATCAAATTAACTTTGTTTGAGGCTGAAGGCTTCTCATACATACTAGAGAGAGTCGTCATAAGACCCGCCGTGGTATTTTCCTTTGCTATGTTGAAAGCAACATTGCGGGATAACGTCAGTCGTATAACTCCGAGGGCTTGTTTGTCGAGAAGAGCACAGTCTTCATTCTTCATGTCGTCTGGTTGCTTTCCTGAGAGGGGTTGATATAGATTTTTCTGGTACAGAAAATCTTCAATCTACATCTTCCAAAAGCCAAAGTATGCACCATCGAACTTTTCAATTTTCACCTTCCCTTCGTCTGCAGCCATCGCTCCCACTCGAATCTGGCTTCTTTGGATCGTTTCTGACAATTCTTGCATACCACCGTGTATTAGAACACCTCCGTCAACAAATTCGTATCGCTGACAAAATTTTTACTATCCACGAAATTCACTATTCACATGAATAGTAACCTTGCAAAAAATTGACAAAATTCACAACCAAAAGCTTTGATACCAGTTGTTGGGAAATAAACCGAGTACAAGTATTTTCTCTATAACCATATTAGTGAGAATATGAAATAAAAGCGGAAAAATAATACCCGAAATTGATAACGGAGTTCAGCCAATCGTGCTTACGTCTCCGGACTGCTACAGATCTTTTATTAAGAGAAAATTTACAGGTGTTTACAAAACACACAAGAAACTCTCTAGTATTGGGAGAGAAATGATTTGGGATTTGAGATGATTTTGAAGCTAAATGAGCTAGGGTATTTATAGTTAAAACTTAGGGACTAATCTTTGAAAATGCCCTAAAGTGCAATGACTAAAGTGAATTTACCCATTCCTATTTTCAACAAACATCTACCAAACTTTAAAAAATATTTTTCAAAGAAACATTTACCAAATTTTAAAAAATATTTTTCAAAGTTGATTGCTAAACTTTGAAACTAACTTTTAATAATGGTGTCTACAAAAGGTTGCAGATTGATGCGTGGCCTTATCTCGTAAATATGACAAGAGACGTAATTTCCCGAGCTGCATTCGGGAGCATCTTCGAGGAAGGCAGCCAAATTTTCAAACTATTAGACGACCAAATCGACCTCGCAATCAAAGTCCTACAGTCTGTTTACATCCCAGGATGGAGGTAAAAATATCTCTAGTTTTAAGAAAAGGGTTATAAATGTAGGAATTCGAATCTCGGACTAAATTTTGTGTTTCTTTGCAGAGGATTTTGCCAACGAAGACAAACAGAGAGCTGAAGTCGACATACAATGATATAAAAGAGTCGCTTAGGGAAATTATAAAGAGAAGGGAGAATGCAATTAAAGCCGATGAAGTGAGTAATGAAGACTTGTTGGACATACTTGTGGAATCCAACATCAGAGAAATAGAAGCACATGCAGATAGGAAGAACATGGGTATGAGCATTGAAGATGTGATTGAGGAATGCAAACTGTTTTACTCCACCGGCCAAGAGACCACCTCGACTTTACTGGTTTGGACTATGATTTTGTTGGCAAGGTATCCGGATTGGCAGACTAAAGCAAGGGAGGATGTTTTGCAAGTTTTTGGTGACAATAAACCAGATGCTGATGGCCTTAATCGTCTCAAAGTTGTAAGCCCCTTGTCCTAAATTCTCCCATTGTTATTGCTTCATATATATAAACAGAGTTAATTGTTGCACTAAACGTACCTGCAGATAACAATGATCTTGTACGAGGTTCTAAGGCTATACCCGCCAGTGGTTGCAATATGACGCACCGTTCCGAAAGAAGTAAAACTGGGAAAACTGTTGTTACCAGCCGGAACCGAGTTTTGGTTCCGGTACTGCAGATCCACCGTGATAATGTGCTGTGGGGGGACGACGCACATGAATTTAAACCCGAGAGGTTTGCGGAAGGGGTTTCGAAAGCAACGAAGAGTCAAGTGACGTTTCTCCCATTCAGATGGGGTCCTAGGATCTGCATTGGCCAAAACTTTGCTACGATGGAAGCAAAAATGACGATCGCAATGATTCTCAAACGCTTCTGGTTCGAGCTTTCCCCTTCTTATGCTCACTCTCCTTATAGCTTTGTAACTCTTCGTCCACAGCATGGTGCACAAATAATTTTGCACAAACTTGGGTCTGATTGAATTGCTATGTGAACAAATGTTTGTAGTTCATTACTTCGATTCGTGTGACCAGTTAATTAAGTACTAATTCGGTTGAAAATATATTGGTTTTTTTAATATTAATAAAAATATTATTTTAATTATATTTTTATATCTTTATATTTTTATACAATCTTAAAAAATATTTTTATTATAAAATGTCTAATATAATTTATATGTTATGAACTTATGATGAGTGTTTTAGTGGGATACATTGCTTTTGGGTGTTTATTAAGGTTGGAATATTAAATTTGATTAATTGAAAATGGATATAAATTATAGTGTTTTGATGATTTATGATTTACAAGTTTAAAAACTTGTGATTATCTTAAATGAATCAACTTTAATTTATAATTTTAATTATTTTACAATATGAGATTTGGTTGAGCAGAAACAAGTCTCGTTTCAATGGTGCGTCATTCTCAGTTGATCAGATCTTCTGTTCGGTATTACTGCAGGTTGGGTTCTGGGCCAATATTTTATGGCCGTCAATTGTTCCTCGGGTGCTAGATTTTGTGTGATGTC
This sequence comes from Hibiscus syriacus, assembly GCF_006381635.1. Lineage (NCBI taxonomy): Eukaryota > Viridiplantae > Streptophyta > Magnoliopsida > Malvales > Malvaceae > Hibiscus > Hibiscus syriacus. Next base: position 2,336,173 of record NW_024062752.1, on the reverse strand, counting down.
CGGAATCCATTATTTTCGGCAGTGATTATTGACTCTTCTTGTTGTGTTACTTGTTCCTCTATTGCTCCTTGCCACCGTTTGATTTTTCGCACAAAATTATAGCTGTGTTTCCTTGGATCTATGTATTAGCCATCATTCAGCATTTGTGGTTAGTCTCTAACTTGTCGATTGGCTACCAGTTTGTCTTGGATGTTGTATTTTCTGCTTGCTATGTTTCGAGGAGCTTCATAATTTTCCCATGTCTGATGATTGGGGTCACCTAGTATGATTTGAATTGTTTTCGATCCTGATATTTATGGCTCTGTTCTTGCACGAGTTTAGTGGCTACTTCTGCAATCTGGGAGATGATTCTGTTGGATGTTCGCTAGCTTTCGATTATCTCATTTTGTTTGTAAAACTGCATGCTTTCAAGGTATTTGTGCTTCACGACAATCCTTCTTCAATGTTACCGGTTCAGTCAAAGAGTCTTGCCATTTCACAGTGCTTGCCATTGCATAAGTTCTGGGTGCTACTGCTGGTTCGTATTGATGCTTTGCAATTTCTCATTGGTTTAGCTGTCTGTGTTTTGCTTCATTTCTAGCCCTCCATTCTGTCAATTGGTTTGTCTATGTTCGCTTGTCTTGAGTTGGTGTGGGGTTAGTGATAGGGAGGGGCATGTGGACTGTACAATGTACGAGTATTATGTGTATTTGACCCTTATCACCTCAAGGTTCATTATTTTTTCTTTAATTAGGATTAGGGAGATTTTTTAATGAGATCTTTGAGGTAGTAGACTTTGTAAATTCCTTCTAATACAAAGTACATTTTTTAAAAAAAATCATTTTATCAAATTAAAAAACAAAAACTCAAAACTTGAAATTAATATAAAAACGATAGTTGAAATTAACCAAATTAAAAATCAGTCGATTATTCAAAAAAATCGAAAGCGAATATAAAAACCTAATAATCGTTTAGGGTAGCAAAAATCCAAATGTTGAGTTTGACTAAAGGATGTCTTTTAGAACAGAGAACTGCACCTCTGAAATACCTATAGGATAGGGATAGCAGATGTTCTAGAGCTAGAATTGTGAAGTGCATCGTCAATGTTGTCGAATATAAAGAATTTTGAAAAACGAAATTGTAGAGTACACTTCTTTTGTATTCCGTGAATGCAATCAGGTAGCGGATGTAATAGCTAAACTAATAAAGAACCGACCATTCGAGATCTACTATTTCCATGAACCACTTATCGAAGTCAGAGAAGCATTTCTAGCGGAAACTAATGCAATAACATAGTTCTATTTGTGTTTTTTTCTTTTCTATTTGTGTTTTTTTTTCTTTATATTAAAAAAATGGAGTCCGAGTTATAGAGGACTTTTAGGGCAGGAAATGACATAAGGGAACAACTTAAGCAAATCCAAATGTTGAGTGCAACTTATGGACATCTGAAGACTTTTAGGGTACGTTTGGTTCATGAAATGTAATATTATTTTCGGGAATAAAATTATTGGAATGTTATATTACCTTACACATTATGGGAATGTTATATTATTGTGTTTGGTTTGTTTGACATGAATGTATAATTATAGTGTTTGGTTAAAAGAATAAAAGATTACTAGAATGCATATTTTATTAAATTATCCTTATGATATTTTTTAACAAGTTTTTCAAATATCCAAATGAAAATATTTATATAAAAATTCATAGAAAATATATTATTATATTATTTTCAATTTATATATTTCTTATTAAATTTTAAATTCATAAAATTTATATAAACTTTTTACAGAATTTAAAAGATAAAAGAGTAAATATACCATATATTCTTTTAATCTTAATTAATATTTAAAAAGTTATGATAATAAATAAATAAATAAAATTATCGGTTGGGAATATTTTTAAAATAAAGTTATGATAATAAATTTATGATAATATACTATAGCTTTTAAAAAAAGTAAGAGTATTTTTAAATAAATTTTTTAGGACAAAAGTATTTTAGTCCAAGTTGAAGGGAAACAAAAAAATACCTAAGCCTACCATGTAGAGGTGGGTATATGGGCTAAGGCCCGCGGGCTACCCGTTTAATCTGCGGCCCGTGCGGGTTTTGCATATCAAAAACTAAAACTCGTTTAAATTGCGGACTTTTTAGCCCGGACCGTTAAACCCGCGGGTTTAATGGGTATAACCGCGGGTAGCCCGCGAAGCCCGCAATAGCCCGCTTAATTTAAAATTTATAAAATTTTAGAGAAAATAAACTTAAAGAATTTTATAGAAAAAGAAAAAAAATTACCTATAAATATGATGTTACTTATAACCATTGTAGTTCTTAAATTTATTAGGGAATTTGTCATAATTCTACCGCTGTTTGATATTTTTTTCATTTAAATATACATCATTAATGTATCAAATTATTCTTCATTTTAAAAAATAAAAATTAAAAGATTTATATAGTATTTTAGTCTTATAAAATTTACATCATTATCACTTTGGTATTTAAAGATTTTTTTATTTAATTTTGACCATTATTTTTTTTCATGAAGTATGTTATCCATTTCGTTCTTTAACTATAAAAAGTCATGTGATATTTTAATAATATATCACATGACACGTAATATTTGGATTAAAAATAAGAAAGAAAAGTAAAATTAAAAATTAAAAACATACTTTTCAAATTTTAAAGATTTTTAAAGGCTTTTACAAAATAAATATATATTTTAACAAATTAATGACTTATATTTTATCAATTTTAATATAATTGTATCTTTCAAATTTACTCTTATACTGTAAGTATTTTATTTTATATTTTCATATTATGTTTTAGTCTTTCTCTAAAGTATCCTTAAAATATAATTATTATGATTACTTGACAACTTTCTTGTTAAATTTGTATAACGTTTGACTTTGTTGAATTTTTATGTTTGAATTTCTGCTTGTAAACACTTATGTGTCTTCATATTATAGCATTGAATAATCATGTTTTATAAAAGTATAATGTGGTTATTGTTTTATTTGTTTTTCAATTTGGTGATATAAGTGAATATTTTTTTTTTAATTTGAGTTTAAGTAATTATATCATTATATATATATATATATATTAATGATTAAAATTTTTAAAAAAATATTATTTTATAATAATTTCCGACAATTTAAAATAAAATTTAAATATTATTTATTATTTTGATGGTGTTACCTTCCTTTTCAAGTTACTAGATCATTTTTAAATGTGTAGCTAGTTAGAACATTATTTTTTATTGCATTTAAAACATTTAAAATTGTTTTTATTTAACGGGCCGCGGGCCTTAAAATTTAAAACCGTTTATGAATGCGGACTTTTTAAACCGCTCCGTCAAAACACGCGAGCTAAACGGGCGGATAACCCGTATACCCACCTCTACTACCTTAGGATTAGCATTTCCGGTAATATTTTAAAAAACAGTTATTGTTGGTAATATTTTATTACTCCCCTAATGAAACTTTCGCCCATCCATACATGGGAATCCCAAGTAAAAAAAAATATTCCTACTAATAATATAACTCCACTCTCTTAAATAATTTTTTTTGTACAAATTAAGAATTTGTTACAAGTTTAGGGACATCAAGTAGTACGAGTCCTTTTAGAAAAAGGAAAAATTCAACGGACAGTAAAGGGGCAAAAAGGGAAAGGAGCTAAATAATCAGGTTATAAATAACAAAGAAGGATATCTAGGGTTTTCAAATTGCCTTTGAGAGAACAGAGCGAAGTTTAACATAAGCAGTGCGGCTCTTGTTCCGTTGCCGGCAAATATCAAACCCTAAATTAATTACTTGCAGTTTTTGCAAGCAATTTGTCTACTCTTGCAAGTTTTGCAGAAAGGTAATTATACATTACATGAGTTTTTTTTTTCTTTTGATTCTAAACGAATATGTCGTTCCAAATAAGTTCTTGCTTAATATAAAATAAATGTGAGAACTCAATTTCACCCGGCCTGCATTAAGTAATTTTATGGGGCAGCCTCAAGGATTTTCATGTTTCTTTTCTGCTTCTCATGTTTAAATTCAGGGAATCTGCCCTAAATTTTTGAAGTTCTGTGATTGTCCTAATGTTATAATCAGAGCAGGAATAGTGTGTATCGACGATGTGCAAATTTTCCTGTGCATTTTGTTCGAAAGAATTTCCTGCAAAATTGATTCGGGGAAGGTGGGCAGTTGTGCTTCATATCCACCATTGATTCTTTTCAATAATCATCTTCCCCAGATTCCAAATGTTTAATTCTTTCATGATGTAACACGGAGTCTTGTTTAAAAAAGAAAGCGATATGAAATTTTATTTGTGAATTTTTTTAAGAATAGTCGAATTTATAATTAAAAAATTATAACATTTTGCAATTGATAACTTACATGGGTGCTGATGATTGTTTTTAAATGAAGAATTTGAAAAATATAAATTTGTTAAGATACTATATACATAGAGAGAGAGAGAGAAATAATCAGAATTGGATTAGAACCTTAAATTGATAACTAAAATATCATTTAAAACTATGTAAAATGGAATCAAACCAAAACCTCTATCTAACCCAGTTATATTGATGAAAATTCTGAGAGAGACTTTTATATATTGATATAAACGAAGTGGAGCTTTGAATGAATAAAAAAGAGATCTTTGAATTGTACATGTTTTTGGCAAGGCTTGAAGCTCAAACTCGATGGTTGAAGTACAACTAAAAGCATTAGGTGCAAGGATCCTAAACTTTCAATACTTGCGTGGTTTACATTGGTGGATAAATTTAGAATATTAGAATACAAACTTGTAAAATTTTAGGTATAAATACATACATGTTTAAATTGAGTTAATTGTATTACATGTCTTTAAAATATGATCTTCAATTTAAATTCTCTTTTAATTTTTTTAATATTTTAGTTTTATCCTTAAACTATGACTATTATTCTAAATTAATCCTTAAACTTTTGATTTGTTCCCCGAAAAATCTCCATTCTAGCTTTACTTAGTAAATTCCCTTTGGATCTGTCACTGTACACCTAGCGTACATTTCCATTGTAGAGCTCTTGTAATTTAGAACCTCCACCCCATTTCAATTACACTTCTTCCAAACGTCTCCTCACTAAGACACTATAAGATGGGTAATAGACTTTTCAACCATGGATAGATCGAGGGTGGTGCTGGGTTGTGGTGACACCTCCTAAAAATTTTAAATTTTCTTATATTTTAAGGATTTTTTTTTTATTTTCTATTGATTATCTAATTTTGTACCCTTGGAATTTTATAACTTCACACCTCATAAAATTTTTAACGTAACTTCTTAAGTTCGCACCCCTTGACGTAAAATCATGTGTCCGTCCTTATTTTCAACTATTGTTAGTTGTTCACACACGATACTATGATTCAAATGTTCGATTAAAATTATTTATATATTTTATAAACTTCATTATTAAACTGAGTTAATTGTATCATATGTCTTCAAAGTATTATTCTCATTTTAAATTGGTATCTAAACTTTTAAATATTCTAATTTTATCTTGAAAATACACTCATTCTAAATTGGTCCTCAAACTTCTTGAACATTCCAATTTCATCCCAAACTATACATATATACTAACCACATCTCTTGTTAATAAAATAGTTAGACCAAGGTATATTATTATATGTTTGATAAGAAACAAAATTTAAATTAAACTACGGTTGAAATTAATTATATATTTGGATGAATTTGGGGGTTAAATTGAGATATTCAAAAGTTTGTGGATCAATTTACAATGAGACTCATAGTTTGGGGATGAAATTAATTATACATTTGAAATAGAATGTTTAAAAGTTAATGATTAATTTACAATGAGACTCATAGTTTGGGGATGAAATTGGAATATTTAAAAATTTAAGGACTAATTTAAAATGAGGGTAGTTTAAAGACATATGATGCAATTAACTCTATTAACTTTTTTTTTTTTTTGAAAAAAAAGGGTTTTGTATGAATTAAATGAATAACTCATTAAAAAATGATATCGGAAGAGCCTTGTTAAAAAAACTTTTATAAACCTAGGATGGAAGAAAAAGAGTGCACCTTCCAAATCAAACAAACATACAATCAAACAATAGCACAACCTTTCAACAATCACCCAAAAACAATATACTCAATTCCCTTGCAGAGACTGGACATAAATCGAACAAACATACAATCAAACAACAGCACAACCTTTCAACCATCACCCAGCACAATCACTCAAAAACAATATACTCAGTTCCCTTGTAAAGACTGTACTTAATCTTCATTCTTTTTTTGCAAATATCTTAAATTATTTAATATAAAAATCAAATTTATAACAAACTTTGACAGAGTTAGTAACGTTCAACATTTCAAATATGGGTTATTGGATCGGTTCAAATATATCGTGCTAAAGTAACATTCTTATTTGAGTAGGAAATTTACAATTCAATTCAAAACGAAATTAAACTTTCATTAGTGAAAGGGAATTGGAATGAAATAAAATTGAAAATTAAGTGCGTGGAGAAATCTTTGAAGTATATCTAATGCGTGTTCTAATAACAGACTCAATTTGTCCAATCATGTATCTGTTTACGGAGTCGTACACGGCAGCAGGCTTAAATTTCGAAGTTGTAAGTAAAATTCCAAGGATTTGTTTTATTTTATTTTTATTTTCAACTTTTCCTCTAATATTTAATCTTAAGGGGAAAATAAAAAGGAAATTTCTACAATCCATTCTTTGTTTGGTTAAGAATATATATATATATATATATATATATATATAATAAAACACCTAACTCAAAATAGTTTCCATTACGAAAAAAAAAATATTATTACATCCCAGACTTACATATGCAATATTTTACTTTTCTATCTCAGTTGACAAAAAAGCTGCAGCATCTAGATTCCGAAATTCACACACCAAAATACAGTTAATTTATTTAATATGATCCAAGGCTTATATTGTATTGATATGATCTTATTTATTTAGAGTTATCCTTACCCCATTACATATGAGAATAGGGTCAGCTAATTTTTATTTATTTAGAGTTATAAATTCTAAATTAAGATTTAGATATTAAAATAGTATATTTAAAAACATTTAAATATGACGTCATATAATATTTTTTAATTGATCAGATGACATTTAAATAGATAAAGTCTAAATTTTATGTGAATATAAGTGAGAGCATTCACTCAAACTTCTCTGATATTTTTAAATGTATTTCTCTTCCTTTGTTGTTTTGACTCTAGTATCAATCGAAACATTCATGCTTAATGTTTTAAAACTTAGATGTCCAAATCAATCGAGAAACGTATAAGTTCGCATCCATCCATCAAATAATTTTCTTTAATTTGTTGTGATGTCAATGTATATGCTATATTTACTTCTGTAATAAATATCAAACTAATCATTTTTTTATTAATTATGTCTCAACTCATTTAATATCTTTTTCGCTTTGTCAATTAGGAAGACATAATGTTTTTTTCTCTATACAATACTTAAACTAAACGTAATTCTTCAAATCTTTAAATTGAAAGTTACATTGCTTTTAAATATATTGAAATAATATTAATAATAATTAAATTTAAATGATAAATAACATAACTTAAAGGTACATGAAATTTCAATTTTCTCTTATTCGAAAGTTAAAAAATGATGGATATTTTTAACTTTGTACGAAAAATAATTTAGAAAAAAATCAAAGAAAAAGTATTTGGATAAATATGAACTGACTTTTACATGGTTTTACGTGCATAGACTGTAGATTCTGCGGGCAACTCGACAACGATAATTAATTACCAAGAAAATTCGTACATAGAAAGGTAATTAAGGTCGTTGTTTATTTTTTTGACCGATTAATGAAGGTCGTTGTTTAAGGTTAGGTATTTGATTTGATTTTGAAATACTGTTTGTTTGCTAGTTAATGAAAGTATGCTTTTGTGCTATAAATTGCTGAATTTCGTGACCCTAAACTCACAAAAATAATCAAGGGGCGAACTGAAGAACACTTCAAGACAGCAAATATCTTATTTTTAGAGAGAGATGAGTTTACAGAAGCTACGTATTGTGCCATGGTTGCTTGGGATTTTATGTCTTTGTAGCCTTTGCATGGCAGATGCCCATCACTATGACTTCTTCGTAAGTACTTGCTAATTTAAGTTTGCATTTGCTTCATTTTTAAATATAATTTTACGCCGGTTCAATATTGATATCGTTATTATTGTAACATCTATGATTGGATAGGTCCGAGAGGCAAACTTTACGAGGCTGTGTAACACAAAACCAATGCTGGTCGTAAACGATAGTTATCCGGGTCCGGAGATTCGAGTTCACAAGGGAGATACTGTGTTTGTTAATGTCCACAATCAAGGATCTTATGGCTTCACCATCCACTGCTTATAATTTATTCACCTCTCTTTTGTTGTCATCTCAATTCTCATCCCCTAAAGAAAATTCTGCTTTTAACATCTATAGGCATGGTGTGAAACAACCAAGAAACCCATGGTCGGATGGTCCCGAGTACATAACGCAGTGCCCGATTGCAACCGGAACAAACTTCACTTACGAAGTTATATTGTCCGATGAAATAGGAACACTGTGGTGGCATGCACATAGTGATTGGACTCGAGGATCCGTCCATGGCGCCTTCGTCATTCTACCGGCCGAACACGAAACTTATCCATTCCCCCCGCCTGATGCAGATCAGACGATCATTCTTCGTAAGTAGATATACTAGTTATATGCACGTCCATTAAATGGATGGACCAAAAAAACAAAATAACATACAAATTTGTGTTATTGTGTTCAGAATCATGGTACAATGAAGACTTTCTTCAACTTATACGGAATTCACTTTTAACTGGTCGCGCTGTGGGAACACCAAATGCTTATGCTATTAATGGGCATTTAGGAGACACATACGGATGTAATGGTACGTATAATGTCTATTGTGCGATCGTTATACTTATTGTTATCTTCTAACATTATGTTTGTTGCAGATACGATATTCCGAATGGAAGTTAATTACCAGGAGACATACCTTCTCCGTATAATCAATGCCGCCATGAATGAAGAGAAGTTCTTCTTGATAGAAAAGAGATAAGACAATTGCTATGATAAACTGGAAGAGAGAAGAGGAAAATTAAAGCTGCAGAAAGAAAATGATGTAAACTGAAGTTTTACTGAATATTTGAAAAACGAATACAAAGTTCATAAGCTACAGAAAGAGTACTTCATACTTAGGTCATGTATAGTGGACAGGTCCACTATATATAACACAGGGCTTAACTAATTGGCCCAACTAACAGAGTTCAGTTATAACAACTTAACTAACCAGAAACGGTTACTGCTCATCAGCTGAGGACAGCTGCATTATTATACTCTAACACTTCTCCATCGCTAATCACACCCTCATAGTGGTTGCACAAGATGCCTCTTATGTTAACAGGTTTGCAACCGACTATATAATGATTAGTCCTGGACAAACCATGGATGTTTTGGTCTGCGCCAACCAAAACATCGGTCAGTATTACATGGTAATGAGGAATTTCCACGACAGCGGTGCTTCATCTAACAATAGTATCACTACTGGTATTTTCCAGTACAAAAACAGTATTGGTGGATTGAATACTAATGCTTCCTTGGTGAAGTTGCCCCTACCGGATGATTCGAACGCCACGAATAGCTTCCTCCGTCGGATTAGGAACACGAGAATCAGTCAGAACCCGCGGTTCAACGTGCCGAGACGTATCGACAGACGAGTCTACATCGCGATCTCTACAAACTCCATTCCTTGCACGAACCCGGAATGTTTTCCTCTTCCTGGTAGAAGGTTTGTCGCGGCTTTGAACAATGTCAGCTTCGATTTCCCGTCTATCGACATTCTCCAAGCGTACTACAACAGGAGCACCGATGGTGTTTTCACAACCGATTTTCCCCAACGACCACCGGAATTCTATAATTTCACCGGCGATTTGGGCGGTGTCAACACCAATGTTACGATGGGGACAAGGGCTGTTACGCTAAACTACGGTGAAGCCGTCGAGATTTTTTTTCCAAGCAACCCAGTTTGGCGGTGGAGGAAGTCATCCACTTCATTTGCACGGCTTCAGCTTCTACCGGGTGGGAACTGGTTCAGGAAATTTAAATAATGTCACTGATCCGAGGTCCTACAACCTGGTTGATCCACCACTCATTAACACTGTGCATGTTCCTGCTAGAGGATGGGTTGCACTCAGGTTTTTTGCAAACAATCCTGGTACGATTTCGAAATTAATTCAAGAAATTAAACTCTTTTAGCAAAGCATTAGAGTCATTTAACTGATGTAAATTATTATTTCAGGGGTTTGGTTTATGCACTGCCACTTCGAGAGGCATAGTAGTTGGGGTATGGACACCGTTTTCATTGTGAAGAATGGAGCCACCGCGAAAACAAGCATCCGTCCGCCACCGGCCTCTGGCATGCCTGTTTGTTCCGGAGACTAGAAGAAGTAACATCAATGAATAACTAGTTTCGGAATTGAGTAGATTTAATTTGGAATTATTAGTGTCAATAAGATCATTTGTCATTTGAAAATGTAGCCTTATACATCATATATTTGATTTCTCAACAAAATAAATCATGAAGTTTTAGGGACATTTTTTATGGCTTTTATGTCATACGTTAGTGTGTAATTGTGAATTTTCTCTTTGTATAAAAAATATTTATGATTATCGAAAACATTTTTTTAATGTGCAATTCTCAGAAATAAATAAAATATCAGCATAATAATGGAAGTATATTAATGTTTCATTAAAATCATAGAGGGTAGTCTATTCACCAAATTACTTGAAAAATCTATACATTTGAGTCTGTCCAGTTATAAAAATGCATTAATGAATTGTTAGATGAGCTGAAGATATTGCCGAAGACGGATTCCAGCTAAATGCATCCATAGTTGACTCATATCTATCATGGGATCTTTTCGTGTCTTAACTCGGATTATCGGGAAAGGAAAACAATTTGTAGGAAATGGAACAATTTCTAATTGCGTGAAAAACCTTTATCACCTGTTTTCTTCTCAATTCTCCCATGTTTATCATCCACTAACTTCAATACAACAATGGGCTTATATCTTTTCTTTTTTTTAGTTTTGTTTGCTTCTTTAGCCATACAAAATCCCAATCCTTTTTTGATCCTGTTTTTCCATCCGGGTTTCTCTTTAAATACAGAATGATCACTTTAACAGACCTTTACCATGTCCTCATCGACGTGTTACCACTCTACGTGGCCATATCAAAAACTCTTGTTATCTTAAGGGCTAAATTGATATTTAAGCCAAAATTATCTATGAACAGTCCAGAACAAAGCTAATTTTACTAGCATATCATTCAAAAACTACAATAACTAAACAAAACCCCACTAGCAAAGGATAATAAAGTCAAAACAATGAAGTGTAAACCAATTAGAGTGTAGACTCAGATAGCAGTAGGCCCTCAAAATGTATTATGTCCTTTTTCCCTTATCCATTTTCTCAAACTCCATCGAGATTATCCCCCAACGGCTCTTCATTCAATGTGCCCACTAGCCGTTACCCTGACATTTCCATCCTTAAAAGCCCTCAGCTTTCCTCTGCTTTCTACTCAATCAATACCAACATCATTTTGATTTCAGCTCACAGTACAGCTTTCAATGGCTAAAGCATCGGCACTTCTCTCTCTCTTTTTCCTGCTCTTTTCCTTCATTCTAGGTACTTTATTCCGTTACTTTTCCTTCTTCTAGGTTTCAGACTGTCATTCCAGGTAGTTTACTCGGTTGCTTTTGTCCCGTAGGTGGAACTTCGGTGATGGCAAATGGGCAGAAAAGTTGGTGTGTGGCTAAGCCATCATCGGACCAAGCAACACTGTTGGCAAACATTAATTTCGCATGCTCTAAAGTGGATTGTCGCGTGATGCAAAAGGGTTGTCCTTGTTTCAGCCCTGATAATCTGATGAACCATGCTTCCATTGCCATGAATCTTTACTACCAAGCCAAGGGAAGAAACAAGTGGAACTGTGATTTCAGAGGCTCTGGTCTTATTGTCGTCACCAATCCAAGTAAGCCAAACGCTTTTAAATGATTCAACTTTATTTCTTCTAATTTTATATTTTAATGTGCTAATATCTGTGCTTTTGTGCAGGTTATGCTGACTGCATTTATGACTGAACATGGGGTGTGGTTTAAGCAGTTTTATATGTGATTCTTTTTTAGGGAAAATAAGGAAAACTTGTAGCTCAAATAATTTTTTCAAATGTATGTAACTAAGTAGAGATTATTATATTTGGGGGGAAATAAATTGATTTTGATTGCTGTTTATAAAATTAAAAAGTTGCAGCATCAAGGCATACGATAATTTCCTTACGACCCAACTTTTGGAAACCTTTACGGGGAATCAAGTCGATAGACATCCATAGCAACCTTTCGGCTTTAATCTCCTTTCTTGCTCTGTTTCATGGTTAATATCTTTTATTCATCTTTATACGGTCTTTATAGAAAATGAGAAAATAATTCAGGATATTTGAGAATATCTTGATATTCTTTTAGGTTGTGATATCATGAATTTATTGATTTGTATGTTAAAATTATCTTCGTTGTGGATAAAAATAGTCATCCTTATATATCTAATATCTTTCGAGAATATAAATTTAGGTATTTGAATTTGAATTACAAAATAAAGAATATGTTTGAGATTAAAGGACTTTGATTATCTAATTTTCAATAGATTTAAATTTGTATGGTTTAAGATATTCAACATATAATTTGTTAAGTCTTCATAGGGCCAAAGGGTAACCTGCCAAGGAACAAGGAGATTATCGTGCTTTGGTCTCTACTTTAACATACACTGCCGCCATTTAAACAGTTCATAAGCTGAAGTATACAAGCATAATTCCAGTAAAATTTCCAGCAGGTTTATAAGCTGCAGCTACATGCAGAGTTGCATCACTTGGCAATTGGATTGATGGATCTTATAAATTGATACTTGGCTCTATAAAACCACAATTGACGTTGTCAGAGTTTCATCCCAGAACAGGAAATAAGAATCCAACAATTCGATACGACTGTTGGCTTTTTCATACCCAAGTTTCGTACAATTACTTTCACACAATTGTTATAGCAGACAATGGTTCTGGTTCAGTTAATTTCAATGTGCGGTCTGCAATATTCTTTGAACAAAACATCACCATCTTCAGTTTTCGGAATGTGGTAGGGTCAATGAAGACATTAATAAAGAGTCCAAAGTGTGTCATTTATTTACACTCCCATCCTTTGGATTCTTCAATAATCCCAAAGAATATACAATTTATTTTGTCATCACCCCCATTGCATTACTATTTGTTCTCATCCCCTTTCAATCCAATAGTACTTCAACTTTGATCTCCACTTTAATTTTTGGATGTACGATCTTTGAAGAACTCTGTTAATCTTAGAGGATGATATACAATTCAACAATTACATCAATTACGATGATTTTATTTCTAAGATAATGATTCATCCACGACACAATCAAACTTCATTTTTATTTCTTGTTCGATTATTTTATCCTATCATTTCTAACAATTTGTTTTGCACTAGTACCAATATTTTCGAGATAATGTCATTACTTAGTTCAAATGATAAATATTATTAACAAAAGTGAAAACATAAATATTTCTGAGAGGCAAATTTTAGTATGTCAAAATAAAAGTTTACTATTGTAGTAACTTGTAATTTTATAAATTTTGAGGGAATAAACTATGATTTTAACATTTTCGGGGAGCTCTCTCCTATCCCAATGACAACCTAATTGTTAATTACTGTAGCTAAAATATTAAGTGGATACACGTCATGAATTAAAATGGCACTTCTAAGAAAAAAATTACATTTGCTAATGAAATAAACTATATCAAATTAATTTATAAACAGTGACAGATCTACATCGTAATTAGGGTAGGTATGTGCTCACTATGAAATCCAAATTTTCTTCGGTTAGTTACTTATTTTATTTATGTGCCCGCTTGAAATTTTATTTATGTCAACCTCTTACAAATTTTTTGTATTGTTAACATATATGTGTCTACTCTTAAAAATATTTTTGAATATGTTACTATTTATAGAAATTAAATTTTAAATTCAAACATAATAGAGGGATCAAAATTATAATTTAATTAGTTCCAATGCAATAGATTCATTCCTTCACAATGAAGCAATATGTGTTGGTAATATTCAGTTCTCTTTATGCTAATAATTGATGTTTATCTTTTTTTATCATATAGTTTCCATAAGTAAAATGGATGGTGATTGGTGAGACCGAGAAGTAAGACTTGTATTGTTGTGATTGTCAACTTTATTGAAACAATATAAAGAAATTGAATCAACAAACCAAATTGATAACTTTTGACCAAAATGATTAGTTTATATTAGTAAGGATAGAACAAACAGAATTTCAGATGAATATTATTCTCAATTTAGTAAAAATATTAAATACATTAAGAAATTATTAAGAATCTATAGTATTTAAGTGATTATCATTATTAAGAATTATCAAAATACTATTAAAATAATTTTTAAATAAAATAGTTTACTTGAAAAAAATGAATATATCAATGGATGTTTATGAAAAATTATGTAAAATAAAAGTTGATGATCGAATCATATGTTAGCATTTAGGAACAGACGTATGGTTTTATACTATGAAGAAGGAATTTATAAAATTTTAAGGGACAACATATTATCAATAGAAAAACAAAAAGAAATATATAAATTATACGATAATTTAAATTTTTTAATAAAACGACTAGTCCATTCATGTTTGTATCAATCAAAACAACATAAACTATAAGGGAACATGAAAAATGAAAGGAAATTATGAATAAAAAATAGAAAATTAAGGTGGGGAAATATGAGATGAACGACGACACTCAAACAATTGATGGTACTTAAAGAAATGATTGGCTTTCTATGAGGCTAAAGATCGAAGAAAAGAACAAAGATCTCAACCTTGTGCAGCCCTTATCAAGATATTTCGTTTTTCTTTTAATTCTCGAATACTATGAATAAAAAAGCATGGGCTGTACTTTATTATTTTTAATTTTATGCTACTTTACATCCTTTAATTATATAAAAAATTAAATAACTAAAGACTCGTGATAACATTATAGTTCTACTTATGAAGATTTTTTATTCCAATATTTATAGGCTGCAACATCTTTATATAAAAGGTAAAATAATGAAACAGACTCAGGTCTTTTATTTACAAGTTTTAAAGAATTTATTAGCTATTAAAATAACTTAATTCGAAAATCATTAGTTGGATTTTTCAGTGACCAGGTGTACAAAATTTTAAACAGTTTTAAGAGATAATCAAATTATTTTTAAATAAATATATCTAATTGGAAATAATAAACCAAAAATATCATCCATAGATAATCCATGATTAAGTATACAAATATATATTAAAAAACTACCGAACTCGTATATGCTATCATCCTAATGGTATCTAAAGAAGAGTATTAAATATTTTCTTTTGTTTTCCAAAGTATTTATCAGAGTAAGTTTAATGATTAATTCTTTCATATTTAAATAAAAATAAATGTTGATCATAAATTTTAAATTTGTTTTGTTTCTAAAATAATAATTATTATTTTATATTTTATTCATTGATTATATTAAATATTAACTAACTAGTTGGAAAATGTGCCAAAAAAATATCAAGCTAAACTAGTGAAGTTGAAAGCTTAAAGATACCCTTCCTACAAGCAAATTCTCAAAGTGGTCCATTATGGAAATAATAATTTCCCACCATCAATAATGTGCATGTCGATTGTACATCACGAATGGGACACCCCTCATTGATACGTCAAAATCAAATCAACTATACATATGAAAAGTGGCGTAACATATATTTATATATTTAATTCAAACTAAATTTATTAATTTTGATTCCAATTCAACATGATACTATTCATTTTGTTTTAAGTAAGATTAATATAATATATTTCATTATAAATATTTTATATGTATTTTAAATTTTAATTTATTTAATACTATATTTATACGCAACCAATATAAAATATTTATATATATAAATTATCAAAATCTACAAAACACTTTGTTTTGCTACCTTTTATATGATGGACAAGCAAAGCCTGCTTTAAAGATGTTGAATGACTAGGGCAGTTGAACCCCTTTATTTAGCTTTTATTTGCATTACCTTAGAGAGATGATTACTAAATTTATTTTTTTTTAAATCAACTTTTATTTGTTTGTTTGATTCTGTGGAGCATGAGAAGCTTTCAGTGTGTGGGTATAGTTAGAGGTCATGGGACAAGATGTTGAACCGGCTACCCTGTGTTTTTTAATAAATTATTATCGTTATTTTAAAATATTTTATTTTAATTATTAGTTTTTAATCATGGATGCTCGTATCTTGTATTGATCATTTTTATGGAAGAAGACAACATAATTTGGTGGGGACACGACAAATTTGGTTCCTCGATATTATATAAAAGCTTCAAATGTTGATGCATGTTTGATGTGATGCACGACCTTTCATCAACAAGTTTATAGACTATAGTAATATTAATAATCCCACTTTCATTTTAATAATAAATTAATAATGAAACCGAAAAAAAACAAGTGGTTCATATATAAATGGCACGAGTTGGAACTTTATTTAATGAATAAATATTAAATTTACAAATAAACTTTAATGCAATGTATAGTTGATATATGAATTTGGATTTGATGCAATTATATATATAATTTTAGTTTTTATTCAAATGTATATGTAATATTTTTATTTTAATTCGACTATACATAATATTATCTATTTTCATATTAAATATAATAATTATTTGTGTACGTCGTATTCAAACCTCAAATTATATGATGTCAACGATAATATTTTTATGAAAATTTAATCAAATCAATAATTTATACTAGTATTATATTTTACCAAAATTTATATATAGTTTTAGGATCGATTCCTTTATTTAATAGCATATTACTCACGAACATTCAGCACATACTTTAGTTAAAGATTGTATGCACATGATGTAAGGAGGGTAGGCGAAGGAAGTTCGACACATTTTCCGATAATGTAACAAGTGCACGGATCACCTCGCAAACCTAGCATGTGATCAATCTGAATTCTGAAGCATTAAGAATCTTAGAAGAACCTCCAAATAGTCTAATTCATTTACTTAATTTTGATGCTTAAAAAATAATATTAAGAACTTAGTTAAAATTTAATTTCAGTTTCATCTTTTTACCACAAAAAATCCATCAAGAACTATTTTTATCTATTTATATTTATAAAATTAAAAAAAATGTTAGTACTTTTAACTTACGGAAAACCCTATACACATAATTTACATAAATAAAATATTAAATATAATAAAATATTAATCAATTTCTAACGTTCTTGAACCTCCACGGAGCTTCCTAACGTTATTGTCCATTTTCAGTAGGTGGGAGACCCTTGACCATTAAACACTTTGAAAGATACAATCCTACCTTTAGATTAGGACATTTCATCCAAATTTATTGTTTACTTAGTGGCCTAATTCTCACCAATCCCTTTCAAAGTTGAGATTATTATTATCTTATTTAAGATTAGGATAAAGTTTTACCATTCATTTAACCGACCAATGAAAAAAACCATTATAATATCTTTCCTTAACTTTGATTATCTAACTAAAGATGAGCAACGATAAAACTTCGATAACCACATAAAAAAACGACAGAAAGAACAAAACCTATGTCTGCTTGACAAATAATATGATGTTTTTTTGTTTGTTCCATCCAATTCAATTTGAGTTTGATTAACTAAGGTCTGACTGCCACCTACCCTCCCTCTCTTAATTTTCCATTGTATAATGAATATGCAAATGGTGACCAAGATTCAAATATTTTTATTTTATTTACATAATATAATGGATTGCAATTTATTTATTTTTAATAAGTTTATATGTTCAAATAATTATATTTTCAATCAAATAAATATAAAAATACGATTAAACAAAAAGATCAAAACATATTTAAATGAAGTTCAACTATGACATGATTTAAATTTAGATCAAAACTAAAAGAAAATCCCACATACGATAATTATATATTATGGCACTCGAACTTAGACGTTTAAGATCCCAAAATCTCAATTTTAAAGTTTTAGTTTGATTTCTACATGTTGAGGATCTCTCGATTTCACCATCGATCAGAATTCCTAACAATATAATATTATGTTTTCAAAATGGTATTAAGATTGAATCTTCGTATTTTATCTTCATGTCATACGATGAGTTTCGAGAAGCGTCTGAAAAAGGAGTATACAGTTCGAATTTCGTATGAGACATAAAATATATGTAATGATTTATCTTCGAATGTTGAAACATCACAAAATGACTCGATTAAGGGCTTACGATGACAAGAACTGAATTACAAAGTAGACAAAGCTTAAAAATTAAATGACAAAGTTACATAAATTGGATCTATGCCATCATCATCAGATATCCCTCAACAATACCACATATACACAAATGAACGAAATTATGTTTAAATGACCCTATTTTTTTTGGGTCAAATTATAATTTAGAATCATATTTATTTTATTACTAATTATACTTAACTCTTAAAATTTTATATTGATTTCATCCCTAAAAAAACAAAACACAAATATACTTATTTTTCAATATTAATTTATATTTTTGAATAAATTTTGAACGAACAACTAGGCCATTAAACGAACTGAAAGTTCAATGAACTGTTCGATGAGAAGTTCGTTCATGTTTGTTTCTTTATTTAAACAAACGAACATGAACAATATTTAATGTTCGTTTAATTAAATGAATTAATACGAACAAATGACTCGTTCGTTCATTTACGTTCGTGAATGTTCGATAATCTGTTCGTTTATGTTCATTCATTTATGTTCGTTCGTTTATATTCAACTCAATCTTCAAATCCGTTTAAAATTTTAAGACCTAGTAAATTTTAAACCCAAATAAGAAATATCTAGATCAATTAAAGAAAATATAAACCCTAAAATTATTTAGATTTTTTTCAAATACAAACCCAATTAATTTTATGTTATTTCGTTTATTTTTATTTACGCTTATTCGTTTGTGTTCATTTATCATTTCAATAAACGAACACAAACAAACTACATTTCTTGACAAACGAACACGAACAATAAATTTTGTTCGTTTAGTTATTCGTATTCGTTTGTTCGACTAAAGTTAAACAAACGTACATAAATATATCATTGTTTGTATTCGTTCGATTCATTTACATGCTTATAAGCAACATGTGCATTTATGCATGTACCAAAAAAGACGTGTGTGCTATGCACAATCGAGGAAATTATTTATGATTATATATTACGAAAATAATAAGTTAATCTTAATTAAGAATTTTCTATGAAAGGGTTTCTGAATAATAAATAAGTTAATTAAGTATTTTCTAGGAAAGGGTATCGAAATGATGAACTCTATTATTTAACCACGTTGTAGAATTAGGTCATAAATCATTGACTTTTTTTGCTGGATTAATTTGACTAGGAATAAAATCAAACGGGATCTGTCGGTAAAACATAGCACGCGCCTTTGGTTATCAAGTTGAGAAAATTGTCTTAAATAAATATTTTTCAAAATTAAATTGATATTATTAAATAAATATAAACTGATTATTGACTAATTTAAAATATTTGAATAACCAATATATTTCTAGATTTTTTTTTCGGTAAACAAATAAACCTAATCTAACAATTAAACTTACTTTTTCTGTCAGTTTATCGTTAATTATCAACAGGGTAATATATTTGTAATATTTTTAATTTGACTATCAAATTTAACCAAATTTCTATTAGTTTTTGTCACTAAAAAGCTGTACAGATAAAACATATCAAAATTAAATTCTAGATATTCAAAAAAAGAAAAACCAGCTGGAAGTAAGAAACAAAGTACCAAACCGGAAAAAAAACCGGTGGGGAAACATGATTGATATTTAAAACCAGTGGATAGAAAGAGTTATTTCCATGTAAAATAATTTTAAAATAAAGAAAGAAAACAACCAGAAATCACACGCTTTTATATTTCATTTTGTTCACCGACGATCTTTCATTTTTTTGTTCTCTCTCTTTATAATCTCGCTTTCCTTGAGATCCAAAAGAAACCCATTAGAGTTTTCTCTTTACTCTATTTACCAGATCTTGTAGATTTTTAAAAGACCCAAAATTTTGGAACTTCTAAAGCTTTCGTTTGAAGAAGAAAAAAGCCAAATAAGGCTCGGCCTTGCGTGGTGGGTGGTAACAAGTAGGTCTTGGTGGGTGGCGAACGTGACTGCTTTTATTTGGCTGCCGAGAAAATCCCGTTCTTTTTATTTCTGGGTATTTTTCTGTTTACTTGAGGAGAACTAGGGAGGGAAGAAGATAACTTTTCGGTGTTTTATTTTTTTTGAGTTGAAGAAAAGATGCAGCAAAATCAGTTGAAGAAGGTTAGTTTCTTTCTTTTTTGTTTGTTCACCATTTATCAGTTTTCCCCCTTTTAACTTCAAAGTTTTGGCCACTTAGGAATGGTAGGATCTGGGTTTTGTGTATCAAAGTGTAAAAGAAATTAACCTTTTTTTTAAATTATTTTCTTGAACACAATTTGAAGATAAGCTTTTAAGTTTGTTCTTTATCGTTGACTTTTCGTTGTAAAATTGATCTGGTTTAGGTGCTATTGTTTCAAGTTAATAAACCTGTTTACAGCTTATTAAAAATTTTAATATATTTTTTGTCGAATAGCTTGGAGAAGGTATGGTCTTGGTTAAGCTTTATCAGCTGTTTTTTCTTTATTTTTTTTGGTTAGAAGGGGTTAATTATGTTGAGTTTTTACAGAATTGAGTTTTGGCTTTAATTTCACTGAGATTGATGAGGCATAATTTTGGAACTGAAGAGAGAACATATCAAATTTAAATCACACTTTTTTTCTTTAAACAAGAAAAAAACATGGATACACAATGAGAAACGAAGCTTGGATTTTGCTTCGATTTCAGGTTTCAAAATCAACTTGAAGCTTCAAAAATTTTGAACTTGTGGTGTAGGCTACATATATCATTTGTTTACTTTTATTGGATGATCGTTGATATCATTTTGATGTGATTTCTTGTCTCTTAATATTACCTGTTAGGTAAGGAATTAACTTTCAGTGGCAGCTTTTAATCCGTTGTGTTAATTTAGTTATGATAGTGCTTAATGTTGTAAATGTTTCTTGAAGAATGAGGATTATTCTTTCTCACTGTTTTTGATTCCCATAAACATGTTTTCACTTTTTCATACCATGATAAAGATGGTTACCAGTTTTTTTGGATTTGTTTAGATTTTGTTTTATTTACTAAAGATGATATTGATTTCCATTTTATTATGCTGGAGAGAATTCCAAGAATTGATTCGGTTTCAATATATTCTATGATTTTTGACTAATAGAAACTGTCAAGCTAAATGCAACATCTAGAAGCTGATTCTGTTCCCCCAAAGCAATGATTTTTGCTTCTCTTTTGAATGTTTTACTTTTGCATCTTTAATCGCTAATAAAGCTGTAGGAAGACTCGGTTTGGGTTTCATTCAAGCACTTTCAGGTTGAATTATTATCTTATTCACAACTAGTTCAAGCAAAGATTTGCATGAATCTGTTACATCTTAAACATAGTTCATTTGTGCATCGGAATCCAAATGATGTCATGCTCATGTTTTTAGGTTAAACTTGATTTTTAACTTGTTTGCTTAAACCTCGAATTTTGGGTGGGGGCATATACATTATTGTTAGCGTTATACAACCATGTTGTATTCGTTGTTTTGACACTAGCTTTTTGTACTTCGTTGCTCAAATACATGTGTACTTTCTGTAGGATTCAACTATGCATGATTCTGTTGTTTCTCCTGCCGGCTATTTTTTCCTTTTCATCATATATAATTTACTTATGGCCCTACCATGCATGTTTCTAATTTTTTTTCTCTTCTTTTTCAGGACCTAAAAGAGATGGAGTTTTTCGCTGAATATGGGGATGCAAACAGGTATAAGATTCTTGAAGTTATTGGAAAAGGAAGCTATGGAGTTGTTTGTGCTGCGCGTGACACTCATACCGGGGAGAAAGTAGCAATAAAGAAAATACAGGATGTATTTGAGCATGCATCTGATGCTATAAGGATTTTGCGAGAAGTCAAGCTGCTAAGACTTCTTAGACATCCTGATATAGTAGAAATTAAGCGAATAATGTTGCCACCATCGAAGAGGGAGTTCAAAGACATATTTGTTGTTTTTGAGCTCATGGAGTCTGATCTTCACCAAGTCATAAAAGCTAATGATGATTTAACACGTGAACATCACCAATTTTTCCTTTACCAAATGTTACGTGCAATGAAATACATGCATACAGGTAAAATATTGGCTTTCTTATATGTTTATAATGTTATGATACTTTTGTCAATAGTTTTTGGGTTGTTAGCAATTGATTGTCAACTTTTTTTACTGTTATTGATGAGAGGTGGAAGTTCCTCTCTCTAATGAAATAGATTCTCTGTGCCTCAGTTTGTATTATCTAGCATTTATATCCTTACATGCTGTAATATATAAGAAATTGGTTTTGATAGGGAGCTTAGTGTAATTGCAAACTTATACTGTTTGCTACAATTTGGTTGCAGCTAATGTGTACCACCGTGACCTTAAACCGAAGAATATATTGGCAAATGCAAATTGCAAACTTAAAATTTGTGACTTTGGGCTCGCGAGAGTTGCATTCAATGATACCCCAACTACAGTTTTTTGGACAGTATGTAGTTTCTCACACCTCAATTTTCCCCCCACTTAGTGAATATGCATATTTATATGTTATTTTCTAATGTTCCTTGCAGGACTACGTTGCCACACGATGGTACAGGGCTCCAGAGTTGTGCGGATCTTTTTCTTCTAAGGTATGGAATTTTTTTTTTCATTTATGGTCCTTAATTCTTTTCTTCCAATGTAAATGGCAACATGGTGAAACATGATATATGATATCATGGACTAAAAGCTTGGCATGGATTTTGCTTGCCTTTTTCTAACCGGCAGTCAAGGTTAAACCGTGTATTACATTCTAGTTCACTTAGGAGTTCAATATGTTGGGTTTTGTTGGTAAACTTTTTATAGACCTTTTTCGTTTTCGTTGTATCATGTGGTCTCAATGTTTATATAGAAATTCAATTATGGATATATTTCCCAACATTGGAATATGCTCATCAAATTTATCTTTTTGAGCTATATCAAGCTTTTAGCAAATTGAAACATTTTCATTACATAAAGAATACTTGAATGCTTTCTAATAAGCAGTAATTCCTAGGTTAAAATGATTGTTGTTCAGGGAGGACTTTGAACTCTCCTGGAAGTTGAAAATATCTGTCATTCAGGTAATTGTGTCGGGTTTTGTCTGTTTCTCTGTAGTGCTTTACTCGGGGGGTTACTTCTAAATTCTTCATATATCAAGGGTCTAACTTTTGTTGGTAACTGTCTGCAGTATACACCTGCTATTGATACTTGGAGCATCGGGTGCATCTTTGCTGAGGTATTGACAGGGAAGCCCCTATTTCCTGGAAAAAGCGTAGTTCATCAATTAGAATTGATCACCGATCTTTTGGGTACACCTTCAGCAGAAACCATTTCTGGGGTACGGCATCTTGTTCCTTTTGTGTGTGTGCTTGCGTGTTTTGTTTCCTTGGGGACTACTTTGCTTTTATTTTTCTAGAGCGAATTGGTGATATTTGTTTTACATAATTGCAGGTTCGAAATGACAAAGCAAGAAAATATTTAATGGAAATGCATAAAAAGCATCCTGTTCCGTTTTCAAAGAAGTTCCCTAATGCAGACCCTTTAGCAGTGCGGCTATTGCAGAGGCTGTTAGCATTTGATCCTAAGTACCGGCCAACTCCTGAGCAGGTGTGTTTTCTTTTCTGCCATAAATATGGCATCCTTCAAATATAACCTAGTCAGTAATAAATGGAGCTTTCTCATACATATCTTTATCATGTTTTACATTTCCTGCGTTTTTAGATTCTTCATACTGAAACTTTTTTCTGAATTAACGTGACAGGCTTTAGCTGATCCCTATTTCAAAGGCTTGGCTAAAATCGAGAGGGAACCTTCTTGTCAGCCGATCTCAAAGCTAGAGTTTGAGTTTGAGAGGCGAAGGTTGACAAAGGAGGACATCAGGGAATTGCTTTACAGGGAGATACTAGAGTATCATCCGCAGCTGCTCAAAGACTATATAAATGGAAACGGAGGACCTAATTTTCTTTATCCAAGGTTTGAATACTATCTAATTTACCTACTTTATCTATCATAAATTTCAATGCTTCTTAGCTTGTATTTCTCTCGCTCTTATCTAGTGTGATTGATTGTATTGTGACTTTTTTATTGCAGTGCCATTGGTCAATTCAGAAAGCAGTTTGCGTATCTTGAGGAAAACGGTGGTAGAAGTGCACCGGTTTTCCCTTTGGAGAGGAAGCATGTGTCTCTCCCAAGGTATTACACATTCCCTTTAGATATGTTAATCATGCCAGTGCTTAAGCTGCTTTGAGATGGCGGCAACGGTAAACATGGATTCATTTATATTTCTCATTTTTTATGGATTTCCTCACCAGTTAAATGACATATGTATAATATAGCACCTTTTCTTCCCCTCTCGAGATGCTAATTTGCAACTTTTATTCTGTTAAATTGCAGGTCTACGGTTCATTCAAATACTATCCTTCCAAATACGCAGTCGACTTCGGTTTTGTGCCAAAGTCAACAATATGAGGCTTCCAAAAAAGAAACAGGGACCATTGCTAGTAATCCAAAGACCGCTCGGCCTCCTCCTAGGGTTCCATCAGGTATGACTGATTCTGTTCTTTTACCTAAGGTTGCTTCTGGTCATGCAAGCATTTTTAATACTAAAAACTACTAACCATTAGGTTTGTGTACCTGTTTGTTTCACCATTTAGTTGATGCTGGGTTTTTTTTATCGACCTTTTGCTTTGTACAGCAAAACCAGGGAGAATTGTTGGATCTGTCATACCATACGAGAATGGAAAAAACACTAAAGATGGTTTCGATGCTAAGATCCTTTGCCGGAATGCAGTCCTTCCTCCACAGACCATCTCCCCTCATTGTTACTTCCGGACCACCACCACAATCCAAGAGAAGTCCGTAATACAAGCCGATAGGAATCCACAGGCCAAGCTGCAACCTCAGTATACCATGGTGGCAAAACCAGCACAAGGAATGGTTTTCGAGGTTAACAACCATCTCTATTACCAACCACAAATCAGGTCCGGCCAATTAACTGACGGAATGCCTATCGACACGAAACTTCTACAGGCACAGAACCAGTTTGGTGCAGTTGGTGCTGCTGCGGTGGCTGTTACCTCCCACGGGAGTGTAGGGACAGTTCAATATGGATTGTCTTAAAAACTGATATCTGCAGTTCTGCACCACAGATTGAGGGTGTAGTTAGGGGGGTTATATTTGGGGAAAGGGGATGAGCTTATTGCCCCACTGGGGTTTGCTCTTTTTTCTTATTATGCCCTTTTGTAATTATAGGTTGTATCATTGGATTCTACTAAATCAAATAAATTGCTTCAAATTATTTGGTGAATCATGCACATCCTATTTTTTTGCTTGACTGGACTCAAAATAATAAATTTTATTAAAAAAGTGTTTTGGTTTGTTTTCATTTGAAAAAAAAAAGAAAAGAACAATTGACACATGCAATGTTGACTTTTCCTATAGGCTTTGTTGTTCACTGTCCCAAAATATTTTGTAATATAATAATAATAATAATAATAAATGTTTGAAGTGTAAATTTTTTAAAGTTGGAAGATGGTGTTATTGCAATATATGTAATGAATACAAATGAAACATTAATAGAAACAATAGACAACACAAAATTAATGCAGTGATAAATAAATAATTCTTTTGTTATACATAATTTCCCTTCTTTTCATTAGCAAACACCATTTCCTTGTGGCATACAAATTATTATTATTATTATTTTTGCAGAAATAAATAAAAATTAATTTAGAGAAAATAATTTCAGTGACAAAAAATGCCTTATAATATACGATTTTAACCAACTTTTTTTGGATTTGCCAAAATGACCAACTAAATCGCAATGCGATCGATAATTCGCAACGCGATCTCCGATATCGCAAATCAGTTTCCAGATTCGCAACGCGATTCTGACTATCGCATTGCGATTTTCTAAATTCGCGTTGCGATTTTCCGACTATCACAATGCGAATATGTAAATCGCAATGCGAGTATGACTATCGCAACGCGATTCTGACTATCGCAACGAGATTCTGACTATCGCAACGCGATTCTGACTGTCGCAACGCGATGCTGACTATCGCAATGCGATTTTCAAAGAGCCATTATTATCGCAACGCATATATTTTTTCAAATTCCAAACACGAATATTAATATATCGGAACACTGAACCGTCCACAGTATATCTCGTAATCGCAACTCATAACCTAAAACCCTAAATCACAACTCAGTCCCATCTTCATCTCTCACTCTCTAAGGCGACATCCGTCCCCATCTCCGACGAAATCAACATGGTCAGAAATGGAAAATCAATCAAATCAACCACCGAGGGTTAGTTTTTTTAATTATTTTTATTTTAAAATTTTTGCATTATTATTAGGTTTTTCATATTGAAATTGATGATAAGTTTACTAGTAATTTCAATAATAGATTAATCATTTCATTTAGATTGCTTATTAAATTCATTCGATTGCTGCCAATACTGCTAAACTGTTTAGTCTTTAAACCCTGTGAATTTAGTATTTGTCTTTGTTTTGTCTTTTTGTTGAAGTAATGCAATCCATTCAAGTTTCAATTTTAGTATTTGAAACCGAGAATCGCAACGACAGAATCGCAATGCGATTTTAGTTTCGCGTTGCGATTTTCATTTCGCGTTGCGATAGTCATTTTCGTGTTGCGGATTTCATTTTCGTGTTGCGATTTTCATTTTCGTGTTGCGATTTTAAGTTTCAGAAACTATTCTTCTTCTGCAAATTGAAACTTGAATGAATTGCATTACTTCAACAAAAAAACAAAGACAAATACTAAATTCACAGTGTTGCAAATTTATGTTTGAAGAATAAACTACTACTCTTTATGTTTATTGTTCTTGGTATATCTTCACAGTGTAGTTTTTGGTATATCTAACTTGGTATGTTTATTGTTTTTTTAGAACTTTTATTCGGATCAATTGACCTTAAGAAATAAATTAAGCCTGGCCAAAACAATTGCGTCGAAACTTTCACCTGCACAAAGAAAAATATTTGAGGATACTTGCTTCGGGCCATGGCTGAAAGTACAACATCCGGGTGGAGATACTATGTTGACCCATCTGTTTCTTCAAACCATGACTAGCGATCTACCAGAGACTATACAACGTCGTGATGAAGAGATATGGTTTGATTTTCCACCGGCGTATACGTGTTTTAGGCGAGAGTAGTTTTGCTTAATCACCGGTCTACGCTTCGGACACGATGATGTAGGTCGGTATACTAGACATATTACCCGCCTATCATGGTTATCCCGGGTTTTTCCCGAGTATGCCTTCTAATACTTTTGCATGCCGGCTTTTTAGGTAGAGAGGCCAGACAACCTATTTCTAATGATCTAATTAAATTGATAGAGGACCTAAATGCATGTAACCTGTTTCCGTGGGGTTCATATCTATGGAAAGCTACATGGAATAAGTTGTCGTCTGCCTTTGATGATCGAAAAAGTTTGCGTGGTGATGGTTCCAAATACACTTTGTCAGGCTTTATTTGGGCCTTTAAGATAAGAATTTTTATATAATGTTTCCAAAATTATAATTAATTATTATTTAACAGTTACTAATGTTTGTTATTATATTGTTTGTAGATTTGGATATTTGAGGCCTTTCCCGCCATGTAGACATATGCATTAAAAACTTCTAATGATATTCCTAGGGCTATTTCTTGGAAGAGGAAACGGACCTTGCAGCAATGGGAAGATTTACTACCGTATACGATAATAAATAATGTAAGTTAACACAAATACTACCATATGTTTATAAACAAGTTATTACTAGTACACGTTTAACTTTGTTTGAGCTTTTATATTGTTAGGAGTCCAACACTCCATTACAGAGGCTGACACCCACGGAAGCTGAGCTTGCCACTGATTGGTGGCAAGCTACTAAGCATTTTTTTGATGGCACGGATGATGAGCAGCCTCCACTTCGAGAGCCATCACCTTACCCAGAGCCATCACCCGATCGACCCGACTATACACTTCCACAATGAGAGCCATCACCTATTCTGTCACATCATCGAGCCTCTTCTCTGCCATCACCTCATGATAGGCGACCGACAAAGATGCCACGACGTTTATCTCCATATTCTCTACCTCCACGGGATGAGTTAGGGGAGTTACGTGATGAGGTCAATGCCTTGCGTGAGGAGGTCGGTACTTTATGCGATGACAATGGTGCATGGCGTGTTGAGGTGTCTACTTTACGTGGTGAGGTAGCCGCTCTACGTGAGATGGTAGCATCGTTGCAGAATGAGGTTTATACTCTACGCAACGAGGTAAGTTTAATATTTTTCATATTTAACTTGATGATAAATTTACTCGTAATTTCACTTAGATTAACCATTTCACTTAGATTAACCATTTCACTTAGATTGCTTAGTAAATTCATTCGGTTACTGCCAATACTGCTAAACTGTTTATTCTTTAACCCTGTGAAGTTAGTATTTGTTTTTGGTTGTCTTTTGGTTGAAGTAATGCAATCCATTCAAGTTTCAATTTGCAGAAGAGGAATAGTTTACTTTCGCAACGCGAAAATGACTATCGCAACTCGAATTTGACTATCGAAACGAAAGAATCGCAATGCGAAATGAAAATCGCATTGCGATTCTCTCGTTGCGATAGTCAAATTCACGTTGCGATAGTCATTTTCGCGTTGTGATAGTCATTCGTGTTGCGATTTTAAGTTTCAGATTCTATTCTTCTTCTGTAAATTGAAACTTGAATGAATTGCATTACTTCAACCAAAAGAAAAAGACAAATACTAACTTCACAGTGTTGAAAATTTAAGTTTCAAGAATAAACTACTACTCTTTATGTTGTCATTGAATCTGCACTAAACCTATATGTTGTCCTTATAAATGTTTATATAAGTGATTACTTTTGGAATGTTATCTGATGCATTTTGTGAACAATGATAGAATAATGACTTGGGTGAATACCGTGCAAGTTTGAAATATATTTGTCTTTGTTTTCACTATTTAATATCATGTCTGTTTATTTACTGATTTATGTATTAATTTATTTTTAGCGGCCCGCTAAGGTGGATGCTCTACGTCAGGTTTTTCTTGCAAGACGGAGTTCACGCATCAGACGGCGTGCACGTGCCATTAAGTCTCCGTTCACCCAATAGTGCGAAGAATCTGTAAGAAAAAGCCCGACTCACCTGTCATCATTCAAGAGACCTCCCCTATCGTTCAAGAGGCCCCTATCATCCCTCAATAGTCCCCTCCCACCGTTCAAGAGGCCACTGTTATCGTTGAAGAGGTCCCTCCCAACATTCTAGAGCCTGATTCACACGGCATAATATATCGAATTATTGAGAAACCCCCTCACGTGCCGAACTTGATGGATGACTGTTGGCTTTCGTATAAGTTAGCAGCCAGTACCATTCCGGCAGATGAAGTGGAGAGGAAACAACTACTAGAAACAATTCTGGATAATACCCTTTGAGCTAAGACCGTAGTTGATTTTTTTCTACATGAGCGAAGCCAAGGGTGTTATGCTGACATATACAAACTCAACGATGATATGCATTTGTTGATTGAACGGTCTTGGTGGGGTGTGTTATTAGGGGTTTAAGACAATGGCTATTTCGATGGGGGGCAAGTCTTATATTTCTTCTTATATTTCATTTTGATTAATTTTTTTTTAAAATTTATGTAATTCACTAATATATGTATTTTTTTGTAAAACAGCATATTGATGCATGGGTGTCACGTCTTCTAATAGTAAGGAAATTGAAGAAAAATAAAAATAAAAAAAAATACGCGATATACAATTATGCCGACGTCTTTTCACGTAGTTCACTTGAAGAATCAACGACAGGAATCATATGTGTTGGCTAATGGACAATCTAAACTTTATCCTGCATAGTGGGAGGTCGATAAGGTTAGTATTTATTTTTTTTAAATATTTTAAAGGTGTTCATAAATAAGTGCGCAATTTAAATTATTACTTATGATTGCAGATGTTTATCCCTGTTTTGGAACGTACTCATTGGCTTCTCGTCGAGCTTCAGCTCCCATCCCTAAAGATAATAGTATATGACAACATGATAAATTACATATCATTGTCTGATTTGAGAGATATTATTAAGGGATGAAGCTCTCATTTGGCTAAATTATTGGATGCGATTAATTATTGGATTTATTCTGGAAACAAGAAGCCAAAGAAGTTCAATGTTACAGTTATCAGAGACGAGACCGAGCCACAACAAACGCCGAAAGCCAGAGGGGATTGTGGTCCTCTCGTATGCATGTGCTTGGAGCGTTTTACGACAGGAAGTACACAGTTTCTACCTCCTACCGATAGAGATAGAGGTACAATAGGCTTGTGGTTTTGGCATTTTATGGCTAGAGCGATATATTCGAGACGCTGCCTACCTGCATCCGCGTTATGAAAGTGTCCATAAACAATTTGTAAGTCAAATGCAAGTGTTGTTAAGTACCTAGAATTCAATAATAATTTACTGTTTGTTGGTTTTAGATGTGTAGAAAGTGTTATTTGAGCAAATGTTTGGTTTCTGCAGGATAATCCTGAAGTGAGCTGCGTGAAATTGATGTATGGGTGCATAAACAACTGTCTGAGGTACACTTTTTTTATTGTTTAATTGATTCTTAAAAGTCTGATTTGTTTAATTGATGAGGAAAATAAGAATTATTATCATTTTTTGCTTGTTTAATTGATTTATAAAAAACTGATTTGTAAAAGTTGATTTGTTTAATATTGATGTGTAAATAATTCTTATTTGTGCTTGTTTAATTGATTGAAATGTAAAAGTTGATTTGTTGATTTCAATCTGCATCATATTGAAGGAAAAAGACCTGTTGGAGGTACACTTTCGCAACGCTAAACTCAAAATCGCAATGCGAAAGACAAAATCGCAACGCGAAAGTCAATTCGCGTTGTGATAGTCTAATACGCTTTGCGATTTTCTCGTTGCGATAATTAAATTCGCGTTGCGATAGTCAAATTCGCGTTGCGATTTTCTCGTTGCGATAGTCAAATAGCCGTTGCGATAGTCAAATTCGCGTTGCGATAGACAAATCCGCGTTGCGATTTTTGCGTTGCGATAGTCATATTAGTGTTGCGATAGTCAAATTTGCGTTGCGATTTTTGAGTTGCGATAATCAAATTCGCGTTGCGATATTTAAATGAATGTGTAATAAGTGATAACAACTGAACATATCATAGCAATGTTCAAAATCAAGTTACTAATACATGTCTAACTGAAAATGTTAAAAGTTTACACATAAAATACACATAATAGTCAAATTCGCGTTGCGATATTCAAATGAATGTGTAATAAGTGATAACAACTGAACAGATCATAGTAATGTTCAAACTCAAGTTACTAATACATGCCTAACTGAAAATGTTAAAAGTTTACACATAATACAACGTTTGCATTTAAAAATCACCTAAGTTAATAGTCCCAAAAGGTGAAGCCGGTTGTGATTGGGATTTTGATTGCCTTTTTGTTGACACCATATGAGCTTTGGATTTTGATGAGGATCCATATTTTGGTAGAGGAAAAGATGATTGTGATGGCACTGGTGATCCACATGTCAACCTTGTATGACCACTTTCCTTGCACCGACTACATGTCGATCTCTTCTTCTCTTCACCCTTAGACGGTATACGATCGTGAGTTTTTGGTCGGCCAGGTAGCCTTCTGTCCATGGCTGGTGGAAAACCTGTTTGTAAGTCATCTGGTATGTCCCACTCAGAAGGATGTGGAATAGAGTAGATAATCTCGGCATAAGTCTGTCGATATACTTCTGTAGTGTAGCAATCCATAGCGTATGCGCTTGAATCATCTTGGTTTAGATGAAGAGCAACTTTTATAACATGCCCACACGGATAACCAGATGTTTGCCATTTCATACAACTACACGTCTTTGCATTTAGATCGACAAGCCCATTTAAGTTATTATCTAGTACTTCAAACAAAGTGTTTGAACATGGTTCAACTATCCATGACGTTGACTTCACAACACGTTTCGTTATCTTTTTTTTAGTCCATGGTGTAACACGATGTTCCAATGTTCGTGTAAATTTAAATAAATAATACTTAGTAAAATATATGATAAGTTACGAATTTAAAGAAATAATACCTGCATGATTTCTTTTCTTGTAGTACCACTGTTGAATAGAGGCTCGAAAAAACTCCATTAACATAGTAATGGGTAATTTCCGGGAATGACGACTTAGAGCGTTGATTGATTCTACACTATTAGACGTCATGAAACCATATCTTGCTCCAAGTTGATGTATTCTTGACCATCTTTCAAATCCGACATCTTCTAGTGTTTGAGCACACTGAGGCAAAACACGTCTTAAACAATTTATATGCTTATTAAAATCCACTTCCCGATAAGCTTTTACAGTCTTCCAGTATGTCCATTTGTGATTTTTTATACCAGTAGACCTTGATTTTAGATTTCTATATAAATGAACACCACAAAGTTCATGAAAAGCATCTGGGAAACACATTCTAACAGCGTTGTCAATTGAGTTTGCGAAACACTAATGTAAGCAATGAATCGTTCAACATCTTCATTGTCGGTTAACAAATAAACTTTACCTTTTCTCTGATAAGATAGCCTAAATCCACTTAAGGGCTCTAAATTCAATTTATTTGCAACACGTAACATTAGAGTTTCATAAGTTAACTTTTTTAATGACAGTTTTAGTTGAAGATTCACGGGTAAAGACATATATTGTAAAACACCATGAACATTCTCCCATGACCCTCAAAAACACAAATCTATCCAAACATGATCAACATTAGATGATTTCATTATTGTAAATTAATTTACTAAACAAACGAGCTGCGAAACTAAAACCTGTTGCCGGATGAGGAAGGATGTCGTTGGATATAAGAACGGATGTCGCCGAAGAGAGTGATAGATGGAGATGGAATGAGTTGCGATTTAGGGATTTAGGTTATGAGTTGCTTCTGCTGCGTAGTTATATACCAAAACATTTGTGTTGCGAAACTAAAACCTGTTGCGAATTTGAAATTCAGTGTTGCGACAGTCAGAATCGCATTGCGATAGTAAGAATCACATTGCGATAGTCATAATCGCATTGCGATTTACATATTCGCATTGCGATAGTTAGAAAATCGCAACGCGAATTTGGAAAATCTCAATGCGATAGTCAGAATCGCGTTGCGAATCTGGAAACTGATTTGCGATACCGGAGATCGTGTTGCGAATTATCGATCGCATTGCGATTTAGTTGGTTATTTTGACAAATCCAAAAAAATTTAATTAAAATCGTATATTATAAGACATTTTTTGTGACTGAATTTATTTTCTCATTAATTTATCATACAGTCGTAACATTTCTTTAAAAGCCTTCAAATTTGGGTTTTATGGCATTTAAAATCAAACGCTCTTCCAAAATCCAAACCCATCAGGCAGCTTATTCTTCTTTTCCAAGTCCCACTTTTTTTCTCTGTTATTCTCTCTAGCTGGAGACTTGGTGAACAGCCATAATCACCAAGGTTAGACTTTCTGAGTATTTGTTTTTTAATTTTTATTTTCATATTCAAAGATTTGGCATGTTAATTACATAGAGCTATAAGCTTTTTTATTTCTTTTTAATAATGGAAACAGACCACTGTTTATGGCTTCAAGGACATTCCTTTGCTTCAATCATGGAAAATTCTTCCTACCCTCTACTACAACCAAGATTATTCCTTCCTCTAAAAGATCCATAAAAAGTTTCCGTTTTTCTTCCATAAGTTGCAGCCTTAACACTCCCCAGCCAACTGTTGAACCAAAATCTCAAATGGGTGGCACCCGAAATGTTGTTAAAATACTTGAAGAAAGAGGATTGGTTGAGTCCATAACCAATGAAAATCTCAGGTTGGTTTGTTCAGATCAAACTGCTGCTCCTCTCAAAGTTTATTGTGGTTTTGACCCAACTGTTGAGAGTTTACAATTGGGAAACCTTTTGGGGCTCATTGTACTTTCTTGGTTCCAAAGATGTGGTCACAAAGCTGTTGCCTTGATTGGTGGAGCTACTGGTAGAATTGGTGACCCTTCTGGTAAAAGCCAAGAAAGACCTGAACTTGATTTGAATACATTGGAGAAAAACATTGTTGGGATCATGGAGATTATAAGTAAGATTCTTAGTAAAAATGTAAATTTAGGTTCTGGAAAAAGTTCAAACTTTGTGATTTTAAACAATTATGACTGGTGGAAAGAGGTTAGACTGCTTGATTTTCTTAAACAAGTCGGTCTATATGCGAGGGTTGGGAGTATGATGAGTAAGGAGAGTGTCAAGAAGAGGCTGGAATCCGAACAGGGGATGAGCTATACCGAGTTTACTTATCAGTTGTTGCAAGGTTATGATTTTTTATACCTTTTTAAGAATGAAGGAGTGAATGTACAAATTGGAGGGAGTGATCAGTGGGGTAATATTACTGCTGGGACTGAGTTGATAAGGAAGATTTTACAAGCTGAAGGAGCCTATGTTACAAGCTGAAGGAGCCTATGGCTTGACATTTCCTCTTTTATTGAAGAGTGATGGTACTAAATTTGGAAAATCTGAAGACGGTGCAATTTGGCTTTCGCCGACTATGTTATCTCCGTATAAGTTTTACCAGTATTTTTTCTCTGTTCCGGATGCAGATGTGGTGAGGTTTCTCAGAATCCTTACATTCTTGTATATGGAAGAGATAAATGAGTTGGAAAGTGCAATGAAAAATCCTGGTTATGTGCCGAATACTGCCCAGCGGAGGCTGGCCGAGGAAATTACTCGTTTTGTTCATGGCGTAGATGGTTTAAATGAGGCTCTTAAGGCAACTGAAGCATTGAGACCAGGATCGGAGACGAAATTGGATTGGAAAACTATTGAAGGGATTGCTGAGGATGTTCCATCTTGCTCCTTGCCTTACCCTGAAGTGTTGAATCTTTCGATTGTTGATCTTTCTGTCTCATCTGGTTTGCTCGAGAGCAAATCAGCTGCCCGTCGTCTATTGAAGCAAGGGGGTGTCTACTTAAACAACAAAAGAGTGGATACTGAAAGTAAAAGAATAGATGCTGAAGACATTGTAGATGGCAAAGTCCTTTTATCCGCGGGTAAGAAGAGCAAGGTGGTTGTAAGAATCTCTTGATTGCTTGCAGATGAGCCTGGTTATTTATTATAAACTTTTTGCAACATTCTTGTATGTTGAACGAAGTTTCAGATTTAATGCTATATGAACAAAAGAAAGGTAATGTTTTCCTGTTCACTGTTATAGTGGTTACAAAAGTTCGTATTACCAGCCTTTAGACTATTTTTTCTCTCTCTTTTGTCATGTTTACTATATCCTTTGAATAATATAGATGAATAAGGCATAAATATCGTAGCAGCATCATATTTTGATTTTAAGAGGAAAGACGGACCATCCTGTGTGAAGTGGTCTAAGCAAGTATGTTTTAAATTGTGAAATGCCATAATCTTTTAGATTATGTACATACTGTGTGAATGCTTATTCTTCATTGCCATTAAGCCTGGAAAACAATGTTAATATCGAAGAACCTATGAGGCTATTATCTAAATCAGGAAGCTTAGGAAAATGGTGATATCTTTGAGAATGGCATCAAATCACGCTTCAATTTAAAATTTATGCTTTCAGCTAGTTGTTTGCAGTTGAATTCTGAAAGCTAATGGTCAGTTGAAGGCCTTGATATTTTTTGGACACGCCTAGAAACTCGAGCAATGCCATTTTTGTGTTTTGCTTTGTCTATTTTTTTAAGGTAGTGGGTTTAAGGTAACACAAACAAGTAAAGCTAGTAGTTGCCGGAAATGGTTTTGACCTTTCCTTGGCTTGAGCTCAGCTTTAATGGTGGCATGCCATGCAGTTTGTTATATGTCACCGAGAAAGGTTGCTTGAAATTTGACACTGGGAGCACTTTAATATCTCAGTTGATATAAAGCAAGTTCTTTATGTTATTATTTACTTCTATTATTATCTTTATTGAAAAGGGAAGTAAGCAATGAGCATCATCATAGTTCTACTGATAAGTTAAGTGTTGTGATCTAAAAGAATGCATTGACTTCGAACACCCGGGTCGAAAACATGTTTATATTACAAGTGATTCTCCGGCCCTAGGGTTTAGCCTAGATGGTTCATATAGTCACCTTTATGAGATGGTATCAAACAGGTTTCAAGCTTGAATCTCAGCTTCTAGAACCCTTTGTGGCTTTGTCCCATTTACATACATGTTACATACATACATAATACGCAAGTTATTCGAAAGACCTGAACCATAATATTTTGGAGCACTTCCCTTCAAACGTTGCATAATAACTAACTAGAAAATCAATAGATATCATCCTTAATCGTGTCCCATTCTCATGAAATCAAGATAAGATTTTCCCTGAAGTTTACGAGCGAATAGGCCTTTGTAGTACTCTTTCAACTTTTACTCTCCTAAACATTGCAGGTGTTTGCTCGGAGACCAAGCTTGGCGCAGGGCCTATTTCACCATCAACCCCCAGGCACAGAATGTGGCAAATGAGAGCCTTTCCCTTTCGGAGTTCACCGTGGCACGATGTTCAATGCTACGGTACACCTTCCGTTTGTTATAATCTGCCATATAAGAGTTCACATGAGCAGTGCACATGCACATAAACAGAAACGTACTGTAGACTCAATTTGTGACAAATGTTAATGCGTTCATGATAAATTTTTACCTCGAAAATGTCTCCGATGTTTATGATGAAGGCATTTGGAAGGGGTTTAACAGGAACCCACTTCCCATCTTTCTTTATCTGTAGACCTTCCACTTCATTGAGCTGAAGCAAAATAGTTATAAGTGAGGCATCGGAATGAGGGGTGAGTCTGATGACCTGCGCCGGTAAATGACATGGTGGGTAATAGTTCACCCTCGTTGCTTGCCTTCCCTCTCCAATTAACTCCTTGATTTCCCCAGTTTTCATATTAAGAGCTTTTGCCATCTTTTCTAGGATTGCCATGTATAGTTTGTTCAACTCGGATGAGTAGAGCTCCATTGCATCTCTACATTCAAAAGCATTGAAATGTGAGTTTGTATCAAGTCATGTTTTAGTTGACTTTTGGTATCTCGTTATTGCATTGTTTTAGAAGTTGTCGCGCTTACCTCTAAGGAAGAGGGAGCCTGGGGAACAAGTGAGGGTTTTGAAGATGGAGCGGAAGAGTGATCATGTAGAGGATGTCACCCCATTCAAGCTTTTAATTTTCAGACACGACAAACGATTGTCTGAATCGTTCAACTTGCCCAGGATATTGCCAGAACCTGTTCTTCTCTTCCATTGGAAGGTTGAAGAAGTCCTGAATCTGGGTCTTTAGTTTGTCCAACAGAGTTGAGCTAATTCCATGGTTCACTAGCTGCAATTGAGTTTAACAAATAAAATGTGATAACAAGATTGTGTATTTTAATAAAAAATAAATCTTTAAATCCCGATAGAATGCAAATTTAAGGTGGAAAAGAATATGAAAAAGTGAGATCAAGCAGCAATCATATAACAAGAAGATGGAAACATGTCTACCAACTAATCTTATTAAAAAAGAAATGAATTAAGATGTCTAATATTTGAGAACAAATTTAGAGTTTTTTTACCTGGAAGAATCCCCATTCTTTACAAGCAAAATCAAGCTTGTCTATTTCAGAATCCATTGATTCATCAGAAACCAATCTCTGCATATCAATGACCAGGATTTCAAGCATCGGGCCGTCATCAGGAACCATGCCTTGTTCAATTTCAGGGTGGAGATATCTGTTGGGAATGGCGGATAAAGGTTCCTTAGCCAGCTCTTGAACGCTTGGCACCAGCAGAGAACTTCCTAGTTTCTTCAGGATTTTTCTGGTAGCGAATGCTGATTTTGACTTTATTATAAATCGTTCTGTAAAACATAAACAAAGTTCTCTCTAGTTCCTGCATAACCCTTCTGGATTTTCGTCGGATAGTGAATAAAAAAACTTCCTTTTTTCGTCTGTTAGTGAATAAAAAATATTCAAATGATTTGTTCTTGCTCATCGAATTGTAGGAGGAGAATACACCATGCATATCTAATACTTGCTTTTTCAGATAAAACACACTCATACATGCATATGTACGCAGTTTATTCTGAAGATTAAAAGACCTGATCCGATAACATATTGGGTAAATCCCCTTATTATAACTACAAGAAAATAATCTGATTTAATCCTCAATCCTGTTGAATTTTGAAGGTATCAATGTAAGCTTTCCTCTGAAGCCTCCGGGAGAACAAGCCTTGATAGAATTCTTGAACCTTTACCCTCGTAAACTTAGCAGGGGTTTGTTCCGAGATCAAGCTCGGTGCAGGGCCTAATTCCCCATCGAACCCCAGGCCAGAAAACGTTGCCAACGAGAACCGTTCCCTTTCCGGGTGCACCATCACGCGGTGCAAGACGCTACAATATCTTCCATTCGATATGATCTCTAAAATGTCACCGACGTTGATAATGGAAGCATCCGGGGGGGGGGGGGTTGTTGAACTCAACCACTTCCCGTCTTTCCTTATCACTAGACCGTCGACATCATTGAGCTGAAGCAAAATGGTAATGAGAGTGGCGTCCGAGTGAGGAGTGAGTCCCATAACCTGGTCGGACAGTTCACATGGTGAGTAACAGTTAACCCTAATTGTTTGCCTTCCTTCTCCGACGAACTCCGTCATTTCCTCGGTTTTCATGTGCAAAGCTTCCACTATCTTTCCTATCATGGCCGTGGATAGATTGTTTAATTCAGACGTGTAACGCTCCATCGTTTCTCTGCATAAAATAAGTACGAATAAATACTCAGATTAAATAAAATTCATATTATCTTATCACAATGTTATAATAGTCTTATAAAAATTGAAAAAAAGTGTGATAAAATAAAAATATCTAAAAATAGTTATAGGATTAAAAAAAGTATTTTAATAATTTTTTGAGACTAGAATAAGATGGTGCTGATTTGATCCCGATCCAATCTTAAATATTTTAATAGTAAGCTTGCCCCCGAGAAGTTAGTTTTTAAAGGAAAATAGTAGTCTCTTCAAGGGTTTGAGTTTCGTTGTCTTTATATTGGATATTTACTCATTTTCAAAATTTATTTTACTAATGTAAAATTTTACGTTGATCTGTGTTTTGATTATAATTTTCGAGAGTCTATACCTCAGAGGAGAAGGGAGGGTGGGAAACAAGCGAGGGTTTCTAAGACGGAGAGGATGAGTGAGCATGAAGAAGAGGTCACCCCAATCAAGCTTTTGATCTTCAGACACAACAAAAGCTTGTCCGAATCCCTCAGCGTTTCCAGGTGTCTGCCACCATTTCTTCTTCTCTTCCATTGGAAGCTTGAAAAACTTAGCAATCTGTGTCTTCAGATTCTCCACCAAAGTTGAGTCAACTCCATGGTTCACCAGCTGCTCATGAATTTAACAATATTAAAAGTTATAACACAATAGCATTAGTAACTCATGTTTAGAAATTTTCGCAACCTGGAAGATTCCCCGTTCTTCACAAGCAAAATCAAGCTTTTCAATTTCGGAATTGTTTGGTCCTCCAGAAACCAATTTCTGCATGTCGATAACTGGGATTTGCAAAGCCTGGTCGGGAACCACCGCTTTCTCGACGTCGGATCGAAGGTATCTGCTGGGAATGGAGGTTGAGAGCTCTTTAGCGATTTCTACAACACTTGGAACCAGCAAAGAACTGACCTCAACCGATGCCATGTTTCTTTTTTCCTTCTAAAAAATGGGATAAACCAGTATTTTTCTTCTTCTTTTTTAGTGGAGGTAATTTGCAAGTAGCAAAAGCTGTGATTTCAGTTTGCTTCGATTGTGATATATATATAGCACAAATTTCCACTAGTTTTTTCCCCTACGCTATCCTTCCATCTGTTCATTGGGCCATTAGTTAAAAAAAGTTTCTCGGAAAACTGAATTGCATAAGAAAGTTCCACCAAGTGAGAGATTGCAAGTTGCAAGAAAGTTCGTAGAGTATTATTACAAGATGTTATTATATTAATGTTTCATAACAAGATAAAAGTTACATATCCCTATTTGATTATACTAAACCGGTTAAAAGAGGTTTTGAAATTCCCAATTATTATCGCCGAAAACTATCACACTAGTGTCTTTTACCACTATTTTATACATTGATAAACTCGTATTATCATTTTCTATCATTTTCTCGATTTATGTTTTTTAAAATTTCTTTAAAATTCACAAAATTAATATATGTGAGTGTATTTAGACATTTTGGGACTTTCTTAAATTTAAGTGATTTGGAATGTTTGTTTAAAAGTTTAAATTATCATCATTATTTAAAAAAGATGAATAATATACCTAAAAAATAATCTCATCCAATGACTATTGAATGAGACCGACGTATTAGCATATTGAATATTTAGATGAACTTTTATTGATTTTAAATGAGTTCTATAAAAAATTGATTTGATGAGAAGAAATATGAGTTTAATGAAAATAATTTGGTACCGATCTTGTTGTGATTCTCGACTAGTGATATGCAACAAATTATGGCTAATAGTGATCGAAACATTTAGTGCATAAAATTACAATATTTTAAAATTCA
This sequence comes from Hibiscus syriacus, assembly GCF_006381635.1. Classification (NCBI taxonomy): domain Eukaryota; kingdom Viridiplantae; phylum Streptophyta; class Magnoliopsida; order Malvales; family Malvaceae; genus Hibiscus; species Hibiscus syriacus. The sequence continues at coordinate 2,295,293 of NW_024062752.1, read as the reverse complement.
ATGATAAAATCGATATATAAATTAAAATATTTATATAATTTAAAAAAATGATATTGTTTTATGTATTATATATCCACATTAAAACAACGTTATTTTGACCGCACGATGAAATTGATAAAAACTGTGCCGCTACATTTTGGTCAATATAGTTGGTGCGATATGAAGTAGTTTTTGAAGAAACGTTGTGGAATTGGCTTGGATCTCGTCTTCTAATGCAAAATGCGATCGTCTTTATGGATAAAAGCTTTGGACAAAGCTTGTTGGTGTGTCTCACCTACAATTTGCGATTATTCGATGGTATTCGTCTCTTTGCAGGTCTGGTGTTGCTTGGCAGCTTCCAAGGGATTGTGTTCTCAAGTTCAACATCGATGGCTCTATTCGGGGTAAATATAGTCTATACTTACCAATAGTCGGATAATTATCTTTAAACTATGAATTTTTGATCTTATTCATGATTAAAGTAACTTGATGAATTCTTGTGGAGGTGTGATTAGGGATGAAAATTTTTAGGTTGGGATTCCACAGAGGGATTGGTGCATGCTCGATACTGGAGACCAAAGTTTTGGGATGTGTTCGAAGAATTAAAAGAAACGTGGGAGATCGGAATAAGGAAACTAATCGTCGAGGTAAATAACAAGAAGGTATTGAGAAACCTACACAGGAAGGAGCAAATGCAGCTAGAACTAACAATAGGGCATTACATCAACGAGATGATGTACAAGGGTTAGGAGATCAAAGTCGTACACAAACTCCGTGAAAGAAACCGAGTGGCAGACAGTATGGCAAAAAAAATCCAACCAGATTTGAGAAGAGTTTACAAATTCCAAACGCCCCCAACAGGCGTAAGGGATCTTTTGATCACAGAAGAACGCAACATAGAATAGCGTAGTTTAGAATACTTTACTTCTCTTTTGTTACCGAAAAAAGTAATTTGATGATTTTTTTAATTTAGTTTACAAAATATGTATACGAGATTAATGGCTAAATTTTTTAGATAATGCGTTGAAAAAAAAATATCCGTGAAATATTGCTGTTGAAAAATTATTTTCTGAAATGGGGTTATTGCTACAGTAATCTTGCAGGTCGTCATGTAATCAAAACGACCAAACAAAGGTCTCATGCACGCCCCGCGATATATGAACATTTGCTCCTTTGTTTCTTGTTTTTATACGTTATCTTAGCCTTACAATTGGCTCTTGGGGACCACCATTGTCCTTTGTTATTTTAGCTTTTGTTTTTGGCCAACGGTTGGTTCTTTCAAGAACACAATACAATAATACTCTTATTGTTTTGTGAATAAAAAAGTACCATTATTATTATTTTTTTTATGAATTTTCTTTTGGATATTTCACGAATCCTGACTGCATCAAAATTAGATTATTTTTATAAAATTTTAGACATAAAAATCAACATTATTTTAAAATTTTAATTTAATATATTATACATAAACTTTAATTTTATACATTTATATATATATATATATATTAAATTCTAATTTGATAAGAAATTATTAAAACTAATTCTATATGTCCGATTGATAGAACTATTGAAATTTTAAAATCTGAACTAACTTTAATAGTTTGTTAGTTAAATAATTTAAGTTATATTTGTTTGTTGAATTTATATTATATAAAAAATTTAGTTAATTAATTTAAGTTATGTTATAATAAAAAATAGTTTATTAGTTATTCCATTTATATTTTAAAAAATTTAGTTTGTTAGTTTATTAGTTTAGGGTTTAGGGTTTTAGGTTTCCGAGTTTATTAGCATCAAAAATAATTTGTTAGTTATATATAAAAAATATTTAATTAGTTTGTTAGTTAAATAGTTTAAGTTATATTTGTTTGTTGAATTTATATTATATAAAAAATTTAGTTAATTAGTTAATTAGTTTAAGTTATATTATAATAAAAAATAGTTCATTAGTTAGTTTAAGTTATATAAAAGAATAGTGTATCAGTTGTTTAAGTGGAAAATTCACGTTTAAGTTATGATTTAGGGTTTATAGTTTGTTAGTTTAGGGTTTATAGTTTATGATTTAGGGTTTAAGGTTTATAGTTTATGATTTAAGGTTTAGTGTTTAGTGTTTAGTGTTTAGGATTTAAGGTTTTAGGTTTCCACTCGTGTTGTATATACTATAAACTCTAAACCCTAAACCCTAAACTCTAACCTTAAATCATAAACTATAAACCTTAGTCTATAAACCCTAAACCCTAAACCAAAAACTATAAATCCTAAACAATAAACCTTAAATATTATACCCTAGACCCTAAACCCTAGACCTTAAACTATAATTTAGTTTGTTAGTTTATTAATTTAGGGTTTAGGGTTTAGGGTTTATGATTTAGGATTTAAGGTTTATTGTTTAGGGTTTATTGTTTAGGGTTTAGGGTTTAGGGTTTAGGGTTTAGGGTTTAAGGTTAGGGTTTAGGGTTTATAGTATATGTAACATGAGTGGAAACTCTAAACCCTAAACCCTAAACCCTAAACACTAAACCCTAAACTATAAACCCTAAACCCTAAACTAACAAACTAATTCTTTTATATAACTTAAATTAACTAATAAACTGCTTTTTATTTTAATATAACTTAAACTAATAAACTAATTAACTAAATTTTTTATATAATATAAATTCAACAAACAAATATAACTTAAACTATTTAACTAACAAACTAATTAAATATTTTTTATATAAACCCTAAACTAACAAACTAATTCTTTTATATAACTTAAACTAACTAATAAACTATTTTTTATTATAATATAACTTAAACTAATAAACTAATGAACTAAATTTTTTATATAAAATAAATTCAACAAACAAATATAACTTAAATTATTTATCTAACAAACTATTAAAGTTAGTTCAGATTTTAAAATTTCAATAGTTCTATCAATCGGACATATATAATTAGTTTTAATAATTTCTTATCAAATTAGAATTTAATATATATATATATATAATTGTATAAAATTAAATTTTATGTATAATAAATTAAATTAAAATTTTAAAATAATGTTGATTTTTATGTCTAAAATTTTATAAAAATAATCTAATTTTGATGCAGTCAGGATTCGAGAAATATCCAAAAGAAAATTCATAAAAAATAATAATAATGATACTTTTTTATTCACAAAACAATAAGAGTATTATTGTATTGTGTTCTTGAAAGAACCAACTGTTGGCCAAAAACCAAAAGCTAAAATAGCAAAGGGCAATGGTGGTCCCCAAGAGCCATTTGTAAGGCTAAGATAACGTATAAAAACAAGAAACAAAGGCGCAAATGTTCATATATCGCGGGGCGTGCATGGCGACCTTTGCTTGGTCGTTCTGATTACATGGCGACCTGTTTGGTTGTTTTGATTACATGGCGACCTGCAAGATTACTGTAGCAATAACCCTATTTCAAAAAATAATTTTTCAACAACAATATTTCACGGAATTTTTTTAAACGCATTATCTAAAAAATTTAGCCCGAGATTAATAGATTATTTTAAAAAACATTATCTTATATTAATCTCAAAATATTAAAAAATATTATATATAAAAAATATAAAATGAAAAGATTTCGTTGACTTCATGTATTTGCGAGAAGAGGAAGACAGGGGAACACGCTACCGTTATACCGATCATTGACATATCTTCTTCATCTTAGACCATTCACCTTCTCTTCCAATAACATATTGAGGCAATTCCTTATTATAACTACTAGAAAATCAACTGATTTTATTTCAATAATAATAATAAAGAATAAACTGATTTAATCAATCCTGTTGAATTTTAAAGGTATCAATATAAGCTTTCCCCTGAAGCCTACGGGAGAACAAGCCTTTGTAGAATTCTTGAACCTTCACCTTTGTAAACTTGGCAGGCGTTTGGTCCGAGACCAAGCTCGATGCATGTCCCAATTCCCCGTCGTACCCCAGGCCAAAGAACGTCGCAAACGAGAGTTGTTCCTTTTCCGAGTGCACCGTCCCAGGATGTTCGATGCTACGATACCTTTCGTTCGATATGATCTCCAACAATTCACCGACGTTGATGATGAAAGCATCCGGGTGGGGGTGAACTCGAACCCACTTCCCATATTTCCTTATCTCTAGACCGTCGTCATCGGAGCTGAAGCAAAATGGTAATGAGAGTGGCGTTCGAGTGAGGAGTGAGTCCCATGACCTAGTCAGACAACTCACATTGTGGGTAACAATTAACCCTAATTGTTTACCTCCCTTCTCCGAAAAACTCCTTCATTTCCTCGATTTTCATGTGCAAAGCTTCTGCTATCTTTTCTTGCATGGCCGTGGATAGACTTGTTGGGAAATAAACGAGTAACGAGTAATTTTCCTATAACCAGATTAGTGAGAATGCGAAATAAAAGCGGGAAAATAATACCTGAAATTGATAATGGAGTTCAGCCAATTGTGCTTACGTCTCTGGACTGATGCAGATCTTTTACTAAGAGAGAAAATTTACAGGTGTTTACAAAACACTTACTACTCACAAGAAAGCTCTCTAGTATTGGGAGAAAGAAATGATTTGGGATGATTTTGAAGCTAAATGGGCTAGGGTATTTATAGTTGAAGCTTAATGACTAATCTTGTAAATACCCTAAAGTGTGCAGTGGTTAAAATGCAATTGTCCCATTTTCATTTTCAATAAAGAGCCTTTGTTGAATTGTGCTCCCCCTACCTTTTGACTTTTCCTCCAACAATATCCCACTTGAAGACTGATTTTAATATGTCTTCACACCTCGATCGATGCAACAGTATTTGTGGTTTTGTTATTCTAGCATGCCAACTGAAGTTGAACACAACTTCAGTTTGTCTGTAGTCACCGCCTTGTAAAACCACTTGTTATTGGGCAGTTTCTCTGTGGTTGCCTTGTCCCTCAACGTCTTGGCTTCCTTCGACTCTTGTCTACTAGTCTTTGAAGGATTGTTCCTCACTTGAACATTCTCGGCATGCCCTTGCTTCGACCCTTCTCTTAAGATGGTCTCTGAAGCCATGTTCTCTACACGAACATGCTCGACAAACTCCTTGGACACGAACAACTCCTCCTGCACTTGGATTCTACTCGCCTTGGCAGAAATGAACCTTATTGAGACAACTCTTAACGCCTCTTCAATCCTGGGTTCATCATCTTCTCTGAACAACTCGATCCTAGGCTCATCCATCACCTTGAATGACTCGACTCCCCTCGGGTTAGCATCTTTTACACTCGAACTTGTGCCAAGACTGCACACAACTTCCCCAGACTCACCATCTGGTTCATCATTGAGTGGACTTTCTCTGCCACTAGAGGAACAATATTCATCATCCTTTGACTTGCCTTCATCATGGATTCGCTTGCCACTACCCTCGGCTTTCGGCTTTGTTTTGGAAGTCTTGTTTTTCTTGACTCCAAATTCTTTGATGGACTCAGCGGTTTTCAAGGCTTTAGACAACTCCTTGACTTCCCTTCGCTCCAACAATCTCTTCGCCCAAGGCTTCAATCCGAACATGAAGGTGAAGAATCCATTTTCTTCAGTCAAACTTGAGACTTTGAGCATGAGTTTTCTGAATCGACTCACATACTCCTTAAGTGTCCCTTTATGACTGAGACGCCTCAACTTGGACCATATCTCCATCCTAGCATACTGTGAGCAGACTTGTTCACTTTGCACCCTCAGCTTGACCGCTTTATCTCTTACTATCGCATCGAGTCCTTTCTTGTGCTCGACTGCTTTGACACCTGCAGTCTCGTCATGTTTTCTTCCGGGTTCGGCTGCTTCAACATCAACAGCCTTGCCTCGTCTCGATCCTTGCTTGACCGCATTGATCCCCTCAATCGGACCAAGTCTTTTTCTTGGCTTGGTAGCTTTAACACTTGTGACCGCACCAATTTCCGCTACTTCTCATTCTCTCATCCTCTTCATGATGGTTGTAAGACGACACTTCTCGGGACATCCTCTAATCAAATGAGAACCATCACAGAAGTAGCACTTAAGCTTTTCCTTGCTCACCTTCTTCTTCGCCCCGGACTTAGCCTTGCCATTCTTTCCAGATGGCATTCCTTGGCTACGAATAGTCGATGGCTCTCATTGGCCATTCGAAGAGCTTTCTCTACCATCTCCCCGCTGCACATTTTCCCGATCTCCCCCACTGTTGCCACTATCTCTGGCCACGGGTATGGACGACACATCGCTACTTGGCTTGTCACCTGCAAGATCAATCAGCTTTCCGGCTACAACTATGGCCTCTGAAAGTCTCTAGGCATCTCCTTGCTCTCCCCCGAGTATCGCCCCTTGTTTAAGTCCTTCCAAGAAGGTCTTGAGCTCATCCCATTCACTCATTGCTCTCTTGCATATGAGCAGCTCCCTCTTGAGCTCATTAACTTCGTTTCTCAAAGTCATCGCTCCCACTCGAATATGTCTTCTTTTGGATCGTTTCTGACAATTCTTACGAACCACCGTGTATTAGAACACCTCCGTCGACAAATTCGTATCGCCGACAAAATTTTTACTATTCACATAAATAGTAATAAATAGTAACCTAGCAAAAAAATTGACAAAATTCACAACCAAAAGCTCTGATACCAGTTGTTGGGAAATAAATGAGTAACGAATAATTTCCTTATAACCAGATTACTGAGAATGCGAAATAAAAGCGGAAAAATAATACCGGAAATTGATAACGGAGTTCAGCCAATTGTGCTTACGTATCCGGACTGCTGCAGATCTTTTACTAAGAGAGAAAATTTACAGGTGTTTACAAAACACTTACTACTCACAAGAAAATTTTCTAGTATTGAGATAAAGAAATGATTTGTGATGATTTTGAAGTTAAATGGACTAGGGTATTTATAGTTGAAGCTTAAGAACTAATTTTGTAAATATCCTAAAGTGTGCACTGACTAAAATGCAATTGTCCCATTTTCATTTTCAATAATTTTGGTGCCCCTTTGTTGAATTGTGCTCCCCCACCTTTTCACTTTTCCTCCAACAAGACTGTCTAAATCGGACGTGTAACGCTCCATCGTTTCACTGCATAAAAAGTATTTATAAAAGGTATTTTTATTACAATCAGTAGTGTCGTGTTTTAATTATAATTTTCTGGAGTTTATACCTCAAAGGAGAAGGGAGGCTGGGGAACAAGCGAGGGTTTCTAAGACGGAGAGGATGAGTGAACATGCAGAAGAGGTCACCCCAATCAAGCTTTTGATCTTCAGACACAACAAAAGCTTGTCCGAATCCCTCATGTTTCCAGGTCTCTGCCACCATTTCTTTTTCTCCATTGGAAGCTTGAAAAACTTAGCAACCTCTGCCTTCAGATTCTCTAACAAAGTCGAGTCAACTCCATGGTTCGCCAGCTGCACACGGCTTTAACAATATTAAAAATGATAGCACTAACATCAGTAACTCATGTTTAGACGCTGGGGTCGAGGTAAGAAACCTGGAAGAATCCCCATTCTTTACAAGAAAAATCAAGCTTTTCGATCTCGGAATTGTTTGGTCCTCCAGTAACCAATTTCTGCATGTCAATAACTGGGATTTGTAGAACCCGATCAGCATCGGGAACCACCGCTTTCTCGATGTCGGATCGAAGGTATCTGCTGGGAATGGAGGTTGAGGGCTCTTTAGCCATTTCTACAACACTTGGAACCAGCTAAGAACTGACCTCAACCGTTGCCTTGGATGCCATTTTTTCTTCTTGTTTTTAACGCAGGAAAATTGCAAGTAACAAAAGCTGCGATTTCAGTTCGGTTTGATCGTGAGATATATATATATAGCAAAACTCTCCGGTCGTTTGTTTTCCTACACAATCCTTCTATATGTTCATTGGTTCATTAATCCTTCTAGTTGTTTTAATATTATTATAGGACGTTATTATAATAATGTCTCGATAAAATATAAAGTTATGACATTATTTGATAATAAGTAAATGGTCAAAAATTTTCTTTAGTATTTAATAAAATATCGAACCCTATACTTACAAATAGAGTAAATTAAGTTAGGAGGGTTGCTCTTGCCTCTGAAGTACCTGATCTGGATTAGTCGATCAATAAATCAGATACTAGTGATAAATTCAAAATATTAAGTACATATGAAAATATCATTTAGTAATAATCATTGATTTTTTGTTAACTAATAATTTTAATTTTAAAAAATATTTTAATTAAAATTGAAATCTTGAGGGCTAATGATTAATAAAAATATTATTAGTCAAAATAATCATTTAAATAAATATTAACAATGAATTTTGATATTATACTTTAATATATATGTATATATTTGTTTTTTTTTCAAAATTTTATAATATATTTTTCTTATTTTTATTTTATTTGTTATAAATCTATAATATTAGATGTAAATCTTTGAAAATATGTTAGTTATCTATTAAATTATCTATGTTTGAAAATTATTCAAAGAATATATATATATATATATGTGGTTATTAATTATTAAATTAAAAAAACAAATCATTTAAAAAATCTAAGAAATATATGAATAGTCTTAAATGGGTTTGAATTAACCGATTACAATGTGAACATATTTGAATGAAAATTGAAGTTTATATCTCATATCTTTAGATAATAAACCCATTTATACTATTCAAACTTTTGATAATTTATCTTTTTTTTGAGCCCATGTTGTAAGTTTTACAAATTTTTAAAAATATTTTATATTTTCTAATTTAATTTTTAAGATTTAAAAAGATTATTACATGATGATTTCTTATTGCGTCAAACAAGATTTTTTAATCATATTATACTATTTTAATGAAGAGATGTTATGATAAATTAATCAGTGGCGTATTTGCATATATTTAAGGGCAAACACATGTTCATCTTGAGAAATAAATTTTTTCGATTATTTATTTATTTTATTAATTGTGTCTATTCTGAAATTTTATTTGTGTCCATTCTATTCAAAAAAATATTGCTATTAATATATATATGTTTCTACACTAAAAAATATTTTGGATCTATCGCTGAAATTGCTATTAATAATTTTATATAAAATTATTTAATCATCTTAAAATGTAGATCGAATCAATCAAATGTTCATTTTTATTAAATTTGTCTCGTGTCTCTGGCTATTTAAACTGTGAAATTTTATTGAAAGCCATCTACACGATTCCTTGGACTTGTTGTGGCTGTTAGTCTGATGTGCATTTACCGGACTTGTCCTTGCAAGAAATGAAGCTTGGTCTACCATTTCCGGCTGTTGATATGTCTTGCCATTTCTACTTACCCTTTTATTGTTTCTAATTCAGGCAACAAACATTATCCAGTTTCCCTGAAATAGCCATGTTTTGTGCATGCATACAAAAATATCCATAAAAATACATATATGTATTCATATTCATACAAAATTGACACATGTCATTGTTACTCTGACTTCAGCTTCGGCACATCGCGTCTTCAAATTCCGGCCAACACGCTACCGAATATTGAGTGGCATACGCTGGACACTGCACATGGTACTGCTGCCAATGGATTTTGAAAGTGCTGAGTAGCAAGAACAACTCCGAGAACCGAGTTCTGAAACATCAATGAGTTGAATAAAGGACCAAGCTTCATGATAAAAGAAAATGAATCACAAGTACCAATTCTTATGTGGTCAGCTGAAAACCCATCCACAACATGCAACCAAGATACTAATTTTCATGTTATACCAAGAATGCCTGGATGAACCAAAAAGAAACTATGTCTGTCGAGATCAAACTGCTTCAAATAGTTTGCATACCTGCATGCCAACCTCAATAGAAATGGTTTGTGATGATGCCACATCGAGCCTGAGTGCCCTTGAAAGGATATAGCCAAAGGAAAATCCAGATGCATGAAGAAGGGCTGCAGCTAACACCACTTATAGACCGGATGAAAGAATTGCAGAAGAACTCTGGGCAATTGCATTTCCGCACAGAATACCAACAGTTCCAACCGCAATGGTCGGCATCAAAGGAGAAACAAATTTAACCAGACCATGGAAATACTGATTTAGGAATGCACCACCCAATACAGGAAGAAGCACAACCTGGGGTAATAGCACGGTTCAGTACAATCCACAAAAAGGAATGAACTACATTTGTGAAAAAATGTTATGCAACAAAAGAATTCACCTGCAGTGTTGAGACTAGCAGTCCAACTGCATCTACCGCAACATATTGTCCAGCGAGCTTGGCCGTGAGAAAGGGGGTCATAATCTGCAGAATAAACAAATGGGAATAAAATGATACGAAATGATGCAACATCAAGAAATAGTTTAATATAGTACTACGAATCCTCCCTGCCACAAATATCCATATTATCAAATGCATGCCAATGCTCAATTGGGATTCGGTGTTGTTTATCTCACAATATCCTAGATGGTTCTTAGAAGAAACATGATCGATGTCTCCTCAAATCTTAAACAGGTGAATGCAAAGTAGAACTCAGTTTAACGGTATCGACTATTGTGTTTGCCATATTTGTACTTCACAAAAATCCAACCTAAACGTTCTTCTTCCTGTTTCTGTTTTTTAAGGAAAAGAACAAAGAAAGAATGGGAATTCAAACCAAATTGTCGTCACACGAAGACACGATAAAATTGTGGCATCAAATATTTACTCATAATTCAGAACTCCCCCATGGAGGATGGTCATCAATCAGAAAATTGCCCCAACAAGTGGACAGTAAAGTTAAGACAGGGTCAATATGAGGAGACTCATTGAAAAGTATTCTTAAAACACACATTAACAAGATAGACGTGATTGGGCATAAGTTCTGGTTTACTAACCACAGCTGACAGAGTGCTTGCAGCAGTCATCAGCACCGAAAGTGTGACATTTCCTCTGGGAGATAGCAAGATCATCAGATCTTCAGGTAAAGGCATCAATAATTAAAGAAAAATGAACAATACAATTATACATTTGCATACCGGGCAAGATATGTGACAATGTTACTTATTATACCAGCAATGAAAAAAAATGAAGCATTATCAAAGAGGAAGACGAGGATGGACAACTTAAGTAATACTAAGAGTGACTATAAGCTTACCACCAGGACAGCAGCCAACCAATATTGAACCAGCTGTATAGTGAGATGGCAGATTTAAGAGCTTGCTCACAAAGTACCCAAATAAGGGTATCACCTACAACAAGTCACCCATCGTTTACCAGTTTACAAGTATTCCCCAGATGCAAATGTAATATGAATTGCTATGATACCCTGGTTTGCACATAAAGTTATTTCCATAGTGGTTTTTATATGCCTGAATCAGATTTGATAAGGCTGTTTGGTAAAAAAAATAAAAATACAATGGAAAAGAGTCAATGGTATGGCATTTAGAGATGCCATTGCTTTAAACCCAGAAACTGTTACTCAAAATAAATATCACCGCAGTTCAATACATAAAAGTAATGTCTTGAAGAAATGAGTACAAACCGAATATTGGAGCACAAATCCAAAGATCAGATCTTTAGGCATAGCAAGGGCTCCACGAAGGTCATCAAGAGTAAGGGTCATACCCATAACAAGCATAGTAACAGTAAGACCAAAAATGCTCCACTTGGGCGTAACCCAGCTTGAAAGAACTTGGTTTGAACAGCCCAAGCAGACATCCCAAAGAAACCCATAGCGGAAATGCCGTGGAAATCACTTCACCAACACTCAACCCATTCTCTGAGGCTTTTCTTGGTGTTAGCACCGTAACTTTTCGATGAAATTCCGCAATAAATTCGAAAACGATTGGAAGTCGACAAGTTGATGGTTCCATTGGGTAATTTCTGGGATTGGCATCTCAGTGATAAGTTGAAAGATGATGAAATGGAAGGTTTAGGAAATGAAACGATGAGATTCGGGTATAATTGATAGGTTTTTTTCTGGTTTGTGATGAAAATTGAAGTTTGTTTTAGCAGGAGAGTATGAAAGTGAGGATTGCATTTCTGATTCCTCTCTGCCGTTGTCTATTCTTTTCTTCTCTTTTCTTTATTGTTGGTTTCATCAAAGAGTAAACTATTCCAATGGTCACTAATGTTTAGATAACTTTTTGTTTTCATTATTGATGTTTTAAAAGTCATAAATCTGTCACTAACGTTATAATTTGTTATAAATTGATCACTTACCGTTAACATGCGTGACGAAAAACACACGTGGACTGTTAACAATCATTAACAGGCTTACCCGGATGGTATAATTACAAAAATATTTTATGTTATTTATATATTCTTTCAATTTGATCATAGTTTTAATAAATTAAAATAAATTTAACTACGAATCATGAGATGCCATGTGTCATTGGTTACACACCTATAATGACACATGTTATCATTTAATTTGAAGACTAAATTTATTTTAATTTAATATATTTATTTCTACCAATCAGAGGGTGACAAAGCAACAAAGAAGCAAATGGGCCAAACTATTGAACCAAGGCAACCATTTGACATATTTTGAACAACAAATGATATATATCGTGTATCTTAGTATGTAAATACTTTACTTAAAATTAATAATATGTTATATATCTTAAATTTTAAAATTATCTCTTTATTTTTGTTTTAAGTTATTAAATATTTTTATTTTTGTCTTAATTTATTAAATATATTTTTCTTTTATTTTAATTTATTGATATATATTTTATCTTTATCATCACTTAAAATATTTTTTTAAATATATTAAATTTAAATATATTTAAAATTTTACTATTAATTTAATATAAAATATATATTTTACTCTTATTTTTATTTAAAAAAATATATATTTTTTAATATATTTTAAAAGCTAAGATAATAATAAATATATTTTTAATTTAAAATAGTTTTAAAATATAGTTTTAAGTAAAGATAAGAATAAAATATTATAAGCCAAACCATTGCATTCAGAGGTTGGAACTGGCATTAGGCAACATAGGACCCTTTACAAGCGTTGTTGTACCATTTGGTTCTTCGAAATCCACGTTTCGTCCACCGGGCATCACCAGCATTCTCGGGTGTGGGAGCAACGCAGCGGATACATCACCCCACCAATTGGGATGTTTGGTGTACCAATCCATGGTCTTCTTCAACCCATTTTCCCATACGACTCGTTCGAACCATCCCAAGTTCTTCAGTTTCTAATCATCGAGAAAATACCTCTGGTCATTAAACGGTCAGTTCTCAACGAACTCGATGCTTGTCTTTGGATCCATCGAGAAAAGCTTGCATATATCTTTGGGTACATCAATCACTCTCCTTTCCTTCTTTGTGCCAATGTTATAAATATGTCCAACTTCACCCTTATGGAGAATGCCTTCAAATGCCTCAGCTACATCCTCACAGTATAAATAACTCCTCACATGCGAACCATCCTGTTATGATAGAAGGTAGGTTAGGGTTTGAAGGCATAGATTTGGGGAAATTATCAAAGAGAGGAATTGGGGATGAAGCAACAGAATTTGGGGAGAATTGTGTGAATTTAGGGATTGGAAAGGGGTTAGGGATTGATAAGTCATCTGAGGAATTGGGAATTGAAGGAAGACATGTGGGTGGATTAAAATAGTGGGCTTAGCCAGACTTAACTAATTTAAGTTACATATGGGCTTAAACGTGGGTCTTGAGTCTGCTAAAATTCAGGACAGAGGGTAGGAGGGTAATTCAGTACCTAGACAGTTATTTTGTTAGCCAGCTGGTATGTGTTTATATATAATTGTACCAGAACCCTTAAGGGGTATCTTATGAATGAAATTGCAAATTTTCTGTATTTATTTCTCTCTAATTTTCTAAAATCCCTAAAAAAATTCTTCTATTTGATCCTAAAACATAACAAATTGGTAATCAGAGCTGAGTTTTTTTATCCAAAAAATCAATTGTTCAAACTGGGAAAGACAAGAAAAATGCAAAAAGCTGGAACCACGGAGGTACCAGAACAAGTAGCAGTGGAGGTTAAGGAGGAGACCTTACCATCTTGGTGGGCTGGGCAGAAGGCGGAGTTGGAAGGAATGATACAAACCTTGGAAGATGGTATGACTGAGAACAGAGGATATTTGCAGCGAATCTTACAGCTGGTCAATCAGGCAGCTGAGGAAAAAGATTCACCTAAGTCAATGAAGAACCAACCACCACCAGCTGAAAAACAGGACAAAAGTGAAGGTAAATCACCATGTTTAATTACGGTTCTTAGTGAGAATGAAAAGTACACTTTTCAACCTAATGAACTAGGAATTTTAGCTTCTAAACCAGTGGGATTTACTGGTCCTCAACCTTTTAATCAGAAGTTGCAAGAAGAAAAAATTATGGGTAGTTCTAGTGAGAGTAAGGGGAGAGGAGATGAACCTGTTGACACTAGAAACTACTGTAAAAACCCTTTTTGGAATCATAGTTCTATATTACCTAGACCAAAAGTGGAGTTACCATTGTTTGAGGGTAATAATCCAAGGGGTTGGGTCAGGAAATGTCAGAAGATTTTAAGCTGTTTGGAATACATGAGGAGCAGAAACTGGAAATAGCTGCTATGTATCTATTAGGGAAGGCTGAGACTTGGTTTGATGGTTACATTATACAGAAGTATAGAGTGACATGGCATGAATTTGAGGCTGATTTGTGTCACAGATTTGGTGACAGAAATTATTCTGATATTATTGAAGAATTCAATAAGTTGATGCAGAAGGGGAGTGTGGAGGAGTATCAAGAAAAGTTTAAAGAATTAAGGCCTTATTTGTTGCAACAGAACCTGAATTTGGGAGAGAACTATTTTGTTTCCAGCTTTATTAGTGGCATCAAGGAGGAATTAAAACATAAAGTGAAGGTGTTGGAACCTAAGAATTTATTTGAAGCTTATAGGCAAGCTAAATTATATGAGTTGGCTAATGAGATTGAAGGGAAGAAGTACAAATCTCCCAGTAAATTTTTTTCTTACACTCCTTCAAGTAATCAACAGAACATTGGCAATAAGAATTTTTTGCCTAAGTTAGTTCCTCTTACTACTAATACAAAACAGAGTCTGCTGGAATTTAGAAGAGTCAATAATTTATGTTTTAAATGTGGGGATATCTTTGTTCCTGGACATCAGTGCAAAGTCAGACAATTAAATTGTATGGAGGAAGAAGAGGAATCTGCTGAAAAAGAAGTAACAGAAGAGGAATCTGGGAAACTGGATGAGGCAGAAAAAGAAGCTTTGGAGATTTCTATTAATGCTATTACTGGTAATGTGGGGCATACAACTTTGAGAATACATGGTTACATCAGAGGAAAACCCATTAGTATATTGATTGACAGTGGCAACACTCATAGTTTTGTGACTCCTAAGTGGGCTAATGAAGGAGTGGAATTGATACACACTCAACCATTAGTCATCACCGTAGCTAATGGTGAGAAATTGTTCAGTACTACTAGGAGTAATAAGGTGAGTTGGAAGATGCAAGGCTATGATTTTCAACATGACTTTAGAGTCTTATCTTTGGGAGGGAGTGACATGGTTTTGGGGGTGGATTGGATGGAAGAATTCAGCCCTATAATGATGGACTTTAAAACTAAAACTATCAGCTTTGAGAAGGATGGAAAAACTGTGGTTATTAAGGGATCTCAAAAGTTACCTGTTGAGTTAATCGATTGACGGAATCGGCCAAGAGGGGGGTGAATTGGCAATAAAAATTTTGGTGGAAGCTTTTATAGAAAATTGAAAAATAATTGCACAGCGATTTAGAGTGATTCGACTTTCTCAACCAAAGTCTACGTCCACTACCTTAACTATCCACACTAAGGATTTTCTACAAATTCACTAATTTGTCTTTCTTTTGAGGACAAAGAGTAACCTTACAAACCCTCAAGAATTATACCCCAAATTCTTGAGAACACTCTCTCCCAAAGAGAACAATACAAATTTGCAAACTTACAAGGAAATCCTCACAAGGTAGATTGTTTGCACAATTCTAGAACAAAGAAAAGAACACTCAAAATGAATACAATTGAGCACAATAAGTGTTCTTGAAAGCAAGATGAATATTGAATGAAAAAATAGGCTTAAAATGCTCAAACTTGAGGTTTGATGCTTTCTCTTTGATTCTCTCTTGATTCTAGTTGCTTGATATTTCTTGTTATTGATCAATGGCTTCTAAGCTTACTTAAATAAACCTTGAATCACTTCTGAATGTTGGGGATCATTAATGAAGATAATATAGTCATTTTAGTGTGAAAACAATTAATTAAAATAGTTGGTAGCGTCAGTGCATCGATGCATACCCATGGTGTATCGGTGCATCAGTGTAAAATTCAAATATTTTGACCATTGGACCCTTAGTGCATCGGTGCACTAAGAGTACATCGATACATCAAGTGCATTCGATGTTTCAAAATAGCCAGAGTGCATCGATGCATGGCTGGTGCATCGATGCATCAAATGCATTCGATGTTTTCATAAAATCCTCAGTGCATCGGTGCATGGTATGTGCATCGATGCATGAAATGCATTCGATGTTCAATTTAATTCATGGTGCATCGATGCATGGATCGGTGCATCGGTGCATTACTCTGAAAAATTGATTTTAAGTTTGATTTTGGTTCAAAATACTTTGTGAAAATTGTTTCAAAAATACATTAAGTATACAACACAATTTTACACATTTAGTAAGGTTTGAAATTTATCTTGGAGTAATAATTTGATATTCAATTAATTAAATCGAATATACTTAGAAAATCATTTGTAAAATCTTAAAATTAATTTAAATTTAATTTGTTATATCGAAACACAAAATGTTTTCAACAATCTCCCCCTTTTTGATATAACAAAACATTTGTGTTATTTTAAGATTTTTTAAAAATTAATTTCAATTTAGAAAAATTACTCCCCCTTACTATAACACTTCTCCCTCCTTAAAAACATTTTAACACTTAACATTTTCTCCCCCTTTTTGTTAAATCAAAAAGTAAAAATCGATTTGAACAAGGTTTTGAAAAACATTACCAATTGATATATATATATATATATATATAGCTTAAGCTGCTAAGATCATAATCAAAAGAGAGTTAGCCATTAGATTCAAGATCAATATTCATAAAAATGTGAAATGGTAAATTGGTATATTGCAACTAAAAAATAACTGATGCATATGTTGTAACAAACCAAAATATATAATATCTAATAGTCATCCAACAATCAAAGAAAGATAACCCAAAATGTTTTAACAATTCAAGTTCATCCCAAAAAATAAGTCTATTCATCCATTGAAGGATCGGGAGGAGGAGGAAGGTAACGTGCTCTCATCTCAAGTGAGAGTGCATCCAAACGTTCATTCATATCTTGTTGTTGAGCTCCCAAGGTAGAGAGCTGGGACTCAATGAATGTGAAGCGCGAATCCATGGACGCATACCATAAATCAAATGTCTCCAAAAACGAACGAAAATACGGAGGCATTTGTTCTTCTTGTGGAGCAGGTTCTGGTGTAGGCTCGTCATCAGGTACGTGATCATCGATGTCTTGCATAAGTTATTGAAATTCAGGATCATCGTCATCAGCCGGAGCTGGAGGAGGAGGAGCACGAGAGGAGCTAGGAGCAGCTCGTGAGGAACTAGCTCCCGGAGTTTGTTTTCCGGGTCTAAAAACCCATTGACCGATAACCTCATCTTGCTTCTAATCTGCTTTCTTCAAGGATGTGAGATTGATTTGATTTTGAAGAGGGGTAGGATTGTCAAGAGAAACGTCTAGACCAAGTTTGATAAAGAAGTTACTAAGAAGACATCCATAAACTAATGTTTCGACATGTTTTGAAGGAACAATGTTTATGACATCAACTAGTTGACTGAAGATAATGTGGGGTAGATTGATTTTGATTTTATTTTTAAGACAATACATCCACCATAAATCCCTAGCACGAAGTGTGGAGTACCTACCTCCGGATGGTCTAAACCACCAAGAGATCATCAAATAGAAAAAACGATCGTGATGAGATCGTAGAGTACTAACACTTGAGTTTGGAACATAGAGATATTCCACATTTTCACGTTCATTATATACACCATTATCATCTAACTCAAAACGGAAAGCTATAGTCTCAGGGTCAATATTAATATATTGGCCTAAAAGATAGGATCTAATGGTTATAGTTCCACATTGAGTTTCATTTTGAATACATACCGCATTGGAATAGAAAATGCGGACCAATTGTTGATAGACGATGGGTTTAAGTTTAAACAATTTATCAAACTTACAAGCTTTAAGAATTGGAAGGTATTCGAAATCGATGTCAACCATAGCTTGAAGCGAAGGAATACACTCTTCGCGGATTCTATAAGTTTGGAAAGAGTTTCTGTACCTAGAGTACAATTTGACGCTCAGGCATGTTAAAACAAGATCCTAATAGAGATGAAAGTGGAGGAGGAACAGGATTAGGAGGTTGAGGAACGGGAGGACGGTTTTGGTTTGATCGACTCGATGATGACCTAGGTCATTTAGGATTTGACATGATTAAAGGAAATTGGAATAAGGAATGTCACCTGCAATTTGAAAACACATGTATGCATAATCAATCCCAAAACTCAAATGAGTACTCAATAATTCAAGGTTCTCTAAACCATATCCTAATGGGCATGTTTTGAAAAACTATTTAAGATTAGTATTTGATAATCATAATATAGTTTTCATGAAAACAAAACAATTAAATCAAAAAAAAATTAAAAAAAATTCGATTTTTTTTTTGAAAAATTGTTTGTTTTTGACGAAATTGGTAGTAAAATCTAGTTTAGAACCAACAAACAATCAATGCCGATATAATGTGCATTCTAGAACTAATTAAAACTAGTTCTAAAATCATAAATTTGTAAAATAGAGGTTTTTAGAAAAATACCTTGAAAATTCGGATTGAGAGGGATGAGGAGTTATTTTGCACGATTTAATGATTGAAGCAGGTTTGCAAGTTGAAAAACTTGAAGATTCCGATGAAAAATCGTTGATTTTGAGCAGGAATAGAGATTTTAGAGAGAGAGGGACGATTGGTTTGGAGAGAGAGGTTTTTAGGTTTTGAGAAAATGAAGAAAATCAGTCATTTTATCCCAAAACCCGATGGATGCATCGATGCATGACCAGGTGCATCGATGCACATTCAAGGCATGCATCGGTGCATCAACATGATGAATCGATGCACATTCAAAGGGATGCATCGATGCACTGTTAAGTGTATCGATGCATTAGGCATAGAAATGTCAAAAATCCGTTTTAAAACACCCAGAATGCTAAATTAATTAGATCTAGTGGTATTGGCAACTCAAATAATGAAAATTAATCATGTTCAATCAATCAAATTAATCTTTAAACAACAATTGAACATAAAATTAATTTTCTCCAAATAACATAAACCCCCCTAACTAATAGCAAGAATGCAATTAAAAATTATCATTATAATTATTTTTCATTTATTCTTAAAAGTGCTAAAAACTATTTTAAACACTAAGTGAAGCTAGGTAAGTTAAACCTAATTCTCTCATAAGTGTCCAAAATCTTTCTTTGTCTAAAGGTTTTGTAAAAATATCCGCTAATTGGTGCAAAGTATCAACAAATTCTAGAACTACATCTTCCTTAGTGACATGGTCTCTAATAAAGTGATGTCTTATTTCAATGTGCTTAGTTCTAGAGTGTTGGATGGGATTTTTAGTGAGACAAATAGCACTAGTATTGTCACACTTGATAGGAATAATAACTACTTCAATTCCATAATAAAAAAGGTGTTGTTTCATCCATAAAACTTGTGTTTAGGGAGTAAGGAGATTTAAAGATAAAGAATTGCATAGAGATTTATAGTGGTTTGACTTTCTCAACCAAAGTCTACGTCCACTACCTTAGCTCCTCACCAAGGATTTTCCAACAAATTCACTAATTTGTTCTTTCTTTTGAGGACAAAGAGATAACCTTACAACTCCCTAGTTTTTCCGGGCTAAACTAGAACATTTCCCTAGCTTTTACACGGGATAAGCTAGAACCTTTCCCCTTTACAAAAGGATAAAATAAGTAAACAATAAAACCTCTCTAAGGTAGGAGTTTACAAGATTGAGCTCACAAGAACAAAATATTTACAAGAGAATGATGAAATAAGATTGAAAAACTCTTCTCTTGTGTTTGATTGCTTGGATAGTTGTTCTCTACCTTCTTCAAGTGTCATTAGCTTGTATTTATAGTTTGGAATGTGTTTGATGTTGTATATAGCTGTTGAGGATGTTTTGGATCCGTTTGAGGATGATTTTTCTACTCAAAAAGGCTGCCCATAACATGGTGCATCGGTGCACTATCATGGTGCATCGATACCCCTTCATTAAATTAAAATAAACTAGCCGTTGCAGCCTTCGTGCATGGATGCACAGCAGGATGCATCGATGCACAGCCTTGATGCATCGATGCACAGAAGGATGCATCGATGCACTAATTGTATTCGGTGTTTGAGTGCATGGATGCACTGTATGATGCATCGATGCACTAGTGCAAGTGCATGGATGCACTGCAGGGATGCATGGATGCACTGCAGGGGTGCATGGATGCACTTTGACACCCTTTAGCATTTTGGCTCAAATCTGAATTTAATGGAATTTGAATTATTTTTGAAACCTTTTAAAACTTTGAATAAATTCAATTAAGTCCAAAAACATTTTGTAAATTCAATTCAAGTCCAAAAACCATTTTGCCTTAAATTTGTTATATCGAAAAATAATTCAACAACCTCCCCCTTTTTGATATAACAAAACATTTGAAAAATTATTTTTGGCAAAACTCACATTTAATAAAATGTTTAATGAAAAAGATACCAATTATTAACAATTGTTGGAAAATATATGAAAATGTTAAGCTCCCCCTTTTTCATTAAGAAATTGAATTTTTCAAACCAAACTTCTCCCCCTTTTTGTTATATAAAAAATAATTCAATCTTTGAAGTTCAAAATAACTTTGGAGAGTAAGTGGTAAATTTGACATTTAAAAATCATTTGAAAAATCAAAGCTCCCCCTCAATAAATGCATTCCAAACAAAAATTAGCTTTTAAGAACATGACACTTAAACAAAATTGAATTTCATCAAAGAATAACAAACATGTTAGTAGAATATGAAATTCAATATATCCAAGTCTAAAATACTTTATGCAATATCAATTTTTGAATTTAAGATCATATGCATAAAGTTTTTCCAAAAATGTTATGCATAAAAAAATTTGATATCAATTGTTAGAGAGATATCATTTTCATTTAAACCACATGCATAAACATTCAAATTTAGGTCAAAAATTAAAATTTGTAAAATCAAAGTATTTGAAAATTTTGATATCAATTGTTAGAGAGATATCATTTGCATTAAAACCAATTTTGACCAAAATTTTATTATGATGATCTGAAAATTCTGAAAAATCGTTACAACTTTAAAATGTTCATCATAATCATCTTTTCAACATACATGAGATTAAACAATTATGCATAATCATTTAAAACAAAAACTCATGCATGCTTAAAATCAAATGAGCAACCAAATAACCAAAATTAAAAGCATTAAGTTTAGAGGTTACCCATTCCTTTTTCATGTGTGGCTAGAGCATCTTGAATATCATCACTTTCATCACCATTGCTCCCACACACCTACAAGAGACATTTATTTTGATTTTGGTATCCAAATTGCTTTGGATCCTTGGACGTTAGGTTCAATACCCCTTGTTCCTTTCGGAACCCATACTTGTCTAATTTTAAAACGATTTCCTTTCTTCAAAGGACAAGTATGTTCCTTATGACCATGATAATGACAATGTGAGCATATTGTCATTATTGAACTAAATGAATTATTTAAAATGATTTCTTTTTCTTTTGTTAAGCATTCAAGCTTAACTTTTAAATCAAGATTTTCTTTTTCAAAACTTTCAATTTTTATTTTTGAAAGCTCTAAATCCTTTTTCAAAATTTCATTTTTGCTTTCAAAATCTAATTTTGTTTTCAAAAGAAAATCGATTTCGATTTTAAATTTTGAAATCATTTTCTTATATTTGGAGTTCATGGTCTCAAACTCCGAATATAACCTATTAAAAGCATCTTGTAACTCATCAAACGTATATAAATTAAATTCATTTTAGTTAGAAGATACATCGGGCTCTTCACGAGCCATTAGAGAAACCACCTTTGTTGGTTCTTCTTTCTTCTTTCTTCTTTCCATGGATTTCCTCAAGCTTATTCCAAAGCTCCTTGGCACTTGAACATGAAGAAACCTTCATAGATTTCATGACCAAATGCATAAAACAACATGTGCATGGCCTTGGCATTAAGTTGAGCTTTCTTCCGTTCTTTGTCACTCTTCTTCTTCTCCTTATTCTTTGGAGAAGAGTAGTCGTTCTCGATTATCTCCCATGTATCAAGATCATTGGATTGGACGAATACCTTCATTAATTTCTTTCAATGACTATAGTTGACTCCATTGAAGTGTGGAGGCTTGTCCGTTGGTAGGGAGTCTTTCATGTGGAACGAGCCGGACGTGGAAGCCATCTTCTCGGTTGTGTCGGGAATTGGTAGAGCTTCTTTGAGGATCGTCTCAAGGTGGTTAAACCTTTTTAACGAGTTAGGCTCTGATGTCAATTGTTGAGTTAATCGATTGACGGAATTGGCCAAGAGGGGGGTGAATTGGCAATAAATATTTTGGTGGAAGCTTTTGTAGAAAATTGAAAATAATTGTACATCGATTTAGAGTGGTTCGACTTTCTCAACCAAAGTCTACATCCACTACCTTAGCTATCCACACTAAGAATTTTCCACAAATTCACTAATTTGTCTTTCTTTTGAGGACAAAGAGTAACCTTACAAACCCTCAAGAATTATACCCCAAATTCTTGAGAACACTCTCTCCCAAAGAGAACAATACAAATTTGCAAACTTACAAGGAAATCCTCACAAGGTAGATTGTTTGCACAATTCTAGAACAAAGAAAAGAACACTAAAAATGAATACAATTGAGCACAATAAGTGTTCTTGAAAGCAAGATGAATATTGAATGAAAAAATAGGCTTAAAATGCTCAAACTTGAGGTTTGATGCTTTCTCTTTGATTCTCTCTTGATTATAGTTGCTTGGTATTTCTTGTTGTTGATCAATGGCTTCTAAGCTTGCTTAAATACACCTTGAATCACTTCTGAACGTTGGGGATCATTAATGAAGATAATATAGCCGTTTTAGTGTGAAAACAATTAATTAAAATAGTTGGGAGTGTCAGTGCATCGATGCATACCCATGGTGCATCGGTGCATCAGTGTAAAATTCAAATATTTTGACCGTTGGATCCTTAGTGCATCGGTGCACTAAGAGTGCACCGATGTATCAAGTGCATTCGATGTTTCAAAATAGCCAGAGTGCATCGATGCATGGCTGGTGCATCGATGCATCAAATGCATTCGATGTTTTCATAAAATCCTCAGTGCATCGGTGCATGTTATGTGCATTGATGCATGACATGCAATCAATGTTCAATTTAATTCATGGTGCATCGATGCATGGATCGGTGCATCGGTGCATCACTCTGAAAAATTGATTTTAAGCTTGATTTTGGTTCAAAATACTTTGTGAAAATTGTTTCAAAAATACATTAAGTATAAAACACAATTTTACACATTTAGTAAGGTTTGAAATTTATCTTGGAGTAATAATTTGATATTCAATTAATTAAATCGAATATACTTAGAAAATTATTTGTAAAATCTTAAAATTCATTTAAATTTAATTTGTTATATCGAAACACAAAATGTTTTCAACATTACCATTAATCAAAACCATCACAGGTGAGAGATTTCAGAAGCTAGCTAAAAAAGACGCTTAATTTAGTGGGGAGATTTATTTGCTGAGTGCTGAAGTTGAAGAAAGTGTAACTCCTCTACAACTACAGAACTTATTGGAAGAGCCAAAAGGAATGCCTCCTAGAAGAAAACATGATCATGCAATTGTCCTCAAACAAGGAACACAACCAGTAAATCTTAGACCTTATAGATTTGCTCATCATCATAAGGCTGAAGTTGAGAAGAAAATTGCTGAAATATTGTCCTCTTCTATTATTCAAGTGAGTAAAATTCCTTTTGCTTCTCCATGTTTACTTATTATAAAGAAATATGGAAGTTGGAGATTTTGTGTGGATTATAGGACACTTAATTCTGCTACAGAAAAAAATAAGTTTCCTATTTCTATAGTGGAGGATTTGTTAGATGAATTGAATGGGGCTGCTTTCTTTTCAAAAATTGACTTGAGGTCTGGATATTGGCAAATTAGAATTAAAGATGAAGATATTCCTAAAACTGCTTTTAGGACTCACCAAGGTCATTATGAATTTTAAGTAATGCCTTTTGGCCTTACTAATGCTCCAGCTACTTTTCAAGCTTTGATTAATGATTTGTTTGGAGTCTATATAAGGAAGTTTGTCCTTGTATTTTTTGATGATATCTTGGTCTATAGTCCTAGTTTGACAGAGCATAAACAACACTTAAGAACTGTGTTGGAGATTTTGTGGAAAAACAGGTTATATGTCAAAAGAAGTAAGTGTTTCTTTGGACAACAGCAAGTGGAATATTTGGGGCATTTGATTTCAGCCTATGGTGTAGCAATTGATCCTGCTAAGATTAAAGCCATGAAACAGTGGCCTTTACCTAAAAATCTGAAAGCTTTGAGAGGATTTTTGGGTTTAACAAGGTACTACAGAAAATTCATAAGAGGATATGGGGAGTTGAGTAAGCCCTTAACAAATATGTTGAAAAAGAATGGGTTTCATTGGTTTCAAGAAGCTATATCAGCTTTTGAAAAATTAAAGGAAGTTATGTGCAGTGCTCCAGTTTTGGCTTTGCCTAATTTTGAGCAGAAATTGTTTTTGGAAACTAATGCTAGTTTCAAAGGTATTGGGGCTGTTCTTTCTCAAGCTGGGATACCTATAGCTTATTTGAGTATAGCTTTGGGCCCTAAACATACAGATATTTCTATTTATGAGAAGGAATATTTGGTTAT
The DNA here is from genome assembly GCF_006381635.1 of Hibiscus syriacus. NCBI lineage: Eukaryota > Viridiplantae > Streptophyta > Magnoliopsida > Malvales > Malvaceae > Hibiscus > Hibiscus syriacus. The sequence continues at coordinate 2,270,380 of NW_024062752.1, read as the reverse complement.
TTTGATGACAGTTTCTCATTGGAGACATTATTTGGAGAGTGGTACTTTTGTCATTAAAACAGATCATGAGCCTTTGAAACATTTACTAGACCAGAAGCTGACTACAACTATACAAAAGAAAGGACTTACAATGTTATTGGGGCTGGACTATACTATTCAGTACAGGAAAGATAAGTCTAATAAAGCTGCAGATGCACTCTCTAGGCAACAGACAGATTCTGGAGAATTTCTACAGTTGGGGGTTACACTTATAACTCCTACTTGGGTATATGACATTGAAAAAAGTTATGAAGCTGATGACCTAGCTCAAGAAAAAAAATTCCTATTCTGGTTCTTCAACCAGACAGTATGGAAGATTGGAAGTTAACTAAAGGAGTTTTATATTTTAGACACAGAATTTATGTTGGCAGTACAGGAGACCTTAGACAGAAGATAGTTGTGGCTTTACATGATTCCCCACAAAGAGGACACTCAGGTATTCAAGCTACCTACTAGAGAATTAAATCTTATTTTTTCTGGCCAAGAATGAAGATTATGACTCAAGAACATATTAAGCAGTGTGATATTTGTCAAAGGACTAAAATTGAGCATATTCCTAAGCCTGGGTTATTACAACCTATTCCAGTTCCAAATAATGCTTGGGAGGTAATAACAATGGACTTTATTGAAGGGTTACCACCTTCAACAAAGTACAAGTGTATCCTGGTGGTGATTGACAAATTTACTAAATATGCTCATTTTTTGCCTTTATCTCATCCCTACACAGTGGTAGAGGTTGCTAAAGTGTATCTCGATCAGGTTTATAAATTGCATGGCCCTCCTAAGGTTGCTATTTCTGACAGAGATAGGTCTTTCACCAGTTTATTTTGGCAAGAATTACTAAAGCAACTGGGGATAACTACTTATTTTAGTACTGCCTATCATCCAGAAACAGATGGTCAGACAGAAAGACTCAACCAGTGTTTGGAGCAGTATCTAAGGAGTATGTGTTTTCTAAAGCCAAGTTCTTGGTCAAAGTGGCTACCACAGGCTGAGTTGTGGTATAACACTAATTATCATACAGCTTTACAAATGACCCCATTTGAAGCATTATATGGGTATAAACCTCCTAATTTAAATTGGTCAGGAGAGTCAAGGGTAGATGTAGTACAGGACATGATGCAACATAGGGATCAATTGAATCTATTTCTACGAGATCAACTACTCAAGGCAAGCAATCGAATGAAGCAAATGGTGGATAAAAATCGCACTGACAGAGAATTTCAGGTAGGAGATGAGGTTTACCTGAAACTTCAACCGTATCGACAGACATCTTTGGAGTTGAGGAAGAATCTGAAACTTGCTGCTCGGTTTTTTTGTCCTTACAAGATACAAAAGAGAATCGGTCAAGTTTCATATAAACTTGAACTACCACCAGAGTCAAAGTTACATCCGGTGTTTCATGTCAGTTTACTTAAGAAAAAAGTAGGGACACGGGAGTTTACCTCGATAAATCCTTCGGAGGTTACATCGGACAGCCAACTAAAAGTTTACCCAGCCATGGTTTTGAATCGACGAGTGGTACAACGGCAAAATCAGGCAGTCCAACAGTTTCTTATCCAGTGGATGAACATAGCTTCCACTGATGCCACTTGGGAGGATGCCACAGTATTGAAGAATCAGTTTCTCGATTTTGATTCTTGGGGACAAGGATCGTCTGATGGAGGGGGTATTGTTACGATAGAAGGTATGTTAAGGTTTGAAGGCATGGATTTAGGGAAAGTATCAAAGAGAGGAATTGAGGATAAAGCAGCAGAATTTAGGGAGGATCGTGTGAATTTAGGGATTAGAAAGGGGTTAGTGATTGATAAGTCATCTGATGAATTGGGAATTGAAGGAAGACAAGTGGGTAGATTAAAATAGTGGGCTTAGCCAGACTTAACTAATTTAAGTTACATATGGGCTTAAACGTGGGTCTTGAGTCTGCTAAAATTCAGGACAGAGGGTAGGAGGGTAATTCAGTACCTAGACAGTTATTTTGTTAGCCAGCTGGTATGTGTTTATATATAATTGTACCAGAACCCTTAAGGGGTATCTTATGAATGAAATTGCAAGTTTTCTGTATCTATTTCTCTCTAATTTTCTGAAATCCCTAAAAAAATTCTTCTATTTGATCCTAAAACATAACACATCCCCATGAATCGGAAGAACCTTCCCCCTCATTGCTAAGAGGATAAACTTCGGAATTAGTTTATCGGGGAACTGGTTCCGACCATAAACATTGTTTCGCCGAGTTGTAATCACAGACAATCCATACGATCTACCATATGCCATAACAAGCATTTCAGCACCGGCTTTTGCAACAGAGTATGGGTTTGAGGGGAGAAGTTGGGAAGCCTCATAGCTCCCCACAACAGCATCCTCATATGTTTCCCCGTAAACCTCGTCAGTGCTCACATGAATGAACCCCCTGATCTGGCCAGTGACTTTACAAGCTTCAAGTAAGGCTTGAGTGCCATAGATATTGTTCTTGGTGAACTCAAAGCTATTCCCGAACGAGTTATCGACATGAGTTTGGGCCGCAAAGTGCATTATCATGTCGATAGACTTGGTGAAGATGAGGTAATTAACAAGATCAACACTGCCAATGTCCCCTTCCACAAACTTAAAGTTTGGATATGACCTGGATGTGTTGAGGTTTTTCAAGTTTGAGCAATAATCAAGCTTATCCAGAATGACAATTTTGTAATCCGGATAGTTTCGAACGAGTCGGTTCGCAATATGTATCCAATAAATCCAGCAGCCCCAGTAATCAGGATGTTCCTAGGCTTGTAAGTAGCCATACCAAAACCAATACTACAAATGAAAACAAGAAATATGCAACCAAAGTTCAGAAACTATGGAAAATACAATAAACATCAGCATCAACATGTGGATTTAAACAAATACACGAAAAGTAATCATTCAACACACTTGTTGCAATCAAAATCCTGGAGATTACGGATTTAATAGTGTTTAAACAATAAAGCTGTCATTTTCCTTCCCTCAAGTCGTTAAAGGTTTTCGAGAGAAAACATAAAACCGACGTCAACCATAAATTCGATACAAATGTTTTACATCTCCATCTATGATACAATTGACTCACTCGAGTCAATGTTCAATGAACATAGAAATGGTCCATGAGTTCATCTAGGGATTGACCTTTGATTTTATGATAGGTGAACTTATCAAATTTTAAGGGTGACAACATATAATCCATAGAAAATATAAAAACTATCTAAAATATATGATAATTTAAAATTTTTAAGAACAACTAATTGTCGCCTCGGTTTATCCATGAGTTTATCAACAAGTACTACCCCAATACCAGATCATTAAATTGCATCAATTAATTATAAAAAAAACCATAATCTTCCAACAAATGACACCGAAGAATGCGAAACCTTTTAACTGACAGGAAGTATATATCTATAAAAAGAAAATACCTGAGAGGGAAAGTGAAACAGACAGATATAGAGATGGATGATGAAAATTGTAGGATCAACAAATATTGTTACTAAACAACCACCGATAAAATTTAAAATGAAATTATAAATAAAAAATTAATATATTTAACCTAAAAATTATAAAAATTTATTATTTTAATTCGTTATACGATTAATAAACACTTAAAACATTCCATACGTTGTTGATCGCATCCTACATGAGTTTTCGTTATCAGTACTTGAACCACTAGAATAAAATACTCCATCGTATACAGCTGAAATTCTTTAAAATTAAATTCGAGATTTAAGTCAGAATTAAACTAATAATAAATTAAAATATTAAAAATTTAAAGTTTCATAATTTGTATTTTCAATTACAAGTCATGGTCTTTTTCAATTGTATTTTCTTTAACACAATTTGTAGTACATTATCTAGCTACTTGTATACTAATTTGACTTTTCCATTTCAGTTTACAAACTTGTAGTCAGAAAGATGTGGAGGGACAAAGCTGTTGGTCTAGATCAAATTTCTATCACTGTGAGGTTGGCCCTAGGAGAAGAGGTAGTTAAGTGGTTGACCAACATCTTTAATATTATTCTAGAGACTGGCAAGATACCAGAAGAGTGGAGAGAGTCTACGGTGATACCAATTTATAAGAATAAAGGAGATCTCCAACGTTGTGACAACTACAGATGTATTAAACTACTCAGCCATACCATGAAGCTATGGGAAAGGGTGATAGAGGCTAGGTTGAGACATGTTACTAGGGTTTCAGAAAACCAATTTGGCTTTATGCCAAGCAGGTCCACTACGAAGGCGATTCATCTACTTCGACGGCTTATGGAGAAATATAGGGAAAAAATATAGATCTTCACATGACGTTCGTTGACCTTGAGAAGGCGTATGATAGCATTCCACGCGATACGATCTGGAAGACCTTGAAAACGAGACGGATCCCATCTGCTTATATTTGGGCGATTCGTGATGTGTACTGTAGATCTACTACATATGTTTGGACCACGGTTGGCGACACCGAGGCATTCCCGGTGGAAATCGAACTCCACCAGGGATCGGCTCTTAGCCCTTACATATTCGCCTTGATTGTGGACGACATCTATTGTGCGACACCAGACAGTGTTCCATGGTGCATGCTTTTCGCTGACGACATTGTCCTAGTTGCTGAAACAAAAACTGAACTGAATAGTAGATTGGCTACATGAAATACTGTTTTGGAAGAAAAATGTCTAAGGATCAATATTGAAAAGACAGAAGTATGCATAGAATGACACATTCTCCCCTAAAAGGATTGTTTCAAGTACCTAGGGTCTATGATACATAAAGATGGGGTGTAGATGATGACGTTACACACCGTATAAAGGCGAGATAGATAAAGTGGAGGGTTGCTACTAGAGTTTTGTGTGACAAGAATATGCCTCTAAAACTTAAATGGCAATAAGACCAACGTTGTTGTATGGATCAGAATGTTAGGCAATCAAGAAGGATCACTTAAGAAGGATGGAGGCCGCAGAAATGAGAATGCTTCGATGGACATGTGGTAGGATTCTGTGGGACATGACACCAAGCTATGCTATTAGGATGTTCTTAGGGGTGGTGCCTGTATCCGAAAAATTGAGGGAGGAAAGACTACGGTGGTTTGGGCATGTCCTTAGGCGACAACCGTCGGATACGGTCAGGAGAGTAGAGTCCATTACAGTCGCCAGTGCCAGAAGGAGAGGACGACCAAGGCGGAAGTGAAAGGACTGTTTGAGATCTAATTTGAAGGATTTAACCCTTACCGAGGACATAACCTCTGATAGGAAGGTATGAAAATTTAAGACCAGAGTAGTGGAGTAATGCGTGTCACATCCATAAGGTGTATCATCTCTGTCTTCTTTTAATGTTTTTGTAGTAATTTTCATGACTTCGACTTTTATACGTTTCTGTCATTGGATTTTATGAAAGCTTAGAATTATGGTCTCGGAATAATATTATCTTAGATTTAAGTTTTAACTCATTTAACTTTATTCCTCATTGTAGCTAGTTATTCGTTGACTTCTGCTTATCCTTCTCTTTATGTTTCTCTTTTTAAATTTAGTTAGATCTTACGTTTCTCTCAACCTGACAACCTAACGTTGCCTCCCCTTATTTCATTGTATATGAGAATAGAATTTTGTTGTTTTTCACGCTCGCATGTTATTTAGAACCATATATATTAGAGCTACACGTATATGCGGAGTCTCTGCAATTTCCCTCTCCTTCAAAGCTGTTTCTCTTCTCCTCTGAAATATCGTTATATATTTCTACGTTTTTATCTTTCTCCGTCAGGAGTTTGATTGATTTCTCTTCATAATGTAAGTCAAAGTCTTCTCATTTTTCTTTTTTCTTCCAGTTTAATTTGGTGGAAGATCAAATGTGATCGATCCAAGCCATTTTAGGATCTGGGTATCTCTTAATTTTTGTTAGATCTGTTCTAAAATGTGAGAAATTTCATGTCTTGTTTTTCTCTTTTATCTGTTACTTTGGCTGCGTTTTTTTGTTTTGTTTATTAATTGGATCCGGATCTCTTTCTGCTAATATATGAATGAAATAGGATTTAAAAGATCTGGATTTTTTTATTTTACATTTGATCGGGTAATTGAGATGGATCTTGTTGCTGAAGTAATTAACTTATGGATCACTTCATTCGTTGCTTGTTTAGCTACGATTGCAATAGTGAAATGACAATTTTAGAATGTTTTCTGCTAATATAACGTGATTTGTTTGCATTGGATGGCCTGATCCACCTATTTGCTGTCAGATCTGTTTTTAAGGTCGCTTATTTCTTCTTCCTTATATTGTTTATATAGAATGAGATCCGATGGAATATTCTGTACATATAGAATTTTGTTAACTCTACCTGATGGTGATCTACTGTTAATTTTTGTCTTTATTTTCTTTTGTATTTTTACATTATTACATTAGGTTTGGTAATTGAATTCTATGTTTAGATTTTTATGCATTTGTTTATGCAAGTTGGTGTTAATTTTGTTAGGCATACTTTTGCAGAATTGGTTCAACTATGGCTAACTATACCCCTAAGAACATCCTCATAACTGGGGCTGCTGGTTTTATTGCGTTTTGCAGAATTGGTTCAACAATGGCTAACTATACCCCTAAGAACATCCTCATAACTGGGGCTGCTGGTTTTATTGCGTCGCATGTTTCTAATCGCCTCATACGAAACTACCCAGACTACAAGATTGTTGTGCTCGACAAGCTTGATTACTGCTCGAACTTGAAAAACCTCCTTCCCTCCAAGTCATCTCCAAACTTTAAGTTTGTGAAGGGGGATATCGGCAGTGCTGACCTTGTCAACTACCTCCTCATCACCGAATCTATTGACACAATAAATGTAACCCCCTAGATCCGGCCTATGCGTTTCGACTAAGTCTAGTGGATCACATTATGATTATTAAAGACATTTTCCGAAATCGTTATTCTATCAATATAAAATCACATTATAAATAACATGAAATTATAAACAAATTATACTATCAAAATCCAACTCGTAAATATAGTACCAATAAATAATAATTTAATTTAAAACATGTCTTCAAATTCAAAATCACAATAAACCGAGCAGTACTAGCAAAAGAGTCATCATTATAAAATCCGATATTTAAAATAAGGTCCATGTCACCAAAATAAATCAACTTGCAAGATAAAAACATTACAATCTGATTCACTTCAAGATATATGTTGATCCTCCAAGTGCTCGAACCGAGGTATCTAACCAACAGTATCTGAAAGGGGGAAAACATTTTCAAAAGGTGAGCTAGGCTCAGTGTGTCCCAACATTTCCATAAAATGTCAATAGGTACAAATCATAGTCCAGTAATCTTACAAATTCGTAAAAAAAAAGTTTAACTTTTGAAAATCATAGTTTAAACCCTTTTCTGGTACACCATCAGTAGTTCTCAAAATTATTTTCCATATAGCTTACTTTATGCACATAGCAAAAAGAAAGCCGACTTAAGGATAGGCTCTGAAGCTTGTATCCTTAAGCCCAAGTCAATAAGTCCATATAGCTTACCCAAAGCACATAGCAAAGGAAAGCCGACCTAATGAAACATCTTGGGGCCCTTAAGAGTCACATTAGGCCCATTTAGCTTGATCAGAGCTATTCCATCGTAATTCAATTCCAAAATTCAATTGTACCGTGACATAAATTCCATAAATCCAAAAACATGGTAATCATATACCATTTCAAAACAAAAATTAGATAGCAGCCAGATTCCATAAATTGTCACATTAAATTGGTGCATCCATAAAACAATAACCAATGAATTCGGTGTACCACATATTAAAACCAATGAAACAGTTCAGTAATAAGTAGGGAACACACCTCGATAATAGGTTCAAATAGCAAATCTACTGATTGCTGGTTTCACCACGCTCTGCTACAGTTTTCAAACCTATTTAAAAATAACACTATATTACCTATGAGTAATATAAATAGATCCCTAAAATCATAAAATTTACGGTCTTACGGGTGAATACTGGCACACGTGGTTTAACTGATATAGAAGAGCTGGGTCGAGCTGTCGAACGATCCGGAAAGTCTCTTGTACCTTCAAACAATAGTAATTGATCAGCCTCAAATCTTATTTAATTGTTCAAAGCTAGAATTCTTAAATATTTAAGCATTTTTCGGTTTTGACTATCAATTTGGGGTATTTCGAGTCCGAAATTGGCCAAACGAATTGCGGAAACGGAATCAGGACGTTGAAAAATATAAAGTATGATTTTTCGAAAATTCAAATTCTTGGTCAAAGTCAAAGTCAACCACTTTGACCGTCGATTTGGAGTCCTTCGGGTTTGAATTTGACAAAACGGACAGCGGAAACGGATTTGGCACGTCGAAAACTATCAGGATAGGTATACTCGGAAAAGATTAACGGTCGTTTAATGCTCGGTCAAAGCCATTTTAAGTTTTGGTCAAAGAAAGTCAACGGTCAACGGTCAACGGTTGGGTCAGGTCGGGTCAACGGTCGGGTCGGGTCAGACCGGTCAAACCGATTCAGACCGGTCAAACCGGTCAGAACCGGTTGAAAACCGGTTAAACCGGTTTCCAGCAGCCACTCGCCCTGCGGCGGCGCGTGTGGCGTCCTTCGGGGCCTTAAAAATCCCGGAAAATTTTCTAAAAATTATTTTGAGCGATTTCGAGATACTTACAACGATCGGTTCAAATTTTTGAACGGCGGAGAGCTCGATTTCAAATCGGCCGAATCTTTGACTACACCACCTCCTCACGCGCCGCCGTCTACGGCGGACAAGGTTGACACTGGTGAACTCGGAACGGCACAAGGAACACGATGGTGCGGGAGGTGTCGTAAACGGAGCAACGATCAGCGGTGAATTTAAGATTTTCTCGGCGATAGAGCTAACAAAACTGTCGCTACTTTGACTGGAAATTCCCGACGTTTGGCCGCGTTTCGCTTCAATTAATTTAAAGGGTTTGTTCCTCGCTCGATGATGAACACAACGGTGGTTTCAAAACAACGATCGGAATTCGGACGGCGTTTGGATCGGACTTGAAAGTGGAGGTGTGAGAGGAAGAAAATTGAAGGAATAGCATTTGTGATTTCTGATTGTAAATCAGAAATCACACTTAAATCATCAAGCCTACCGACAGTTTTAGGGGAAATTCAAGGCTTGGTCCCTGAATTTCCTTTACTTCGAAAATGGCATACAAGTTTCCATAAATTTTAATTTAGTCACTTAATTTCACCCATTTTCACAATTTACCTCCAATTTCAATTAATATTATTTTGTAAATATTCGGGTTGTTACAATTCTCCCCCTCTACAAGAAATTTCGTCCTCGAAATTTACCTTATGAGAATAGTTGAGGAAACTGAGCCTCCATTGACTCCAATATCTCCCAAGTAGCTTCTGAGGGGCCTCGATTACTCCATTGAACTTTGACCATTGGAATTCGCCTATTCCGAAGAACTCGTTCATCTCTCTCTAAAATCTGAATTGGCTCCTCTTCATATGACAAATCCGGTCTCAGCTCTACCTCTTCAACCTGAATAATGTGACTTGGATCTAGACGGTATCTCCTCAACATTGATACATGAAATACATCATGAATACGACTTAGCTCAAACGGCAACTCAAGCTGATATGCAAGAGGTCCTACCCTCTTCAAGATACGAAATGGTCCAATAAATCTTGGACTGAATTTACCCTTACGCCCGAATCTCAATACTTTCTTCCAGGGTGAAACTTTAAAAAAGACCTGATCTCCAACCTCAAACTGTATATCCTTCCTCCTTTGATCTGCATAAGATTTCTGCCTATTAAATGCCTCTTTCAGACGGTCACGGATTAATCTGACTGTGTCCTCCGTCTCTCGCACTAACTCAGGTCCCAACGTTTTCCTATCACGCAACTCAGTCCAACAGATCGGAGTGCGACATTTACGCCCATAGAGCGCTTCATAGGGTGTCATACGAATGCTGGTCTGATAACTGTTATTGTAAGCAAATTCAGCCAACGGTAAAAAGTTATCCCAACTACCATGAAAATCGATTACGCAACCCCGCAACATATCCTCCAGAATCTGAATTACTCTCTCAGATTGACCATCAGTTTGTGGATGAAAGGATGTACTATAATCCAATCTTGTTCCCAAAGCCGTATGTAACGCCTTCCAAAATCTCGAAGTAAATCTCGGATCTCGATCAGAAATAATAGACAATGGAACACCATGCAATCTGACAATCTCTGAAATATACAATCTTGCCAGCTTATCCCAGCTTATCCAAAGTATAATTTACTCGCACAGGAATGAAGTGAGATGACTTTGTAAGTCTGTCAACAATCACCCAAACTGAATCTTTTTTCGAAGGAGTCATAGGCAAGCCAGTAACAAAATCCATAGTAATACGCTCCCATTTCCATTCAGGAATCTTGATAGGCTGTAACAAACCTGATGGATGTTGATGTTCTGCCTTAACTTGCTGACAAGTCAAACACCTAGCCACAAAGTCAGATATGTCTTTCTTCATACCAATCCAATAATACCTCTCTCTCAAATTCCGGTACATCTTATCTCCTCCGGGGTGCATAGCATATGGACTACTATGAGCCTCAGTAAAGATAGTCTGCCTCAACTCAGCATCATCAGGCACACAATATCTACCTTTAAAGCATAAAACTTCATCCTGATCAATTACGTAATCTGAGGTTGTCCCCTGCTCTACTTGCTCAAAGATGGAAAGCAAGGATCTATCAAGGGGCTGCTTAGCTTTGATCTCATCAACCAAGGTCGGCTTAACTTGCAATTCTGCTAACAAAGTGCCATCGTCATATAAATTCATCTTGGCCATTAAAGACCTCAACTCCGATACCGTCTTTCGACTCAAAGCATCTGCTACAATGTTAGCTTTACCAGGGTGGTAATCAATCACGCAATCATAATCCTTTAGAAGCTCTAACCAGCGACGTTGTCTCAAATTAAGTTCCTTCTGGGTCAGAAGATACTTTAAGCTCTTATGATCTATGAAAATGTAACACTTCTCTCCATAAAGATAGTGTCTCCAAATCTTCAAGGCAAAAATTACTGCTGCCAACTCTAAATCGTGAGTAGGATAGTTACTCTCATGCGGCCGCAGCTGACGGGATGCATAAGCCACCACCTTACTTTCCTGCATTAAAACACAACCAAGTCCTGAATGTGAAGCATCACTATACACTGTAAAATCCTTCCCGGACTCTGGTTGAATCAACACCGGTGCTTGAGTCAAAACCGCCTTTAATTTCTCAAAGCTCTCCTGTTGTGCCTCGCCCCAATCAAACAGCACATTCTTCCTTAACAACTTTGTCAAAGGAGAAGCAATGATCGAGAAGCCCTCAACAAAACGTCGATAATAACCAGCCAAACCCAAGAAACTACGGATTTCAGATACGTTCTTAGGTCATTTCCAATTCATAATAGCCTCTATCTTGCTGGGATCAACCTGAACACCTCGCGCAGAAATAATATGCCCTAGAAATGACACTTCTTGAAGCCAAAACTCACACTTGCTTAGTTTGGCATATAGACGATGCTCTCTCAAAGTCCGCAGAACGATCTTCAAATGCTCGTCATGCTCTGCCTCAGTACGAGAATAGATCAGAATATCGTCAATGAAGACCGCCACAAATTGATCCAAATATGGTCGGAACACCCGATTCATCAAATCCATAAAAGCTGCAGGAGCGTTCGTCAAACCAAAAGGCATCACTAAAAATTCATAATGACCATATCTAGTGCGAATGGTCGTTTTTGCAACATCAGATCCTTTAACTTTCAATTGATAATACCCCGAACGAAGATCAATCTTAGAGAATACAATAGCTCCTCGTAATTGATCAAATAAGTCATCAATCCTGGGTAATGGGTATTTATTTTTGACCGTCATCTTGTTCAATTTCCGATAGTCAATACATAATCTTAGCGACCCATCCTTCTTTTTCACGAATAGAACTGGAGCTCCCCATGGTGAAGTACTATGTCGGATAAATCCTCGATCGAATAATTCTTGCAATTGGACTTTCAACTCCTTAAGTTCCTTTGGAGCCATACGATAAGGTGCCATAGAAATAGGTGAAGATCCCGGATAAGTCTCAATCTCGAACTCTACCTCTCAATTAGGAGGTAACCCAGGCAACTCCTCCGGAAAAACATCAGGAAACTCGCTAACTGTATGAATCTCCTCGATCGTGGACAATGCACCTTTGGTGTTCAAAATACAAGCAATGAAGGTCTCATATCCCTTCCGGATCATATGATCAATTTCCATCGCTGAAACTATATTGGAGAGATAACCACGCCGTTCACCAATTAACACAACAGTCCGACCATCTGAAGTCTTCAGAGTAGCCCGCTTGTATTCGCAATCCAGCTTTACCTTGTGTTTATTCAACTAATCCATTCCAAGAATTAGATCGAACTCCCCTAAAGGAAGTTCCATAAGATCAGCGAGAAAAATTTCTCCCTGAACCTCGAGAGGACAACGCCGAAATACTTTATTCACTAATACCGCTTGTCCTACTGGACTTGTAACTGTAACAGTATTTTCAGTGTTCTCGATCGAAATCTGAAGGTTTCGAGATACTGAGCTCGATACATAGGAGTGAGTGGAGCCATTGTCCAATAATGTAAAGTATGGGGTTGAATAAATAGTAAATGTACCTGCAATAACCTCAGGCTCATCTCTGTCATCACGACGTCTAGTTGCATAAACTAAAGCTGGCTGTCTAGCCTCAGAAGCTGTTGGCCCTCTATTTTGCTGAGGTCAGGCTCTACTGTCTGTCCTGGACGCTGATCCTCGAGTCTTTCCTTGACTACGATCTCTAATTGGGGTATGTACTGTAGTCTGCGAACGTACAGGAGTTTGGGTAGTGGTCTGCTCAAACGAAACTAACTGAGGACAATCCCTCCGATAATGACCACTAGATCCACACTGATAGCAAATACCCATCTTCTTACGACACTCTCCTGAGTGTTGTTTACCACAATACTCACAAAGGGGCCCATTATAATACGACGAGGAACCGCCTCGACTGACAGCTAAAGGCGAGGATGTTGCAGGCCTGAAACGTGTATTGCTTCTCTGAGGGGCTGAAGTACGAGTCCTCTTCTCGGACTGTGCTGATGACTCCATCGGGCCTGAAAATTTCTTAGATCGATCTTGATCAACACGCTCTCTACCAGAAGCTAAAACCTCCACCTCTTCCGCATCTTTGGCTCTGCCCACCAGCACATCAAATATCTCATCCTGATGGGTTACAACTTGCCTACGCAGCTCGTATCTGAGTCTAAGGGCAAATTTATGACATCGATCTCTCTCCGTAGGTACCATATTGAATCCATACTTCAGCAACTTCAGGAACTCGATCTCATATTCAGAAACAGTCATGTCTCCCTGAACCAGGTCTTGAAACTGTTATCGTCTCTGAGCTAAGTAGCGCTCTCCCATAAAACGGCTCCGAAAGCGATCCTTAAAGAAATTCCAGGTCAAACGATCGGTAGGAACACTACTGATCACTGACTCCCACCAAGTGTAGGCATTGCCATCTAACATCGCCACAGCACCCTGATATCTCTTAGTTGAGTCCAAACCCAACTGATCCATGCGTCTCTCTGTATCCTGGAGCCAATCCTCAGCTTCAGTAGGAGCTCCACCTATCTGTCCCCCAAAAGTTCTAACTCCATTGGCAATCAAAGTCTGCGAAATAGGAACCTCAGATACAACACCAGTAGCTCTGACTGCTCCCTGTATTAACTGCAGAAATTGTCTACCAAAATTCTCATCCAAAGCAACTCCGGTAGACTCTGACTCAATATCGGTCGCTCCTATTATCGGTGTAGTCATGCCAATACCAGCGGCAAGAGGCAGATCCGTTGGGGTCGTAGGAGCATGATCACCTATCAGAGGTGGGGGATCTACCCGTATCTCATCGATCGGATCTGCGAATCTAGCCACTCGACCTCGTCCACGGCTAGTTCGACGACCACGTCTAGCACTCATTTTGATAGATCTCAAGTTTACTACAGAAGATAAAACTTAGGGTTAGATAAGCACTTGGAGTCTCAAACATAGTTAAAATCTTAATAACTTTGTGACATGGCCTTAGTAACTCGTTTTGTAAAATATTTCAAAACCGTATTTTCAATGTGAACTCATACACAGTCCGAGGGTTAAAAACCAAAAGCTCTGATACCAATAAATGTAACCCCCTAGACCCGGCCTATGCGTTTCGACTAAGTCTAGTGGATCACATTATGATTATTAAAGACATTTTCTGAAATCGTTATTCTATCAATATAAAATCACATTATAAATAACATGAAATTATAAACAAATTATACTATCAAAATCCAACTCGTAAATATAGTACCAATAAATAATAATTTAATTTAAAACATGTCTTCAAATTCAAAATCACAATAAACCGAGCAGTACTAGCAAAAGAGTCATCATTATAAAATCCGATATTTAAAATTTAAAACATTACAATCTGATTCACTTCAAGAGATATGTTGATCCTCCAAGTGCTCGAACCGAGGTATCTAACCAACAGTATCTGAAAGGGGGAAAACATTTTCAAAAGGTGAGCTAGGCTCAGTGTAACACCCCCAACCCGTATCCGACCCGGATACGAGTCCGAAGTGTCACATTGACTTTTCAAACATTTATTCTTATAGAATAGTGAGTAATTTAAAAACTTTGATAACATTTAAATTATTCAAAACGTTTACAAAATATATCAGAGTTCATACCATTTATATCTTTAGATTACATGCCAACTACACTCTATAAACAGTACATATATTTTCTGATCTGACATTTGGTAAGGAAAACTGACCTGTCTTGCTCCGTATTACTCTTTACTCTTCTCAAAACCTACGTATGAAACAATCACACGCTAAGTCGAAGACTTAGTGAGGCATAACGACTTATAATGCACTTCATAACATATATCAATACATGCATGTTCTGTTCTATCATGTTATACCAATTCCATGCATTCTTCGTATCATATAAAATCATATCAAATTAATTACAGTAAATACATACATACACATAATTCATCATTAACAGTTTATCATGTAATCACATACTTTTATGGTTAACCTTTTCAATCAAACACTATACACACACAACATCATATCATTTCTATAACATTTATCATACCACTAACATATATTTGTTCATATCTCTGGATTAGCCCATGTACATATGTGAGAACTATCGATCTGTGAGTCTATAGAGGTTGTGCACTAATGTTGTCACCACAGCTCGTATAATTACACCGAAGTGCCGCGTAGAATTGCACCGTAGTGCCATATAATGATGTCCATAAGGACCACATAGAATTCCTTAAGAATCATATACATATGCTAGGGATCAAGTATGTGTCTCTCAAGACTTCACACATGTTCCACAGAATATATATATATCCCGAAGGACCGCGTAGAATTGCACCGTAGTGCCATATAATAATGTCCATAAGGACCATATAGAATTCCTTAAGAATCATATACATATGCTAGGGATCATATTTGTGTCTTTCAAGACTTCACACATGTTCCAAAGAATATACATATGTCCCGAAGGACCGCGTAGACCCTCGACTCTTGGCATGCCAACTATACCCCTAGCTCTCATGACACATAACATGGGCGTTATCATTTATTTCATTTCAAATATTCACATAAACTTGTAATTCGCTTTCACATATCACGTATCACATAGCTTCTTTTCATATTATCACATAGTCACGTAGTTCACTTACACGTAGATCATTTCCATATAATTCACATGTCACATATGTCATGTTTTCATATAATTTCTATCATTTCTCACCCAATCACCTTTATTCATGTAAACATACTTATCATATCTTGTTCACATAAGATCATATACTTCATGTAATATATAAAAACACCTAGAACACTTTCACGTAGCTTATAGTCATAGGTCTTATCTCATAACATATACTTGTTTTCACATATATATTTCATATCATTTCTTATACCATCACATAATTCATTTAACATACATAACATATTATGTAACATTATAATAGAAATACCTATAAGTCATATCACTTAGAGCACATATATACTTATAGTCACATTGCTTATATCTTAATCTTATGCCTTCTCTTAGACATATATATATATATATTCACATGTTCAGGTAATCCACCATTTCATCACATAATTAGGTATTCATATAACTCATTTCATTTCATATCCATCTATATATATATATATATATATATATATATTCTCAAGATTTATCCTAATATAAATCATATAGCACTCTTATAATTCATATTCATATTCATCTATGTCAGACTTATAAACACATCTCACTTCTATTATTTCTTTATATATATATAATCTAATATGTTTACTTAATTCAATTTCATATAACTCTTATAATCTTCTCATATAGCTTCATAAATTTTTATCATACAACCCATGTGTTATAGTTTTATTTAAACATATGAATCTTTCCCATCTAGCTTATCTTATATGTTCATATTATTATTTATGTTCAAATCTCCCAGTTAGTGTACTATTCTCACATCATCCTATAGATCAATATTATCTAGCTTATTTCACTTCTCATTTAATAATATAATTCTATTTTACTATGATCACATAGTTTATAACTCATATAATTCATAACCTTTCTTATGTAATCACTTATACTTTATCACTTAACACATAAAAGAACAGATCAATCCATATAATCAAGCATACATACATGCATATTCAACTCATGCCTTTAATCATGAATTCATATGTAACACTTCAAGAAATAGACTCATCGCAAGTCTTATTCCCATAGCACATCATATACTATTGAATATGCACTCACCTGGCCTCACTAGTCAATTCCAATCTCTTATCTTTCCCTTGATCGATCTTACTTGCCAAACGTTCCGGAATTGCTTTATGCGTAGAATCTACATAAATGTACATTTCGAGGCAATCATTAGATACCTACACCTTGTAATTGGATACTAGCAACTTAAACGAACTTATTAAATCCATATTCACAATTTCCTTTAGGGGGAATCGGTTCCCTACTATGGGGGTATCGATTCCCTACAGACATTCTGGAAATGTTGTTCGTCTGAAGGGGTATCGGTTCCCCTTGAATGGGTATCGATTCCCCTTGCCCAGAAATCATATTTTCAACCCGAAAATTACTTCATTTCCACTCAAACACTTCATATATCATCCCCTTTTCATTCTTAACTCTAGTACACATACTTAAACCAATCTATATTCATTTATTTCATCTTAAACCTCAAAATCCTATCTTCCATATGAGATTCAAAAATCATACCAAATTTTCAATGTGTTCTAATTCCAATTCTAACACTTCATACTTCTTAATTAGATTGATGACAAGTCAAATTCATCCCTAAAACTTCAACAACCATACCATATCAAAATTTCATCTTAAAACTCATATTGCAAATTCCTTCATAATTCCTTTATCTTATTGTTTAAATCCCATATAAGCTTTCCTTAAGCTTATTTAATACCCAAAGAATCAAAACTAAGCTTAAAACTTAAGAATTAACCAACTGAAATTAAACTTACCTTTGCCTTGCTCTCCCACGTATGAAGAAGAAGAAAGGAGCAGAGAACTCTGGATGCTTCTCAAATGTCCCACGTTTATATTACCTTAAAAAAATTATAAAAGTCTTTCTGGTCAAATGACCATAATACCCTTAATTTCCTTTAATAATTACCAAATAACCTTCAATATATATATTCAAATAATCATTGAATTCTTTCATTCTTCTACTTTAGTCACCAAATTCTAAAACTTTACAATTTGGTCACTAACCCGGTATTGCGGATGTTACAAATCTCCCCTCCTTTTAAAAAAATTCGTCCTCAAATTTTCACTGCACATCTTAATAAGAACATATCTTCTAATGTTCTTATGTTGCTTCCCTGACTTATTCTTTCTTGTCATCATCAGAAACTTACTTTTCAATCCTTTAGTCTTCCGACTATCTTTTTCGTTTATACATTCATCCTCTGTTGCTTATCATATCAACAATAACCAGTAATACCAATCCATTGTTGTCTTTTCTCTCATTCGATTATGCACTTTTCCTTTGACCTTTCTAAAATTCAATATAATGTCACTCATCATGTTGACAGTAACATCCATTTCTATATCATAAATCCATCTATTTCTTCATAACTTTCTAATTACCTTATAACCATACCAAACTTGTATTTTGTCATCATTTGACCAAAACACAACTTTAAATCTTCTTCAATGTGATTAAACATATACTTTAAGGAGTCAAACAATATTTTCACATCACCTTGCACACTTGTCTTATTTCTATATCAAAATTGTCCTCTGTACTTCCATATTTATCGTATCTGATTCTTTTAAATCAATTCCTTTCATTTTCTTTATTCCTTCTTCCTTATACCTAACTTCATTCTTTATCATTTCTTATACTTGTATTTTCCTTCCTGAAGGTTCCATGCAAATACTTATCTCTGTTTCTACATCATAGCTATCTGCTCAGAATATACAACTATATTCAAATTCACGTCATAATCAATTAACTCCACTTTATCTTTCCTCCAATCTTATAACTCTAGCACCTTTACTCTGACAGCTAGATAATAACATTCGTTCAATCTAGGGCACAAGCCCTATTATACCAATCATATACATCCTTTCCAGTCTAAATTATCTCAACATTCGCTTACTCAACTTATCAATTACACATCTATTCTCATTCATCCTGAAATTTCTTTTGCTCAAACTCAACATTCTGACTTCCTGTGTCCTATAATCTGATCATCGATATACACATTCTCAAACTCTTCTTATCAATCCTCAGCTTTACTTAAATATACAAATTCTTACTTCCTTTTCCTTTACTATACCACATTACTATGATCCAAATATGCAACTATATCCAGATCCATTGCAGATCTGGTTATCATATCCTGACAATATCTTATAATCTTATAATTCCAGTACATTTTTATCACATACTCTAGTTAGCCAACGCTAACTTTTCCGTCTTAACTGCAAACCCTTATCATATAAACGCTCTGGCTTATACACAATGTTATCCCTTCATTTCGAACTCATAAGCTCTGACTTTATACATCTTATACAATTGTCACTGATGCACTTATCCTTGAGTTCTTCAATACGTAATCATCACGTCATTAGATCTTTTTAACATTCTTATGGTGACACCCGTTCACCATCTTCTATCTTATTCACATAATAGCAAAACTACTCTACATCGTTTTTCCGATTCCAAACGATGAAAATTTTCTATCATTATTCAGATATGATTTCAGCTTTCTGAAATCAACTTTTGATCTTACTAGGCATTTCCTGAGGTGTCCGCTCTTCATCCTGCCTGGCCAGGGCAGGTGAATAGCTATCACAATCAGGAATATCACCTTTCACTTACTTCGAAATTATCACGATCGGATTTCTACTGTATTAAACTATTCTTATTCTATTAGCAAGAAAACATATTCCTTACACTATCAGATCAGAAATTTTTCAATCTATGTTGGCATGTACATCTTTTATGACACTTTGGACTTCGGTTTATGCCGAGAATCGGCTAAACCATAGCTCTGATACCATTAAATGTAACACCCCCAACCCGTATACGACCCGGATACGAGTCCGAAGTGTCACATTGACTTTTCAAACATTTATTCTTATAGAATAGTGAGTAATTTAAAAACTTTGATAACATTTAAATTATTCAAAACGTTTACAAAATATATCAGAGTTCATACCATTTATATCTTTAGATTACATGCCAACTACACTCTATAAACAGTACATATATTTTCTGATCTGACATTTGGTAAGGAAAACTGACCTGTCTTGCTCCGTATTACTCTTTACTCTTCTCAAAACCTACGTATGAAACAATCACACGCTAAGTCGAAGACTTAGTGAGGCATAACGACTTATAATGCACTTCATAACATATATCAATACATGCATGTTTTGTTCTATCATGTTATACCAATTCCATGCATTCTTCGTATCATATAAAATCATATCAAATTAATTACAGTAAATACATACATACACATAATTCATCATTAACAGTTTATCATGTAATCACATACTTTTATGGTTAACCTTTTCAATCAAACACTATACACACACAACATCATATCATTTCTATAACATTTATCATACCACTAACATATATTTGTTCATATCTCTGGATTAGCCCATGTACATATGTGAGAACTATCGATATGTGAGTCTATAGAGGTTGTCCACTAATGCTGTCACCACAGCTCGTATAATTGCACCGAAGTGCCGCGTAGAATTGCACCGTAGTGCCATATAATGATGTCCATAAGGACCACATAGAATTCCTTAAGAATCATATACATATGCTAGGGATCAAGTATGTGTCTCTCAAGACTTCACACATGTTCCACAGAATATATATATATCCCGAAGGACCGCGTAGAATTGCACCGTAGTGCCATATAATAATGTCCATAAGGACCACATAGAATTCCTTAAGAATCATATACATATGCTAGGGATCATATTTGTGTCTTTCAAGACTTCACACATGTTCCAAAGAATATACATATGTCCCGAAGGACCGCGTAGACCCTCGACTCTTGGCATGCCAACTATACCCCTAGCTCTCATGACACATAACATGGGCGTTATCATTTATTTCATTTCAAATATTCACATAAACTTGTAATTCACTTTCACATATCACGTATCACATAGCTTCTTTTCATATTATCACATAGTCACGTAGTTCACTTACACGTAAATCATTTCCATATAATTCACATGTCACATATGTCATGTTTTCATATAATTTCTATCATTTCTCACCCAATCACCTTTATTCATGTAAACATACTTATCATATCTTGTTCACATAAGATCATATACTTCATGTAATATATAAAAACACCTAGAACACTTTCACGTAGCTTATAGTCATAGGTCTTATCTCATAACATATACTTGTTTTCACATATATATTTCATATCATTTCTTATACCATCACATAATTCATTTAACATACATAACATATTATGTAACATTATAATAGAAATACCTATAAGTCATATCACTTAGAGCACATATATACTTATAGTCACATTGCTTATATCTTAATCTTATGCCTTCTCTTAGACATATATATATATATTCACATGTTCAGGTAATCCACCATTTCATCACATAATTAGGTATTCATATAACTCATTTCATTTCATATCCATATATATATATATATATATATATATATATATATATATTCTCAAGATTTATCCTAATATAAATCATATAGCACTCTTATAATTCATATTCATATTCATCTATGTCAGACTTATAAACACATCTCACTTCTATTATTTCTTTATATATATATATAATCTAATCTGTTTACTTAATTCAATTTCATATAACTCTTATAATCTTCTCATATAGCTTCATAAATTTTTATCATACAACCCATGTGTTATAGTTTTATTTAAACATATGAATCTTTCCCATCTAGCTTATCTTATATGTTCATATTATTATTTATGTTCAAATCTCCCAGTTAGTGTACTATTCTCACATCATCCTATAGATCAATATTATCTAGCTTATTTCACTTCTCATTTAATAATATAATTCTATTTTACTATGATCACATAGTTTATAACTCATATAATTCATAACCTTTCTTATGTAATCACTTATACTTTATCACTTAACACATAAAAGAATAGATCAATCCATATAATCAAGCATACATACATGCATATTCAACTCATGCCTTTAATCATGAATTCATATGTAACACTTCAAGAAATAGACTCATCGCAAGTCTTATTCCCATCGCACATCATATACTATTGAATATGCACTCACCTGGCCTCACTAGTCAATTCCGATCTCTTATCTTTCCCTTGATCGATCTTACTTGCCAAACGTTCCGGAATTGCTTTATGCGTAGAATCTACATAAATGTACATTTCGAGGCAATCATTAGATACCTACACCTTGTAATTGGATACTAGCAACTTAAACGAACTTATTAAATCCATATTCACAATTTCCTTTAGGGGGAATCGGTTCCCTACTATGGGGGTATCGATTCCCTACAGACATTCTGGAAATGTTGTTCGTTTGAAGGGGTATCGGTTCCCCTTGAATGGGTACCGATTCCCCTTGCCCAAAAATCATATTTTCAACCCGAAAATTACTTCATTTCCACTCAAACACTTCATATATCATCCCCTTTTCATTCTTAACTCTAGTACACATACTTAAACCAATCTATATTCATTTATTTCATCTTAAACCTCAAATCCTATCTTCCATATGAGATTCAAAAATCATACCAAATTTTCAATGTGTTCTAATTCCAATTCTAACACTTCATACTTCTTAATTAGATTGATGACAAGTCAAATTCATCCCTAAAACTTCAACAACCATACCATATCAAAATTTCATCTTAAAACTCATATTGCAAATTCCTTCATAATTCCTTTATCTTATTGTTTAAATCCCATATAAGCTTTCCTTAAGCTTATTTAATACCCAAAGAATCAAAACTAAGCTTAAAACTTAAGAATTAACCAACTGAAATTAAACTTACCTTTGCCTTGCTCTCCCACATATGAAGAAGAAGAAAGGAGCAGAGAACTCTGGATGCTTCTCAAATGTCCCACGTTTATATTACCTTAAAAAAAATTATAAAAATCTTTCTGGTCAAATGACCATAATACCCTTAATTTCCTTTAATAATTACCAAATAACCTTCAATATATATATTCAAATAATCATTGAATTCTTTCATTCTTCTACTTTAGTCACCAAATTCTGAAACTTTACAATTTGGTCACTAACCCGGTATTGCGGATGTTACACTCAGTGTGTCCCAACATTTCCATAAAATGTCAATAGGTACAAATCATAGTCCAGTAATCTTACAAATTCGTAAAAAAGTTTAACTTTTGAAAATCATAGTTTAAACCCTTTTCTGGTACACCATCAGTAGTTCTCAAAATTATTTTCCATATAGCTTACTTTATGCACATAGCAAAAAGAAAGCCGACTTAAGGATAGGCTCTGAAGCTTGTATCCTTAAGCCCAAGTCAATAAGTCCATATAGCTTACCCAAAGCACATAGCAAAGGAAAGCCGACCTAATGAAACATCTTGGGGCCCTCAAGAGTCACATTAGGCCCATTTAGCTTGATCAGAGCTATTCCATCGTAATTCAATTCCAAAATTCAATTGCACCGTGACATAAATTCCATAAATCCAAAAACATGGTAATCATATACCATTTCAAAACAAAAATTAGATAGCAACCATATTCCATAAATTGTCACATTAAATTGGTGCATCCATAAAACAAAAACCAATGAATTCGGTGTACCACATATTAAAACCAATGAAACAGTTCAGTAATAAGTAGGGAACACACCTCGATAATAGGTTCAAATAGCAAATCTACTGATTGCTGGTTTCACCACGCTCTGCTACAGTTTTCAAACCTATTTAACAATAACACTATATTACCTATGAGTAATATAAATAGATCCCTAAAATCATAAAATTTACGGTCTTACGGGTGAATACTGGCACACGTGGTTTAACTGATATAGAAGAGCTGGGTCGAGCTGTCGAACGATCCGGAAAGTCTCTTGTACCTTTAAACAATAATAATTGATCAGCCTCAAATCTTATTTAATTGTTCAAAGCTAGAATTCTTAAATATCTAAGCATTTTTCGGTTTTGACTATCAATTTGGGGTATTTTGAGTCCTAATTTGGCCAAACGGATTGCGGAAACGGAATCAGGACGTCGAAAAATATAAAGTATGATTTTTCGAAAATTCAAATTCTTGGTCAAAGTCAAAGTCAACCACTTTGACCGTCGATTTGGAGTCCTTCGGGTTCGAATTTGACAAAACGGACAGCGGAAACGGATTTGGCACGTCGAAAACTATCAGGATAGGTATACTCGGAAAAGATTAACGGTCGTTTAATGCTCGGTCAAAGCCATTTTAAGTTTTGGTCAAAGAAAGTCAACGGTCAACGGTCAACGGTCAACGGTCGGGTCGGGTCGGGTCAACGGTCGGGTCGGGTCGGGTCAACGGTCGGGTCGGGTCAGACCGGTCAAACCGGTTCAGACCGGTTAAACCGGTTTCCAGCAGCCACTCGCCCTGCGGCGGCGCGTGAGGCGTCCTCCGGGGCCCTAAAAATCCCGGATTTCTAAAAATTATTTTGAGCGATTTCGAGATACTTACAACGATCGGTTCAAATTTTTGAACGGTGGAGAGCTCGATTTCAAATCGGCCGAATCTTTGAATGCACCACCTCCTCACGCGCCGCCGTCTACGGCGGACAAGGTTGACACCGGTGAACTCGGAACGGCACAAGGAACACGATGGTGCGGGAGGTGTCGTAAACGGAGCAACGATCAGCGGTGAATTTAAGATTTTCTCGGCGATAGAGCTAACAAAACCGTCGCTACTTTGACTGGAAATTCCCGACGTTTGGCCGCGTTTCGCTTCAATTAATTTGAAGGGTTTGTTCCTCGCTCGATGATGAACACAACGGTGGTTTCAAAACAACGATCGGAATTCGGACGGCGTTTAGATCGGACTTGAAAGTGGAGGTGTGAGAGGAAGAAAATTGAAGGAATAGCATTTGTGATTTCTGATTGTAAATCAGAAATCACGCTTAAATCATCAAGCCTACCGACAGTTTTAGGGGAAATTCAAGGCTTGGTCCCTGAATTTCTTTTACTTCGAAAATGGCATACAAGTTTCTATAAATTTTAATTTAGTCACTTAATTTCACCCATTTTCACAATTTACCTCCAATTTCAATTAATATTATTTTGTAAATATTCGGGTTGTTACAATCATGCACTTTGCAGCCCAAACTCATGTTGATAACTCATTTGGGAACAGCTTTGAGTTTACCAAGAACAATAACTATGGAACTCATGTCCTGCTTGAAGCTTGCAAAGTCACTGGCCAAATCAGGAAGTTCATCCATGTCTGCACAGATGAGGATTATGGGGAGACAGAAGAGGATGCTGTTGTAGGAAACCACGAGGCTTCCCAACTTCTGCCAACAAATCCATACTCTGCAACAAAAGCTGGTGCTGAAATGCTTGTAATGGCATATGGTAGGTCGTATGGATTACCCGTGATTACGACCCGTGGAAACAATGTTTACGGTCCCAACCAGTTCCCTGAAAAATTAATTCCAAAGTTTATTCTCATAGCAATGAGGGGGAAGACTCTTCCAATTCATGGGGATGGTTCTAATGTGAGGAGTTATTTGTACTGTGAGGATGTGCCAGAGGCATTTGAAGTCATTCTTCACAAGGGTGAAATTGGCCATGTTTATAATATTAGAACAAAGGAGAGGAGAGTGATTGATGTGGCCAAAGATATATGTACACTTTTTTCTATGGATCCGGAGACTAGCATCCAGTTTGTTGAAACAGACCATTCAATGACCAGAGGTATTTTCTTGATGATCAGAAACTGAAGAACTTGGGATGGTCTGAACGAACAGTATGGGAAGAGGGGTTGAAGAAGACCATAGAATGGTACACTCAGAATCCTGACTGGTGGGGTGATGTGTCCGGTGCACTGCTTCCACATCCAAGAATGCTGATGATGCCCGGTGGTAGACACTTAGAATCTGAAGAAGGAAAAGATTCATCATATGAAACTGGTCCTAATCAGACCCGAATGGTGGTTCCAACCTCCAAAACTAGCAGCTCTCCCTAAAACCAGGCTTGAAGTTCTTGATCTATGGCAGGACTGGCTGGATTGGAGATCTACTTGGTCAGTTATGTGAGAAACAAGGTATTCCTTTTGAATATGGAAGAGGGCGCTTGGAAGATCGTTCATCACTGATGGCAGATATTCAGAATATAAAGCCAACCCACGTTTTTAATGCTGCTGGTGTGACTGGTAGGCCCAATGTTGATTGGTGTGAATCTCACAAAACCGAAACAATACGCACCAATGTGGCTGGAGCCTTGACCTTGGCAGATATTTGCAGAGAACATGGGCTTTTGATGATGAATTTTGCTACTGGTGTATAATCGAGTATGATGCAGGACATCCTGAGGGCTCTGGCATGGGGTATAAAGAGGAAGACACAAAGACCAAAGCTATGGTAACTATGTTGTATATCTTTAATCTGATTCATTTTCTGTTAGTTTATGTCTTACGATCTCATAAATATCATCCATTTTTTTAGGTTGAAGAGTTGTTGAAAGAATACGACAATGTTTGCACTCTCAGAGTTCGAATGCCGATTTCTTCTGACCTAAACAACCCTAGCAACTTCATCACCAAGATTTTACGCTACAACAAGGTGGTCAACATTCCTAACAGCATGACAGTCTTGGATGAACTCCTGCCAATTTCAATTCGGATGGCGAAAAGGAACTTGAAGGGTATCTGGAACTTCACAAACCCCGGTGTTGTGAGCCACAACGAGATCCTGGAGATGTACAAAGCATACATTGACCCCAAGTTTCAGTGGGTGAACTTCACATTGGAAGAACAAGCCAAGGTGATTGTTGCCCCTCGAAGCAATAACGAGATGGACTCATCCAAGTTGAAGAAAGAGTTCCCTGATCTGTTATCAATCAAGGAATCACTGGTTAAGTATGTCTTTGAACCCAACAAGAGAAGCTGAGCCTATTAAAAGCAGGTTTCGGGTTTAGAACCGAGTATTGTCCTCTGCTTGCTGCTTCATTTTGTTATTTCCGGGAATATCACTTCAGTTTCATTCATTTGTTAATGTTGTCTTCTACCACATTAATTTTACTAAAAAAAACTATAAGGTATTACTATTAGATATTTCAATCATTCATCCTTACTAGCTTATGCTTCGGCCGTATCCTAGTAATTTTCAAGAAACCTTTCTATAGGTACTTTACAACTTGTCATGGCTTACAGGTGTGTATTATTTTGGCATTTCATTAGTTGAATATTATTACATAATACAAATCCATGTTACACATTATTTTAGGGGGGAAAAGATATCCTAACATGTTACACATTATATGCTTCAATAAATCGGCTAAAGATCCAATCATTCACCAACTACAGTTAAATCCCATGCAAATCCATCTGACCCATTTCCCCATAGGCATCTAGCATAATTACTCGCACTACGCAATCAGAATCACTAGTGGTTCTCAATTCCATCGAATAATTGTGTTTCTACTCGAGGGGAAAAGATATGGCGAAGTCGTCTCACATGATATCGGTTTTACCTGTATTTCAAACAGTTTTCAGCTCGCGTAACTGCGTCTGTTAGAACATCGATTGTCCAATCTTCAAGTCCTCCTGCATACAACAAGAAAATCTGAACAAGTTATTTGATATTACCAATTTACCATCAAATAGAAAAGAGAATAGATTCATATAATCATTCATCAAACACAATTGAGTACCAGATATGTGGCAAAGTCTTCTCGTATGATATTGGTTTTATTTTTTGTAGACACTCATTTCCGTCCGAATTTTTTTATTATATATATATATATATATATTAATATAGTGTAATTTTTGAATATTTTTATTAAAAAAACACTTTTTGAAAATATATATAATATATATATTTTGAAAACATTTTAAAATATATATATAATATATAGTTTTTGAAAACATTTTAAAAAACTTATATAATATATATAGTTTTGAAATCATTTTGAAAAACTTATATAATATATAATTTTGAAATCATTTTGAAAACTTATATAATATATAGTTTTGAAAACATTTTTGAAAATATATATAATATATAGTTTTGAAAATATTTTTGAAAACTATATAATATATAGTTTTGAAAACATTTTTTAAATATATAATATATAGTTTTAAAATATTTTTTGAAAAAATATATTATATATTTTTTGGAAATATATATTTTATATAATATTATTATTATTATTATTATTTATTATATATATATATTTTTTTTGTCCAGGGGTCCAAAGTGGGCAAGAGCCCAAGTCAATGTTCGGGTCTAACAGATACCCAATCGGATTTGGGCTCGACCCAACCCAATCCCAAATAGGGTTTACACGTTCAGCATCACGCCGCATGGGGGATAACAGGTCACACGCGTGAAGGCCATGCGCCAGCACGTTTCAACGGCGCCAAGATTTTCGGCCAAGGAAATCGGGACTGACCCATCCTGAAATCCTTGGCCAACAACGAGCATATAACCATGATAATCGGAAACGACCACCGGTGGAGGGGGTATAAATACCCCCACCAAACCACGACAAAAGGGGACACAGATCGAAACCATCGAAACACAGCAAAGCCAAACAACCAATAGTGGAACAACACAATCGAAACATCAAACCAAGATCGGAAAGACACCATCAACAACGGAACCAACATCACGAAAAACAAAGCCGAAAAATAATAACATCGAACCACAAAAAACCCACAAATACAAACACACAAACACAACATCAAAATACCCAGTCGTATACAAAATAACGAAGGAAACAAGCACAAGAAGCCCCGATCTGAGCGTCGGAAGGAGAGGGGACACCGGAAGTCGAAAGGTTCGCCGGGAAAAGGTAAAAAGCCGATGACTTAAACCTATATCTATGTCGATTCGTGGAGGTTTTGGGGATTTGGTCTTTGGTTTTGAGTTCACGGGGTCGTGAGGAATATTTGGGGAGAAGCAAAATGTGAAAATGAGAGGGGGATGGCCATTTAGGGCCGAATGTGGGATATTTATATCCCTCCCTAAATGATGTCGTTTTGGGGAGGGATCTCTGTGTAATTTTGAGAATGGGCAAATTACACCCTCGGTCCTTGTAAGTTGTATTCTCTACAATTTAGCCACTGAATTTAATTTTCAGTATTTTAATTTGGATTTCGAATTTATTATGTTTACATTTTAATCCTTAATTTATGTTTTATTCGAAAATGGCCTAGGAATTTATGCATGTTTTAATTTAGCCACTATTTTTTTCCTTTTTTGATTTAGCCACTATTTTTTTAATTTTTGTGTTTTGATCCTTATTTATTTATTTATTTTTCATTTTTTTGTTAATATTTATTTTCTTAACACTTTTCCATTTTTATTTTTTTATTTCAATATTTAACCTTTTTTAATTTTTAAATTTTATTTCGTTTTTTATCTTTTTTTTGTTTATTTTATTTTTATTATTTTTTTACTAAATTTTATTTATCTCTATTTATTTTATTTTATTATTATTATTATATTTTTATTTTATATTTTTTTTATATTTTTATTTATTTTATTTTTCCTTTGACTTATTTTTTTATTATTATTTTTTCCTTTAATTTTTATTTAGTTTTTTCTTTGACTTTTTTATTTTTATTTTTTTCTCTTTTTTTTCCTTTGATTTATTATTTTTATTTGTTTTTATTTGTTTTTTTTCTTTGATTTATTCAATATTTATTTATTATTTTTTTATCTAACATTTTTTGACTTTTTTAGAAGAATTTCAACTAATCAAAGGTAAGTAATTTGAATTGAATATTTTAATTTTTAATTTTTAATTTTTCGCAATTAAGACAACCGACAACTTAATTGGTACTGAAATGGTAGTACAAGGGTGTTTATCATTCATTGACTGTAACCGACTCCCGAACCCGACACATCTCTAGTAAAACGCATATCAGGTAATATGGTGTCCGATCAGCCCAAATATTTTTTTTTAAATGATCAGTGGCGACTCTAACCCATTATTTTCAAGTCGAAGTCTAACTCCGAGCCCAACCGAAAGACGGTCGTGACACTTATGTTTCATACAGTTTTCAGCTCTCGTAACTGCATCAATTATCCAATTCTTCAGGTCCTCCTGCATAAAAGAAGAAAATCAGGATAAGGTATTTGATATTATCATAAAAAGGAATGGATTATATATTCGTCCATCAAACAAAATGGAGTACCAGATATGTGGCTTACCATATGCAGCGGTTCTTTGTTCTAGTTTTTGCATTTGGACGAGCAAGCTCGGATTCGAAAGGAGTTCTTGGTCTGACTTCTCTAATTTCTTCCCACTCCTCACGAGTAAGCATCCTGACCGCGCCTTGACCAGGAGGAGCATTCTTTATCTTCTGCTCAATCATTTCCTGGGATCTAGATTCATCATGCTGCCAATGCACAAAATATCAACATGAAAATTTCTCCACATTCGTTTGTAAATGCTAAACAAGAGCGCTCAATGAGACATGCAATTGTCAGAAGACAATCCATAAAGCCTCAAAACAGAACAAATTAAGGTGTAACGATGAGTATTTTGGGAGGTCCATATCCTGTTTCATTCGGGCAAGAAGATTATGTGACTGAAGACAGAACATGAAAAACAATAAAAAATCACCAAGCTCATTCTATAACTACTGTCGAATTCCTAGTTCGAATCATGTTTTCCTCCCGATTCCGGTATTGAGTCATTGTGTAGAATGTTGAAACGAAGTCTGGTGCGTTAACCAGAGTGAACATTATCAATAAGGATTTCTAAAAACTGATTGAACCATGAGCTAAGAATAAAGTTCCAGTTCTTTTAGCAGTGATTATTCCACTCTACATTGCATTATCCATACATGACAATATAAGATATCGAGCTTTGCACGCTCGATACACCGTTCTCAAACTGACCAGCAAGGGGCAATAATCAAACGACGTAAATGACAGAGAATTCCTAGTAAAAACATGGATCAAAAGAAAGAACCATCATGAGCAGCTTCGCAAAAACTGCAATTCCAGCTACGGCCGAAAGAACCATCGACAGTGTCACCGTATCTAGAAAGGATCTCGATTCGGGAACCTCCACAAACAACTGATCCTTTCTGGTATTCCGCCTTTTCCTCGTCTTCCCAACTTCAGCAACCTTTATCTTCAAGGTTTCGGAAGGACCATTGCGGGATAAAGCATGAAAAATCTCCTAAACAAGTATGAGTTTAGACTAACCCTATTCATGTCACAACCCCATTTTAAATTAAAAATTAATTTTAGTTAATGTAGGGACTAAATTTCAAGTTTTCCTTGGTTTTGAATATGTAAAAAGTTTAGAGACTTAATCCTAAATATTCTCATTTTTTCTAATCAGTGGAAAAATAAAAAAATTGAATTATGTGACTAAGGTTTCAAACTCGTATCCCGGTTGCCCCATGCCTTAGCCATTTGGGCTAGGACACTATTAACATGGAAAATAAGTAATATATATTTTATTTGTTTAAAGCATGGTGTATAACCTGAAATTTTCCCTCATTTTCATAAATCAAAAACCTCAAATTCTTAAATTTCCCAACCCCAATCCTTAGCTGCCGCTCCTTCACCGATTCCTCGCCGTCCGATCATCTTTGGAGTGCACCGCCGCTAACATTTGATTCACCGCCGTCCGACGACCAAAACCCTTCTAATCCGGCTCTGAAATTTGTCGTCGTTCGTTGTGGGGGAGCTCACCAAGGAACTGTCAAAACCCCCTCGGTCGCTCAATTTTTCCTCAATTATGGCCGTTTAAGGTGTTGGTTCGCCTCACCGCCGCCACCATTGAACTCCCCACCTCTGTGCGCTCAAACCCCAACTTGTGTGTCACGTCAACGTCACCGGTTTTGTCCGTCCGCCGTCTGGGTAAGTGTTTCAGCCTTTTGCTTTTGATTCTGATGGTTTTAGCTGGTTTTGAGTGTTGATACAGCTTGGTATTGATGTTTTGGTGATCTCGGAGTGCTCGACTGCTACCCCGACAATGTCACTACAGCCTCGTGCGCGTGGGGCTCTTTTGTAGGTCCATTCAGACTGAACCAGATCAAGCTGAGTCAACTCGTTAAACCAACTCTTTGAGTCAAACAGTTGAGTCAACTCAAATAGAGTCAACTCGTTGACTTTGACTGATCATTGACTTACCATTAACCTGACTGTTTACTTTGTCCAAAAAGTCAAATTTTCTGAAAAGTCATATTTTATGTTTTTCGATGTTCTGACCGTCAAATTTGAATTTCGTTTTGTCAAATGCGAACCCGAAAGCCTCCAAATTGACCGTCAAACACGAGCATGCATATGTACTTAAGTATTTTGTTTAAGGAATAATCAAATTAAGGTTAATAATTGATCTAAGATATTGTTATTTGAAGGTACACGAGACTCTCCCGACCGTTCGACAGCACGACGTAGTTCCTCTCGATCCATTCGACCTCGTGAGCCAGTGATTACTCGTATGACCCGTGAATCCTATTAATACGTAGATTAAAATTTTACTTCGATATTAACTCGGTTATTTATGAATTAGGTTTAAGCACTGCTGTAGAGAGTGGTGAGACATGTGCTGAGTAGACTGCTAACTGATTTGTTTTGCTAGGTGTGTTTCTTATGTGCTATATGATTGTTTTATCTGTTTTGAAATGTGATTTTTCCAAAATTACTG
The DNA here is from genome assembly GCF_006381635.1 of Hibiscus syriacus. Classification (NCBI taxonomy): domain Eukaryota; kingdom Viridiplantae; phylum Streptophyta; class Magnoliopsida; order Malvales; family Malvaceae; genus Hibiscus; species Hibiscus syriacus. Next base: position 2,237,884 of record NW_024062752.1, on the reverse strand, counting down.
AATCTTTTATCAAATCGACGTTACAATTTACATATTTACTCGTTGACTGTTTATGAACTATGATTATTTGATATATGTTATCTGGCTACTTGCTCTTACTGGAAATATGATTTTGCCGATTATGGATCATGGAATTTACTGCTTACTGTGTGAATTGTTCTATTGAGATTTTATTTTGGGTAGGATACTGGAGTACAGAGGTTTAGATCTGATCAAACTGGTAATTCCTTACGGACCTAAGGCGACCCTAGGGTAGGCTCTATGGCCCCAAGAACTTTCTTAGGTAGGCTCTCAGGCCCCAATGTGCTCCCTTAGGTTTGCTCCTATACCCAATGGGTATAGGGTAAGTCCTTATGGATTATTTTTGGGGACTGCATTTCAATGTACTAGAGGAGAGTAGATATGAATTTTAAACTATAAAATCTCACTGAATACCTTATGCTACATTACTAAATCATTTTCTGACTACTTTAAAACAACGTTTTATTTGCACTATTGGGACATACTGAGCTCCCTAACTCACTCTCCAAACTCTTCCTCTTTCAGATAATTTTGGATAGACACCCCTGACTTGGCATTTGGAAGATCGACACATTACTTACAGTAATTTTTGTCGTAATGTTTCTATTTTTCAAAACTGCCCTTATTCGGTGACATGTGCCTTTTTTATTTTGTGTTACATGTTTTATATCGTATTTTAATTTACTACTGATGTATGGGTTATTGGGATATTCAGTTTATGGTTTACTTTCGACATTCTATACTTTGTTATACACTTAATATTTTATGTCTTATATTATTTATTCTAACTTATTTAGTATTACTATGACTTAAGTTATTTTAATATCGTTAGCGTAAATTGCTAGATCTAGTCATAACGTATAGGCTGGGCTAGGTCTAGGGGTTACAATTCATGTTACCTACAAAATGATATAATCTATTCATTGCCTTGGGAAATTATGTTTCTATCGGTAAAAACCACCTGCTATTAAAAAGAAAGCAAAGAATTTGAGTAAAATCAAGCTTATGAATTTGGATCTTAAACTGTTAGAAGTGAAGAGAATGAGGTCCAGTCGAGAATCAATAGAGAACGAAAATTTAAGTAAAAGTTGATTTTTTTCCAATCTTTGGAAGCGATATAAAGAAACTAGTTTAGCTAATGAATCGAACAATCAAAATATCAATGCAATTGCTAAAGAGTACTGACAAATGCAACAGTGGGAAATCAGGCAAAATACAATAACAAGAAGAAGAAGATGATGATGATTACCTGCAGCAACCGGAGATCTTCGCTAGCTGAGCCTAGGGAAAATGAGAAGAGGACGATTAGTGGCCCATGGGGCCCAACAACATTGGGTAAAGCTTGGGTATTTTAGTCCATTAGATGGGGCATGAATTATTTTTTATTTTTTATTTTTGATTAAACTTGTCGGAACTGTCTTTCGGTTGAGCCCCATAATTGGGCTTCGACTTAGGAAAATGAATTGGAGTCACCACCGATTTTTTATTTTACAGCAAATGGGTAGATCGGATACCTTATTTCTTACATGATCTGTGTCTTACCAAAGATGTGTCGGATTCGGGAGTCGGTTACAGTCAAGGAAGTGTTAGCACCCTTGAACTGCCCTTTCGGTACTACGTAATTTCCAGTTGTCTTAAGTTATGAAAATTATAAGTCTAAATTAAAAGGTAAAATAACGATCCAAATTACTTACCTCTAATATTTTTAAAAGTGTACCCTTACAAAAGTCAAGAAATGTGTTAAAGAAAAATTGAAAATAAATAAAATTGAGAGAGAGAAAGGAAATGCAGAATTCAACATGAAAATAAAAGATAAAGAAAATAAAAAGGAATAAAAACAAAGACAAAAATAAAAATAAAAAACATAAAATAATAAATAAAATACTAAAAATCTATATACAATCAACAAATAAAAACAAGAAGAAAAGAAATAACATGAACATCAAAAAAATAAATAAAAAAAATAAAAAAATAAAAAATGAAAATAAAGTAAAAAAGAAATAAAAATATACATATATACAATATAATGTAAAAAAAATCAAATAACTAATATATATATAGTAACAAAAATATTAAAAGTATATATACACTACGATAAAATATAGTAATGGTATAATATATATATATATATATATATATATATATATAGTAGTGATATAATATATATATACATATATTAAAATACCAAAAGAAGTGATAATAAATAAAAAAATGAAAACAAAATAATAAAAACAATAAATAATAAAAATATAGATAATTAAATATAGATAATAATAAATATTGTTTAAATAAAATAATAATAATAATAAAATATGAAGGGGCCAAATTGAATAAAAAAAGAATTGGGGATCGATTTTAGGAGACATTAGGGGTGATAATGGAAGAATTAAAATAAGCGGGGTCAAAAAAATAGGATTTACCCATTTTGCTTACAAAACACGCGGATCCCAGGGTATATGGGTCGGGTCGGTGGGTTGGATCGGGTCCAGCATAAAAGCCACTTTTTTTTTGCTTAATTTCTCATTTTCCTCTTCAAAAAAACCGAAACCCCCTCCCCTATTCTCAAATTCTCTCAAATGTTCTTCAAAAATAAAGAACATGGTGGGGTTCTTCAAGAACCCAGAAATCGGCCAACATGCGTCGCCTTGTCGCCGCCGTTGACCGACGCACCACCGTCATCGGAAACGAAAAAATTATTATTTTTTAAAAAAAACCTCGAAAACTCCTTTTGTTCCCACTTCAAAAAATCAAAAACTATTTTTAAAAAAAATAGCCTCGGGGTAGATCTAGGTTTGAAATTTCGAAACCCACCCCTTTCTTGGTCACCGACCGAATGATTTCAGGGTTTTACAGATCGAAAGCAATAGCAATCGAAGCATGCAAATGGACCAAATCGAAAAAAGGTAAAAGAGATACCTTTATATTTATTCTTCTTTCGAATACAAATCTTAAAAATAGCCTAGTTTCTCACTGCTTTTGCTTTCGTAACACTTGCAACTTCTCTGAAATTTGCTTGTATATTTCGTGTCACCATCCGTGTGTTTACAATGCTTTATTTATAGGAGAAAAAAAATCTATTTTTAGTCTCCTAATATGACTGATCTACTGTTGTTGGTTGCGTTTGTTGTGGGTGTCGAGATCTCCGGCGTGGGACTCGAGTTGTTAGAGGCGTGAGGAAGGCGTGCGAAAAGAAGACTGCGACGCTGGTGGAGAGACGAGTGGACTAGGGTTGCTTGGAGGCTGGTTTGGGTAGGGTTCTACGCGGGCTGCTCTAGCGGGTTCGGTTTAGGCACACCGGGTCGCGTCTTGGACTAGGTCACATGTAGCTGGACCACACGTTTTGGTCTTTGGGTTGTTGCTGGACCATTGTTGTATTTGGGCAACCTTGTAATGGGCCTTAATTGTGACATTGGACCTGTGATATGTAATGAATCAATTAATAAATATAAATGCATATATTATATAATATAATTTACAATGTAAATACATTATATAATATAATAAAAGTTATAGACGAAATTAAGTGTATTCAACTACCCCTATTTGCTCATTATCGTGTAACGAAAATAGACCAAAGATAAAAAGACACAAATTTTGGCCATATCGAATATCCTCTGTCGTAGAGTTAAAATCTGATATTAAGACCGATTTGCCAATCCGAACTGAAGTATGAAATGACTTCCTCGCCGTGAGGTTGAGTTGGATTGGAAACTTCTAAGCACGATATCCTTCCTCGTAAAATTGAAATCGAACTCAAAGCTTTGACCAGTAGTTTCTGGATTGTCTTCTTACTCAAGATACTTCGTCGTGAAGGTGAACCTTGTCCTGAAGACTTCGGTGTTGCTGTGTTACAGATGACTCATTCGTCGTGAAGTTGGGTCAATCTGTTGGGGTACGATACCCTTTGTTGTGAAGCTGTAATTGTATATAGCCCTTTCGTCGTGAAGTTAAGCCTTGGAATTTGATATCCTTCATCATGAAGTTGAAATCCAATGTAAGTTGTGCTATTTCAAGGCCAATATTCTTCGATGTGAAGTTGAAATTGACTCTGAATTTGGAAAGTTTGTTGACAGACACTCCTTCTTTAAGTTGGATATCATTCGTCGTGAAGTTGAAATCGTGGATGGCCCATTCGTTGTGAAGTTGAGCATCGAATTGGATATCCTTCGTTGTGAATTTGAAATCTAGTGTGATGCGTTGTATTGTTTTGAGTCCAATATCCTTCGCCGTGAAGTTGAAATTGACATTGAATGAAACTGGGAAGCCCCTTCGCTATGAAGTTAAGCTTTGAATTTGATATCCTTCGTATTGAAGTTGAAATCCAATCTAGAGATGTGCACGATATCCTTTGTCGTGAAGTTGAAATCGTGGATTTGTGGGTACGATATCCTCCGTTGTGGAGTTGAAATCGTGGATTTGTGTGTACGATATCCTCAGTCGTGGAGTTAAAATCGTGGATGACCCATTCGTCGTGAAGTTGAGCTTCGAATTGGATATCATTTGTCGTGAAGTTGAAATCCAATCTTGTGTAGTTCCGATTCTAATATCCTTCGTTGTGAAGTTGAAATTGAATCTGAATGAAACTTGAAAGTTGTTTGTTGACAGATAACCCTTCTAGTCTTTAGTTATGCTGTAAATGAGGCGCCTTGGAGCTGGGTGTAATCGAACTCGAAGGTCTTTGGCAGATAGCCCTTCTTGCCTTGAGCTACGCTGCAAATGATGTGCCTTGGAGCTGAGCGTAGTCAAACTCGAAGGTCTTTGGTTGGCACATAACCCTTCTAGCCATGAGTTATGCTGCAAATGATATGCCTTAGAGCTGAGCGTAGTCGAACTCGAAGGTCTTTTGGTGGCAGATAACCCTTCTAGCCTTGAGTTATGATGTAAATGATATGCCTTGGAGCTGAGCGTAGTCGAACTCGAAGGTCTTTTGGTGGCAGATAGCCCTTCTAGCCTTGAGTTATGCTGCCAATAGTTTCTTTAAAAAATGGCTTCCCTTCACAGGTCTAAGCCGATCATAATTCTTCAGGTTGTTCCTCTGAGTGAGTCTGAGCCATGTAATATGATTTTTGGATGACTCCCCTTCACGGGAAAGCCCACTGATAAATTATGTCAACTGGATATCTTCCCGTCGTGGAATTGAAATATGGCTTGAAAATATTAACTGGAAACCTGCTACTTGTTATTGAGTTTAGCTGATCTGGATTCGTTCTGAATTGGCTCTCGAACCCATTTGAAATTGATTCTGAGATCTGTAGATATGTCAAGTCGGTTGAGGTGTAGTTTCTCACTATTGAGTCAAGCAACCACCATCGATCTTTAAATGAGCTTTCGAATCGAGTATCTTTCGTTATGAAGTCGAAACTTGACTCTGAAAGCTGTAAAAAATTATGTATGCTAAAAATGATAGATGTGATGCTGTTAAGTATGTCTAAGATGCATGCAATATGAATTAATTCTATTTTATCTCTTGGATGGAGCCTCATTTTGTCTTCTGGTCTTGTCTTTGGAATCGACCATGCCCCATTTGTTTTTCAGGATGTTGACGATGTCACAAGGTCTCTTGAATTGATTGTTTTTAAGAGCATTGTTCGTTATTTCTTTAATAGAGACAAAATGAGCCTCAACAGCTTCCAAGACTTTTCACATTTGAGACTGTCCTGTTTGAAAATGTTTTTCTCCTTTCTCTTATTTTAAGAGGGAAAATATATGAGAATATATAAATTCTATAAAACATTGCTCCCAAATTCAGGCTTGCAATCGAATCAAATCATAAACATGAGTTCAAAGTATATCAAAGGCATCAATAGCTCTTTTAATGCTTTCAGAGTTATAGCTCTTTGACAAATGTTCAAATGGATGAGTTAGCTTTAGGTTGGCCTCCTATTTTCTAATGTTTCAGCCATAAAAAATATCATTTTTTCGGTCATTGCAACATGCCTTTCTCTTGGCCTGGCATTTTAATTGGATGCGGACAAAATGACGCAAGTAGCATGATCAATTACTAGACCTTCTATTTCGATTCTGTGAAATCTTCCATTTATTCAAGGTTTGTAAGCTCCTCTAACAAAGGTAGTGCATAAATATCGGTCTAAAATGAAATTCTTGAGTGCTCGTGTGAATTTGACTATAACAGGTGTTCCTTAACTCCTTTAGTCCATTTTTACTGAAACTCCTTATTTAAACTTGCCATTGTCTGGCTAGTTGAATCCATAAAGTCGGGGCGTTTAACCAATTTCTTTAGAGGGACAGCTTAATATCATTGTATATATATTATAATTACCTTTATCAGGCTAGCTGAATATTATCCATGAAGCCGAGGCGTTTAACCAATTGCTCTAGAGGGACAACTCAAGTTTTATCGTATATTATAATCACCTTTATCAGGCTAGCTGAATCTTATCCATAAAGCTGGGGCGTTTAACCAATTGCTCTAGAGGGACAACTCAAGCTTTATTATATTTATAATAGTATAATCTAGGTATACGGATCCAATTTCTTAAGTTTGTCAAGAAAAACCTGTTATAGTCTAGGTGTTGTTAAAAGTCAAGGAATATCGTCTTTATAGTTCAATTTCCAAGAAACTAACCTAAACTAGATTTGCTAACTCGACTATTACATCTGTGAAGATCATTATCATCATTGAATGTCTTAAACAAAAAGTATAGTAATGTCAAATGTAAAAGATGCCCCATGTTGTCGCACCTATGCACATCTAAATACCAAGCCTTATGAAGTGAGAATGTTATATTGGTTATTTGCAAGAGAAGGGTAAGGTGTTTGAGTGTATCTTTCTGAAGTAAGGTCAAAAGTCCTTGTTGTATCCATTTTTTATCGTATTACTTTGTCAAAGATCTATAACTCTGATCACTTACAGAGTTTTTTAATCCATTTGATATTCAAAGAATTTCAAGTTGTAAAGTTGATTCAATGCTCCACATAAATTCATTTAAATATCCATATAAAAAGAAAGTTCACAAATAAGTTCCAAATATGAGAAAGTTCAAAAATAAATTCAAACAGGATGCCACGAAATGGAATAAGGCCTCATTTGGATGCCCCACTAGATGGATTAGAGCTTTCATCTGCACTTGTTCCCCAATTCTCAATTGTTTCACTTGCTGGGACTCTTTTTGATGTACCCCCAGACGTACAAACTTATGCTTCCTCTCGAGCAACTTCTTGGGAATATCCTACTTCCTTGGGATATATCAACTTTTCTTTTCCTGATTGCTGGAAATTGGGCCCAAATTTAAATCCAAAACGATTTTCCTCGGTGGTGATAGTTTTGGTCGGATCTTGAACGCATATTGCAACTGTGATTGGCATAATATTCGTCAAGCCTCCTGAGCTGCCCAAAATCCCTATTGCCTTCAGGAAATCTGATATAGGTGTTTAAGGTGTTTTCGAAGCTGCATCTGCCCCACTAATTCTTAAACCCATGGGCCAGTCTCTGACTACATCCACAAAAGCTTTTTTACTCGGATTTCTTTTTCGATCATCTTACGCCTTAGTTTTTTCGCATGAATCTTCTGTTGAAGTAGTTTGAGGTGTCTTATTGGTTATATCTGCCCCATCCATTCTCAAACCCATGGGCCAGTCTCGGATTACATTTTTTTTCCTTTTATGTTCTTCACATGCATTCTCCGTTGAATTGACGACTCCCGAGTTTTAGACCTTTATCCCTTTCTCTTCTACCTTGCACTCCTGTATTTCTTGTTCTAAAGGATCCTCAGGGTTGCCAGAAACTTTAGCTGAACAAACTGGGGTTCTATCCTGGTTTACCCAAGGAATCTCTGTGTAGGTCTATTTCTTATTCGGGGGCCACTATGGCTAGATATATCCCGGTGTAGTCAAATCGACTGTGAGCATTTCTGAACGTAATTTTTCAAGTGCAAAGTGGAAGGGAGGGAACTAAAAACCCTGCACTTTGTTTTTCTTCTCATTTAGTCCCCATGACAAGAGACTATTTGGCAATGACTTTATAGATAGAACTTGAGTGACATGTCTTGATGATTGAAAAAGGGTAGAACCTCTAATCATGAGAGGTTGATCTTTCTTGGTCAATATTCGATCATATTCTATGACATTCTTCTTAGAGTGAAGCTTATCTCTCACAAGGGAAAACTCCTCCATGGTTGGCCCAGTGGAACCTTCTATAACCACATTTGGTTTTTGGGCCAGACCTGAAATATCTGGTTCCTTAATAGGTCCTCTGGTCATTATCGTTTCAGTTTCAGTACCAGCATTCATTAGTCTCATCCAAAATGGGATCCACTAATGGCTTTTCTCCATGGATTACAACATTTATCATATCCATTAACTTGGTCATTTGTTCTTTGGATTCATCCTAAAATCTTCTTGCTTGATCAATCATCTCTCGTTGGGTTTTTATAAGTTGCTCTTGAATTTTCTCGATCTTACTAACACGCTCTAGTATCTCATTCATTGCTGTGGATCTTCAGACATGCTTCAGGAAATCTTCAATTTTCTTTCAAAGCTTGTTTGTTCATTTTTATTAGACACCTCTTGTTAGTTAATGTGGATGAAATCAAAAAACGGAAAAGAAAATAAAAATAATGTGGAATATACAAGAATGCATGATGCATGAAATGATCGAGGCATTGATCAAAAAAATGTGTCTGTTATTATAAATAATCCTTATTGGGGGAAAAAGTGTTACATCTTTAAGAGACAAAAAACATTTTGATGGTATAGATCTCGAACAAATTCGAACTGGTTGATTCATCTTCAATCTTTTCCTATCACTGGTTGAATGCCCTGTTGAACTGTTCGACTCCTCGGTATAAGCCGTGCAAGTGACGAGCTGCTTGCCCAAAAAAAGTCTCGAAGGACTACATCTCCGGCTTTCACTTTCTGTTGAGTCTATTCCCAACGAAAGTGCCACTGGAGCCCTCCATCGATGAGAACTATCTGAAGCTTGCTTCTTGAATTTGTTAACAATAGCCTCTAATTTTAGCTATCGTTTTGTCATTTTGTTCTTGTTGTCTTTGAAAGGACTCTCCAGGTCAGCAACCTTTTCCTCGTCTTGCCCCTGCAACCTTTACAGCTCAAAAAGTTGACGTTTGATGTGCACAATGGAAATCCCGGTTCATCCTGAGTATTCTCTGACCATGGCTGGACTTCTGAGCTTTTCATCTCCTGTATTATAACCCTTTTGTCCATTAATACAAATTATTTATGTTTAAAAAACATGTTTTTAGTGGACCAACACCTCTTTTAAATGATTGAAATGCTAGAAAAAGACAAACACTAAAACAAAAAGTTAGTAAAAATAATAAAAGAAATATATATGATGAAATAAAGGAAGAAAAGTGAAAAGACAAGCAAACAACATGATTAGGGGTAAAAATATCCTAGGGTTTGTAATAGGGTTTTGGGGTAGGCTTTATTTCTCCATAGTCTCCCGGTTTAGGTTCTAAAACCGGTACCCGAGTTATCCTTACTGGTGCCCTCTTGGGCCTGCTAGACCCTTAGTCATAAGCTCATTACAAGCTTATGTGGACTAAGTTAAACTCGAGAGGAAACATTTCTTTATACTCATACGGAGAATAAATTCACACGAAAGCATAAGGTATATGAATCCCGAAGGTTACTTGCTAGGCCCATACGGAGAATAAATTCTCACGGGAGCGTCGCTTTCACCCCTACTTAAATAGGGTTTGGAGCTCGGTTATACAGCCTTAGATGAAAAACAAGTTTGGAAGGCTGAAATCATTAGAAAACGATTAGTACAACTATTTACTTGAAAATATAATCAAAAGTAAACAATAAGGATCGAAATGTTACCTTAAAATTTAAATTTACCATTTTCGTTAAAAAGACAACTGGAAATTACCTTAGCCTGACTCACTTACTTGTCCCCAGCGGAGTCGCCAAGCTGTCGGAATCGTCTTTCGGTTGGGCCCCGGAATTGGGCTTCGACTTAGGAAAATGAATTGGAGTCGCCACCGATCTTTTATTTTAGAGCAAATGGGTAGATCGGATACCTTATTTCTTACCTGATCTGCGTCTTACCAAAGATGTGTCGGATTCGGGAGTCGGGTACAGTCAAGGAAGGGTTAGCACCCTTGAACTGCCCTCTGATAGTTTTAAAAGTGTACCCTTACAAAAGTCAAGAAATGTGTTAAAGAAAAAGTGAAAATAAATAAAATTGAGAGAGAGAAAGGAAATACAGAATTCAGCATGAAGATAAAAGATAAAGAAAATAAAAAGGAATAAAAACAAAAATAAAATAAAAACATAAAATAATAAATAAAATAGTAAAAATCTATATACAATCAACAAATAAAAACAAGAAGAAAAGAAATAACATGAACATCAAAAAAATAAAGTAAAAAGAATAAAAAATTAAAAGAAAGTAAAAAGAAAGAAAAATATACATATATACAATATAATGTAAAAAAAATAACAAATAACTAATAAATATATATATAGTAACAAAAATATTAAAAGTATATATACATAACGATAAAATATAGTAGTGGTATAAATATATATATATATTAGTGATATAATATATATATATATATATATATATACATAGATTAAAATACCGAAAGAAGTGATAATAAATAAAAAATGAAAACAAAATAATAAAAACAATAAATAATAAAAATATAGATAATAATAAATACATTGTTTAAATAAAAAATAAATAATAATAATAAAATATGAAGGGGTCGAATTGAATAAAAAATAGAATTGGGGATCGATTTTAGGAGATATTAGGGATGATAATGGAAGAATTAAAACAAGCGGGGTCAAAAAATGGGATTTACCCATTTTTCTTAAAAAACTCGCAGATCCCAAGGTATATGGGTCGGGTCGGTGGGCTGGATTGGGTCCAGCATAAAAGCCATTTTTTTGCTTAATTTCTCATTTTCCTCTTCAAAAAACCGAAACCCCCTCCCTATTCTCAAATTCTCTCCAATGTTCTTCAAAAATGAAGAACATGGTCGGGTTCTTCAAGAACCCAGAAATTGGCCACCATGCACCGACTCGTCGCTGCCGTTGACCGGCGTCAGCCACCGTCATCGGCGGCGAAAAAAAATTATTATTATTTTTTTAAAAACCTCGAAAACTCCTTTTGTTCCCACTTCAAAAAAAATATTTTAAAAAAGAAATAGCCTCGGGGGTAGATCTAGGTTTAAAATTTTGAAACCCACCCTTTTCTTGGTCATCGGTCGAACGATTTCGGGGTTTTACAAATCGAAAACAATAGCAATCGAAGCATGCAAATGGACCAAATTGAAAAAAGGTAAAAGAGATACCTTTATATTTATTCTTCTTTCGAATACAAATCTAAAAAAATAGCCTAGTTTCTCACTGTTTTTGCTCTCGTAACACTTGCAACTTCTCTGAAATTTGCTTGTATATTTTGTGTCGCCATCCGTGTGTTTACAATGCTTTATTTATAGGAGAAAAGAAATATTTTTAAACTCCTAATATGATTGATCTACTGTTGTTGGTTGCGTTTGTTGTGGGTGTCGAGATCTTCGGCGTGGGACTCGGGTTGTTGGAGGCGTGATGAAGGCGTGCGATAGGAGACTACGACGCTGGTGGAGAGACGAGTGAACTAGGGTTGCTTGGAGGCTGGTTTGGGTAGGGTTCCACGCGGGCTACTCCAGATGGTTCGGTTTAAGCACACGAGCTCGCGTTTTGGACTGGGTCACTTGTAGCTGGACCGCACATTTTGGTCTTTGGGTTGTTGTTGGACCATTATTGTATTTGGGCAGCCTTGTAATGGGCCTTAATTATGACATTGGACTTGTGATATGTAATGAAACAATTAATAAATATAAATGCATATATTATATAATATAATTTACAATGTAAATACATTATATAATATAATAAAAGTTATGGACGAAATTAAGTTTCTTCAAAACTAAAAGTGATTATAAATTAAAATATGTTTCAATTACTCTCAATTCATTTGACGATTATTTTAATCACTGAAATAAGAGAGAAAGATAATTTTTCCTTTATGTTATTTTTTATTATTTTAATTGAGTTTTGTTACAATAAAAAATAATAAAAATAAAATATTTCTTGCACGATTCCTTATATCCTCATATATATATATATATATATATATATATATATATATACAGTTACAGTTTATATTCATTAATAATATAAGCATAATTATTTAGTATATTCGTACCGGAATTTTAAACCCCAAAATAAAGTGTTAAAAGATATTACATGTTATTTTTTTTAACCATAAACATGTGCATCTACAAACGTAATTTTAAAAATACTTTTTTTAACCTTTGAGGTCACTTAATAAGTTTAAACTTATAAATAGAGTTAAAAGTATAGTCACTTGTCATAATTTTATCATTTTGTTTTTAAATATCAATTAAGAATTTCAATTTTAAATATCAATTATGGTTATGAAAGAATTTGTTATTTCGCTAGAAAAAAAATTAGAAACAACAGTTTCAACAATATATATAGATGTATATCCGCCTTTAATACTATAGGGCATGTTTTGATGAAGTTGCAGAGTGAAGAGAAACTGAAACCATAATTTTTAACATTCATACAGGTGTAAAAGCAATTGTAGCTGTTGTAAAAATGGCTGCAACAATGAAGCCAAAATTTTGTCGCCGTATATTGTTTTCCTTCCTAATATATATAGAGAGACCAATACAAACTATGCGGCGGTTTATTCATGTGCCGAAAACTTGAGTTTGCTCTCGGAAGGATGGGAGAATCGATGGAAGAAGGGCCAATAAACAGCGGTCTATCTGTCTCGAACATTAAAATACGCTTTTAGTTTGTTGTGTTCTGTCAGTTTCCGGTCATGCCAGAGAGATGGATTATTGCGCATGATCAAGAGCCATTTCCTAGTCTGTTCAGAAATGCGACCACATAATCAGATGAACCAAGCATATATCGAGCACTTGTACGAGTCCGTCCAACGGCACAGGAGAAGTAGTTATCTCCTTTGAGATCAAGCACGCTCCAGGCCATCTTTTCCTTTTCCGGTGATGCACGTCGTACGTTCCCACCACTATGGTTATTATTGCTGATTCTTCTATCAGGGGCAGGAGATGGACAGAGCGTCTTTGTCTGCGATGATTTTGCCCCATTTTTGTTTGCCGGAAGCTTCGAAGGAACCTTTCTCTCTGTAGGTAACCTTGATCCATCATTTGGTGGCTTGCTTCTTGGCGCACTTATTGCATCAGAAGGCAGCTCCGGCTCAAAAAACGTATAAACATCTTCGTCCTGGTGAAGCCATGAAAATTATCTCATCGTTAAAGGACATCAAACGGAGTTTTAATACCATGCATGTTTTGTTCAACAATATACGCGAGTATGAAACATCTCAAAGTAGTAAAAATGGTTTAAATAAGGATTTTTTTAATGCAAGATTGATGAGAATATTACCTTCTGCAGGAAATGTCCAACACAAAGGACATAATCAATTGGCGTCATCATCGATTTCTTGTGAACTATCTCTCCCAAAATACGATCGATAGCTGCCCCCTGGATTTAAATGAAATTATCAAATATGCAAGCAAGCATCTCCATTGCCACTATACCAAAAGTATTCAAAATAGATTTAAACAAAATCCATGTATGGTGAACAGGCAGTTACCTTTGTAACACCAACTGGTCGCACTTCAACTGATCGACTTCCCTGAACAACATCAAGAGATGCATTAGAAATTGGGCCGGTCCAGAGATGCTGCAGCATATCTCTTGCCTGAAGTCTTCCAAATTCGACATCTATAGACAAATAACACGAAAGGAAATACAAGACAGGTTCAGACAAGCAGGAGTGGTATCAATCAAGAGAAAACTCAAAATTCGAAGATCAAACGAAGTACCTGCATACTTGTAATTCCATACAAGTGACGTCTCACGGAAATCGAAATGTGATCTTGGTGTTCTGTCTCTGAAATACTCGAAAACATGCTGCCATCATGTCATCGGCATAATTAGGCAAAGCAAGAAAGACAAATTGGATGTAGAATACATTATGTACAATTTAGTTACCGTCACACTATCAACCCATTCCATATTCAAGTGTTCTGGCATGGTTGTCATCCAATCTCCCTTTGTATGACGTAGAAACATCCCATTTTCCGCAGCCAACCACATGTCATACTCCCCAAAGTCCTGCGAGAGCAATCAGTTGGTTTTGATAGAGGACAAACAAAGAATATAACAGAAAGAAAGCAAAAAAGTTCCCAGGAGTACCTCATCCAAGACATCTCTCTTGCTCCCACTAAGGACAACTATCGTTGTCTTTGGATCATTACAAAGAGCCGTTAAGGGCTCTTTTAAATGGGGGTGCAATTTAAGGTCCATTTCTTTGAATTGATCACCTCTACTCCCAGGAGTATCCACTGGTTCGGTTAATGTTGCATTAAGACCCTGAGTTTTGGGCCATCCCCAAGATGAGGTCAACAACATAGGAAGCATATGGAACATTAATAGTATGCCTCCGGTAAAAGAAGAGGGGAAAGGAACCGTAGAGCTAACAATCACATTATCATAGACAGTAATGGTTATATCACATAAAAATGTTTAAAGAAAGGGCAAATATCACTTGCTTTTAGTTGACACAAGAACAATCATACAGGCTATGGGCTTGATGTGTATCTTATACTTTCAGGCCTTGGATTAAAGCCTTTACTGGTAAAGGGGAATTTTAAAATAACAGAGATTATTGGTAAAAACAACCATACCAGTATCAGCAATCGGTTGCTAGACTGCAAGTAACGTTCCACTGCATCATTTTGAGGAAGCTCAGGAGGCTTTTTGCTTGTCCTTAGTTTTGCTTCAACAACAGTATCATTCAGTTCACTGCAAAGTATTTATAGGAAAATCAAATCTCTGTGAATTCTGGTAATTTTTCCATGACATGGTTAGAACAACAGAGACACATTAGTTTTAATGAGGGGGAGAAATTTCCACGTCATTATATTATTATTGGGTAATAAAATGTACTTATCTCGAGAGTGAACACAAAGAATTGGTACTGATGATCATCTCTAGCATTCACATGCTAAGGCACCTAAAGCTAAAAGCAAATGGGTGAGGTCCGATGCCCCAACTTGCCTACGCCCAGTTAGCCTAGTCTATATGATCAACATGTTCCAGAGGGTTTTGAAACTCTAAAGCAATAAAGAACAAGCCAAAAGATATATTTCAGAATTGGACACAAATTGAATGCATACCTTACAAATGTTTCAGCCCATTCTTGAGCAGTGTGCGATGTCACATGATGGAAATTGTGCTGATGTCGCTTCTCCCTTTCTTCAGCTGACATGTTCAGAGCCTGGCTAATAGAAGCAGCCACTTCAGAGATATTCCAAGGATTTACTAGAATTGCTCCAGCACCAAGAGATTGTGCAGCACCAGCAAACTGTAATATACATCAAGGGTATTAAGGTTGGAAAGAACTACTTTCACAAAAATCTGAGTACAGAACTGTAAACACTACGTGAAAAAAAGAATGTTGAATAACATAAAGGTCTTCAGTTTAGAATGAAAATCAAGTACAGAAAGAAACAGTTTTTTCAAAGAAAAAACATTCAAAGAATACTTTAAGTAGTAAATAATTACTTCACTGAGAACGAGAACCCCTTTCTTTGCATCCTGGCAAGCAACAAACTCATAGCTGACAAGGTTCATGCCATCCCTTAAGGACGTGACTAGCGCAACATCTGAAGAAAGGAGGAAATTCATCCATTATGATAGACATCAATCCACAACTAAATAACAGTGTAATGAAAATTTTAGTACTGAGAATCATATCTTGAATCAATCATGACCAAAAGGTTATCATTATATGAGCTTTGCATGGTGCAAAAGAAATATATTCTAAAACAGATTTTCACTAATCCCATGGATACTAATAAATATTTAAAAGGAATTGAGGGAACCAATTCTCGAGATTGCTACTTCTGTGACAATCGAAATTACAGGTTACAATGACAACTTCATAGTAAAGTCTCTAAACGTGGTTTTTTTTGCACAAAATTATTGGATTTTTCCAGATAAGATAAGATCTTTAGAAGTCTCAACTTTGTGAAAAGTTGCAATCCTTCAAAGTGCCAAAAGACAATAAAAACAACTTTATTGCATTTCACAGAAACACACATGAACTAATCATGCTTTCCATAGAATATTAATGGAAAGAAGTGAAATCAGGGTCTTTGTTTGTGTCTTGAGTACTAGCTGTAATTGCAACTACAGAAAAGAGGACTAATTTCAAAAAGTTCAGTGGTAAAACAATTAAGGATCAAACAAATAAACTGAAGAATGAAAAGAAAAAACAATTGAACAAGTACCAGTAACAGCGTATAATGCACATAGCGCAAGAAAGTCGAGAGAACGATCCTGTTCAGATGAAAAAAAGCATTGGAAGATACCCCGGTGATTAAAAATCCATGACAACAAACAATAACTTAAAATATGTTTTATCTTGCTTGTAGGAACACATTATCACAAACATGTTCAATTATTAAAAAAAAATTACAAAACATTCAGGAAAAAAAATACAAACCCTGAAATTTGACCTATTATGACTATTATAATTCATTCTATAGTTCAGACAATATATCACTCTCCTGTACATTAATATTTCTATTCTAGTCTAGCAAGTTCATAAAAGTAAAAGTTTTGTATAACTCACAGAATCCACAGAAGGCAAGTACTTCCTTTGCATTTAAAACTTTAGTCAATTTAGTGGACCTATCTTCCTAAGGCAATAAATCGCATGATCAAACTACAAGTATAGAGAATGTACCAGCAAAATCTCATGGTAAACTTTTCTAACTTTTTTGAAAGGGGAGGACAAAAGGAAAATAGAATGAAAGATATCCCATGTTTTTGAGTTCTTCGGTAGAGGATGTCGAGGCAAAATTACAACACAAAATTCTACTTTAGTAATGCTTTGAATCTGGGACATACTGTTAATTCTGAGAAAACCCCATTATGATAAATTCTCAACTCTACTCTAATTTCAAAACAAGAAAAGGGGAACTGTTTCTTCTACTCAATTCTACTCTCTCTTCCATTCAAAGTCCAACAGAAATGGCTAATTTTTAACATTTAACTTTCTGCAAGATGTTTCATATTTCACTACTACTTGAATAATAGCAGCCCAGCTGTTTTCAATCATCTTTAATACATGCACATTATGTTCAAAATAGGATGATAAAAAGATAAATACTAGTATGCCAAAATGACAGGCAACATGGTTCAAATAAAAGTATTCATGAAGCTAGCAGATAAAATACAAGCAAAGTATATAAAGCATGAAACTCAAAGACAGACCAGGTGATGAATTGGTACTGCAGTCAATGATCCAAACCGACCATTAATACGCCCAACAATTTCATGAACTTGGCTTGTAAGTTTCTGGTCTGTGGACAGTAAGTAAAATTAAGAGTAACAGTCAGCAAAACACACTAATCAGGAATTTCCCACATAATTTCATTAATGATCACATTAAGAATAAAAAATGACATGATCAAATTGAGTATGCACGATGAACCCAAGAAATAAGTAAGACAAAGTTGAAAACATTATCACCCAGCGTTTTCCATTTACTTCTAGAGTTCTTTAGTGAACAATATCAAATTCTTTTTCATTGGACAAAGAAACTGAAGCAAAGTTTGTGGAGTCAGGATCACTGTAAAGAGAAGAATGTTGATTGTCTTCAACTTCTCTCAGGAAGCAAAACATACTTCAGGTAAGCAATTGACGAATTAGAACAGCATATTTATATGTCAAAACCTGACACTATGCAGAAGCACGTAGAAGGGCAGTATGGTTTGAAGCCATCTTACACCATGTTCTAGTTCAGACTTCACAAGTAAGGTCCGGGAAAACTAAATCCTTTATAAACTAATTAACACTTTTTAACATATTTAGGCATACAAATGACGATATCATATTAAGTACAAAAGGAGAGTGAAAATTTCAGGCTCATTTTGTAGCTGCACTTTTCACTTTAAAGCTTCTAACTGCCAACTGATATTCCTGGTCTAACATGGTCAGTCAGCAACATCTGGAGGCTCTCTATGTCCAATGGCTAGTAATACACAATTGACAGTTCCAAAACAGATTTCAAAAACACCTACGCAACCGCTGCCCAAGATCCGACTCAAGATTACTAAAATATAACAAAAACAGAAAATCATATTTTATGGGTTAGCTTTCTTATAAAGGAAAACTAACTCCAGAAATATACTATACCTGGCAAACACATAAATAGTATTGGAGCACATATCTACAAACAAGAGAAAGGAAGAAGCATACATTCAGGAACATCAGTTCTCGTTGGCACTGCAATTTGCAGTAAAACAACTTTATCGCCCCAGTAAGGATTTTCCTCAAGGAACTTTTCAAATGCCAATATCTTTTGGGGAATTCCTTTAATCATATCAAGACGATCAACACCAAGCATTACCTGCCAAGTTTGGACAGTTAACAATAAGCACACAGGCAACAAATAAAATAATGCAATCACAACAAAATAAGGCCGCATGAGACTTATACTAAAACATAAAAAAAGGTATATAAGAAGTTTTTTTTTTTCTTTCTACATGGATTTACAAACATGTATGATGAGTTGGAAAATATTTCTAAATCTATTGCCTTGACTGGTGAAATAGAAATAAAACTGAAAAGAAAGAATTCAATCTAAAAAGTACATATAGCTACAATTGTTAGGTGATGTTATCCTACATTCATTAAATATAGGGTTTCTATAGTCTTATAAAGTTGGGCCTCTCCATTTAGTGCCAATTATTTTTAGGTTAGATGCTTAACGAGTACAGGTATGTATTCTGGTATCTCATTAAAATATTATAAACTATAAACACATATCACATTTCTATATATAGAATCAAAAATCAGTGATATTCATTAGTAATTAAAGCATGGCCTGACCAATGATCAGGGTAGAACTTTATATTTAACAAACACTGAATTCAGTCAAAACAATCACACAAAATGTTGATCCAATACTTGCAAAGCCAGAAATCACAGGATTCAAATTTAGAAACAAGCAAGCAGATGAAGAAATTGAAGAATATAAATAATGACAAAAGGTAAGTAAAGCATCTACCTTACGGCCAGAAAACCTTTCTTTCAAGTCTTTTATGTGTTCCTGGACCTTAGGAAGCTCAAGTGCGCGAATGAAACGCTCTGAGTCTATCCCAATAGGAAACTGATGTCTCAAGCAAGTAAAGAACCACAAAAACAAGAATAAGAATCCATTGCAACATGTTCAAAGAAAAAACATGTTTAAAACTAATATTCCTGGTACAACACAGGAAGCAACAAGGAAAAAAAATTGAAGGCATAAGAACAATCCAGTGAAAAAAAATAGGAATCCAACATACCGCAGCAACACGGGTCAGCCTCCCTTGATCCTCAACTCCTTCAGGTGTCCCCTCAAATCCAAGAATTCGAGTACACGCGCTAACAAAATGCCTGGCATAGTCATAGGTATGAAAACTGGAACATGTAAAAAAAATTGTTAAGTGCACATTAAGCAAACAGGTATACAAGTCTGAGATACACATTCTCAGAAGAGCTAGAATCAAAGGGAATTAACCACTTCAAAGTATTAAAACCTTTAGACCTATCAGAATCAAGTGCAATCCAGTCCATCTTAAATCCAAACATCTACACAAATAAGGATTTTTTTTTTCATTTTGCCAACTTTTCTTCAATAATGAATCACCTTTCCCTGAAAAGTTTCAGAAAGTTCGATTGCAAAAGGTTATGCCAAAACCACATAATTCTGTTTGTTTGGTTTAAACTATTGCACATGGTAGTTACATTAAGTGAAATCAACAAATTCCCACAACTAAACTAAGATAAGGGCTGAGAAAATGTCAGTGCAACAGAACTGCCAATGGACCTGGTATAAGTAGAAAGAAATACCAACTGCAAAAAATTGAGGGGTAAATAGGCTAAGAGTAAAAATATGAAGCTATACTATGCATATACAGATTTCATCCTTTGAGATGGATCGATAACTTATGTCTGAAAAGTAAAATATATCAATCATGTTAAATCAGCAGAAACCTACCCAACCAAGTCAGCAGCAAGAACTGAACGCAAAAGCTCAGATCTGGATGGCAGTGTCCTATGAATTTCAGAAGAAGGGAATGGTGTATGTAGAAACCAACCAACTTTCATATTGGTGTTATGTTTCTTCAGGCATTCTGGAAGATACATGAGGTGGTAATCATGGCACCAGACGACATCCCCCTCTTCATAGTGCATATTTACAACATCGGCAAACATTTGATTTGCTTTCTTGTATGCAGCAAACTGGGACTGGAAACTTCTTGTGGTAGCAAGGCGATCTTCTTGTGGAAGTCCAAGGTAGTGAAAAAGAGGCCACAAAATATTGTTGCAATAACCATTGTAGTACTGATGAACAATCTCTTCATCGAGGAATACAGGGATACACCTCTGCAATGATAAGTGCCATTAAAATAAGTCTCCTATACCGCATATAACCGGATTGCATTCCAAATAGAATGCTTCAAATGCAACTAAATACCTTTTCAGCTAAAGCCTTGGTAAGTGCCTTTTGTCCAATCTCGTCTGGAACGTTTACACCAGCCCATCCAATCCACCTTGCTTCAAATTCCTTGACTCCTGGAAAGTTCATCAAAATTATTATAGTCATGTAGTGGAAAATGTAGAAGCGTTGAAACATGAACAAAGTAAAAAGGGAGTCGATATCTTACCCAAGAGAGCAGTTACAAGACCTCCAGCACTTATTTCCAGTGACCACGAGTCTTCACCTCTCCTCACAGCAGAAACTGGAAGCCTGTTGGCCACTACCAACAGTCGCTGCCTGAAAGGCTTTCCATCTTGTCTTTCACATCCCTCTATCAATGCCCTTGCAGCTGCCGCATCTTCCAAGTATTTTTCGACCAAAGCAACCCTAGAGTTGTCACCTTCTCCAAAACGTGGGCCATTCTCAGATATTTCAGCTGCTTTATGAATATCATTGACTTCATTTGAATGGGAAGCTCTACTGCTTTTCCTTTGCTCCCTTAGCTCTCTCTCCCGCAAGAGGCGTTCCACACGAGTTGGTATATGGGTAGAATTACCATTGTACTTGTTTCCAGGCATACGCTCAATCTAGAAACCAACAACCAATAGCAATTTTATAAGCTCTCAGAATAATTTTATGTGCTGCATTTTTGATTTAGTAGATTAAGTGTAGTAATCAGAATAATTCACAGAAAGCTCAGTGCCTTCCGAAATTAGGTGGTATAAAAACAAGACTCAGCTGCCAATTATTTTGTACAAACAGTTATTAAGAATTCCATTGCCATTATAAACTTCTAATTGCTTGAATTTCACAAAAAAAGAAGTATCAAACAACATATAAACAAAAGGACAGAAAAAAAGGAAAAGATAACAAATCAAATGGGATCCACAGAATTTGATGCATAAATGGGGTCCAACCGTGAATTGTTAATAATTGAAGCCCAAGATTTCTTTCAGAGATAAAAGGAGCAGGTATGGCACATTAGTTGAGCAGAAACAAAGACAACATCCACACGGCTATCTAGTTCCGTTCATTTTTCAAAGATTCCACAAGAACCCGCCATCCAGTTTAAAATCCAATTCATTGCACGCAAACCATCAAAATTTTTTTTAATTAAAACATTAGTTCGTTAAACTAGAAGAATCTACCTTAAACTTAGTCTTAACACGTTTAAAATAGCAAAAATAAGAGAAAAGCGAAAAAGAAATCAATTCCCACCTTCAAGACCAAATCCTTAAAAACAAAAAAACCCAATATTTCCAATACGAAAATTTAACCTGCATATGCTTTTCTACAACACGTGAACTTCTGTATTAGGTACAGTTGAAGCAGCAAAGGATTAGATGAGAAAGGTAAAGAAATGAAACAGGAAATTTCCAGCAGAGTCTAGTTGTGGGTGGTAGAGATTTATGATAGCAGGAAAATAAGTAAGGCTGGAACACAATTCTTGTGAAATATTTATACGGGCACTTAAAGCCAGCCATGCAACTATAGGTGACACCAGAAAGAAAATAAAAGATCGAGTTGAAACGGGGAAGAAAAAGTTTTACCAACAAAAAACCCAGAAAATTAGTATAGTAAAATACTAATCCAAAACCTCGGAAGACGTAAGAAAATGGGACCATATCAATCAAGTAATTTAGTACGGTGTTTAAATTATTATTACTAAAAAATATTCAATGACGAAAGCACTTAGGGGATATCTTCAGCTTTGTTTTTCTACACGTTCCTCGGTGGGTCCTCATCGGATAAGACCACATGAGCATTATTCCAGCTCTTATCGGGAATTTAAACCCATTCTAAATAAATCTGAACCGCTTCAATTTTTGTTTATTTTAATTTTGTTAGTGATAGAACAAATAAAGCTTGTCCTATTTTCTAAAAACATCAAGAAAAAAATTTTAAACCATTTTTTCCTTTCAGTTAAAGGAAAGACAAGTTCATATTTTAGCATTAGCCAATGTCGTCAGCTGGTTTTGTCAAAAGGCTCGAGATATCAATGTACTACCCTTGAAAACCATGGCACACTCTAGAACGTAAAATAGGAGAAAACAAGAGCCGTCACCATTAATAAATTAATGCGAGAAGTACATAACTGTTTGGAGATGCTGTAAAATGGAAGAATGCGACTAAACAATAGTCTAAAAGCTAAAACAATAGTAACATCGTGGACACTTTCTCAGAAGTTGCAGGTATAAGAATACATAAAATTGATAAATAAGTCCACTCAGATTGCTATCATTAGTTGACTTGTTCATTACATTGTAATTGACCAAAGAAGAAAATTACTAAACAGTATTGAAAATTCTGGGCAATGCAACAATTAATCAGATCTTTAGAAGCAATTCAAATATGAATTTTTTTTCTTACATAGGAGAATATCTAAAAAAAAAGGCGTGGGAACTGCTAAGGTCCAACTTTTGGTAAGAGAAGATACTAGTAAATCGAAATCGATTTGGTCAAATTAGGTATACTCTTGCTAAACATAGGTATAAAATGTGATATATAGTGTAAATATATGTGTAACATGTAGAAAGATTTCAATACATTAATAGTTCAAAAGGAAAATAAGATTACCAGCCATGAATCAAAATTAAAGTTTTGGACTTTATATCTTAATTTTGAGTTTCACTATGTTTCGGCTCTTGGTCTAAATTTTATTTTATTTCAATCTCACCACGTGTGATCTTTTCAATTATTAGTCTAACTATATTTTGTGATAATTAATTATTGTGATAGTTATTTGGATGTGTAAAAGTTATAATTTATGAGGAATACTATTCTATATCTTCAATACCTAATTTTGATTTAAAATTTTAAAATAAATAATAAAAAATAATATTTAACTTAGGTTGTCGTCTAAGTTAAGAAGAAAATGTCTTAAAGGAAGGGCGCAAGCATGTGTGGCATGAGCCGCATTCTAGGCAAGAAAAAGAGCCATGTGTTAATCATGATTCATGAATTGTTTCAACTTTGACGAAACTTTTATTGTCCTCATTATGTTTTACGCTTCGAACCCCTCTTCACCTTCAAAAAGAATACATAAAACGTTTCTAGGTATTTTCAAATGTGTTTTTCATTTGGAAATAATTTATAAAAATTTACCATCTATACCAATCTTGTAAGAACTGGATCAGTGGCCAATGAACAATGTTCGTTGCGATGACATGTTAACCTACCCTAATGAGTGGGGAGCTATAGTACTTGCTAGAGGAAATTTCTGAACATCGGCTTGTGGAGAACAATCAAATGGGGCAACCGTTTCCCTGATGAGTGGGGAGCCACTAGTACACTTTTGCTGGAGGAAATTTCAGAATAAAAGGCAATTTTTCGACCTGTGGAGAACAACCAAATGGGGCAACGGTTTCTCTATTTTACTAGAGGAAATTTTGAAGTAACAGACATTTTCCCACCTTGGGAAATTGACGCAACTGAGAACAGACATGTTTTTTAAGTAGAGCACCGAAAAGACAAATCAAAATGCTTGGCCCTGACGTATTCCTAAATTGATTCCTTGAAAGAAAACCTGAATGATAATTGCTTTAACCAAATTAAACAGAGAGAACATATTAGGAATCCCCGTGGTACCTAACCTGATGTTTGAAAATGATTTGCCACCAACTTGTACTGTACGAGTAGACGAGTCGGGCACCTAACCTTGTAACACGCTCTGCACATTGCAAGCAAACTTTCCAAGTCAAAAAACAATGAGATTCCAAAGCATAAAGCTTGTAGACTAGTTAGAAAACAATTGACCAAAATCAATTCAAGTCGAGGAATAGCAACCAAAGAAACAAGAAAGAAAGATGAACAAAGACAGAAAAGAAAAGTGTATCCATGAAATTCGGCAAAAATGGATAAATTAAGCATTTTGGTGCTAAAAATGTCGAAGATTAATGGTACAGATGGGCAAGTAAAATGCTGCTACTTACGGTCTAAGAGGAAATGGGGATTGGGGAAGACCTGAATGAACTTATAGGCGAAGGGGGAAACTTTTGCTCTTCAAAAGTGTGATGATAATAAGCAAACAGAAATATCTTGTTTAAATGTCTTTTTGAAAGATGGCTATTATCGAAAGACAATACCGGAAAAGAACCATAAATCATGTGACTAAATCGATTGAAGGGAAGAAAAGGAAATGAGGGAAGACCAGAAAATTGACAGAAAGGACTTTGCATGCTGCTTTGTTCTTTCTTTGTGCTAAACGAAGGCAAGTGGGGTAGGGTTGGTATCATTGCTTGTGGTCAGAGATAGAAAGGAAGATACGGGGGATCCTAGAGCGTGAGTGCCCGTGAAAAGATACACATTGCGCGCCACTCGCCAGGGAATTTTCAGTGAAGGCATATAAATCTGTCACTCATTCACGAAAGGTTGGTACCCACAATTTGTGGGTCCCGAAAAAAAATTATGTCACAGACTCCTTGTCTGGACCTGGACTGGGGTTTGGACCTTGGCCTGGCCAAATCACCTGATGAGAAGATATTAATCATCCAGCCTGGCAAACACTTTCGTGGAAGCAAGAATGACCTCACAGCAATGTGAAAACACTGTAAAAAAAAACTCTGAATTTTATGTTGTGGCCTACGAAAGTATTTTTTAATGTGGCCTCAAGGAAATGTCACATCTAAAAACGTCTAAAACATGAACCTTGGAGCCTCAAAGGGAAAGTAATGGTTAGCTGTTGGCTAGTGGCTAGTCTAGCATAAAAAATCCTCGTTTTCATCTAATGAGATTAACGGAGAAAGTACTACGCTCTGGTTTTCCTCGTGATTTTCCTTGAAACTCAAATTACAATACAAGTATCATACAGAGAAATATAGCATACCTCGATTACGATTTGGTAAGAGCAAGAATGTACTCTTTTCTCAATATACAGATGAATCTGATTTTCAAATTCTACGTGTGACTTGTAAGTGGGGGAATATCTACATACGAAATGAAGACACGTAAATGCCCAGTTCCAATGGAGTTCTCACTCCCTCTTTCGCAATCAAAACAACTAAAATTAGAGTCATCCTATCCACTCTCTGTTTTTTTTAAGACCATCCTATACACTCTCAGAATAGCAAGATGGGCAGCAAGTTGGCCAGTTTGCTAAAAGAAATTGTCATTTTCTTCACTAATGATTTTGGCCCTTTTTCCTTCTAGTGTATAATCCTTGAACTACAACTATTGAACTTATTTCCAAAAGTTAAACACACTGCTGTCTACAAGGGTAGCTGAGACTTAACATATCAATCTCCTGGGTCTCACAGAGAAATATCCTCCGGCAAATTATGATATTTGAAAGTTCCAGATGCAATTGGCTGTAAAGCCAGCTATATGATTTAACTGCTCGAAAATGCAGCCTCCTCCAAAGCCATATTAATGACAAATCTGAGAACAACTTTCGCAGGGACCAAAATGTGCTTAACCTCAATTTTAATGGAATACTTGTAGCACAAGTTCTACGGTGCCTCATTAAAGGAACCTATTTCGTGCTTTTTCGAAGTCTAAGAACCAAAGAAAGTCTATGCAGCTCTGTCAGCCTCTAAACTCGGCTTCCACTAGAAGTAGCACCCTACCAATTGGCTACATACACTAGAATCTAACACACGTAAAAAAAACTTCAAAGACAAATATCGTATTTTAAAAACTAAAAGGAATCACAATATTTTAAAAAAATAAGAAGCAGCTTTTTATTGAATAATTATTTCTAAAAACTAATTACTTCAGTATTTTAATCTATTTTGTCAATAGAATTTTAGAATAATAAGTTATAATTAACTCTCATAATACCAATTTAGTGAAACCTTTCTAATTAATATATAATCTTATTGGAAAATGAAGCAATATAATTAGGGACTTTCCTAAAAACTAAAATAGTAAAATGTCTACAGATTATAATTTTCAATATCACCATATGAATCTAACAACTTTCCTATAACCGAATTTCATCCAAAGGATCAAATAAGTAAACGATGCCGGTTACTGTTTCCAAGTTCCAACTCGCAGCTGGAATTTACTTTCAGAGGAGTAAATTAGCCTTTTATATAAACCAAAAAACAGTATTGTCCTACGTTCAAAAAACAACAAAAAATCCTGATATGGACAGAGTCACTTAGAGAAAATAAATAGTAAAGTAATTATCATTATTGGAAAACCAATAAAATCTCGATATTACAAAACAAAGAAACAAAAGCTTTCTTTCTATATACTCCCAAATCTCCTCTCTCGTTTAACAGCAACCAAACAGAGTAGCCTCGAAAGTATGAAACTCATTTCTCAAGAAGAATTCTTAAACGGAATCACGAAAAACAACGATGAGAATCAACAATACCTCTAGTTATCGGAATTCCAAACAAGAATAAATAACAATAATAATCAATATTTTAATATTCAAACTCAAACAAAACAAATAAGAAAAACATAAAAGAAGCGGAAAAGAATAAGAAAGGAGAAAAACTAACCTCGAGAAAATGTAGGAGTAGATCTGGCAGTTGAAGAAACCGCTCAAGTGATAAGGAATTTCAATATAACAAGCCTCAAATTATTGGAGATCAAATTCGATTTAATTAAAAATGAAAATAAAAACAGAGTAAGCGATTTTTCTGGAGAGAAAAAGATGAGGGTATATATAGGAGAGAATCCAGAGGGTTTTTCTTTTTGGCGGGGGAGAGAGAGAGAGAGGAGAGACTGACTAAGTAATGGCGTATTGGCTTTGCTTCGGTTGTGCCCAATCATTTGGAGGGAATTTGTTGTCTCTCGCTTTTCAAATTTTCCTTTTTTTATATGGGTAAATTATTTTAAATTCGTTAAAATTTCGCTTCTTTATATAATTTAAAAAATATATAACAAAAGTAAAAAAATAATATAAATAATGAATTTTATTTGCCTCAATATATTTCACTAACGTAATCCAAAGTTATAGTTAATTGCATCACAAGTAACAACTGCAGCAATACAATCTGAAATTACAGACTAAAAACTAAAGGTACATACATAAATTATTGTCTTCATTTTCAATTAATTTTAACATTTTTAAATATTTTAATGTCATCCTTAAATGATGATTCTCATTCTAAATTAATTCTTAAACTTTTAATTATTTCAATTTCATCCTTAAATTGTAACTCTCATTCTAAATTGCTCCCTAAACTTTTGAATCTTCCAATTTTATCCCATAATTCATCCAAATATGTATTTAGATTCAGCCATAATTTAACTTAACTTTTATTATTTTTCAAATATATAATAATATAGCTTGGCCTAATGTTTTTATTAACATGATATGTGATAAATATATATCAAAGGTTTTTGATGAAATTGAAATGTTCTAAAGTTTCAGGACTAATTTAAAGTGGGGTTACAGTTTGAGGATGAAATTATAATGTCCAAGAGTTTAAGGAATAATTTAGAACATTATTCGTAGTTTAGGGATGAAAATAAAATATTCAAAAATTTAAGGATCAATTTAAAATACGGGTCATAATTTAAGGTGGTCTGATGCAATTAACTCCTAAAAGCATGGTATATATCTTTATTAGGTAAACTACACCCATGACCACTTAACTATAAAGATTCTAATTTAACCACATATCTTTCAATTTTGTAAATCACGCCACTTAATATTTAAATGCTGACAATCAAGTCGCCTACTGTTAACATTTAACAGTGAGGATAAAATGATAGCTAAAATATTTAGTATAATTATATATTTGGTATATGTTACTTACGCATTTTATCAATCTGGTCATAGATTTAATTTAATTCAACAAATCTAATTTTATAATCATATGTTAACACGTATCATCAATGACAAATGCTACAACATGTGTCATATTTTTTCCTTAATTTTAATTTGATTGAATGTAAATAAATTGAAGAAGAATGACATTGAAATGAATCAAAACTAGGAGGTTGGAACGTAAGTTGGGGTGCCCTAATTATTGGGCCAATTCCTTCATTTAGTATTTGATTACTACATTTTATATATCTTATAATATAATTAATGGTAAAAAAATCAAGTGATGCCTTGAGTATTTAGTGTCTCATCCTACTAAGTCAATTAGTAGTCAATAAGAAAAAATTATTATTATTATTTATTTCTCGTATATTTCCTTCGTCCCATTAAAATTATTCTTTATTAATTTTCAGTGATAAAAACTTTGAAATAATATATTTTAAAATAAATCAATTAAATATTTTTTAAATATATTTTATAAGATTTAATTATTTACGATGGAAAATCAAAAATTAATAAAACTAATCAATAAAGCTAATAAGGAAAAGTTTTAATTCAACAAAAGAAATACATATTTTTTATATTTCTTCAAACTATTCATGTTTTAAAAAATAAATTAAATAACTTAATTAGTCATTATATCATAAAGTCTTAACCATTATAATACTTTGTAATTGGAAAGGTGAGGCCGAAAATCAAATACCCATTTTTTGTTCATGAATTTCACTTCCCTCAACACAATAGTTTAGCTTACCAATTAACAACTTTTAATCTTTACACAAAAGTTGCTCATAAAGTTATAGAGGCCACTACTTTCCTAAGCCACAAAGGAAAAGGAAAATCAATAATACTTTAATTAAATGCTTGAAAGTTGAAAAAAAATATAACCCATGCAATTTTCTAAATTTTCTAAATTATGTATTAATTATAAAAAAAATTAAAATAATATTTTAACTAGACTTTTTAAGAGTTAAGTTATTTATCTAAGACTAAACTATTATAGTTTCACTATAGCATTCGATGATTACGAGAAGAACCAAATGAAATAACAAAAGAATAAGGAACAAGATTAGTGAATTGCATTGTATTGATCGTGCTCCTCTTAACTACAGAAGCTGTATTTATACAATTGATTTGAGCAGTTCTAGAAACTATAACAGTTTCAACAGTTTTACAACAACCTCAACTAATCCACAACAAACTATGAGACGCCAGCTAAGCAACATCTCACTACAGCTCGCACACACTAACATTCCCCCTACTGCAAACCTTCCTTGTTTTAATAATACCAACTCCACGTGAGACAACTCACTCCAGTTCATACACACTAACATTCCCTATACTGCAACCACCTCCTTGTTTTAATAACACCAATTCCACGAGTTTGAAGCACTGACTGGAAAAAAAAAGATTACACGCACATGCAAGCCATGAGTCAACACTCCCCGTACTACAAACTCCACTTTACTCATTCTTCTACCCCAAAACCAGAAACTTATATGGAATTTGAGACACAAGCATTCGTTGCCTATGTTTAAGGAACATAGGAGCAGACAACGACTTAGTCAGAATATCAGCCACTTGTTCAACAGCAGGAACCTCCTGAACTGAGAGTTTACCAGCAGCTACCATCTCTCTGACAAAGAACAAGTCCAGCTCAACATGTTTAAATTTTGAATGAATAATTGGATTTGCACAACTGCAACAGCACTAGAGTTACCACACCACGAGACAGGCTTGCCATGAACAGTCACATGTAGTTCACTCAAAAGCGACTCAAGCCACACCATCTCCGCAACAGCACATGTAACACTCTTATACTCAGCCTCTGTAGTGGAGCGAGTAACCACCTGCTGTTTGCGAGAACCCCAGGAAACTAAATTTCCAGCAAAATAGATGCAGTAAACCGAGGTCGAACGCATGTCATCTACATCTGATCCCCAGTTTGCATCAGCAAACCCTGCCAAGGACAAGTGAGACGACGTTGAAAATCGAAGACCAAAATCGACAGTGGCCTGTAAGTACCTCAATATGTGCTTCACTGCCTGAAAATGGACATCGCACGGAGGCTGCATAAACTGACACACCCTATTTACTGCAAAGGCAATATCAAGACGTGTGATAACAACATATTGTAATGCACCAACCACACTCCGATAGTGAGTAGCATCCTTAACCGGTGTCCCTGTGTCATTAGTCAACTTGCAACTAGTGGTCATAGGCGTGGGAAGTCCTTTAGCATCTTCCAGACCACTATTGCACAAAAGATCACGTATGTACTTTTGCTGACTCAGAATAATTTCATCACCTGATTGACACACCTCAATTCCCAAAAAAATCAAACACTCTAGATCATTTAGGGCAAACTGACTATTGAGCTTGTTAATCACACCCTGAACTTCTTTTTCACAGCTTCCAGTCACAATGATGTCATCTACATATACGAGCAAGTATATGACACTGCCATCAGTTTCCAACATAAAAAACGATGTATCTGACCTCTACAACACAAACCTTTGATCCTCTAAATAATCCTTGAGTTTTTCGAACCACGCTCGAGGAGCCTGTTTCAACCCGTAAATAGCTTTGTTGAGTTTGCAGACCAAGCTTCCATCACCATGCTCGTAGCCTAGCGGTTGCACCATATACACCTCCTCCGCTAAGACTCCATTTAGAAATGCGTTATTAACATCAACTTGCCTTAACAACCACCCCTTCGACAATGCAAGTGACAGAACGACACGCACAGTTGCTGGTTTGACCACATGACTGAAGACTTCGTGATAGTCAATTCCAGGCTGCTGCTGAAAACCCTTGGCCACAAGTCGAGCTTTGTGCTTGCTATAGAACCATCAGCATTCCTTTTGACTTTAAAAATCCACTTGCAACTTACTGGTTTCCTACCACTTGGGAGAGGAACGAGCGTCAATGTATTGTTCTTCATTAGTGCATCGTATTCGACTTAAGCTGCAGCCTTCCATTCCAGCTTTTCATGGCTTCTCGAATCGCCTTTGGTTCTTTATCTGAGCGAGACACTTGAAAAATTTTTGGTTTCCGAATTTCATTATTACTTCTGGTTACCATAGGATGAACATTGCATTGCTCTTCAGTAGGTTGTGATGCTTCACAAACCCCTAACTCGTGTTCAAGAGCATTACTACTTGAGTTGGCAGACGTATGAGACTCATGCTCTCATGGACCAGTTTCCACAGCAGGTGCTATTAAGTCACCGCATGCATATGTATTATCCTCTACAATAACAATTGCTCGTGATGAACCAGGTAGACACGTGCCAGGATTTTGCCCATAGTCATGGGCTAGAGTTGGTGCTACTGTAACAGTCTGACTTAAGCCTTTAGTCGGCTGTATTACAGGTAAAACACTGACCGAGGAACCAGTGTCACCACGGCTTCAATCAACCACCTGTCACTCAGAATAAGGAAATACTTCTTCATCAAACACAACATATCGTGAAATAAAGATCTTCCCATTATCATCTAAACACTTGTACCCTTTGTAAGAAGGACTGTAACCAAGAAACACGCATTGTTTCGACCTGAAATTAAGATTGTGCTGATTAAAGGGTCTCAAAAAAGGAAAACAAGCACACCCAAGGACTTTAATCATGGAATAATCATGGATTTGTTGGTAAAGAACCTCAAAGGGGGATTTATCATTTAACACTTCAGTTGGTAGCCGATTTATCAAGTGTACTACTGACACAAAGGCATGACTCCAGAACTTCAAAGATAGAGCAGCCCCAGCTAGTAAGGCTAAACCTATTTCAACAACATGTTTGTGCTTCCTTTCAGCCTTCCCGTTCTGTTCAGAGGTACTCAGACACGAGACCTTGTGTTGAACACCTTTTACAAGAAACCATGTTCTAAGTGATTGATACTCTCCACCTCCATCAAACTGTAAAACTTTAATTTTAGAGTCAAATTGAACTTCAATCATCTTGAAGAAGTTAAGAAAACACTGCATAACCTCAGACTTTCTTTTAAGTAGGTATACCCAAGTATGCCTACTGTAAATATCTATGAAAGAGACATAATATGCAAAACCATCAACAGAAACAATTGGTGCTGGACCCCATATATATGAGACAACCAATTGAAACAGTTTCTTATATTCAGTTAAAGATGTACAAAACGATAGTTTATGAGCTTTGCTTTGTAAGCAAGCTGTACAAACACGAGACATCTTATTTTCACTATGAACGACTTTACACGCCTTCATTACAGCTCGAACAACAGCTATAGAAGAATGACCAAGACGTTTATGCCACAAATCCAGTGAGTTATATGCTTTCAAGAAATAATTCAACTGCCAGCTTGAATTCTTTGAAGCGTGTGGCTGCAGTTGATATAGTCCATCAGGCGTGAGCCTCCCTTTCAACAGAACCTCCTGAGTTTGTGTGTCCTTCACAAAGCACTCAAACGGGTGAAAGTCGATAAACACCATATTGTCACGAGTGAACTGTGACACATACAACAAATTCTTCTTTATACTCGGCACATGGAGCATATTTTGTAATAACAAAGGTTTTGAGTTACTTAATAACATGATTGTCCTATATGAGAGATCTTAACACTATCTCCATTTCCCATAAGCAATGTATTTTTACCTGTGTAAGCAGCACCAGAGTTAAACACAGACAGATCATTGGTGACATAGTGCGTCGCTCCTGTATCTGGATACCAAACCGCGTCAGCAACGTTAGTTGAGACATTACCAGAAGGTACTATAGAGACAAACGATGTTAGTGAAGAAGGCATTGAAGAACCAAAGGGATTCTTCCCAACACTAGGGCCAAAGGACGAGTCACCAAAAATTGCACTCATGGGAAGTATAGACATCGGATATGGTACCTGAGGAGGGAACACGTGACCACCCTGATAATAAGGTACTGATCCAAACGACTGCACACCAGGAAAAACTGAGTTAGCAACAGGATGATAGAGAACATAGGAGATTGAGGAAACCCATGACTCATTGAATGGCTATACGCATGCATGCTAGCAGCTGTTTGCTGCTTATCACCCGAGACACTGCGAGACTGTTTAAACCCATCACTAGTCAACACAGAAGAATCAGCCACTCCAGAGTAATCACGATCAAACATGTGATAGCATTTTGAACAACATGACCAAACTTTCCACACAGCTGACACTGTGGTCGATTAGAGTTATTGAAGCGACCACAACCTCTACCACGAAAGTTGTCACCTTGTTGGTTTCTTGCTGAATTAGACTGTGACTGAGACGAGGAATTGCCAGCAACGGATCTCGATTCTTGACAATCTTTGTCACCAGAATGAGTTGCTATATTGACAGAAGCACTCTCACACAAAAAATTCTGTCGAGTTTCACAGTCAAGAAGCATTTCAGTTAGAATATCTAATGACAAAGAATCACGCGAGGCTATAGCAGTGATATACTCAAATTCCATGGATAACCCAGCCAAGAGAACACTAACATGTTCTTATTCAGTTACTAAGCTTCCTGCAGCATTCAACATGTCACAAATGGATTTTACCTTGGCCAGATACTCGCTCACTGTCAACCTAGCCTTCCTTTGCGAATGAAGACTATGTCTAAGAGCAGACACTTTCGCACTAGACCTTGCACCAAAGAGTCTTGAGATGACACTCCAAATGGTGAGCGTGGATGTCAGACCAGTGAGGTGAGGAAGAACTTCTGTACTTACAGTGGTTAAGAGCCAAGACGTCAATAGTTTATCTTGTTGTCTATAAACCACAAAGGCAAGATTCTCTTCCTCTTATCCTGACTCGTTCACAACAGACTCACTAGGAGCAGAAGCATCATTAGACACATACTTCAACAATCCATACCCATCAATGATCAACAGTACTTGATGTTTCCACAAGAGATACATGGTTTCAGACAGTTTCACAATGTCATGTTTAAGAATGTGTTGAACTGTCAAATTAACCATAGAAGATGCCATAGAAGAGGTAACTAGCAAGAAAGTCAACAAGAAGTTGAGTAAAGAAACACACCTTACCACCTACTTACAGTGGTTAAAAAACTTACAACTACTGTTAGTGTACTTCGCACCCAGCAAAGGCAGCTATCGAGAAAAACCAATCTTCCATGCATGGCGTAAAGAAATATTCAAGAAATGTCGAGCAGCGGATAGCAAGATACCCCAGATCTTGGCAAATGATACCATGTTATAGTTTCACTATAGCATTCAATGATTACGAGAAGAACCAAATGAAATAACAAAAGAATAAGGAACAAGATTGGTGAATTGCATTGTATTGATCGTGCTCCTCTTAACTACAGAAGCTGTATTTATACAATTGATTTGAGCAGTTCTAGAAACTATAACAATTTCAACAGTTTTACAACAACCTCAACTAATCCACAACAAACTATGAGACGCCAGCTAAGCAACATCTCACTCCAGCTCACACACACTAACATAAACTATCACATGATATTTAATATGATTTAAATAAATATATTAGACTTTAAAAAAATAGACTTATATAAAATATGATCATGCTCGAGTTCCACCATTCAAAAGTTAATCTAAGCATTCTTTTCATTAATTTTATAATAGATTATTTTATTTTTATATATTATGAAATCTATATCTTATAAAAATATAGTTATATATATTATAATAATTATAAATACTAGAAAATATGTTAATATTATAATTAAAGTTGAATAAAAAAAAGTAATATATCTTCTAAATTAGATTGAGTATGATAAGACATTAAATATGTTAACACCATATATGAATTAGATTTGATATTTTCCATGAACACCACTAATCTTAATTATTTAGACCCGAAACTATATTTTAACTATCTTGAATCAGTGTTTATAAGCACGAATTAACAATATATATATATATATATATATATATATATATACAAATGTTGAAAGCTATGTGCTTCTTTTAACTTTTCAAAAAGTTAAAAATTCTGATAGCACTATGGATTTTGTCCCCCTAAACAAATATGCATGGTGATAGCAGCGGCAGCACAGTTGAAAGCTTTATGCCTTTCACGTTTCTTTTTTTTTTTTAATCAATTTTGTGTATATTTGGCTGTCACTTGAGCAAAGCCACTTTTTGTTATTGGTTTCCTACTTTCCTTTTGACTGCTAAATACAAATAGGGTTTTGCTTGCCTTTGCAGAAAGGGTTTTGTGAAATTCAGTAATTCACAACTTTAGTTGGGGCAGTTAATATACATCTAAAATAAAGTATTATCGGTTTTATTATTATTTTAAATAATAAAATTAGTAAAAAATTATCTAAAACATTATTATTTTTACCGATTCTAGTTACCTATATAGGTAAATGCGGTTGAAAAATTCGGTCTAAAAAATAATATTTTCGGTAAAGCGCTACCTAAAACATTATTTTTTGACCGAATTTTTTTACCGCGTTTACCTATATAGATAATTATAACCGGTAAAATAATAATAATTTCGGTTATTTTTTACTAATTTTATTATTTAAAATAATAACAAAACCGATAATATTATTTTAATTGTATATTAAGACATCGCACGTGAGCATTTCCCTTTAGTCACCACCTAAGCACTAGCTTTGTTAAAATCCCACAGATTCCAATTTCAATCCACTGTAAATTAAACAGGAAAAATATGCTTTCTTTTAGTGCATTATGCTGTAAAAATGAGACCCAGGAATTAAATTAACACGCTATTGGCTGCCGACAAAGAGCTGAGTGATCGCCTAGTGCAACTGATGGCGCATATCCCTCAGGTAGAGGCTATTAAGATTCAACACTAAGATAAGCCTAAGACACCTACGATTTGGGATCCCCACCCATACATAGGGGTTGGTCTGAGTCGGATAGATTGAGTTAGGTTTTTTTATCGATCCAAACATTATAACTTTCAATTTATCACCCAATTTGATCCAAATTTAGGGAGGATCCATCTGAATTAACATTGAGTAAAAAAATGTACTCGATCGAACACATATATATGAAAATTATATCTTTATAAGTAAAATATGGACCCAACTGAAAAATTATAGAATATACAGTATCATTATAATTATTCTTAAATATATAAGAGATAATTATATTATCTATCGAATTGGATCAGAGATTTTTCTTTCTAAATTCGAATTTGACCTAATCACAAATTTTAAAAAACTATTGATCTTATAAAAATAGATTGGACTGATTTCTGTTAGATCTGAATTCCATGTTCATCCTAATCTTACATCTCCAAATAACTATATATGCCCACAAAGAATAAGGATCATCGCATGGACTTTGTTATATAAAATTTATGATAATTTTTTATCACATAAATAAATATAAGATTTTACGTTAAAGATGTAATACAATTTAAAATTTATGAAATTATAAAATTTTAAAGGTATATAATTAATTTGTCAATCAAGATAAAAGAATCAATAAATTATATATAATTTTTATATGATTGAGTGTTCCAATATTCCTCAATCCATTTAGAATTATAATTAATTGATTAAGTTGACCAGATGGATAGATTAAATTTGACAATCTTAATAGGCCGATCAAATATTTTAGCTATAAAAGACGTAAATTAAGCTTAAAACTCGTATTTAAAAAATCAATAAATTAATGATTGCCTAGATTTTAGAAAAGAATAGAATTAGTGAATAAGGGGAAGAAAAGTTGAGAAAGATACTTTTTAGTTGTGAACCGCAAAGATAGTTCATGGAATCATTTTTATTGAGAATGAAGAAAGACATGCCCAGCGACAAAGTAACCCAAGTGGACCTTACAGTACTTAAAGTGAGTTGACTGAACACAGAACACGTATGCATAAATAATAATATGGTTTGATTTTAAAGAGAGAATTTTCATGCACGTAGCAATCTTATATCGGCTTTTTGGGATTCCTTTGCCTACTCCAAGATTTTGCATCTTCTGCAATGTTTGTATGCTACCATATTCCATTAAGACGCATCAGACTTCTCTTTTTCTAAATACTTCTTGAAAATCATTGCTTGTTTATTTCATACATTAAGATTTGCGCAACATTTTTCACATATAGAATCTTTGAAAGTTTTAAATTATGACTGTTGTATTTGATTTGATAATTTAAGTAATTATTAATCATTTAAAATATGAATTGATTTATTAACTAGTATTAAATATTAGGAAGGATAAATTGTCTAAATTTAAAATATGAAAGACTTATTAAATATTTAGTCTCAACAAATACATGAAATTATAAAAAGTTAATTTAACTCATAATAACCTAAAAAGCTATAAGACAAAAATTTTGGGAGGGACAATAGGTCTTTCCGCTCTTTACGTATCTTTATCTCTATTCACAATATCATAATTTAAATGTATGAATTTATTTAAATGATCTAACATCATCTCGTCAAATCAACTAATAGTTTATTGTATCTCCATACTTTCTTATAACCTTTAAAAAATAACTAAAAAATAATCGCTTAAAATTCAAACACTAAAATAATAAGTTTATATACAATTCTCTTACCAATAAATTATAATAGTTTATTAACATAAAGGGAAATCCCATAATTAACTTATCGTTATTATTATTATTATTACCAAAGAAACATAAAGGGAAATCCCATAAACTTTATTGGTATATATACTTATTATTATTATTACTACGTCTAAATGTTTTTTTCTTGGCTACAAACAAAGGATAGAAAGAAGGAAAAAGGTACCTTTATGTTAGTGGCACAACACCTTACGAGATACCTATAAGATGCTAACATTCGATTTTATCTTGGTGAAAAATGGAAATTAATTAATTAAAGAAGGATGGGATAAAATTTGGACCATTTTCTTTATTCATCTCTTAACTATGACAGCACAAGTTCCAAAGATTTTCAATTTGGAATATGCCTTTTTGGAGAGAACATTTGGTTCTAATCCTACTAAATAGTTTATGGAAATAGAGAGAGAGAAAAAACCAAGCGAAGAATTTTTTTTTATTGTGTTTGATATGCTTATGAAATACGAAAATAAAACAGTGGCCTTGACCATTTAAAAGGAAAAATTTTCTTTTAGTCCCTTAAAACTATAATATTATAAATAAGTCTAATAAAATAACAACACTTTGACCCTAAATTTATTTTAAAATTTATGTTGGGCCCCTAAAAATTATGACTTTGCCCTGCTTGACACTCTATTCATTTTTCTTTTTAACTTTTATTCAATAATTTTCAGTTGAAAAATAATACAAATATAATTATTCATAAAATTATTGTAGGTTAATAGAGTACGTATTAAATGAATAATTTAATCTAAAATTATTGTCAATCACTTGTCGTGATCGAAATAATTAGTGCCTATCACGTCAATATACCAAAGATTTGAAGATTTTGATCATTGTCCATGTCATTTTCATCGAGAAAGATACTGAAAGTTGAGTTATTTTTTAATTGTATATTCATATGTCTTAAATATTACGAAAAAATTTAGTTAACGAAATATAAGATAATTTTTAAAAATAAAATTATTGAAATATAATATTATTATTATGAGAAAGTTAGATTACCTAATTTTATTTGTTTAGTAGGAATGTATTTTTCAATATATAATTATATGAATGTATTTTTTATTAAATTATCTTTGTGATATATGTCTTTTTTATTAAAATTCATAGAAATATTTTAATTGTTACACTATATAACTTTTAAAGAAAAAATATATTTAACATATAATTAATATAATTACTATATCAAACTTATATTTTTCAAATAAATTCATAAGTATCATATTTATTTATATAAAATATAATATCATATGAAAAAAATAATTTTATGACTCGAGTGGACAAAAATATTATTTTTCAACGTATAATATCTATTTTTTTAATAACTTAAAGTTAGATATTATTTTAAATAATTACATGTTTTACAATAATATCATTTTCCACCTCTAAAATTATAAACGATTAATATCTTAAATATTAAATAATTTTAACTACTCAAAATTTTTAATATTTTACTAAATCAAGATTTTTGTATATTACTATTATGTTTATAATTTTGAGTAAAGTACAGAGAATAAAATTGAGAATGACTCATATA
Organism: Hibiscus syriacus; assembly: GCF_006381635.1. NCBI lineage: Eukaryota > Viridiplantae > Streptophyta > Magnoliopsida > Malvales > Malvaceae > Hibiscus > Hibiscus syriacus. Next base: position 2,198,484 of record NW_024062752.1, on the reverse strand, counting down.
AAAAAATTATTATTCTAGAAGTATTTTTGTTCACAGTGGTGAGAATTGTAACAAACCGAAATTTGAAAAAAAAAGATATATAATTGTAATTTGAAGTTTTAATTAAGTAATTTGGTGAACTTTGGGGACTAAATTGAAAGTTTTTAAAAATTTGTATCTTGTTTTAGAGTTAAAGGAAATTCAGGACCAAACCTTGAATTTACCTAAAAAAAGTTGGTAAGTTTAGTTAATATATACGTGTAATTGGTTTCTGAAATCAGAAACCAATTGCTCCCAAAATCCTCTCTCCCAACCTCAACTTCCGACAACGATCCCGTCTGAATTTCGATCGTCGTTTTGAACCTACCATCGTGTTCGTTATCGAGTGAGGAACAATTTCTTAAATTAATTGAAGTGAAACGCTGCCAAACGCCGAGAATTTCCAGTCAAAGTCTCGACGTTTTTTTTAGCTCAATCGCCGAGAAAATCTTAAATTCATCTCCGATCGTTGCTCCGTTTACGACACCTCCCGCACCATCGTGTTCCTTGAGCCGTTCCGAATCCGCCGATGCTATCCTCGGTCTCCGTCGATGGCGGCGCGTGGGGAGGTGAAGCGGTCAAAATTTCCGATTTGATGAAATCGAACTCTCCGCCGTTCAAAAATTTAAACCGATTTTGTAAGTATCTCGAAATCGCTCAAAATAATTTTTAAAAATTTTCCGTGAATTTGACGCAGACAGAGGACACCCCACGCGCCACCACTGCACGTGGGGAAGTTCGAAATGACTGGTTTAACTGGTTTGACCGGTTCCGACCCGACCCGTTGATCGACCCGACCCGACCCGTTGACCGTTGATCGGGTGACATTTTAGGAATTAATTTGAAATGGGTGCTATTTTAGGAATTAATTCGAAATGGGTGCTATTTGGGAATTTAATTCGAAAAAGGTGCTATTTGGGAATTTAATTAGAAAATGTGCTATTTTGGGAATTTAATTCGAAAATGTACTATTTAGTAATTATTTTAAAAAGGGTGCTATTTCTGTAAAATGATTGACGTTGTCTCCTTTACCAAAACTTTGACCGGATTTGACCGGCTATTAAATAACCGTTAATCTTTTCCGAGAATACTATCCTGATATTTTTCAACGTCCGAATCCGTTTTTGGGGTCGGTTTCACAAAATTCAAACCCGAAAGTCTCCGAATCGTCAGTCAAACCCGTTGACTTTGATTTTGACCAAGAATTCAAATTTTCGGAAAGTCATACTTTATGTTTTTCGATGTCCTGAATCTGATTCCGAAGTCCGTTTTGCCAAATTCTGACCTGAAATTCCCGAATCGAGCTTGTAAACCCAAAAGGCTTAATATTTTAATGTTTTGATTATTTAATTGAGATTTGGTTAAGGAATTGATTCAATAAAAATATTTTATGAAGGTACTCGTGTTTCACCTGAGCAATGATCAATTAGGTCCGGTGTTGTCCGTTCGTTAGATCAGCCTGAACCGCGTACTACGAGAATTACCCGTAGGTTTTCGTATATTATTTAAATAATATTTAGATTATTTATAATAGGTTTCCAATATGAATTTTTCCAATTCGTAGGATCTAGCGCCGTAGCAGAGCGTGATCGACAAAACCAATAATAAGCTTCCCTATTTGATTTCTCAGACTGTTACATGTGTGTTTCATGACAGCGTTATTTTATTGTTTTAAAAATATTGTTTGAATTGTTTTAGATTGGTGATAATTCATAAATTGTTATGACATGATACATGATACGTGATTCCTGAATATTGATTTCCTGATATCTGATTTCTGTATATGGTTTTTTTTAAAAGCATGAATTATTCACCAATTTTACTTTAATACATATTGTTTATTACTGACATTGGGGGGAAAATTGTTGGAGGAAGAATACTTGCAGGCTCTTCGGCTTTGTGCTCAGGGCCTTACTGGACGTGACGGAGTGTATGGTTATGAGGAACCTACACATTTTGTTCGTGACGGATGGGGGTAGTGTTCATATTTTTAAATAAAACAAACATATTTGATGAAATGATTTTATTGAAATATTTTATTAAAATGTTTTTATACACTGGTTGAAGCACACTGGACTTTTTAGCTCATTCTATAGTTTTTACTTTTTCAGATAACAGCATACCGTAAGCTAGCAGATTTGACATCAAGGGAGATCAACTACTTATTTTGTACGAACATATATCTCTACATGTTTTTCGTTGTATCTGGTGACATGTATTTGCTATCGTTTTGGATATATCTGTATTATTAATATAATGTATTGTAAGATATTTCAAATAAAAAAAAACCTCTGAATGAGACATGTGACCACTTAGTTTGGGTCTAACTTACAGACTGGGTCCGGGGGTTACAAGAATTGTGTAATACCTAAGAATTTGGAAGTAATGACATTCTCATCATTTTAACTAAAAATTACTACTATTAGTAATAAATTATTATCTGGTAATGATATTTTATGTGAATCAAACGTAAGAATATAAGTTCGAAAAGGATTATTTCCCTTTATAATGATATTTTCTGCAAACTAAATGCCCTTTAAAGATCTTTATGTTTTCTCAATATTTTTTTTCATTATCTTGGTTAAGTAACTCGAAATTAATATTTAAAAAAATTAATTAAGAGTAGTAAAATTAATTGTAAATATAAAATATATAAGTTTACATAAAAATTAAAAAAATCATGTATAAAATGTTTTTATTATAATCAACTATAAATTATAATAAAATTATATGGGAGTACGTTAATTTTTTTTAATAAGGGAGTACGTTAAATTTTAAATCTTAATATATATAATTATTTATTTTAATGTTTACAAAACATAAAAGAAAGGAAAAAATAGGAATTTTTTACGGCGTACGTCACATACCGTAACGTACCATTAAAAGGACATACCGAAACACACCACAAACAAATTTATTTTTATTACGTAAATATAAAAAATATAAAGATTAAATAAATCATTTATTAAAAAATAATTATAATTTTAATAGAATTATAATTAAATTATATTTGTATGGTAAACTACATGTTTAGTACCTAAATTATCACTTTTGTTCCAATTTAGTACCTCAACTTTCATATTTTACAAAATCATACTTAACGTTTTTTTGTTTCATTTTAGTACCCCACCGTTAAAAAGTTAACGACATAGCTAACGTGGTATTTTTTATTTAGATAAATTACACGATTCACCACTCAACTATCTTCTTACTTTTATTTTGGTCACTTAAATTTAAGAATTTTCAATATAATCATTGAACTTTCAAATTACTTGTATTTTGATCTATATTGATGATGTGAATTATTTTATTATTATTTTTAGTATGGCACGGAAAATTTATTATTATTAAAGTCAAATGAAATTTAAAATCAAAATCGAAATTCTTAATCTTAATCTTAATCTTAAATCTCCAAAGCCCACCACCGATCTAAACTCATCCTTAACTTCATCTTCATGAAACAATGAATACCCAAGAACCCATACTAGCCCTTGTTTTTCCTTTTAGTTCCTTCTTTTCCCTTGCATGAGACAATGCTACGATTGAGTGAAACTACACAAAAAAATATAAAAAAATAACCTTGTAGACCATACCTATCTTTATCAAGTTTTTTTTCTTCTTTATTTATTCTTTTCATTTTGATTTTATGATTAGGCCCGTGAAAGTAAAAAGGGGTAATGCTACTTTTGTTTGGTTGATGATATAGTGAAATGGGTTATCTTTATTTTACCTGGAAAATGAGAGAAAGTATTGCAAGAAAATAAGTATAAACAGAAATCTAGTTTTTTTTTTGTTTTTTTTTCATACTCTTTATCTCTTCTTTATTTTAGTTTTACTTTTTCTAGAACTACAACATTTTAAGTGGAAATGAGGAAGCATGGATGACAACTTCCTTCTCATCCACTTCATGCGCTTTCCCTTGATGTTTTTGTTTTTTATATAAAAAATTCTAAGCTTTATGTTGTTTCAATTATGGGTATTGAGCAAAGTTTACATTTTTCTTAGCTTACATTTGTGAAGGTGATGGTGGTTGCTGTATTTTTTACACTTAAATTTGTTTCTTTGTGTTCAATTGTTTCCAGTTCGCAAACGTTTTTTCAATGGATTCTTATGTGGTGGTCGGAGGGTGATGTCGGTGAGATTGGGGTTTGGATCAACGATTGGGGTTTGGGGACTAAGGGTTGGATTAAAATTATAAAATTTTATTTATATTTTAAATCGTATTTGATATTAAATATTAATTTATCATGTCATGCTAAAAATTAATAATAATATAGTCTGAGAGTATCAAAATAGAAGTAATTCAAAAGTTTAATGATTAAATTCAAAATTTTCTAACTTTAGTGATCAAAATAGGGGCGAAATGAGTTGAGTGATGAGCTGTGTAGTTTACCCAAATAAAAAATATCACGTGTCATTAACTTTTTAACATGTGATACTAAAATGAAACAAAAAGTAAACGTTAGGCATGTTTTGAAAAAAATTGAAAGTTGAGGTACTAAAACGGAATAAAATAATAGGTTAGATATTAAATGTGTAGTTTACCCTTTTTTAATTAAAAATAATAGGAGCAGTTGATTTTCCGGTGAACTGAAGTGCTAAATGTTGTAGCAGTTGATTTTTCAACGAGTGAAGGTGGTCGCCAACACTGACTGATGCTGCTGATTAATTCTAACTTATATAAGTTAAAAATATTAATTATAAGCAAATTAAATTACTTAAATTGATTATTATTTTTAATAAAAAATATAATTTTATTAAAATTATAATTAAAATTTAATAAATGATTAATTTTAAATAAATCTTTATACTTTTTGATATTTACATAATAAATACCAGGGAAAATTGTTGTTGGCTCATTTTCTTGGTTTGCTTCGTGTTTTTCCACTCTTAGAGAAATGCGAAGTGCAATGTGTACATTGGCAACTTAAGGGACTTACCCTAGGACTAGGAAAACGTAGGAACAACCTCCCCAATCCCCTCTTATCCCTTGAGCTAAAAGGCAACAACTTGATTTTGAGAGGACCAATTTCTTCATTCTTTGCACAGAAAATGCCTTCATTTCAACCCAAAAATGAGAGGGAAAAGCAGGTCGATAATGAAAAATTAAGCAAAATGATAACAATACCTGCTTTTGTGTATCCATTGTAGCTAACTTTATTCTACAATGAAATCTCACTTCATCTTTAAGTTTTCCCTTATAAACTTATTTAATTGCAATTCATTTAGTAAAATAAAAATCCAAATTTAACAGTTGAATAAATACTGGTATTTAAATTTTAGATTCGTTGAAAGTGATTTTTCTTTTAAATAAAAAAGAACTGATAATCACTAAATTTAATAGAGGAAATTTTTTTCTCTTAGGGAGGAGGCAGCTCGGGTTTTTGGTGTGGTGGGGGTTCGTCCTGAAAACTTGTGAGATTTGGGATGAGGTTCGACTGAGGGAGGACAACCTGGTACGGCAGAAGCTCATGTGGTTTCATTTGAACGTTCCGAGGCACACAATCATAGTGTGGATGGCCTTCTTGCATAGGCTGCCAACTCGTGACCTACTGTTACGTATGGGGATTCTGGTGTCGGGTGAGTGTGTGATGTGTGGAAGGGAGGATGAGTCTCATTCGCATCTATTTTTTGGGTGTATAGATTAAGATTAATAGCATTTGTAAAGATAGGTGGGTTTGGGGATGGGAATCCAATGGGTTTCAACCCGACCCGACACGATTGAGTCGGATTTATTAAAAACAATTCGGGTTCAGATTGGGTCGGGGGTTTTTAGAGGTTGTGCTCGGGTCAGATTGAGTTTGGGTTTAGGGTGAAAAAATCCGGCTTGAGAAAAACATATAATTTACCGTTATATTTACGAATAATTACAATAACGCCCCTCTATATATTCTTTTTTCAATTAAATCTCTATTTTTATTAAATAAAAATAATATTTTTTAATAAATATATTATTTCGGGTCAGGTCAAGTCGGGTTTAGATTTTATCCCAAAAAATTCAGTAGAGTGGAGGGTTTATATTTTTCGAGTCGAGTCGGATTCGAGTGGAAGATGTATAATTTTCGGGTAGGATCGAGTTGATCGAAAATCCGACCCGACTCGACCCATGCCCATCCCTAAGTGGGTTCCTCAAGTGTGTTCTGCTTGGGGACTTTGTTCTTGAGTATCTGTTATTTGTTGGGTACTCTTGAAATTGTATTGGATTTTCTTTAGATTTAATGAATACATTTTATTGAAAAAAAATTATATATTGATTTTGTCATTGACATTTAAAATAACTCAATTTAAATTTGAGAAAATAATTTCAGTGACCGAAAATACCTTATAATATACGATTTTAACCAACTTTTTTGAATTTGCGAAAATGAGCAACAAATTCGCAACGCGAACTCCAATTTCGCAACATAGTTTCCAAATTCGAAACGCGAATTTCCAAGATTCGCAACTCAGTTTTGAAATTCGTAACTCGAATTTCTTTTCCGCAACGCGATTTTACAAATTCACAACGCGAATTTGTAAATCGTAACACAGAATTCAAATTCGCAACACAGAAGTCAAATTCACAAAGCGCGTTTATTTTCGCAACGCGAATTTTATTTTCGAATTCGAAATACAATATTAATTTCGCAACACAAATGTAAAAAGTATAATCGCAACTCATAACCTAAAACCCTAAATCACAAATCAGTCCCATATCCATCTCTCACTCTCTACGACGTCCCCATCTCCGGCGACATCCGTCCCCATATCCGGCGACCCCCCTTATCTCCATCTCAGAGCCACATTCTCACAACCATTCACAACCACAAATAGAAAATCAACCACCGAGAGTTAGTTTTTTAATTATTTTTATTTTGAAATTTTTGTATTATTATTATTAGATTTTTCATATTTAAATTGATGATAAATTTACTGGTAATTTCAATATATAGATTAACCATTTCACTTAGATTGCTTAGTAAATTCATTCAGTTGCTGTCAATACTGCTAAACTGTTTAATCTTTAACCCTGTGAAGTTAGTATTTGTCTTTTGGTTGAAGTAATGCAATTCATTCAAGTTTCAATTTGCAGAAGAATAGTTTTTGAAACTTAAATTCACAACACGGAAATAAAATTCGCAACATGAAAATCGTAACGCGAAAATGAAAATCGCAACACGATTTTAGTTTCGCATTGCGAATTTCATTTTCGTGTTGCGAATTTAAGTTTCAAAAACTACTCTTCTTCTGCAAATTGAAACTTGAATGAATTGCATTACTTCAACAAAAAAACAAAGACAAATACTAACTTCACAGTGTTACGAACTTAAGTTTTAAGAATAAACTACTACTCTTTATGTTGTCCTTGAACCTGCACTAAACCTATATGTTGTCCTTTTAAATGTTTATATAATTGCTTACTTCTGGAATGTTATCTGACGCATTTTGTGAACTATGATATAATAATGACTTGGGTGAATACCGTGCTAGTTTGAAACATATTTGGCTATATTTCCCCTGATTAATATCATGTCTGTTTATAGTGTATAATTTGTAGTTTTTGATATATCTAACTTGGTATGATAATGTAACACCCCCAACCCGTACCCGACCCAGATACGAGTCCGAGGTGTCACATTGACCAGTCAAAGCATATACTTTATAAAAGAAACCATAGAAAATTTAAAACTTATATTCTATAAGAAATTCTTTTACATAAAAGTGTTAAAACCTTAACAGACTCCATCAGACCGTACATATTTAGTGACTTAGTTACATGCCAACATACTGAATTATATGACACGACGTACTTTACAAAATATTTCTGATCTGAACTTTACGCGGAGATATGCTGCTTTACGGATCCCAAGCTTGATCTTCTGATTGATCCACACCTACATGTAAGACACTTACACGCTAAGTCATAGACTTAGTGAGACATGGAAATACATAAAGTAAACTAACCAATACATGAACATCCCATGTAACACATATTATACTTATATACCTATTAAACCCATCACTTACCAGTTTATCCTTACTTATTTCCTTGTCATTGATTCAATTCCATCATATGAGCATATATTGAACATAAACATATATATATATATATATATATATATATATATATATATATATATAATATAACTTCAAACACAATAATACATGAATAATTACTATGATCATATCATACATAACCATATCACATCTCATATCACTATTACCCATATACACTTGTTACCATTATTATCATATGATCCTAACTTATCACTCATACATATCACATATCACATGTACCATTTCATGAGAAACACACATATCATTATATCAAATTATGGTTTCTTTTCAAAGCCCATGCACACTATTGAGAACTTAAGGTATGTGAGTACATAGAGGTTGTGCACAATGCTGTCACCACAGCTCGTATAAATCCCACTAGGGGCGCGTAGAATTTGTCCCGAAGGACCACGTAGATGTCCCGAAGGACAACATATAACACATATATCCCGAAGGACCGCGTAGACCTTCGACTCTTGGCATGCCAACTATACCTATAGCTCTCATAACACATGACATGGGAATTATCTTTTACCTCATTACACATTCCCATATTCATATCACGTAGTTCTTTCACATAGCTCTTTATCACATTTCATATGATCACATAGTCACGTAGTTTACTTTCACGTAGCATTTTTTCCATGAACTTCACATTATTCATCCTTTTCACATATGGTCACATCACATAGTTCACATATACCTTTTTCTCGTATGCATATAACATATTATTTCTTATCTTTTAACTTATATTACATATGCATGAAATCTTATGCCTTATTATCAATCTCATAGATCACTATCATACAACACATATTCATGTCATTCATTTCACATACATAATATATCATATAGCAGTCTAATAGAAACACATACGAGTCATATTGCTTTCACATATATTTTATCATACATCTAACACCATATCACTACATGTTTATACTTTAGTACTTATATCATTTAATATCGGAATTGGACTCATCGCAAGTCTTAATTCCTTAACATAACGTACACTTATTATCATGTACTCACCTGGTCTCAATGAACACTCTTAAGCTCTTGTTTTCTTTGCGTATCTTACTCTATTGACCTATCCAAACTTTGCTTTCGATCGATGTCTACACAATCATATATTTATACTATCAGTATCCCATTGATATACTATAATCTATAATTTCTTAGACTTAAAGAAAGATTTATTTCATTTCCTATTGAAGTGCATCGGTACATTATACCACGCATCGATGCATCCTTTAACATGTGCATCGATGCACTACCCATACATCGGTACACCAATCACCTTCGATGTTTTCATTTTTTTAAGGGGGTGCATCGATGCACTCCTTATGCATCGATGCACTAATGGCATTCGATGTTCATTTATTTGAGAGTGCATCGATGCACATTGAAGATGAATCGATGCACACTACCCATAATTTACATCTTGAGCACGAAAATGGCTTGTTTTGACCCCAAATTCTACTTAGTAATCCCTCCTTGAACCTTAAAACCTATCTATACATATATAAACCTTCTTATAACACTATAACACTTTACCATCTCCCATAATCTACCATAATTCTTGAATCAAAGAATTTCATTAAATTTTCCATGTGTTCTAAATTCAATTCTATCACCTCTAACTTCTTAATTAACCCTTTGACAAGTCAAATTCATTATTGGAACTTCAAAAACCTTTTTATAACAAAAGTTCATTTCTAAACTCTTAATAGAAATTCCTTTCTAATTCTTTCCTCTTGGTGTTTTAAGCTTATATAAGCTTTCCTTAAGCTTATATAACACTCAAAGAATAAAACACAACTCAAATATTCAAGAATTAACCATAAAAATTAAAACTCACCTTTGAGGCTTAAGCATGAACACACGGGAAGAAGAAATAAAGAAGAAAAAGAAGAGTTCCAGATAACTCTCCAAACCCACGTGTTTCATTCTTATAAAAGGAAGAAAATATCTTTTAAACTAATATTACCATGATGCCATTAAAATCCTTTCATATTTACCCTTTCATCCACTAATGAAATATCCTTATTAAAATTCTTGAACTTTCAATTTTTCCCAAATTAATCCCCAAATTTAAAAAATTCTCATTTTTGTCATTAACCCTGATTTCAGGATGTTATAGATAATATTTTTGTTAGGATTTTTTTGGCTTCATTGACTTTAAGGAATAAATTAAGCCTAGCCACTACAATTGCGTCGACACTTACACCTATACAAAGAAAGTTGTTTGAGAATACTTGTTTCGGGCCATGGATGAAAGTACAACATCCAGGTGGAGATGCTACGTTGACCCATTTGTTTATTCAGACCATGACTAACGATATATCCGAGAGGATACAACGTGGTGATGAAGAGATATGGTTTTATTTTCCACCGGTGTATACTCGTTTTGGGCGGGAGGAGTTTTGCTTAATCATTGGTCTACGTTTCGGACGACACGATGAAGTAGGTCCGTACACTAGTCATATCGCCCGCCCATCATGGTTATTTTGGGTTTTTCCTGAGCTGGCAAAGGCGAAGCCCAGTTTACATGTCGACGATTTGAAAAGATTACTTCTTAAAGATAGTTTTACTCGGATGGATGACCTTGATGTTGTCCGAGTATGCCTTTTATTACTTTTGAATGCCGGCTTTTTAGCCAAAGAGGGCAGACAACCTATTTCTCAGGATTTAATATTATTGGTAGAGGACCTAGATACATGGAACGCGTTTCCGTGGGGTTCATATCTATGGAAAGCTACCTGGAAAAAGTTGTCGTCTGCATTTGAGGATCGTCGTAGTTTGCATGGCCATGGTTCCAAATACACTTTGGTAGGCTTTATTTGGGCTTTTAAGGTAAGAATTTCTATATAATGTTTCCAAAATTATAATTAATTATTTAACAATTACTAAAATTAATGTTTGTGTATTATATTGTTTGTAGATTTGGATATTTGAGGATTTTCCCAGCATGCGTACATATGCCATCAAAAATTCAAATGATATTCCTAGAGTTATTACCTGGAGGAGGATCCGGCTGTTGGATTGGGAATATTTACTATCATATACGACGATGAATAATGTAAGTTAACACAAATACTACCATATATAAACAAGTTATTACTAGTAGACGTTTGACTTTGTTTGAGCTTTTATATTGTTAGAAGGCAAACTATCAATTACAGAGGCTGACACCCACATAGGCTGAGCTTGCCACTGATTGGTGGCAAGCTAGTAGGCATTTTTTTTATGAGAAGGATGATGAGCACCCCTACTTCGAGAGCCATCACCTGATCGAGCCGATTCTACAGCTCGACACCGAGAGCCATCACCTGATCGAGCCGATTATACACCTCCACACCGAGAGCCATCACCTATTTCATCACATCATCGAGCCTCTTCTCCACCATCACCTCATGATAGGAGTCCGACAAAGATACCACGACATTTATCTCCCCGTTCTTCACCTCCACGGGATGAGTTAGGGGAGTTACGTAATGAGGTCAGTGCTTTGCGTGATGAGGTCGATACTTTACGTGATGACAATGGTGCATGACGTGATGAGGTACGGTCTTTAAGTGGTGAGGTAGATATTTTACGCGATGACAATGGTGCTTTACGTGGTGAGGTATTTACTTTACGTGACGAGGTAGCCGCTCTACGTGAGATTGTTTCATCGTTGCAGAATGCGGTTCATACTCTACGCAATGAGGTAAGTTTGTTTAATACTATACTAAAAATGCAAATAACCTTTTTTCGGTATTATTTATTTATTTATTTACTGATTTATGTATTAATTTATTTTTAGTGACCCGATAAGGTAGATGCTTTACGTCGGGTTTTTCTTGCACGACGGGGTTCACGTATCAGATGTCGTAGACGTGCCATTACGTATCATTTCACCCCAATAGTTCCAAGACTGCGTAAGAAGAAACCCAATTCACCTGTCATCGTTCAAGAGGCCTCTCCCATCGTTCAAGAGGCATCTCCCATCGTTCAAGAGGCCCCTCCCACCGTTCAAGAGCCTAATTCACATGGCATACTATGTCGACATATTGATAAACCTCTTATCGTTCCCGATATGATGAATCAGAGTTGGCTTTCATATCAGTTGCCGGCCAGTACCATTCCGCAGCACGAGATGAGCACACTACTAGACACAATTATGGATAATACCCTTTGGGCTAAGACTGCAGTTGATTTTTATCTACATGAGCGGAGCCAGGGGTGTTACACTGACATATGCAAAATCGACAATATACATTTGTTTCTTGAGTGGTCTTGTGGGGTGTTTTATTAGGGGTTGAAGAGAATGACTATTTCAAATGGGGGTAAGTCTTATATTCTTCTTATATTGATTTTGATTATTTTTTTAAAATTTATTAAATTCACTAATATATGTATTTTTTTATAAAACAGCATATTGATGCATGGGTGTCACGTATTCTGATTATAAGAAAATTGAAGAAAATAAAAAAGACGCGATGGACTATTATGCCTTCGTCTTTTCACGCAGCTCACTTGAAGGATCAGAGAGACGCTTCATATGCGTTGGGTAATGGAAAAGCTATCATTTATCCTGCGTGATGGGAGGTCGATAAGGTTAGTATTTATTTTTGCATATTTAAAGGTGTTCATAAATTTTACTTGACATGCACAATTGAATTATTATTTATGATTGCAGGTGTTTATCCCTGTTATAGAACATCGTCATTGGATTTTCGTCGAGCTTCAGCTCCCATCCCTGAAGACGGTAGTATATGACAACATGTTGAATTATATTTCATTGTCTGATTTGAAAGATATTATTTGTAGGGGATGGAGCGATCATTTGGCTAAATACTTAGATGCGATTGATTATTGGACTAATTCAGGAAACAAGAAGCCAAATAAGTTAAAAGTTACGATGATGAGAGACGAGACAGCGCCACAACAAACGTCAAAAGCCAGAGGGGATTGTGGTCCTCTTGTATGCATGTGCTTGAAACATATGACGAGAGGAGGTAAACAGTTTATACGTCCCACATATAGAGATAGAGGTGCAGTAGAGTTGTGGTTTCGGCATTTTATGGCTAGAGAGATATATGCGAGACGTTGCTTACCTGCATCCGCGTGCTGAAAGTGTGCATAAACAACCATTTGTTATTGGTAAGTTTGAGCAAGTGTTGTTAACATATATACTCTTTGTTGGTTTGAAAATGGTTGGTTAAGTACCTAGAATTCAATAGTTTCAGCTCATATTTGTTGGTTTTAGATGTGTAGAAAATCTCATGGCCATAACGTTTCTGTAGGTTAATCCTTCAAGTGAGTTGCGTGAAATTGATGTATTTGGATGTAAGCTCTCTATTTTAGGAGCATTTGGATGTACTGTCTAGGGCTAATTGATGTATCAATGTAATGTCAATTGTAAATAAGAATTTTTTTTTGTTTAATTGATTTGTTGTTTAATTTAAATCTGTATTACGTTGAAGGCAAAAAAGACATGTTGAAGGTACACCACCTTTAAGAAAATGAATTTCGTAACGCGAAAGTTAAAATCACAACGTGAAAGTCAAATTCGCGTTACGATTTTCATTTTCGCGAGCCGAATTCGATTTTCGTGTTGCGAATTTGATTTTCGTATTGCAAATTTGACTTTCGCGTTGCGCATTCAATGAAAACACCTTAAAAAGATAACAGACAACAATCTGATAAGTGATAACAACTGAACAAATCATAGCAATGTTCAAACACAAGTTACTAATGCATGTCTAACTGAAAATGTATGCATTCACACATAAAATACACATAATACAACGTTTGCATTTAAAAATCACCTAAGTTAATAGTCCCAAAAGGTGAAGCCGGTTGTGATTGGATTTTGATTTTGATTGCGATTTTGATTTCCTTTTGCTTGGCACCATATGAGCTTTGGATTTTGATAAGGATCCATATTTTGGTAGAGGAAAAGATGATTGTGATGGCACTGGTGATCCACAGGTCAACCTTGTATGACCACTTTCCTTGCACCGACTACATGTCGATATCCTCTTCTCTTCACCCTTAGACGGTATACGATCATGATTTTTTGGTCGGCCAGGTAGACTTCTGTCCATGACTGGTGACAAAACTGTTTGTAAGTCATATGGTACGTCCCACTCAGAAGGATGTGGAATAGGGTAGACAATCTCGTCATAAGTGTGTCGATATACTTCTGTAGTGTAGCAATCCATAGCGTATGCGCTTGAATCATCTTGGTTTAGATGAAGAGCAACTTTTATAACATGGCCAAACGGATAACCATATGTTTTCCATTTCATACAACTACACGTCTTTGCATTTAGACCGACAAGCTCATTTAAGTTATTATCCAATACTTCAAACAAAGTGTTTGAACATGGTTCAACTCTCCATGACGTTGACTTCACAACACGTTTCGTTTTCTTTTTTTCAGTCCATGGTGTAACACAATGTTCCAATGTTCATGTAAATTTAAATAAACAATACTTAGTAAAATCTATTAAATATGATAAGTTATGAATTTAAAGAAATAATACCTGCATGGTTTCTTTTCTGGTAGTACCACTGTTGAATAGAGGCTTGAAAAAACTCCATTACCATAGTAATGGGTAATTTTCGAGAATGACGACTTAGAGCGTTGATTGATTCTGCACTATTAGACGTCATGAAACCATATCTTGCTCCAAGTTGATGTACTCTTGACCATCTTTCAAACCTGACATCTTCTAGTGTTTGAGCATATTGAGGCAAAACACGTCTTAAACAATTTATATGCTTATTAAAATCCACTTCCCGATAAGCTTTTATAGCCTTCCAGTATGTCCATTTGTGATTTTTTTATACCAGCAGACATTGATTTTAGATTTCTGTACAAATGAACACTACAAAGTCCATGAAAAGCATCTGGGAAACACCTTCTAACAGCGTTGTCAATTGAGTTTGCCCTATCGGATATGATTGTCAGATTTCTAATAGGACCTATGCAATCCCTAACCCTACAAGAAAATATACCTTTAATGACACACAAACGATGACACACGCTAATTTATGACTTGCAAAACATGTGTGTCATAAAAAATGGCATGTTTCTTAAAATCTTAATGATTTATGACTTACAATAATGTGTGTCATATTTAATAGTCATAATCTAAAAAATTTAGCAAATACACGGAATACACTTTTCATTGTGTGTCATCTCTAAAGGTCATCTTTTAATTTCCCCCCTATAATTTTCATCTTTACTTCTTTTCAGTCTCTTTTTCCAGTCTGTTTCCCTCTCTCTACGTACCCTTTCAAACTTTTCAAATACCAGCAAAAAATGCCCCCTCCCTTCCGCATTAGCATTCTCTCGTAGCCCTTTCTTTTATCTTCTCATTTTTCTTCAAAATCAGTTTTCTTTGTTTCGTTTTTGGGGGTTCTGTTTAACAATGGCAAAGGCTAATGTCGATAAGGTGAAGCGGCTAAGAGCTTAGGTTCAAAACTACGATTGGGGAAGATGTGGGACGGAGGCATAGGTGGTGAGGCTTTTGGCTTTGAATTCTGGGTCTGAGATTGAGCCTGATAGGCCATATACTGAGTTTTGGATGGGAACCCATGACTCAGAGCCAAGTTTTATGGCTGATGATAATGAAGAATGTGTGAATTTGGGTTTAAGAGATTGGATTTTGAAGACTTCTTACTGTGGAACGTCTCCGAAAGAATTCTTTGTGGAAATCGTATGTACTTAACATATTTGATTGTTTTCTTTTAGTTTTCTTTTATTTATTATTTATGTGGATTTAAAGACTGGTTCAGGTATCTTGATATACTTCCCACCACTTTTGGGAATCCGTTATGGTTTACCGATGATGAGATGTTGGAATTGAGAGAAACAATCTTGTATAGAGCAACTGAATTACGGGTAAATATAAGCATATAGTTTAACGTTTCTCTTGAAGATGAAATGCATGTAATTTGACTACCCATGATGATGAAAGTTAGTGTAATTGTTTTATAGAATTGAATTTTTTGGTTGTTAATTTTATTTTTAGACTTGAAGGCAGTGGCAATATGGAAAGTTCCTGTCCCAAAGGTAAGCAGTAATGCATTATTATTTGTAATCAATAAGCTTAATTCTCAGTATTATTGGAAACGTTCTTTAATAAAATGTAAGTTCCACTGTCAATATGCCTTTTGTTCCTAATATTTTCTGTGTTGTTAATTAGTTCCCTTTGTTTGGGGCTCTGCTGCTATGCTTTTAACTGATATATGAATTTCTTGTTTTTGCCTTTATGATATCCTTTGTGTATTCTATTTTTCATGCATATAGCATCACAAGCCTATTTCAAAGTTAAATTACTATTAATAGTCTATTCCCGAGGACATTTAACTTATATGTGACTTCTTTGGTTACCAACTGATCGATATGTAATTTAGTAATCTAATTTGCTAAATCAGTGCGATTAAGTAATTCATGTTTCCATACTTTATGCATTATTGTCCGTCTTTCCCACCTTAGAGGGATTGTAATTGGAGTTCTATGTGCTAAGGTGGGTATTTGAGTTGTACTATATTTCCCGTTTAGAAGTTGTGAATTAAGCATGCTGATAAACATAATTGAATTATTTTGATTCTTAGTTTTGACATAATTGGACTGCTTAGCGTTGTACTATTCTTGTTCCTTATCACTTCATTTTCAATTTTCTTTTGTAGATATACAATGAGTAAATAACAGATTTATTGGATCCAAATCAAAGAAACCTGCAGGTAGAATGGATTTTGTGCTATAATTTTGGGAAGGGTTTGGGAACAGCTGGTGCATCTGATGTTCCTACTAGTTCAGTTGAAGCCAATGCTCATTCGCAGCCTATTTCAAGAGTTCTCGACTCTGAAGTAGCAACTTCAAAATTGTAGAAGAAGCTAGAGGAGTTGCATCTAATATCTTATAATCTGTTAGTATCTTCTTGTGATAATCTGAGAACATTCTTGGTTTTTTGTTTTCAAATAGCCATAGGTGATGGATATTATGTTTGTAACTTAATGTGAATATATTGTATGCAAATGGATTGCTTATATATAATATGATATATATATTTAGTATTATGAGGCATTAAATGTGATTTAGTTTGATTATTTGTCAATCTACAATATATATATATATAACAATAATTTACAAAATACAACAACGACACACGAATGTGTCATCTTTTTTAATGGCGTGTGCTTCAATGACACGAAATGTAAGTCATACATGCGTGTTATAAATTTATGACATACAAATGTGTGTCATCTTAATTTATGACGGGGGCTTCAATGACGCTCAATGAACGTCATAAATGTGTGTCATAAATTTATGACGCACAATTGCGCGTCATCTTAAATTCATGTCGGTGGCTTCAACGACAGGTAAATGTGTGTCATCCGTACCCATAGATGACACGCAATGCGCGTCATTAAAGGGGTTTTTTCTACTAGTGTAAGATACCCCATAAACCATGTCTATGAATAAGAGGTTTCAAATTTGCCAACCCCGTAAGCTATTGGCAGTATCCCATTGTTAGCATCCATGGCTACTGCTAATAAGTTTACTCTAAGGTATCGACCTTTCAAATGTGCCCGTCAACTATAATAACTGGGCGCATGCAAGTAATAAACGAACGAATCTACAAAATAATATACACAAGAAATATAATCATTTAAATGTGAAATGCATGTAACTAACAAAAATGAGTCAACAAAATTATATTGATTTACTAACCGCAGCACCAATGGCGATAAATAGCAACTCAAAGCGTCCATCTCTATCTGTTTTGATATGAGTTACCGACCCATAATTTTTCAGCTTTAAATTGTGACAATAAGTCGGCAGTTGGGAAAACGATGCTTCTGGCAACCCCCTCAACAATTCCAAGGCATAACATTTGGCTCTCTAAGCTTGAGAATATGAGATACTAATCTTGAACCGAGCATTCATGTCAGTCATAATTTCATGTCCCCGATATACCCTGTCATTCAAAAACATTAACTCAGCCAGAAAACCACCAACACCTTTTTGTTTGCCTGTCTATGGTGAGGAAAAACTTGGGTTCTTGAACATGTATATTTATCAATAAAAATCCTAACTTGAAACATTTCGCAATCTTTTATCCTCTTTGCAATCATACGCCACGTACAGTTTTTGTCAATCATACACATTGTTTCGAAACGATCTTTGCTTGATTTGTTAACTTTTAGTTGATAGCCATCTTCCACACATTTCGTATACAAAGCTATCTTCAAGTCTTCCTTTATATCAAAACAATCATCTTTCTTGATACGAATAACTTTTGTGTAACAATCAGCTGCTATCTTTACCAACTCTTCTTCCGGTATCTGAAGTAATTCTGGCATATTCCAGTTATACTCTCGTGGCATTTTCTTCTTTTTCTTTTCTTCGGGGACTTTTTCTTCTTTTTCTTCTTCTTCAGGGTTATATGAATTACAAAATGGATGTTCAACATGTTCATTCACAGTCGTAACTTTCTCCTCATTATCATCAACATCTTCCTCGGCAGCGGCTGTTTCATCATCAAAATTCGGGTATTGACCAATATCAAAATCATTATACGTAGGGTCTGTTTCTTCTTCTGAAACATCATCAAAATCCGAGTATTGACGAAGATCAAAGTCCGGGTATTGACCAAGATCAAATTTCGAATACTGACTAGTACTCACAATTTTTTCTGTTGGCTCATCATCGTCTAACGGGTCAATACGAAAACTAGAATTTGGTGCTGAAAGTTGATTGGGATTTGGATTAGGGAAAGGTTGTGGGTTTTGAGATTGTGTTTGATATTGTGTTTGGTATTGGAAATGTGGTGAAACAAAATTTTCTTGGTGATGAAATTGTGGTGGAACCATTAAATTTTGAGATTGATAATAATGTTGTACATTGTGAGTACCATAAACTGGGGTTGAAGAACTTAGTTGATTACTACCCGCTACTGACCCAACTTCACTACTTCTAGGTTCAACAACATACAATGTAACATCATCTTGCGAAACACTAATGTAAGCAATGAATCGTTCAACATCTTCATTGTCGGTTAATAAATAAACTTTACCTTTTCTCTGATAAGATATCCTAAATCCACTTAGAGGCTCTAAATTCAATTTCTTTGCAACACGTAACATTAGAGTTTCATAAGTTAACTTTTTTAATGACAGTTTTAGTTGAAGACTCATGGGTAAAGGCATATATTGTAAAACACCATTAACATTCTCCCATGACCCTCCAAAACACAAATCTATCCAAACATGATCAACATTAGATGATTTCATTCTACAAATTGTAAATTAATTTACTAAACAAACGAGCTATGAACTAGATATCATCACTAACTTAGAGAAAAATATACCTTTATTAAGTTGATAGTTGATAATTTGGGAGAGAAATCATTGAAAATTATATAGAAATAAAATTTATATTAAAAAAATTAGGGATGGGGAAGGATGTCGTTGGATATAGGAACGGATATCGCCGGAGAGAGTGAGAGATGGAGATGGAATGAGTTGCGATTTAGGGATTTAGGTTATGAGTTGCGATTTAGGAATTTAGGTTATGAGTTGCTGCTGCTGCGTAGTTTATATACCTAAAACATTTGTGTTACGAAAATAAAAGCTGTTGCGAAATTAAAATTCGTGTTACGAATTCGAAAATCGAGTTGCGAAAACAAAATTCGTGTTGCGATTTAGAAAATCTTGTTGCGAAAAGGAAACTTGTGTTGCGAAAAAGAAATTCGTGTTGCAAATTCAGAAATCGAGTTGCGAATTTGAAATTCTGTGTTGCGAATTTGGAAATCGTGTTGCAAATTTTAAAATTGCGTTGTGAGAAAGAAATTCGCGTTGCGATTACAGAAACTGAGTTGCGAATTTGGAAATTGTGTTGCGAAATTGAAGTTCGTGTTGCGAATTTTTTGGTCATTTTCGCAATTCCAAAAAAGGTTGGTTAAAATCGTATATTATAAGGCATTTTCGGTCACTGAAGTTATTTTCTCTTTAAACTTTGAATTTTATTTAGAGTTCAATTAGGGTACTAGACTGTTAAATTCGAAACGATACTATGATGTCTTTTACAACCACTTTACACATCGATCATCTTGTCTTGTCTTCTTTTATCACTATCAATTTAGATTTTCTCAAAACTTATTTAAAACCCACGAAATTAAACATAAAAAAATATCATTTTGCGTTTTTAATGACTTTCTCATATTTGAGGGATTTAGAATAATTGTAAAATAAAAAAAATCTAAATGATGAGAAACATTCTTATAAGAGTACAAACAATATATATTAAAACTAACATCGTCAGACAATTAATAGATAAGATGGAAGCATTAGAACATAAAATATTAAAATGTATTTTTATTGATTTTAGGTAGGTTTCATGGAAAACAAATACGAGGAAAAAGTATGATTGTCATATGAATGTTTTGATATCAATATTCCCACAAATAACTACCAGTGATAAACAACAATTGATAAAAATGGCGAGAGTTGATAATTTTGCAAAAAAAATAAAATAAGAAGAAACAATTATATCATCACGTTGTTAATGACTTGACGACCCAATATCATAATTGACTCATAAACTGAAATTCAATGTTTAAATTAAAGTATTTTAAAATTTAGAGACAAAATCGATATATCATCTAAAGTTTAGTAGCTAACGTTGCATTTTATCCAATTTAATAATTGGTATAAGCCACACTACAAAAGAATAAAAAAAAGCCTGGCCTAATTACCAGTTATTCTGTGAGTTAGACTCGAACCTTAGTTCACTTTAATATAGAGTTAAATAATATTAGAACCCGATCGATGTTATAATATTTTAAATTATAAGATATGATACATTTCAGGTCAATAAAATTAGAATAATGAAGATAATTTATTAATTTAAAATATATAAAATGATATATTTTAATTATAAAATATTAAATTCACTTTTATTTTAATTTTTACATTAAATGTGATTTAAATATAAATAAAACATATTAATTTATTAATCAATTATATATATATATATATATATATATTTATATTATCATACTATTCAATTATTTCATGTTTGAGTCCTTATAAGGTCATTTATTACCATTAACTATATTATAAATTTTATATATAATGTTCTATTTACTAGACAAATTTAGAGGTCTAGCTTAGTTGTTAGTGTTTAGATCTTTGCCTTGTGTCCCAGGTTCAAATCTCACCAACAACGATTATTGATTTAATTTATTTTCCATTCATTCAATTGTTGACATGTGCAACATTTGATTAGCTGAAAATTTTATTAAATAAAAACTATTAAAAAAGTCCAATCACACAATGACACATGTCATAATTGGATTGAGGATTAAATTTATTGAATTAAATCAATGTTAGAACCAAATTAATAGAATGTGTAAGTAATGAGGACTAAATGTGTAATTATACAAATTTTATTAATTGCCATATCATCTTCTCCGTTAATTTTAATTGATAAATCAAATTAATTTTTATTTTCGTTAAAGTTTTTTAGACATAAAGTGCATAACAGAAGAGTGATTTTGTCGCGACAATTAATTTAAGATAATTTTTAACTTCAAATGTTATCACGTTCAACCTAAAAAAATTCAAATTTATAATATTTCAGTTGCAACTAATAATGTTATATTGCGATGGTTTTAAAGTTTACAACTAAATAAGTTAATACAAATTTATAACGTTTTTGGTTAGAGAAAGATAACATTTTGATTCAACCTAAAATGGTATCTTATCTAACCTAAAAAATACACTTTTAATAACATTTTTTTGGGATAAATTTTAATAACATTTTTTATTGTAACCAATTTTGATCGTTTTTTAAGCTTACATTAACAATTATTTTAGACTCTTCCATTAGTCCATAGCAAAGGCCCACAATTGAATAATGACATATGTCTATTTACCCATAATGGCATCACAAAACCCTCGAAAAACGGACACTTGCGAAATTAGCAACATAGAAACAGGGTTCTTCAGAGCGATATTAAAGGAATTTTTTTTATGATATTACCTGGTTATAAAGAAAACTTAATCCTAAAAAAGTTGGTTTCAAAGAGTAGAAGAGATTTAGTTAAGTTTCTGTCATGCTAAGAATTCTCATGAACTAAGATTTCTACCTAGCAAATCCCCCTTTCTCATGCATTTATAGCAAACAAAATCAACAAATTACAGCACCTAAAAGCAACAAGAACCAACCATCTAGATTGTATGTTCTTTTATGAAAGTAGCAAATAAGTTAAAGTCTCGAAAACAATTAATAGAACACAAATTAAAAGTCCTTGGCAACAAGTTAAATAACACTGAGGCAGAGAAACCTCAGCTGAGCATACAACTCCATAAAATAATCAGCTTGATCGATCGGCAGATGATGATGCCATATTTACCTGGTCGTGATATTGAGGGAAGATTCAGGCACAAGCATGCTTTTGCAAAATTTTTCAGCTCAATCTTGAAATTCCTTCGGCTTCTTCCACATATTGAGGCAGTGAAAAAGGTCTAAGGCTTTCCCAGAATATATTATAATGCAGTGGGGGTGCCTTCACAAAATAACAGGAAGTTTATTCAAATTCGTCGCAGAAAAAAAAGTTAATGATGAAACACAAGTAAAAGCGAAATGAGTTACTAAATACCTGATCTGTTTTTGCATGCATAGATAATGTTAAATGGTCGACCGTGAAACTTGTGATCATCTTGTAACAATTCTCAATGTATAAAGATTTCAAACTTGGGAATATCAGATGATAGCCCGTAGGGCTGAAGCTCACGAGACTTGGCAAATCTTGAAGTTGTATTTCCGCTAATCGGGGGAATTCTATTATCTTCTCAAAGGGTCGACCTTGTGATGATGATGATGTTGTTAAAATGTCATCAATCGCAATTATCTGCTCCAACTTCTCACACTTTTCTATTCTTAGATAGTTCAATTGTGGTAAATTTCGGATGAGCATCATTGGAAAGATGTATGTCAAGCTATGGCAGAAGTGTATGGTTAAGCTTCCGAGATTGATTGCACACTGGATGGGACCCTTCCATATATCTCGTAGCCAAATTACATTAGAGATTGTCATTATCTCCAGATTTGAGATGGAGTATCCACCTTGCAGCTGAAACAGTTGTTCAAAGTTTCCCAGATTTATATATTCAGAGCTCGGTGGTCTTTGTTCCGGTGGGATGTTCACCATGGTGCATGACTCGGGGTCAATTATGAATTCCGGAATAGATAAAGCTAACTCCTGTGTAATAGTAAGAGGACACACTTGAATAATCAATCAAGTATTTAAAACAAAAACAGAACAAAGGGGAATGAGTAAAAGAAAGATAACCTTCATTGGGACGCACTTGAGAATTTCTTTATGAATAGCGAGATTCGTAACTCGAGGACATCCGCTGACATTCAAAATTTCCAAAACTGGTGCTTCGACGAAATTATTTCCTGCAACAAGACCACATAGGTTTTCTAAACCAGCAAGATGTACTTGCTGTAGGCAAGGAAGACCTCCAGCCAAAGGAAGTTCGAAAAAGTATTCCACCCTGGGGCATCTACGTATGTCCACAATTTGCAAGTTTGGCAAGCAAAGTGTGTTTGATTCTATCTCAACATCATCACTACTTTGGAACTCCTGTGTAAAATGAAGAGCAACTATTACTGTTTGCTTTTAAAACCAGAGGTAAGAAAGATAAGAGAAAGATTACATTTAATGGGACACTCTCTTCTTGAATGGTGGTGTTGGTGAATCCAGGACTTCCATTGACATCCAACACTCCCGAAGCGGGTGTCGCAACAAAGCCACTTAGTTTTTCTAAATCATCAAGACATATCTGTTGCAGGCAAGGAAGACCGCCAGCCAAAGCAAGCGGGAAGACATATTCTAGACTTGGACATTGTTTTATCTCCACAGTTTTCAAGTTTTGCAAGCAAAGTATGCTGCTGGACTTGATTTGATCATCATCAGTACTTCCCAACTCCACGAAAACATTTTTCAAATCATTACAATAAACTAAGTGGAGTTCTTGCAGCGAACATATGGTTTGAATGGAGGAAAGTGAGAAGAGAGATTCCATTTTGTTGCAATTTTCTATCCATAAAACCGTTAGTCTTTGGAAGCTAGCAGGATGGGCGGGGCTTTTTACTATCCATCTCAATTCTGGCAAAGATATTAGACTCAGATGCTCCAAATTAGACAGTAATGGCGGTGCTTGATTTTCCTCTCTGTTATGAACAAACTCATTGTTTCCATAGACCTCCCGCAGTTGTTCAAAGCTTCTAACTATCAGGTTTTTGGGATTTTGTAGGAAATCCTGGGGAGGTTGACCGGTGCATAAACCAATAACTACTTGCGTTGCATGAACCAAGCTTTCAAGTGCCTCCCATCCGTCTAAACGAAGATCCCTTTTAAATGGCAAATCCACAAATGCAATAGATCCACCAGTCTAAGCATAGGTCACGACATAAACGAAAATAAAATACAATGATTGTCAGTAAGATCACAAAGGAAATATAATGGGCTCAACTACGTATGGGATTAATAATATAAAAATAGGACTTTAGAATTTGGGATTCATTCAATTATAGTATATAAATGATAACTAAAACCTTCATTTTTCTTCTTTCTTAGCAACCATTTTCACTCGAAAATCATTACCTTTTAATTTCTTTTTTCTTTAGAGTAGGAGGAGAAAAAGAAAAGCATAATGAAAAAAAAAAGTTGAAAGAAGTTTACCGTTAAAAGCAGGCTCTTCTTATCTTGGTCAATGGCAAAGTTCATCAATTGAGGACACTCATCAACATTTAATTTTTCCAAGGCTGGAGCTTTGAAAACATAGTTTTCCGGAACAAAACAACATAAGTTTGTTAAAGAACAAAGTCGCAGTTCTTGTAGAACATCAAGGAGCACGGTATTCCTTTGTCCAACTGCATTTTGTTCTTTTACCATGCCAAAGACTTGCTTTAATTTATCACAATATGAAACTGAAATAATTGCAAGAGCGGGAAGACCTTGTGCCAAAGTGACCGGAAGAATATATTCTAGTTCTCCACAACCATGGATGTGAAGAGTTGTCAATTTTGGCAACAACATAGGAGGGAGAGAACTGCTTGATTCTGTAGCAACACCATTCTCCAGCTCAGCGAAAAGAGTTTTCAATCCGTCACAGTTGTTTATCTTGATTTCTTCCAACTGCACTAGGCTTTGAATAAGGGAAGGTGAGAAGAGGGATTTCAATTTGTTGCACCTAAATATATTCACTACCTTAAGACTTTGGAGACTAAAAGAATGGGTTGAGCTTCTTAATATCCATCTCAATTCCGGTAAATCATCGAGCTCCAAAGATTGTAAATTTGGAAATGGTTTGCCTTGATTTTCTTCCATTTGAAACAGCACTTGGAAATGATTACATCGTCTTACAGCCAGTACTTTTAAGTTCTCCAGAAAACCCCGTGGAGGCTCACCCCTGCATAAGGTTTGCAAAGCATCCATATTAGCCGTATATAATGCCTCCAAATGAGTGAATGCAGAGGCTGGCGCATTGTTTGTTATGGTATCAACCAAGCATTCAAGATGCTTGCATCCCATAATTCCAAGGGATGTTAATCCATTTAATCCGTCTGCCTTTGCATCTGGAACCAGATTATGATCCTCAATTGCAGATAGATGAAGATGTTTGGAGCCGCTGAACGATCCCTTGAATGCTGATAATTGAACCCCCTGATTGCGTTTCATCACATAATTAACAAAGAAATTGCATACCAGTTAGTAATATGATTACTTACTCTCCTTTTAGTGAAAGTTAAGGGATGAGATTGATTGCATTTTTTTATACACAAATGAATGATTTAGGTACGTATTATGTTTAAAACTCAACAATGCATGCATTTGGCTGGAGAGCTTCAAAAAAACTCCACATGTATAAAACTTAACCAGGCAGAACATGTATAAGAGTAACCAGAAAAGGAGGTAAAAGAAGTACCTTGAAGCTGGCCTTCTCAACTTCTAAATGAACAAATGAATCAGTTAACAAAGTGCAACCCGACACTGAAAACTCCAGCAACTGTTTCGAAAACTGCAGGAGCAAAATGTCATTTTCCGTCCTTCCTTCAATAGGTCTGACCACTTGTTTTAATAGAGGACAAGCATCCATAGTAAGAATTTCCAGTTGTGGAAGCCCTTCTGGCGCCATCGATGTTGGAAAAATATACTCCAACCTATCACATTTTCCTATGCGGAGTGTTGTTAACTTTGGGAAGCACAAAGAATTGGGAGAATTGATGCTCGATGATATTTCTTCCTCATGGCATTCCAACTCTGTGACTATTTGCCTCAACTCACCACAGTAGTCTACCTCGAGGTTTTCTAAGAGTGCGAGACTTTGAGCGAGAGAAACCGAGAAGACTGACTTTAGTATGGGGCAACTCCATATCTTTAAATGCACTAAACTTTGAAGTCTAACACATTGGGTTGGGAATTCCCAAATTTGGCTCAAATTAGGCAAATGTCGAAGTTCTAAGTGCTCTAACTTGGAGAGCAGTGGTACAGCATCTTCTTTTACATTATCCGTCTGAAATACCACTTTGAGGCTCCTGCAGTTTAAAATCCTTACTTGCTTTAGCTTTCGTAAAATCATTGGAACTGACACCTTCTTTTGCTTTTTATCACTCAAGCATTCTATGTACTCATCCTCGAGTAATCTCACTTCCAGAGACTCTAAATTCTCAAGTAATTGTGAAACTAGATTTAAATGACACGCTTCCTTAATTTTCAAGGATCTTTCTGTGCGTAAAGATCCATCTGAGCCACGAGAAAGAGAGTTTATGCAAATTTCATATCTTTCTAATCTTGGGAGCTCAAAGTGATCTTCTGGAAAATGTAAAGAAGATACCCCAAGGTATAGTATCTTCAATTTGGTTAATAAATTTATCTCCAGAAGGATATCCCTACTTTCCTCCTTCAAGTTTACATCCCTCAAGTACAACTCCTCCAGCTTAGACAGCCTTCCAATCACATTGCGGGGAAATCCGGAGAAAAATCCACATTTTTCTAGATCCAATATCTTTAGATTCTCCAACATTCCTATGTCATCTGTCAATGTCGCGGATCCTGAATCTCGCAATCTAAGAATCTCAAGCGTCCTTAGATTTCCTAGGAATGGCAAGTCCTTAACATTTTCCAAATGTAGAGCACGGAGTTTTCCCAACGGAAAAGGATGAAAACAAATAGGCCCTCTATATCTTCTTGGCATAGTAAGACTTAAAACCTTCAATTCTTGCATCCCCTGGAAATATATGCCGTGTACATCACAGTTCTTGAGCAACAACATCTCAAGCTTCGGACATACCAGTCTCTCGGGAAATCTTTTTGCTACATTTTCCAACAGTGAGATCGCCTTACAAGGTTCAGGGCTTTCATCCAGTAATTGGACACGAGATTTTATCATAAAACCACTATCTTCTTTGGATGCAATCCATAGAGCAACGTCACGAACCATATCATGTAGCTTAACGTTCCTAACCAGAGCAATATGAAAGTTAATATGCTTATTAATTTATTATCTTTAGAGAAAAAATAAAGTTTAAAAGAGGAACAATAGTATAAATGGATAACTTGAACAATATGTGTAGTTTTGCCCTAGAGTTTAAGGATCATACCTTCCACCATCTTTATCTTCGTCCTTTAACAACAAGCAAGAATCTATGAGGTAGTCAATGGCTTCCGAGACTACAGTCCTCACATCTTCAACTGAGTCAAACTTGCCATATAACTCCAAAGCCCAAGCATGTTGCACCACGTCTTCCACATCAATTGAGTGATCCTCTGGATATAAAGCACACAACAAGAAGCATATCTTGGTCGTTTCCTTCTTCAAGTACTCGTAACTCATCTTAATACACCAGTAGGCATTTTTTTTCCGATCCGCATCGTCTTCTTTGTCGAATTCCTCTTCAATGTTACCGATCTCTATTAATCTACTGCTTTGAAGTTTTTTGCGGGCTAATTCCCATCCTTTACGAGTCTTGGTACCTTTTAAAGCTCTTGCTAGTGTTACAATTGCTACAGGTAGACCCTTGCATTCTTCTGCAACCTTCATAGCCTCCTCAACAATCTCGCTTGAAACACTTCTATCAAGGTTAGCTTTCATTGTGAATAAATCCCATGCCTCAGCATCATCCAAGATGTCAACTGGAACAATAACTTGACACTCCATAGATTGGCATACTGTCTTGCGACGAGTTGTTAAAATGATTTTACAGCCCTTCCCATTTTCAACCAATGGAATGCCTATATTCCTCAAGTGGCCTGCACCATCCCAATCCTTCCACAGATCATCAAGGATTATGAGGAACGTTCCATCTTTCAATCTACTCCATAACTCCTTCGCTCTGTCGCCTACGGTCATTTTTTCAAATTTCAAGTTTATGCCATCTGCAATTTTGTTTTGCATTTCGCCTATGTCTGGAAAGTTGGATACAACAACCATTATAGGTGGACCAAATCCTTTGACATTATTGCCAACTTCTTTGACTATGGTGGTTTTACCCACCCCTCCCATCCCCCACACTCCGATTATGTTGATCCCATCATCCTTCAACGCCTCCATGATCTTGTTGAAAGCAGCAGTCGAAGATTTGGCAGGCACAAGACCCTTAGATGCGACGAACTCTAAGCCTGGAAGCTCAGCACGATGGCCGATTCGATCAAAGTGGGAGTTTTCTACAAGTTTACTGATATCCTCTGTTTTCTTCTCGATCTCCTTACTTAATTGATATCGCCAACACCAATTAGGACACCAACGTAAGCATCTCCTGTTTTCTTCAATTCTACCGTCCAAACTCTCTATATCCTTTAAGGCATTTTTTGTGTTTGTCAACCATTCATCTACATAGTCCTCGATTATTTGAGTTTGAATCTGCAGTTTAGCCTCTTTAACGTCCTCTTGAACTCGACTTTGTTCTATAGCCAATTTCTTTTGCTGTTGGTGGAGCTCTTTCACTATGTTACGGAAACGAAACAAGTAACGAATACGACGTTCAATTGGCTTCACCAAATAGTCTCCCATCATATTTCCAACGGCATTAGCAGCAGCAGCAAGACAGAAAGCCTCCGCCATCGTCGTTAATCTGAATTCAGATAACAATCTGCTAAGCCTATGCAAAATGGTAGATAATACACTCGACAAACTTAAAACATTATATACTTGGGGCCTTGGGGGGAACCCGGAGTTATATAGTATCTGTATTTTTAGATATCCAAAATGCTTAAATGTATTTAAAGTATTTTTTTAAGATTTTCAAATTATATTATTTAAAAAATCATCTGAAAAATATAAAAATTAAAAGTTTATAATACATAATTTAAATATATAGAATTTAAAGTTTTAAATTAATTAATATAAAGATAAAACTTAAAAAGAAAAGGAAAAGACAATTAAAATAAAAGTAAACTTTAAATGTTTTGAGGTTAAAAGAAATAATTAGAATATTGAGTGAATAATTTAAAAAAATTAAATTTTAAATCTAAAATATTATATGAAATAATTTGAGAAGTGAGAATGAAAAATATAAATATATATATATATATGAAAGAGAATTAAATATTCAACAACACGATGGGTCAAAAATTATGACCGAGATACCACCCGTGAACCCATGAAAAATAGGGGGTGAATAGGCATTTAACTTTAACGAATAAAAAGTTTAAATTAATTAATATAAAGATAAAACTAAAAAGAAAAGGAAAGACAATTAAAATAAAAGTAAACTTTAAATGTTTGAGGTTAAAAGAAATAATTAGAATATTGAGTGAATAATTTAAAAAATTAAATTTAAAATCTAATATTATATGAAATAATTTGAGTGAGTGAAATGAAAAATATAAATATATATATCTATATATATAAAGAGAATTAAATATTCAACAACACGATGGGTCAAAAATATGACCGAGATACCACCCGTGAACCCAAAAAAATAGGGGGTGAATAGGCATTTAACTTTAACCGAATAAATGAATGAACACGAACAGCTAAACGAAAAAAATTTATTGTTTGTGTTCGTGTTCGTTAAAATGGTAAATGAATATAAGCAAACGAACGTAAACGAACAAATATAAAATTAATAGGGTTTATATATGAGAAGAGATTTTTTTTTCTTTCTAAATAATTTTAGGATTTATATTTTCTTTAATTGATTTGAGTATTTTTTATTTGGGTTTAAAATTAATTAGGTTTTAAAATATTAATGGGTTTAAGGTTAAAATTATTAAGTCTTAATATTTCAAAAGGGCATGGAGATTGCGTTGAATATAATCGAACGAACATAAATGAATGAGTTACCGAACATTCATGAATGTAAATTAACGAACGAGCCATTTGTTTGTATTCATTCATTTAATTAAACAAACATAAAATCTTGTTCATGTTTATTAATTTAATAAACAAACGAATCTAAATAAACTTCCCGTCGAACTATTTACAAACGGTTCACTTAACGTTTACTTGTTTAAAGGCCTAGAGGTGAATACCCATCGGATGTTTACACTTATTAAACAATATAATTATCAAACAATGTAATTATATTTAATGTTTAATTTTAAATAAAATACCAAACAGTTTTGTATTTAAATATTAACATTTACTTTTTCAACACTTAAACTTTTAATTTATCAAACGATACCTTAGGCGTCCAGAAGTTCACTTCACTATTGTAAAGCAATAAAATATTAATTTAATATTTTTATATAGATATTTATATGTTTACACTAAATTTAAAACTAAATAAAAATACGTATTATTAAATAATAATATAAACTAAATTTGTTGACCAACCTTGTAACAAGGATATGAGGCTACTGAGATCCGAGCTTAGCAGAGAAATAGATCCAATTCAGATCCCACAAATTACAGACCAGCTATCCAATTCCAACCAGATTTTGCAAATCTACAAAAAAAGTAAAATAAAAATATTCATCAGCACGAAACCAGAAACAATAATAATGTAAGATTTGGCGTTAGCATGCAGTATTAGTTTCAATGCCTTCATCTTTAGTTTCCATGGTAAAACAGCAAACGCCATAAATGAGAACAAAGAGCAGATTCTTACCTACAAACTTCCCTTAATTAGCCACAGGATTAGATATAATTTGAACTGAAGCAAAAGAAGTGAGAGCTGGTTTTCTTTTTGAAGTTTTTTTTACGAAAGAAAAATAAAGTCAAAGCAAAAAGCCAAAGAAAAAGAGAAGCGGATTTAATAACCCAGATGAAGAAAGAGCAGCTGTTTAGGACTTGAAAATCAAAGAACAGAATTAGGACTTAGCACTTGGGATTCTTAACACAGACCACAAGTTTAAGAGAAACTTGAAAACTTAATGACTGTTGTTAACGAGACGTGTGTGAGGCTCTTTTAATTGTTAATAGCTTGACACAAGCATTACCATGTTTGAAAATGTCGTTTGAAGCAGAGGTTGATGGTTAATGTAGATTAAATTAATTTTCCCTTAATTAAATTATGATTATTTTTATATTTTTCATAATCGAGGACTTAATAAAAAATACTATATAATTAAGAAATTATATTATCATCGTGATTTTTAAAACATTGTATAATTAAGAGATTATTTACATATTTTACTCTATTTTTAAACGGATTACTATTATTATTAATTATACTATATTAATTTTTTTTAAAAACATATTATATATTTATATATTTCTATCCACCGCGTTACAAAAATTTCGTATTAATTAATAGGGTAAACTACGTAATACTCACTTAATTATTATCGCGGTTCTATTTTGATTACCCAACTATTTTTTTTAAATTATACTTAAACTTACGTTTTAATTCCGTTTTGATCATACTCAATGCAGACCTATCATCATAATGTAATGTCATGTCATTATTAAAAATTTTTAAAAAAAGTCATATTAACAATTATGTTTATTTAAAAAAATGAAACAAAAATATAAATTTGTATTATTATTTTAAAAAATAATAGTTGAATAACCAAAATAAAACGAGTGACGAAATTAAGAAATTACTTATAATTATGATTGTTAATATTATCGATTTATATATGATCATCTGTTTGTTAACTTCTGTTAAACGAGTGACGAAATTAAGAAATTAAACTTATAATTTTAAATATATCATAATTATATAACATATATTTCATATAAAAATAATTAAAAAATGACATGATATGAAAAATAAAAGAATATTATGTAATTTATACTATTTTTAAAAAAAAGTCTAAGTCGTCGTTTAGTATGTTCTCGGATCTGTTTTTTATAGTCAAGTGGTGATGTTTTTTCTAGTCAGACTTAAGCGATTACTATGTCATATTATTTCTTAATTAAAATTATGTTAGGTTATATCTCCTTGTCATTAAAATGATTCCATAATTAATTAATATTATCGCTAACCTCGTTATGTGCAATCCCCAGGATAAGGTACTCATCTGATATAATTGAGCAATGTAATTTCTGAGTAGAGAAGAGGAAGAAAATGAGTGAACAGTTAATTTATAACTACTAGGGATGTGGTTTTTGAGATTATTTTTATATATAATGTTAAAATTCGGTCATAATATTTGTTTAAACAATTATTTCTATTTTTATTTTTATAAAATATTTTTTATAGATATTAAATTATAATCCCCTAATAATTCAATATTTTTTACTAATAAAATATATTTACATGACTTGAGATGCAGATGTGGCATATCCATGTATGAAAAGATGATGATGTGACATATTATATAAAAAATAATTAAGATTTTAGAACAGGATTTTGAAGAAATTAGAATCCAATTATAAGGGTTAAAATGACATTACATTAACTATTACCCTTAATCACCTATTTTATTATGGTTTGACAAGATATATATATATATATGATAGACTACACGGGTGGTCCTTTATATTTTTGATCTATTCAATTTTAGTCATCGATTAAAAAAAGAGAGGTTTTGGTTCCTTACGTTACCGGTCTATTCGGTTTTGGTTCCTTGAATGGGAGTTAACGGTCGATGGACTAAAATCGAACCGGAATGATAACGCAAGAGATCAAAATCTTTTTTAACCAATGACCAAAATCAAACAAATCAAAAATATAAGGGACCACCCATATAATTTACCCTATTTTTCAATTACTAACTCAGACTTCCTTTAATGGGTTAACGAGAGTGTCCGAGGGACTAAAACTAAACGAACCGATAACATGAGGAACTAAAACCACTATTTTTTAAACTGATGGTGAAAATCGGACGAATAAAAATATAAGGACCACAAGGATACCTCTCGTGTCGATGTACAGCAAACCCTGCAAGGTTCACTTGCTCCTTATACAGCAATATCCATACACACTAACTTCTTTTTCCTTCCATTTTTCAAATTATAACTAAACAATTATTAAAAGAATTAAACTGAGGTTTTAGTTATAATTTAGGGCTCAATTATATCTATCTTTTTTTTTAATGTGTCATGTCATTACTGTAATGAACATTAACGATAGTTACGATACAGTGATCATTTTGTGATCTATAGTGATCATAATGTATCTCTTGAAACTTCAGTAGTTAAAATATAATTTTACTCAAATTTTAGTGAGCAAGGGGTTTAGTTTCCCCTTAATTAATATTTTATAGTCTTGATAATTGCCACCCAACTAGTAGTATTATTTTATTATTTAGTCGTTGTTTTAACATTTTCAAGATCCAAAAGTCTAAGTCATTGTTTAATATTTGCTATTATCTATGTTCTCTACGACTTAAAAAATAAAAATTATAAACCTATATTATTTTATAATTACTATAAATTATTTAAAAAAAGAGCAGGTAAGATTTCACTCTGTATATAAATTTATAATTGGTTTTGGAGCAGACTGATTGTATATCCAAAAGCCCAAGTCATTGTTTAATATTTGCAAATTAAGAGTATGTTTGTTTGGTTGTAATTGATTTTTAAGAAATTAAATTATTGGAATTTGAATTCTGGAAAATGAATTACATTTATGGAAAATGTTTTCAAGAAAATGTTTTCCATAAAATGAATTACATTTTTCTGAAAAACATCTTGAAAACGTTTTACGATGTTTGGAGATGTTGTTTAAATATTTTTTTCACTAGTTGATGAGTTTTTTAAAAACAAATTATTTAATATAAATATTAAATAAAATAAATAATATTATTTATCATAAAACTTAATATTATTATTTTTAAAATATTAAAATAATTTATTTATTATTAAATATTATTTTTATAATTTTATTAATAAAAATATTAATATTGGAATATTTTATTGAAATAAAAATATTATAAATTATATTAATTATTTATTAAAGTAATAGTATTATATTATATTTTAAAAATATTAATTATTATATTTTAAATATCTTTATTAAAATATTATTAGATTATTAGATTAATATTAATATATAAATAATATTATTCATTATTAATAATTTAATAATATTATTTCTATGAAATTAATAAATAATATAAATTTTATTAATAATTTATTATATATTATTAAAATAAAAATATAATATAATATAATATATTATATTATTATAATAAATAATATTATTTGTTTTATTTAATATTTGTAATAAATAATTTTTAAAAAAACTCATCAACTAGTAGAAAAAATATTTAAACAATATCTTCCAAACATCGTAAAACGTTTTCTAGATGTTTTTCATAAAAATGTAATTCATTTTACGGAAAAATATTTTCGGAAAACGTTTTTCAGAAATATAATTCATTTTTCAGAATTTAAATTCCAGTAATTTATTTTCCAGAATTCAATTTCCAGAAAACTAATTACAACCAAACAAACATACCCGAAATTGTAAAATCGACAAATCGTGAAGGATGTTGAAGATTGGCTGACGAATGTTGAAAAGGTCTTGCAAGATGCACAGAATCTGGAAAGTAGAATTCAAGACGATCGAAAGTGTTTCAATTGCTGTCCTAATTTGTGTGTGCGGTATCGGCTAAGTAAAGGGATCAATGAGAAGACTCTGTCGATCACTCAACTCGTTGACACTTCGAAATTCGATCGGATTGGTCATCGAGTTACTCTTCCCGGCATCGAATTCTTGTCACCGAAGGACCACATTGCATCTAAATCTTCAACTTATGCTTTGAATGAGATCATGGAAGCACTGAAAGACGATGGAATCAACAAGATTGGAGTTTGGGGGACAAGTGGAGTGGGGAAGACAACCTTAATCCATGCAGTGGGTAAAAAAAGCCAAAGAATCACAACTTTTCGATCATGTTGTGATGGCTGTTGTGTCTGAAACTCAACACATTGGCAACATCCAAGACAAAATTGCAGACTCATTGGATTTGAATTTAGAAAAATCGACTAGAGAAGGAAGAGCTGGGGAATTATGGCTTCGATTGAAGATCCAAAAAACGGTCCTTATCATCCTCGACGACATTCGCAAAGAACTCAGCCTGAAGGATGTTGGGATTCCATTTGGTGAAGATCACAGAGGATGTAAAATTATTTTTTCGACATGAAATAAACACGTATGCGACTCTATGACATGTCAATCGATGATTTCGCTCGATGTTTTGGATGAAGAAGAAGCATGGAGACTGTTCAAGTTGCATGCAAGGCTGGATAATGCTTATCCTGAAATTGCTGAGGTGGCTATGGAAGTTGCCAAAGGATGCAAAGGTTTACCTTTAGCAATTGTGATATTAGCAAAGGCTTTGAGAGGTAAATCTGTTGAAGGATGGAAATTAGCATGCCATAAGCTTAAGAGTTCCAATTTGACGGACATGGAATACCTTCAAGAAGAGGATAAACAAATGCTTACTAGTATCTTCAATAATTGAATTTGTGATCATAAACACTTTATTAAGAGATGTTATTTATTTATTTATTTATTGGGGTTAAAATATTTACATAATGCACGAGCCAATTGACCTCAGTGGTTACGGAACTCGTAGATCCCTAGAGATCATGGGTTCGAATATTGATAGGGGTATGAGCATTCATAGTTAATCGGTTGAGACTAGAGAGTTTTTGAACAAATATTACATTGTATTTACCTCAGATGTATAAAAAAATATTTATGTAATTTATACATGTTTAAATTAAATATGATCGAATGAGATAAATTTATTTTAAAATTAATTTTTTTGAATGATTTTTTTAAAATACAGTTTACTTTATTCCGTCAGATTAATTTTTTTAATATTTAATATAAATTAATCGGTCAATAAATTAAAAACCGATAATTATATGAAAATTAAACTCAGAGATTTTTCATTTTTTCATTGAACACCAAAATAAATTTAATTCAAGATGTTAGCTAAATCCAGTTATCAAGCCTGAAATTTAATTCAAACAGTTGCCGAAATTTAATCCAGCTCTCAAGCCTGCCAAAATATTGGGTTGGGCTAACTGCCCAGCCTTAACGTTCTGCCGTGCTTGCTTTCTTCCCTTTTCCAACGGACAAAGCCTTCTTCTTCGACAAGAAGAAACAATGGCAAGAAGAAAACTTTTATTGTTCTTGAAGCGATTTGATGTCTACCAAGTTATTCAATCAAAAGTGGTTTCTCGCTTCACCAATCCTCGGGTAAACCTGGATTTTTCCATCCATCCGTCAGCTATCCATTCTTTTTTCTTTGTATTATTAATGATAATTCCGTACGAAAAGTGTGTGGGAGAGGGCATAAAAGATTTTCATAACAGCTAAACGAGTTACATTTACCATTGATGCCTATCATTATCTTGTAATCTACCTCTAAGATGATTGTGATTTACGTGCTATCTTGTATTTTACATTCCTAACGAATAGGGTTGAGATCTTTTACATCACCCCTTATGCATTTCTGATGTATGATTATCTCTATCCTTGTGTCAGTTCTTGCATGGTATACCAAGATTTTAGTGGCTTAATTTTTGGGTAGGTTTTTAAGTGCAAACGGGAAATGTGACATTGCCACATAAATCTTAACAATGTTGAAACCATATCATGAGGTTTTTGAAATTATTCACATAAACCACCAAAACTTCAGCTCTTTTGTATCTTCCACCTTTTTTGTCAACCCTTATAATCTTTACTGGTTACACCAACTTGACCAATTCTGGTTCCCATGAGAAGACAAATTACTTTCGGTTTGCAGATTAGTGTAGCAATACAAATGTGTATCTGTAACTTTGTGCAGAACTGAATTTGAATAATACAAAAATATTGAAAATCTAAATCCAAAAGTGATTATGACAGTATGACTACTAGTTTTGAAGAGCAAACATGCAGGCCTCACACGTAGAACATGCTTACCCTTTTTGTCTTCATACTCTGCCAAACCAATGGACCTGCAACATCTCTCTTTTAGAATCTTTTATTTTTCAGCTAACGTGTGTAAGTACTATCTTTTTCTATAGCTCCTTCCCTAAACTATAACAGGCTTCTACTCTCGTGAAGCCTTCGGCACTTTCTTTGATATTAGAATTTAATGAAAAATAAATTATTTTACTTCTCGTTCCATCCAAAATAATGAGTATACATTTCCTGTGTGTACCTTAACATTATTGTGGCACACACCCCGGTATCGTGCTGGTTCTTGTTAGGTTGCGGCCATTTCGTTTAGATCATATGCACCCTAAACAATAACTAAATAAGGACTTCCTTGTACATATATGCAGTTGTTGCAGTATTCATCCACAAGCATGAACAATCACTAGCAAAAGAGAGAACTTTAGAATACTTTCTATGATCATTGTTCCGTTTACTTCACCCTCTCTCTATCCTCCCACTAGAACTAATTTATAAGTTGCACTCAATTTTTCTCTTTGTATTGTTACAGATTTTCCACTATATTGATAATAGGCGTCAGTGTTAGGAAATAGACCGAGTACGAGTAATTTCCCTATAACCAGATTAGTGAGAATGCGAAACAAAAGCGAAAAAATAATACCCGAAATTGATAACGGAGTTCAGCCAATTTTGCTTACGTCTCGGACTGCTGCAGATCTTTTATTGAGAGAGAAAATTTACAGGTGTTTACAAAACACTCACTAGTCACAAGAAAGCTCTCTAATATTGGGAGAAAGAAAATGATTTGGGATGATTTTGAAGCTAAATGAGCTAGGATATTTATAGTTGAAGCTTACGGACTAATCTTATAAATACCCTAAAATATAAACCAATTTGGTAATTATCCCTTTACCAAATGTCAACAAAACCTGCTATTTAATTTCCAATATTTTGGTGCATTTAAAGCACCATCGAAAGCAACCAAAAAATTTGTTCAATTATCAACATTTGTTGGCCACCGTTTTCCTTTCCATGACTTTTCAACAATTTTGTTAGCCACCATTTTCCTTTTATTGACTTTTCAACAATCTCCCACTTGAAGACTGATTTTAATATGTCTTCACACCTCGATCAATGCAGCAACATTTCTGGTCTCGTTATTCTAGCATGCCAACTGAAGCTGAACACAACTTCAATTTTTCTGTTGTCACCGTCTTTGTCAACATGTCTGCTGGATTTTGAGCTCCACTAATCTTTTCAAGTTTCAAAATCCCATCTTCCAGAAGAGACCGAATAAAATGATATCGCAATTGTATGTGTTTCGTTCTGGAATGAAAAGACGGATTCTTTGCTAGATGAATAACACTTTGACTGTCGCAATACAAGATATTGATTTCTTGTTTCTTGTCTAACTCTTCTAAGAAACTTTGGAGCCAAACCATCTCCTTGATGGCTTCCATAAAACGACATATTCCGCTTCAGTTGTGGAGAGAGCAACTATCTTCTGTAGTTGAGAAACCCAACTCACTGCAGTTCCTCCTAGAGTATAGACATACCCTGTAGTGCTTCTTCTGATGTCGACATTTTCGGCTAAGTCAGCATCTACATAGCCTGTCAGTATTGTATCTCCACCTTTGAAACAAAGTGCTTTGTTTGTGGTACCCCACAGATATCTGAGGATCCATTTGAATGCTTCCCAGTGTACCTTGCCTGGATTATTCATGTACCTGCTAATAGCTCCCACTGCATGAGCAATATCTGGTCTGGTACAAACCATGACATACATCATACTTCCAATTACTGAGGCATACGACACATTCACCATGTGTGCACGTTCTTCCTCCATCTTTGGTGACTGTTCTTTGGAGAGTCTAAAATGAACACCTAAAGGTGTACTTACTGGTTTAGCATCTTGCATGTTGAACCTGGAGAGTACTTTGTTGATGTACTCATCCTGTGATAATATCAAAGTCTCCGACTTTGTGTCTCTCTTAATCCTCATCCCAAGAATCTGCTTTGCAGCGCCCATATCTTTCATTGCAAACTGCTTCGATAATTTTTGCTTCAAGTTTTTAATCTCTTGCATGTCTGAGCCTGCAACGAGCATGTCATCAACGTACAACAATAAAATAATGAAGCTATTGTCGAACCTCTTGATGTAGCAACAATGATTGCTTGGCATCTTGTAAAACCACTGCTACTCATGAAACT
The DNA here is from genome assembly GCF_006381635.1 of Hibiscus syriacus. Classification (NCBI taxonomy): domain Eukaryota; kingdom Viridiplantae; phylum Streptophyta; class Magnoliopsida; order Malvales; family Malvaceae; genus Hibiscus; species Hibiscus syriacus. Next base: position 2,158,910 of record NW_024062752.1, on the reverse strand, counting down.
ATCGAACTTCTTGTACCATTGTCTAGGAGCTTGTTTTAAACCATACAAGCTCTTCTTCAACATGCATACCAGGTTTTTCTTGCCTGCCTCTATGAAGCCTTCTGGCTGCCTCATATATATTTCTTCCTCCAAATCACCATGAAGAGAAGCTGTCTTTACATCTAACTGCTCAAGATGTAGATTTTCTGCAGCTACAATTTTCAACACCAGTCTGATTGTAGACAGTTTCACGACTGGAGAGAAAATTTCATTGTAGTCAATACCTTTTTTTTGCTGAAAACCTTTGACAACCAATCTCGCTTTGTAGCGTTTTCTCCCATCGTGCTCTTCCTTGATACTGTAAATCTACTTGTTGTGGAGCGCTTTCTTGCCTGGTGGTAATTCAGCTAATTCTCACGTTTGATTTGACATAAGCGAGTCCATCTCATCTTTCATGGAAGACTCTCACTTGACTGAATCCTCCACCTGCATTGCTTCATCATATCACTCTGGTTCACCATTGTCAGTCATCAACAAGTAGTGCAAAGAAGGCGAATAACGCTGGGTTGGTTTAGGAATTCTGGAGGAGCGTCTTAGTTCCAGTGTGCATGGTTCTTCTTGAACTGCTTCAGGACTGATTTGAACATCATTTCCAGAAATCTCTTCGAACTCAGCAAATTCATTTGTTTCAGCTTTGGTATTGGAGCTGCTTGATTCTACTGTTGACCTGTCTTTGTACATCACATTCTCATTGAAAATGACATCTTTGCTTCTGAAGATCTTTCGATTTTCATAGTCCCAAAACCGGTAACCGAACTCATCACCACCATAACCAACAAAGACACATTTGTTGGACTTGACATCAAGTTTACTTCTTTCAGCAGAATCTATGTGTACATAAGAAATACAACCAAACACTCTTAAGTGAGAAAGGTTTATTTCTTTCTTGCTCCAAACTTCCTCTGGTATTCTGCCATCCAAAGGAACTGAGGGCCCACGGTTGATCAGGTAAGCTGCAGTGTTGATAGCTTCAACCCATAGAAATTTGGGCAATCCGGCATGTATCCTCATGCTTCTGGCACGTTCATTTAGAGTTTTGTTCATGCGCTCTGCTACGCTATTCTGCTGCGGTGTCATGGGAACTGTTGTCTCCATCTTGATCCCATTGTTTGAGCAGAAATCTCTGAATCTCATATTTCTGCACTCTCCTCCATTGTCAGACCTCAACCGCTTGACTTTCAGACCAGTCTCATTTTCCACCATGGCCTTCCATTTTCTGAAGGTATCAAAGACTTCTGATTTCTTCTTCAGAAAATAAACCCACACATTCCTTGTTGAATCATCGATGAAGGTGACATAATATAATGAGCCTGCAAGAGATGGAATTGGAGATGGTCCCCATACATCAGTATTCAACCTTGGGTGTCTTACCAATCTTTGCAAAGCTTACTTTCTTTTGTTTGCCAAAGATACAATCCTCGCATAGTCGACATCTACATTCTTTAGATCCGGCAGCTTCCCTTTTTACAAAAGTGTCTTCATCCCTTTCTCGCTCATATGGCTAAGCCTTTGGTGCCATAGGTTTGATTTTCCATCAGCATCTGCTACTGCAATGATATTCTCTAAATTTGAGGTTACATAGAGAGTACCAGTCTTCTTACCACGAGCAATGACGAGTGCTCCTTTGGTAATCTTCCATTCACAGCCTGAAAAGGTTGTACTATATCCTTCTCCATCAAGCTGTCCTACAGAAATCAAATTTCTTTTAAGACCAGGAATATGTCTCACACCTTTCAGCGTCTAGGTGGTCTGGTTTGGCAGCTTTAATCGGATGTCTCCCTTTCCGACGATCTTCAAGGTTTCATCATCAGCTAGATGTACCTTCCCAAAATCACCACTGACATAGTTCTCCATGATTTCTCGGCATGGGGTGGAGTGGAAAGATGTCCCTGAATCCAAGATCCATGATTCAATCGGACTGTTGACGCTTAGAATCATGGCATCACCTGTCTACTCTGTCATGTTGGCAAAATCCTGTGCGCCGGTATCTTTCTTCAATGCTCGGCAATCTCTTTTAAATTGACCATTCTTGCCACAATTATAACAGGTAAAATCTTTCTTTCCCGTTCTGGATTTTCCCCATCTGGATTTTGATCTGCCACGATTTGAATTTCTTTATGAAGTTCTCCCTCTATACTCCGTGTGCAAGGCTGAGGAGGTTGATGCTTCACCTGATTCTCTTCGTCGAATTTCTTCACTCAATACCAGATCCCGAACATTGTCGAATTTTAATTTGTTGTTTCCCGACGAGCTGTTGACTGCTGTAACAGTAGCATTCCAATTGTCTGGTAGAGATGATAAGAGAATTAAAGCTCGAACTTCATCATCGAATTCAATTTTCACTGAACTCAACTGGGTTTTGATTGTGTTGAGTTCATTTAGGTGTTATGACACTGATGCCCCTTCCGCCATCCGCAAATTGAATAATCGCCTCATCAAATAAACTTTGTTTGAGGCCGATGACTTCTCATACATACTGGAGAGAGCCGCCATAAGACCCGCCGTGGTCTTTTCCTTTGCTATGTTGAAAGCAACATTACGGGATAACGTCAGTCGAATAACTCCAAGGGCTTGTCTGTCGAGAAGAGCACAGTCTTCATTCTTCATGCCCTCTGGTTGCTTTCCTGAGAGGGGTTGATATTGATTTTTCTGGTACAGAAAATCTTCGATCTGCATCTTCCAAAAGCCAAAGTCCACACCATCGAACTTTTCAATTTTCACCTTCCATTCGTCTACAGTCATCGCTCCCACTCGAATATGGCTTCGTTTGGATCGTTTCTGACAATTCTTGCGAACCACTGTGTATAGGAACACCTCCGTCGACAAATTTGTATCGTCGACAAAATTTCACTATTCATGAAATTAACTATTCACGTGAATAGTAATGAATAGTAACCTTGCAAAAAATTGACAAAATTTATAACCAAAAGCTTTGATTACGAGTTGTTAGGAAATAAACCGAGTACGAGTAATTTCCCTATAACCAGATTAGTGAGAATGCGAAACAAAAACGAAAAAAAAATACCCGAAATTGATAACGAAGTTCAGCCAATTTTGCTTACGTCTCCGGACTGCTGCAGATATTTTACTAAGAGAGAAAATTTATAGGTGTTTACAAAACACTCACTACTCACAAGAAAGCTCTCTAGTATTGGGAGAAAGAAAATGATTTGGGATGATTTTAAAGCTAAATGAGCTAGGGTATTTATAGTTGAAGCTTAGGGACTAATCTTGTAAATACCCTAAAATATAAACCAATTTGATAATTATCCCTTTACCAAATGTCAACAAAACCTGCTATTTAATTTCCAATATTTCGGTGCATTTAAAACACCACCGAAAGCAACCAAAAAATTGGTTCAATTATCAACATTTGTTGGCCACCGTTTTCCTTTCCATGACTTTTCAACCATTTTGTTAGCCACAAGCATGAACAATCACTAGCAAAATAGAGAACTTTAGAATACTTTCTATGATCATTGTTCCGTTTACTTCGCCCTCTCTCTATCCTCCCACTAGAACTAATTTATAAGTTGCACTCAATTTTTCTCTTTGTATTGTTACAGATTTTCCACTATATTGATAATAGGCATCAGGTGCACAAAGAAGCCATAAACATTTGTCAGAAAATTTTACAGCAGAAGTCAATTGACTGGAAACCTATATTTCGGAACAACTTATCACAACCAATTCATAATGTGGATTTGGTTGTTACAATTGGTGGTGACGGCACTCTTTTGCAGGCCAGTCATTTCTTGGATGACTCAATTCCAGTTCTAGGAGTAAATTCGGATCCTACACAAGCTGAAGAGGTTAGTTCATTTCCTTAGCCAAGTGCCTTATACCAATTTTAAAATTCAGTTGGTGATAAGAACAATCTTTTAAATTGAATAATACATCTTAGTTGGAGATGGTAGTTATTCTTTTTTTTTTTGGTAGGTTGAAAAATTCAGCAATGAGTTCGATGCTACTAGAAGCACTGGTTATTTATGTGCAGCAACAGTCAAAAATTTCGAGCAAGTAAGGATATATATATATATTGTGTAAAAGAAGGAATTATCATTATTTGGAGATATTGCATAAGAAAAGAATTCTCTAGTGACAAATTTGTTGTGAGGATGTTACATATCAATTCATGTCTGAAAAGGACTAAAGTTTATGTTTGTTTAAGTTAGATAATAAGCTTCTTAATTGAAAGTTTAAGAAGTTAAAGGGAACCTTAGGTAAATGCTAGAGATTCTAAACTTACATGCCTATGCTAATTTAAGCTAGAGGTTCTTTTCTAAATTGAAGCTTGTCGATGAAATTATAGATATTCGACATTTCTTTCAGGTGCTAGATGGCTTTCTAGAGGGTCAGATAGCTCCTTCAAAGTTGACGAGGATTTCAGTATCTGTAAATTCTAAAGCTCTGTCTACATGTGCTCTTAATGATATCTTGATTGCACACCCTTGTCCTGCAACAGTTTCTCGGTTCTCATTCAAGTAAGGAATTTTAACAAATAAGTAAGCATTTAAACATAATGATGCAGGCTTTAAAATCTTCTTTTTGCATATTGGCAGAATTAGAGGGAATGACGAGGCATGTTCGCCATTAGTGAACTGCCGATCAAGTGGTCTCAGAATCTCAAGTGCAGCAGGATCAACAGCTGCCATGCTGTCAGCAGGAGGATTTGCAATGCCGATTTTGACTAGGGATCTACAGTACATGGTAAGAGAGCCTATCTCACTTGGAGCAGCCAATTCTAGCTTAATTCACGGTTTAATCAAGTCGGATCAGTCAATGGATGCTGCATGGTTTTCTAAAGAGGGTTTCATATATTTCGATGGCTCTAATGTTTTCTACCCCATCCAAAGTGGGGATGCCATAGAAATATCTTCCAAGGCCCCAAATTTGCAAGCTGTCTTGCCTCATTTGTCATCATAAATCTCATGTAAAGAGCTGGAAAATGACATCATCATTTTTTAATCTTGACTACTTTATAGCTCTTGTAAATACAAAAGAAACGCGTAAAGACCGACCTTTCATTTTCATTATAGATAAAATCTTTTCTTCTTCGAATGCTACAAATGTCCATCAGTACAAGTATTATAGGGTAATAGTCTAGAGTGTTGCTTTAACATGTGGTGCTGAGTTAAAGACAGGCCGTCGATATCGTATTCATTGCAGTCCTCGAGTATCTAAAAGTGTGAATTTTAATCAGCTGAAGTGGCAAAGTTTGGCCGTCTCTGTTAGACATTTTGGAGGTGGGTTGATGTTGAATCTTTGTAGCATTTGTCTGGTGTCCATATCATGCAAATATAAAGATAAACTTAGAATGTTTTTTAACTCTGTCTTCCCCTTTATGCTTTGTGGATATTAGACATTGGTGAATATAAGTCTGGCTGTAAGGGAATAGAACAAAAGAAAGTATCAATTACCCTGCAAAACGGGTCATTTTTCCATTAATGTACCCCAACTTAAAAGCCTCTTCACGTGAGTGGAACACCTTGCCACGTGAGTTTAACCCAGAAGTCGAAGGAGCTTTCTTCTACGTTTATTGGTCGGTTTCTTTCCGGTTGTACGAGTCTCCTTTCGCGATCATAATTATGTGTTCTTTGTAGTAGCTTTTTCTATTGTATCAGACACGCATTAGGAAAGGGATAAATCAGGTCTCCTTTAGAGGAAGAAGCATAGGGCTAGTTTATTGTTGAATCTTATGTTTAATGGAGGAGATTTTAGCATGAGCCGAATCTGTAATCTAAAGATATTTATAGTACTTATAATCATAACTAATAAGGTTTACAATTCTTGACATTATTTGTACGATTAGGATTCAAATTCCAAACCTGTTTAATGCCACCTTTTGAAGATAGTTGTTCGAACAAAGCGGATAATTAAAATTTTATAAAATAATTTCCTTTTGAAGATATCTATACGAATTAATCGGATAATTAAAATATTATAAAATAATAACTCGGAAATAGAATATAATACTGAACATAAATTATTAGAGATATTTAAAGGGCAAGAGCCTTTTTTGCTTTTTTAATCAATTGAGTGGCTCCAACTTATGATATTTTGGACTGTCTTTGTCTCGTCTTGTGGTCATTAGTCAAGCAGAAAATCAAGTTTTTGTCATCCACTCTCTTTGCCAAAGCAGAGGTTTGTCATGTCGGGAACAAGACTCCTAAAAGGGCAGCAAACCAATGACCCCCCCACACATTTCTCAAGCGGTTAAAGCAAGAACTAGCCACAAACAATACATGCTAATCGATGTGACCCCCAAAATCACTTCCTAAACGAGGAACCGAAGCAAACTCCACGCGTAAAACTTGGGGAGTTTTTCATGCAAAAATGGGATCTCGTTAATTGAATGTCACTTTGAGATATTTTGCGCATGGATAATAACTTATGATTCGATTCATCACCACTTGACCGGTTTAGGTCGAGTCACAAAAGTATCGCGAGTATAATTCGTTATTATTCTTTTTGAATTTTCATAAGCCTTGTAAATTTTATCATTTTAAGATGTGTCTTTTCAGTTTCGAACCAAAACATCCCATAGAAAAATTCTAGAGAAAATAGGATCAAAATTATGAATTTCTTTTATGAAAAAAATCTTAGATTCAAATTCAGGACGTACATCTCAAAGTAAAAATATTAGATTTTACTCATGAATTTTATACCGACTTATCCCGTGACAGGTCAAATACAATATCAATGACATCTCAATTTTCCAGTTTGTTTGATAGAAGAAAGAACAGAAAAACTATCATTACAGTTTTCCATCGAATGCATGATGATTCTATACTTCCTTTTCATCATGCTATAAGAAAAACAGTGTCAAGCTTAGCCACACATTTCATCACAGTTCCACTTCAAATTAAAAGATCTTAGCATCCATCGAATCACTACAAATTGCTTGAAATAGACCTCTATAATGCTGCAATCAATAATGATCTGGAAAATCTAGACCTAAGTTCAGCAAACGAGAAATACAAAGTAAATTGAGCATGCCTAAATTTTTTTGCTTAAGCAAAAAGGTTACTGCGGTTACGAGAGAGCTGAGGCCGCTTTATAGGAGAGATTATCAGGTTCCTCAAAGTCATTGAAGGATTAGCAGCAGAATTTCTGAAAGCATGGTGAGCACCGTTACCTCGCCTAACCGGAATGTCTGCCTGCTTTGCTGGTGAGCCACTTGATATATCAAAAGGACCAGAGTTTGAACTGTTTTGTCTTGCTGGCCATACGTCCTCTCGAGGCACTGGAGTTCCAGGAGAAAACCGACAAATCTGCAACAAATAAGTTAACTGGGGAGGGGAATAATTAAGCAAAAATGACCTACTATACATTGGATTGAAATCACGATAGCGGGAACCAAGGAAAATATTAACTGTTTAAAGGCTTTTAGTAAAAGGTTTTTCAGCTTGTTGAATGATCTATTTTAGCATTGAACATGATTACCCTTTCGAATGGGATCTCTGTTATCCATCATGTTAGCTGCTGAATTTGAGAATAAATCAGGCTCATTTCTTGCAAAGAAATTGTTTGCAGGTTGGATGGCTGACCGTTTCACTGATTGGTATTCACTCCTCAATTGATCATACATTTCATCAAGCTTTCTCTTCTGTCTGGAATTTGTGATATTTGAAGTTAGCAGGGTTCAAGAAGCATAATATAAGCTTTGGCCAAAAGAATTAACAAGTTCAAAGAATAGAATTTAGACTGGCCTTGATTTCTCAGAGAACTTTTCTTGGAGCTCTTGCTTATCCTTTGTCAGACACTCAATTTCCTGCTCCATCATCTGACACTTCTTGGCCATTTTCTGATAAGCAGTATGCACCTGATCCAGTTTCTCTGAGAACTTTTCGTGCATTGCCTCGTATTTCTGCCGGTACTGAGCTACAATTCTGTTCATCTTGTACTGCGTTTCTAATTCCTTTTGCCCAATGTAAAACATCACACTTCTGCATGCACTCTTCATCACTAAATTCATTAAGGAAATGGCATGTCTAAAAGGTTTTTTCAGGTTGATCAGAGTCCATTCTCTCTCTCTCAGTTGCAAAATCTTTCAAATGATACAGAACATTACAGAAACACATCAAGTAATTGGAAAATCGTGTGGACTATAATATAAAGGATACATATCTGCGGAGAGACGCCGGCCATTGCCATCTGCAGTAAATACATCATGTAAGCGAGCAAAATAACAAGTAGACAAATAAAGCAGCACCACAATAAAAGACAAATGAAAACTACAGCATGGCGCAGATTTTACCAGGGAAATATTTTAAACAATAGAGCAAACTGTATGTAATAATCCAAGTGAATCGTTTGCTTACATTTATCCATTCATCATTTGGGTTGATATCCACAGGTTTCATAAGACTGAGAATCAAATTTCAAGATTAGGAAAGTAAAATTGAAATCAATAAGATGCAACATCAAAAGTAATTAAACCTAAAATCTACGCAGAACAATCCTATGCTTCATAACAGATTAACAACCTCACCTATATAATCAATAAACACTCAAATTCTTTGACAGACCTCTCTTTCCAAATAATCAATAACTAAAATTTTTCATTGTGTAATTCTATTTCATTAGATTAAAAAAACGAAAATTCTGGAAAGCATTATAATGTTCCCACCAGATAACATTCTTACCTCTTAGAGAGAACTTGATCACAAACGGGGCATGCGGCATCATTGCTAAGGATCTTGCTTGCATCTTCTGTACCTATTTGCAGTGTCAAGGAATCTTTCCATGCATTAACTGTTTCTCAGTCTTAAACAATGGAAACAAAAAATAAAATGTATACAATTGCTACAGCAGTTCGATGAAAATAGTTAGGATAAACAAGAGGTGACCACATGTAGTGGAAATGGCTCGCCCTTCTAATTCACGCCAGCAGGCATTGCATCTCATTTCAATTGATTGTATTTGTCTTCAAATCATAAACTCTATGTGTATCACAAGCAACAATCAGGGCGAGGTTCCTTAGTAGCATATGCCCAATAAGAAGATAAAATGTTACAAGTCAATGACTGCTACAGCTTGTTTCATGAATTGAAAGGAACAAAGCTTTGGTCCCCAATAAGAAAGACTTCCTGGAGTTTATCAATATCCTACGGAATCTTATCCTAATGTTTGGTTGTTAGTTTAGTTTCCTGAAAGTAAGAAATTGCTATGAACGGGTGAACAAGTTCCAATTACAAAGCAAAACCTTTTTTTGTTGTTGAAAATCTGTTTTCTTTTTATTTTAAATCCTTCAAAAGTTTTGTTTTCTTTTGGAATATAAAAATAAACTACTAAAGTGATGATCAGATAGTACCTAAACTAGTAAGTTGAAATTTATATTGGATAAAAACCAGAAATTAAATTATCACCGAAGCTTGAAGATTCATAAATTTTAGGGAAAATGTAATTCAGAACTAATTCATAATCAGCTTTTGATCATTAACGTTCAGGTTTAAGGAAAATTTAAAGCCCTAGAGTTTTTCGGCATTGCAATATATCAGCCAAAAAATATTTTTTTATCCCAGTCGAATATTTGTAAGATGCTCAACCAAATCACCTAATAATTCAGCTTCATAAGGTTCCAAACATGGTAAATGAAAATATTTAGTTCGAGATTTCCAAGTTCTCTGCTATTGTCTTCCTAAATTTCTTAGTAACCAACCAGAGTGATAACCAACCTTTTATCCACAAGTTGACCAGAATTCCTTCCAAATCGACGGATTCACTAGCGACTTGATCTAAAATAACAAAAAAAAAAGTTTATAACACCTAGAACTTCACAGTTAACAGATCATCTAAGATTTTTTTTTTTAAATGGTGGAAATGAGATGAAAACCGCGAACGAACGAAGAAATCGAGAACGCCGAGGAAAAGAAGTTGAAATCGAAGCAATTTTAGTTTTACCTTCAAATATATTATCTGGAACAAAACGAATCTCCTTTCTTTGCCATTTTCTTCGATGGTGAAAGCTTTGAATTGAAAATATCACTTTGGCGCGTAATATTGCTTTTAAATTCTTCAGTTTTGAGTATTTGAATAGGTTCGTTATTGTAATATGCTTGGACTTAGCTCGGCGTCAATGGTAAAACTGCAGTTTAGTCCCATTATAATTATAAAGTTACCGTAGCATAATGAAATAGTGAAATTTAAATTTTATCCCTACAAAAATGGTAAAATTTTAGTTTAATCCCTTTAAGAAATATTTATTAAGATAAATTATATTATTTAATCTCTAAACTTTTATTGTTTTCTTGTTTTGGTCATTAAACTATAAAAAAAATCAATTAAGTCATGATATTTGATTTTTTTTATTCTTTGATCATTCAAGATATAATGAGATGATTGCACTTTTCATTTTTCAACTAATCCTAAACTCTTAAAATTGTCATCATCGTTCAATCATTGATCATCGTTGACTTTCGTTCGCGATAAAACTGATATTTGAATATTTGCATTTCAATCTTTATTTTATGTTTAATTTTTATTTAAAATCGATGAAATTAGTTTTAAATATATATTATTCGTCTTCTCAAAAGAATGATTTTTATTGTTTGAATTTTTAAATAGACATTTCAAATCCCATTCCAACAAAGTCTTCAAATCCTTAATATTATATATTTTTTATACTTAATTTTATGAATTTTAAAAGATTTTTAGAAAAATCTAAATTGATAAAGTGATAGAAAATGACGAGATGAATTTATCGATGTCAAAATAATTGTAAATAAATAAATAAATTATGTTTTAAAACTAAATTGAAAATAAAAAAAAAAGTGGCTAGATAAAAAATAAAAATATAAGTCGGATAAAAATAAATAAAGTACACTTTTAGTTTTAACTTTTAACTTTCATGTTAGCACAAAAACATCACAACATCTATCTATTTATACATAAAAGAGTTTACGGTGTACGTCGTATACCAAAACACATTATTAATGTGATACACCAAACACACTATTAATTAAATTGTTTTTATTAAGTAAAATGTTGATGTGTCAGGACATGTCAATTTTTTATATTTTTAATTTTCACGTCACCTTTCTTCGTTAATATTTTTAATTAATTTTATTCATCCAATTAGGTGGTGATCACTATGAAGATAAAATAAAAAAAATTATTCTAGCTCTCAACGTAAATTAAACTTATGACACTTGCATGGGAAATAATGCACTCAACCATTGAGCTAAACTAGTTATTTAAGTTAATTTCACCACATTTAACTTATATAATGGTATCATCACAATATGAATATTTCCCGATAAATATAAGATTAAAATATAAGACATTTTAAATTAATGACCGAAAGCTTAGTCACTTAATTATGATATGATATTTTTTATTATACTAAACTTAATACTTACTTATATTATTATTAAATTAAAATATTAAAATATTTAATTTTAAAATCACATTATTTATTTATTATTCATAATATTTATTTAAAATTAAATAGTTAACGAAGTCTTTTAATTTAATAATATTACAAAAAAATGATTTTAAAAATTAAATATATTAATCTTTTAATTTAATAAGATATAATTAAGTATTAAGTTTAATATTTTAAATATATTATCCGACAGTACCAGGAAGGCAGCATGGTCTCCACCAGAAATCTGCCACGTGTAAGTTTCTCATAGCCTCAAAAAATATCCGCTTTGTGAGAGGTCGCGCCACCTTGTAAATTCCCCACCAAACCCCAAAAAATTAAATTTGAAACAATTATTAATAACAATAAAGTGAAAGGAATCGGTTCGTTTGGCTTCGCTGGCTTCTTCCCTTTCTCACCCTTCACTTAAACCATCAATAAACCCCATTCTTTAAAAAGAGAGAAAAAGCTGAAATTTTGTGGAATTTTGGGTTTTTTTTAGGTAAGTAAAATGAGAATTCAGTGCAACGTATGCGAGGCGACGGAGGCCAAGTTGCTGTGCTGCGCGGATGAGGCTGCGCTGTGTTGGGCGTGCGACGAGAAAGTCCACGCTGCGAACAAGTTGGCTAGTAAGCACCTGCGTGTTCCGTTAACTTCTTATTCTTCTCAGATGCCTAAATGCGACATTTGTCAGGTATTCCCTCAAAAAGAGAAGTTAAAATATTTCCTCTTTGGGGTTTAGTAGTCATGTTTATTTTAGAAGTCAAAATTTATAATTTTAAGGTGAGTTGGAATCTGGTTTTAATTTAAAATTTTGAGTAGAGTTTCTTTACTTAGCTTACCTGCGAGAAATGAAATATTAAATTTTGATCTATTTTTTGTTAAATTTTGACTTTTGACTGACAAAGAACTAAAAGTAACTCTCAAGCGAAAGTTGTTTTCTATGGCCAAAGTGCGAGGTTTATTCTGGTCCTCAACGTGCGCATTGCTACTGCTGGGATCTATTTTCTTGTGTTCCATCTATTGATAGGTGGAAATCATTGCCCATAAAACTCTAACCCTGTGTTGTACCGCATTTATTGTGGTGGCCAGCTCCTTGATCAATAGAAAAACCTCTTCATCGCTGACAAGAAGCAACTAAACTGAAGTTTCAGATTGATTAAGAAGAAGCAGCCTTTTAATGTTGTTGTAGGAAAGAGTATGGGATGACGACTTATGCAAAACTTGGTGCAACTTTAATGCAACTTAATTACCAATGTAGTTTAGTTAATGTTTAACCAAGATGTAGGAGGGTGAAGATAGAGATGGTGCTCTTAGAATTGCTGCTCTTTTTTTTTTTTTTTGGAAATGATGTATGCGATTTATAAATGAACTATTGTTTAAACTGTATCTGTCTCGGTGCAAACTTCAATCACATCATTATCAGTTTATGATGGCAAAGAAATGATGGCTGAAGTGGTAATTCATTTGTTTTTTGAAACTTTCTAAACATGTGCACTTCAAATATATGTTGGTACGATGGCGGTTCATGGCTAAATTCATTTAGTAAGGGCTAAAGAGTATTTACAAGAAAGCTTTTCCAAGTCATGCCATGTTGGACGTCTAGAAGCTAGCTCTACCTTTTTGTTTGCTTGTGCCTTTGATGGAGGACTGCTTGGCTTGGTCATAGTTATCCAAACAAGTGGTTCTTATGAGCTATTATTTGCTGATATTTTTTCCCACTCTTCTTCCATGCATCTTTGATACTAGTTTCATGTCTGATACTGCACTAAGTTTCATGTCATTTGAGCAATATATAACACTGAATTTTTTGTTGACTTATGTAAAGCTGGATAGAAGCTTATTCGTATATCCTTCCGTGTTGATACTATCTTATTATAAGCTCTCAAAGTACGATCATATCTACTGTTCTGTGGTGGCTGGAACTTCAAACTGCTTGATTTTGTGGCTTAGTTGTTATTTCGTAGTTTTTCCTTTCTTTCTTTCCTTTTGGAATAAGTATTCCTTATTAAAATCAATCAATTTGACATATCAACCTTTCTTGATAGGAAGCATCTGGGTTTTTCTTTTGTTTGCAAGATCGAGCTTTACTGTGCCGGAAATGTGATGTTGCTATACATACAGCGAATCCTTACGTCTCTGGTCATCAAAGATTTCTGCTTACCGGAGTAAAAGCTGGTCTTGAATCAACAACCGACCCTGGTGCATCACCTTCTGATGCCAAATATCTTATAGTGAAAAAATTTCAGAAACTAAAAATAATGCTACATCTAGAAGGGGGGCTCCTATGACATTTACTGGTGGATACAATGAGGTCCTACCATCAAATATTGGAGATGGAAACAATGACCTGAAAAAAGTAACATATGCTGCTGGGGGTTCTACAGCTGGAAGCATTCAGTCATGACAAATGGATGATTTATTTAGGCTATCTGACTTAAATCAAAGCTATGGTTACATGGATAATGGGTCATCTAGGGTACAAATTATAGTTGTTTTTGTACTAATTTTTATATGGCTCTTGCAGAATTGAATGTGTTGGCATAAAATACAGAAGATAATTTTATGCTGGACAAAATTTTCTATAAAAAGTAAACTGAGTTCTTTGTTAGGTCATATTATTCTAATGTTGCAGCTCAGCTAGCAAATTGAACTATTCAGTGTTGTCTACTATTGCTCTAGTTTTAATATATATATTTGAAATGTCTGGCTAATGCAACTAAGAGTTCTGTGTCTGGATTATTTTTGCTGGATTCTTCCAGGTTGATAGTGGCAAGCTTGGAGATTCTGACAGTTCATCAATCTTGAGATCTGCTGACGAAGAGGTAGATGATGATGAGCGCTTGGGTCAGGTGCCAGACTCCTCATGGGCTGTACCACAAGTGCCTTCACCTCCAACAGCCTCAGGGTTGTATTGGCCAAAAGATTCTCGCAATCAATGTGATAGTGTGGTTTATGTTCCCGACATTTGCTGCTCAGTTATGAAAAACCCCTTTAATTCACGGCGTTGTGGCTCAAACCCGAAACACCGACGACACATTTAGAATAATTTGGTAGTCTTAATACACTAGCTAGTCTTCCCACGATTTCGGATCCACCTTCTCAGGTGTTCTTTTAGCATATTATCTATTATTTATTTAGGTTTCGATCTTTTCAATTACCGGCCTGAGCTACTTGCTTTCAGTCTGGGTTAAGCCGCTTTTCCCCTACGTAGAAGTCATTGTCATCCTGCAGTTGATATTTTGTTGATAAAGTAAAAAACCAGAACGAAAAAGTGTACTAGAAAAAAGCTTGTTAATGGAAGGAGTTGGTGTTGATTCTTTTAACAGCTTGTATTTCTTCATGATTCATAATCTGTGTTCTGAACTCCGAAACAGCTAGAAAAATAAAGTCTAGCGGTTTCACATTCCATTATTGTCTTTGATGTGGTTTACAATCAGTTCATATTCATATCATCTATGTTAATCGTCATGTTTGTCCCGATATTTTTGACTGATTACCGACACCCGAATGCCAGATATACTGTCTTATCCAAAGATCCGTGTGATGTTGCATTGCAAGCTGAAGCCAATTAGGCCTACAACAGGATTAGATGACAAGTAGTATCTTGGCAGCTGATCAGTCCAAGCATAGTCAGAAGCATCACGAGGCATCAAACCTGGTTTTTTACAGAAGTGTCCTTCTGATTTTTGAGACTAGGTCTGCTTCAAATAATGTTACATGTGATCTGTTTTAAATTATCGTTTCTTTTAACTATACATATATATAGTATAGTCGGAAACTTTCACAAGACCGGAGAACCTACTCGGAACTTTGAAACTGTACCGAATTGGATTTCTCGAGTATACAAAGAAGGGTTCTGTAGTTTTTATTTGTTATGTTGTTTAGCTGGCCCACTGTCCAGTTAGGAGGCAGACGATCAGATGCCATGGGAGGCATGCTACAGACATTGATGTCGACAGGATATATACGGTATTTAATATCCATCTCGTTGAATATCTTGATCATATCTTCAACCAAGAGTGCCCTTCTTGTCCATCTCTCTCCCATGTCTTGGTGGTTCATTTTATGTGTGAGCCATATAGCTATCCTCACTCTATTCAAGTCTTCGAATTCCTTCAATATAATCTTTGGATCTGGATACCAGTGGTCGCTTTTGTGCTCAACGAAACTGCAGTAAGAAACGATCCATTGAATCAGACACGGTCCATTAATTATACATTGTCAAAGATGCTCCCAAGAACACCGAATTACAGCTAGAAATTGCCACATGAAAGACAAAAGATTGTCATAAACAAAAGCAAAGCGAGGTAAATAATTGCATCTTTTTCTAATGACCTCAATATCCTCTTCTTGATTAGACCAATCTTTTCCGCAGTAGTTTTGACATGGGTTGTAACACCCCAACCCGGATACGAATCCGAGATGTCACATTGATTTTTCAAAACATTTACTTGTACAAAATAGTAAATATTTTTAAAATTTTTACTAAATACAACTGACTAATTTACATAAATTACAATCATATGATTTTACAAAACCGATGAGAACATATCAAATTCAAATCTATTTACATGCCAACCAAAATCAGTATTACAAAATACATACTATTCAATTCTTTTCTGATCTGATCTTGGAAAGGAGAAACTGACCTGTCTTGCTTAACTTTACTTTTTCTTCTTCTCGGAACCTACTGTGAAACAATCACACGCTAAGTCATTGACTTAGTGAGGCATATAAAACATGTAATAAAAACCATAGAACATTTCACATAACAGAATGCATACATGTACATATGCCATCATTATCACCATCAACATCAACATCATTATCATGATCTCTATCATTATCATTAACCCATTTTAGACATATCATCTTGTACTTAATCTTTGCAGCATGTCATCTTGCATTTTACATTTGTGACATATAGAATCATGTATTTAACACAAAATAACATCTCACATCATGGAAGATGAAAATCAATTTATTTCTTTTATTTGCCCATGGTACACTATTGAGAACTCAAGGTATGTGAGTACACTGAGGTTGTGCACACATAGACTGTCACCACATCTCATATAAATGTCCCAAAAGACCAGTCCATAGGTCCCGAAGAACCGAGGTAATCAGTCCATATGTCCCGAAGAACATAGGTAATCAGTCCATATGTCTCGAAGAACATAGGTAGTCAATCCATATGTCCCGAAGAACATAGGTAATCAGTTCATATGTCCCGAAGAACATACGTAACCCTCGACTCTTGGCATGCCAACTATACCACTAGCTCTCATATCACATAACATAGGCATTATCATTTATAACAGTTCACATCACTTCTACCATTCTTATATGATCTCATAGATCATTGTATAACATTCTTGTATTCATATCGTTTCTCTTATAATCACATGTTCCTTCTCTTCTGTCACATACCACATGTATGTGTAAACATATATCTCATATCATATAACATGTATTATTCAAGTATATTCACATGTCACATTGTTATGTCTTCTCATAGACATATATTCACATAGTCACATAACTTATATTCTTTCTCACGTACTCACATAGGTTCATGTCATATAACAAATATCACAAGTGCATGTAATCACTTATTACATGTAATCACGTAGATCGTTTCATATGGCTTATATCATTTCTCATTTGTTCATGTACGTATGTCATATCTTGTTCACATAAGTTCATATATACATCACATAGCACATAGAATAACATATAAACTTATACATGTACTCATATACATACTTTCATATAGTCTGTATATCAATACCATATAACTTATCTCAGAGTTTTACAGAATCACTTATGTCAATACCACATAGCTTGTATTATAATTTCATATATTCATGCAGTTCAGTATCACATATTGCATATACATATAATAATGTAGATCATGTCACATATAATAACATATGACACATATACCCATTTTCATATACTCATACATACATAAGAATTCCATTAATCACAGATTAAATAATATTTTAGGAGTCACTTATTACCATAGTAACTCTGTCATTGGCTCATCGCAAGCCAATGTTTATTCAATAACATAAGTACAAATTAAATTGCACTCACCTTGACACTTTATATAAATCCAAATCCACTTCTATGATTTATCTCTTTGGATTGATCCTAACTTTGCAGTCGTTTCAGAACTTGCTTATGCTTGATATATACACAATCATACATTTATACATATCAATATTCTCAATAGCATACTCTAGCTTTCATTTCTTAAACTAAAGGAAATATCTATTTCATTTCCCTTTTCAGTGTATTGGCACCTACTATAGGGTATCGGTACATCCCTTCATTGGTGTATCGGTACACTGCCTATGTATCGATACACAAATTACATTCGAAAGTTTTCCTTTTAAGAGGGTATCGATACACTTCCTTAGTGTATCGGTACACTAACTATGTGAATGTTGTACTTTAATCACCAATCTTTTCAAACTTCCAAAATGGTCATATTTCACATCTAAATGCTCATTTTAATTCCAAAACAACAATTTCCAACATAATACATCAACTATTAAACAATAATACAATTATTCACAACTTTTCCAAAATTGTCGAATTGGTCCCCCAACTTTTCAAAAATTACAGAATGGTCCACGGATTTTCTAAAGCTTGTAGAATACTTCCTACATCATTTCCAGACCTTATATAATTTTTCTCACTCAAATACATCATGTTCACATTTTTAAAAAATAATTTCTATAAAGATTGAACATGTTTTAACCATAACTCAAGCTTGAAAATGAACATATAACCTCTAAATCATCAAGATTTATCATCAATTTCATGAATCCTATCATGAACATAAACCCTTAGATTTGGGATCTTTGAAATCCAGCAAGATTAGAAAGAAATATTGGTACCAAATGATAATGTTTTTCGCGTAGATCACTTTCCTATTTCACGACATAACTCGAATTCCAAAGAAATTGACTCAAAATATCTATACTAATTTACCCTTAATGAACTTGATATTTACATTAATATCAAGCTACAACAACCTTATCATCTTTTAAAGTCAAATATGAATAAAATATTTTTCCCATTTTCCCATTTTACCCTTGCAATTTTCAAAACTTACAATTCTGTCACTTTAATCAAACAGTACAAATTAAATATGGAATTAAATCCTTAAATATTATTTTCCAACATTTAAAAATGTGAAAATAATATATTTATTTCCTTATTTTCGAAACCAAATGTAACTTTTCAAAATTACCATTTTTGGTCCCTAAAAATTTCCAAAGTTTATACTTTGATCACCAAGCTTTCAAAATCTTATAATTTGGTCACTAAATAAATCCATTGATGAATAAATTCTTTTTGGGAAATATACAACTTAGATCTTTAAACTTTTCCCAATTTTCTACTTTAAACATCAAACTTTCAAAATTTGCATTTCGGCCACAGTCATCTTTTTGGGATATTACAAATCTCTCCCCCTTAAGTAAATTCGTCCTCGAATTTTCACTGCACAAAGAGATGGGAAACTGTCTACTCATATATTATTTGTATTTTCCTGTTATACTACAGATCCACATCTTTTTAAGATCCCATAAGGTCCAATGAATGTAGGACTCAGCAATACTATACAGAAATCTCAATACCTGCCACTCAATATCATGAGTCAGTTTATTTCTTTCATCAATCTCTAATGACTTACAACATAAACCAAACATTCATTCTTGTACCATCTTCATCCGAATTATAATACACACTCATTTCTAAATTTTACTTATATCAATCTTGACATTGATTCAATATTCTTTTATCATCTGTGATTTTTGTTCTCCAAACCTTTCATTCTGAGCTCTCTCTCTAGAGCTTTAGCGCAATTAACCATTTCTTGGAACGAGAACAAATTCAAAACCAATAACACTCTTTTAATTTAAGGCACAAGCCCTAAACATCCAATCACATGAATCTTTTTCAGTTGGAATTAACTCAGCAACACATCTGCTTAGCTTATTAAACTTACATTCATATCCATACAATATGTAATTCCCTTGTTTCAATCTCGTATATTCTAGTTTCATTTATCTTATAAAATGGTCATCGATGTACTTATTCTTGAACTCTTCTACAAACAATAACCACATCACTTGATCTTTTAACATTCGCATGGTGACATTTGTCCACCATACTCTAGCTTGCCAACGTAGTAACGAAACAACTCAATTTAACTTCTCCACTTTGGAGAAATGAAAACCTTTTAACATTATCTTCATATCATTTAACCAAAGGTCTGTAACAACAGAACCTTCCTCAAATTCACTCTTGAGCTCGGGTGTTCTTAACTCTTTTAACTATTTTGATATTCATTCTATGAATTAAAGAAATATAAAATTGAAACACATCAGAATATCATTCAATTCATGAAAAACATTCTCTAATCTTATACAGGCACTCCCTGATGTGTTCGCTCTTCACCATGTCTGGCCAGGGCAGATGAATTGCTATTACCTTCAATTCTATCGCCTTCCGCTTCACTTTGGAAGTTCTCATGATCAGACATCTGATATAACATAACAATTTAACTCTATTAACAAGACAACACGCTCCTTACACTATCAGATCAGAAAATTTTTCACTTTGTGTTGGCATGTATACTTTTTAAAACACTTTTGACTTCGGTTTAAGCCTAGCATCGGCTAAACCATAGCTCTGATACCATTAAATGTAACACCCCCAACCCGTACCCGATCCGAATACAAATCTGAGGTGTCACATTGACTTTTCAAAACATTTACTTGTATAAAATAGTGAATAATTTTAAAACTTTTACTAAATACAACTGGCTAATTTATATAAATTACAATCATATGATTTTACAAAACCGATGAGAATATATCAAATTCAAATTTGTATTTACATGCCAACCAAAATCAGTATTACATAATACATATTATTCAATTCTTTTCTGATATGATCTTTGAAAGGAGAAACTAACCTATCTTGCTTAACTTTACTTCTTCTTCTCGGAACCTACTGTGAAACAATCACACGCTAAGTCGTTGACTTAGTGAGGCATATAAAACATGTAATAAAAACCATATAACATTTCACATAACATTTCACATAACAGAATGAATACATGCACATATGTCATAATCATCAACATCATTATCATGATCTCTATCATTATCATTAACCCATTTCAGACATATCATCTTGTGCTTAATCTTTGTAACATGTCATCTTGCACTTAACATTTGTGACATATAGAATCATGCATTTAACACAAAATAACATCTCATATCATGGAAGATGAAAATCAATTTATTTCTTTTATTTGCCCATGGTACACTAATGAGAACTCAAGGTATGTGAGTACACTGAGGTTGTGCACACATATGTTGTCACCACAACTCGTATAAATGTCCCGAAAGATCAGTCCATAGGTCCCGAAGAACCTAGGTAATCAGTCCATATGTCCCGAAGAACATAGGTAATCAGTCCATATGTCTCGAAGAACATAGGTAGTCAATCCATATGTCCCGAAGAACATAGGTAATCAGTCCATATGTCCCGAAGAACATAGGTAACCCTCGACTCTTGGCATGCCAACTATACCACTAGCTCTCATATCACATAACATCGGCATTATCATTTATAACAGTTCACATCACTTCTACCATTCTTATATGATCTCATAGATCATTGTATAACATTCTTGTATTCATATCGTTTCTCTTATAATCACATGTTCCTTCTCTTCTGTCACATACCACATGTATGTGTAAACATATATCTCATATCATATAACATGTATTATTCAAGTATATTCACATGTCACATGGCTATGTCTTCTCATAGACATATATTCACATATTCACATAGTCACATAACTTATATTCTTTCTCACGTAGTCACATTGGTTCATGTCATATAACAAATATCACAAGTGCATGTAATCATGTATTACATGTAATCACGTAGATCGTTTCATATGGCATATATCATTTCTCATTTGTTCATGTATGTATGTCATATCTTGTTCACATATGTTCATATATACATCACATAGCACATAGAATAACATATAAACTTATATGTACTCATATACATACTTTTATATAGTTTGTATATCAATACCATATAACTTATCTTACAGTTTTACATAATCACTTATGTCAATACCACATAGCTTGTATTATAATTCCATATATTCATGCAGTTCAGTATCTCATATTGCATATACATATACTCATGTAGATCATGTCACATATAATAACATATGACACATATACTCATTTTCATATACTCATACACACATAAAAATTCCATTAATCACGTATCAAATAATATTTTAGGAGCCACTTCTTACCATAGTAACTCCGTCATTGACTCATCGCAAGCCAATGTTTATTCAATAACATAAGTACAAATTAAATTGCACTCACATTGACACTATATAAATCCAAATCCACTTCTATGATTTATCTCTTTGGATTGATCCTAACTTTGCATTCGTTTGAGAACTTGCTTGTGCTCGATATCTACACAATCATACATTTATACATATCAATATTCCCAATAGCATACTCTAGTTTTCATTTCTTAAACTAAAGGAAAGATCTATTACATTTCTCTTTTCAGTGTATCGGTACATCCCTTCATTGATGTATCGATACACTACCTATGTATCGGTACACAAATTACATTCGAAAGTTTTCTTTTTAAGAGGGTATCGATACACTTCCTTAGTGTATCAGTACACTAACTATGTGAATGTTGCACTTTAATCATCAATCTTTTCAAACTTCCAAAATTGTCATATTTCACATCTAAATGCTCATTTTAATTCCAAAACATCAATTTTCAGCATAGCACATCAACTATTAAACAATTATACAATTATTCAAAACTTTTTCAAAATTGTCGAATTGGTCCACTAACTTTTCAAAAATTATAGAATGGTCCACGAATTTTCTAAAGCTTGTAGAATACTTCCTACATCATTTCCAGACCTTATATAATTTTTCTCACTTAAATACATCATGTTCAAATTTTCAAAAAATAATTTCTATAAAAATTGAACATGTTTTAACCATAACTCAAGCTTAAATGAATCTATAACCTCTAAATCATCAAGATTTATCATCAATTTCATGAATCCTATCATGAACATAAACCCTTAGATTTGGGATCTTTGAAATCCAACAAGATTAGAAAGTAATATTGGTACCAAATGATAGCGTTTTTCACATAGATCATTTTCCTATTTCACGACATAACTTGAATTCCAAAGAAATTGGCTCAAAATTGAAAACAAAAAATGTTTTCTTACCTTTGGGAGAGCTCACGTTTGCTGCTGGAGACTTCATCTTTCTTAATTAAATATTGAATATAAAATTCATTAAATGTCAAATTACCACTTTACCCTTAAAATCAAAATATCTATACTAATTTATCCTTAATGAACTTGATATTTACATTAATACCAAGCTACAACAACCTTATCATATTTCAAAGTCAAAGATGAACAAAATATTTTTACCACTTTACCATTTTGCCCTTGCAATTTCAAAAACTTATAATTATGACCCTTTAATCCAACAATCCAAATTAAATATGGAATTAAATCCTTAAATATTATTTTTCATCATTTAAAAATGTGAAAATAATATATTTATTTCCTTATTTTCGAAACCGAATGTAACTTTTCAAAATTATCATTTTGGTCCCTAAACTTTTCTAAAGTTTATACTTTGGTCACCAAGTTTTCAAAATCTTATAATTTGGTCACTAAATAAATCCATTGATGGAATAAATTCTTTTTGGGAAAAATACCACTTAGATATTTAAACTTTCCCAATTTTCTATTTTGACCATCAAACTTTCAAAATTTGCATTTCGGTCACTAGTCCTCTATTTTGTGATGTTACATGGATACAAAATTCAACTGCATCGCACATATAAGGGCTACGATAGTAGTTATGTATGGCCTTTGTAGCCAGCACGCTGTTTGGGTTAATGATCTTCTGGTTGTCATATCTTAGAAAAACAGTAGTTAAGATGTTCATTTCCTCCACAATCATCTGAAATTTGTTAAACGGAATTCATTTGAGAGCCCAAGCATTTCAAAGGTACTTTGTTGAAAACATTTTGATATTTCGATATAAAAAATTAAGTTAAATTAATTTTAAGATTTTCCAAATGATTTTCTAAGTATATTCGATTTAATTATTCGAATATCAAAACATTACTCTAAATCTTTCAAAAATCATTTTTAATCCTTACTTAAGTGTAAAATTAAGTTTTAATCTTAAAACAATTTCAAAATAATTTTTCAAAGTATTTCGAATCATTTCAAAGCCAAAAATTCCAGATTGCTCAGAGGGAACCGATTCCCCCTCAAGGGGGTACCGATTCCCCCTAAATGGTTTGGCTCCGAGATTTCCAGAATGCTCGGAGAGAACCGATTCCCCCATAGGGGGTATCGATTCCCCCTGTTCAACGGCCGAAATATTTGAATTTTACACTTAGGGAACCGATTCCCCTCAAGGGGTATCGATTCCCCCCACACTCTAAGCTGTTTTATTAATTGTTTTCACACTAAAATGGCTATATTATCTTCAGTAATCATCCCCAACGTTCAGAAGTGATTCAAGGTGTATTTAAGCAAGCTTAGGAGCCATTGATCAATAACAAGAAACATCAAGCAACTAGAATCAAGAGAGAATCAAAGAGAAAGCATTAAACCTCAAGTTTGAGCATTTCAAGCCTATTTTCATTCAATATTCATTTTGCTTTCAAGAACACATATTGTGCTCAATTGTATTCATCTTTGAGTGTTCTTTTCTTTGTTCTAGAATTGTGCAAACATCTTACCTTGTGAGGTTTTCTTGTAAGTTTGCGAAATTTGTAATCTTCTCTTTGAGAAAAGAGTGTTCTCAAGAATTGGGGTATATTCTTGAGGGAGTTGTAAGGTTATCTCTTTGGCCTCAAAAGAAAGAACAAATTAGTGAATTTGTTGGAAAATCCTTAGTGTGGATAGCTAAGGTAGTGGACGTAGACTTTGGTTGATAAAGTCGAACCACTCTAAATCGTTGTGCAATTACTTTCAATTTTCTGCAAAAGCTTCCACCAAAATTTTAATTGCCAATTCACCCCCCTCTTGGCCGATTCGTCAATCGATTAACTCAACAATTGGTATCATAGCTTGACTCATTTGAAGGTTTAACAGCCTCTTGAGTAGATCCGGGAGGAGTTAAATCGATAAAGATGGCGTCCACTTCCGGTTCATTCTCCATAGAAGAATCCAGACCAATTGACGTGCCTCCACACTTCAATGGAACAAATTATCGTCGTTGGAAGAAGCTTATGATGATATTTATCCAAGCATTTGATATGGAAGCTTGGATGATGATCGAGAAAGGATATTCTTCTCCTACAAAGAAGGTAAAGAAGTGGAGTGATCAAGAACGGAAGAAAGCTCAACAAAATACAAAAGCTATGCACATGTTGTGTTGTGCAATTGATCCTAATGTATATAAAGGATTGATCCTAATGTATATAAAGGAGTTTCTTCTTGTTCAAATGCCAAGGAGATGTGGGATAAGCTTGAGGAGATCTATGGAGACAAGGAAGAAGAAGAACCAATAAAGGTGATGTCTCTATTAGCTCTCACAGAGCCAAAGGTATCTTCTAACTCAAATGGATTAAATTTAAAATCTTTTAATGAGTTACAAGATGCTTATGATGAATTATTTTTGGAGTTTGAGACCATGAACTCCAAATACAATAAATTGATTTCTAAATTTATTGCTAAAAATGATATTCTTTTGAAAGCTAAAACAGACTTGGAAAATCAAAATGAAATGTTGAGAAAGGAGTTAGAGCTTTCAAAAATAAAATCTGAAAACTTTGAAAAAGAAATTTTCAAATTAAACAAACTTCTTCTAGAAACGAAAATGGATTTTGAAAATCAAAATGAAATCTAGAAGAAGGATTTAGAGCTTTCAAAAATGAAATTTGAAAGTATTGAAAAAGAAAATTTCGATTTGAAAGTTAAGCTTGAATGTTTAACAAAAGAAAAAGATATCATTTTAAATAATTCATCTAGTTCAATAATGACAATATGTTAACATTGTCATTATCATGGTCATAAGGAACATACTTGTCCTTTAAAGAAAGGAAAACGATTTAAAATTAGACAAGTATGGGTTCCAAAAGGAACAAGAGGCATTGAAACTAATATTCAAGGATCCAAAGCAATTTGGATTCCAAAATCTACTTAAATGTCTTGTTGAAAAATATTGTATTGAACATAGTAATTTTTGGTAATGTTTTATAAACTCTAGTTCATCATATTAATTTTTGGTCAAAATTGTTTTTAAAATATAATTGATATCTCTTTAACAATTGATATCGATTTTTCAAGAACTTTGGTTTTGCAAAATTTTGACCTTAAATTTTTCTTAATGATTATGCATATTTTTTAAAAAAATAGTATAAAGTTTTAATGTATAACATTTTCAAAAACTTTATGCATGTGCTCTTAATCTCGATAATCAACATTGCATAATGTTTTGTATGTGAATGGATTAAAGCATAATCCGATTAGATGAATTTGACAAAAGATACAATGTCTTATTTTTAATTAAGTGTTTGCAAAATTGATTGACATTGCATCTACTTTGATTATGCTTGTTGGTCATAGAATAGGAAACATATACATGGTGCATTTAGATTCTATTGATATGACTAATTTGTGCCTAGTGGCTAAGGATGAGCATGATAGTTGGTTATGGCATAGGAGATTAGGACATGCTAGTATGAGTGTTTTGCAATGGCTAATTCAAGGTGATTTAGTTCGAGGGTTGCCTGAGCTTAAATTTGATAATGATAAAATATGTGATGCTTGTGCTAAAGGAAAACAAAAGCGAGTTTCTTTTAAATCCATTAATGACGTATCAACTAGTAGAGTATTACAATTGATCCATATAGATTTTTGGGCCAACTAGACTACTAGCTTGGGTGGAAAACAATATGCATTTGTCGATGACTATTCTAGATATACTTGGGTTCTATTCTTAAGTACTAAAGATGAAGCATTAGAACATTTCATCACATTTTCAAAAATAATCCAAAATGAAAAGGGTTACTCTATAACTAGTGTTAGGAGTGATCATGGCACTTAATTTGAAAATCTTGGATTTATTGAGTTTTGTAATTCCAATGATATTAGTCATAATTTTTCAGCACCTAGAACCCCTCAACAAAATGGAGTTGTTGAGAGGAAAATCGAACTTTAGAAGAAATGGCTAGAACCATGCTTTGTGAAAATAATTTGTCAAAATATTTTTGGGCGGAAGCCACAAATACCGTTTGTTATGTTGTTAATCGAGTAATGATTAGGCCAATTTTAAAGAAAACTCCATATGAAATTTTCAAAAATAAAAAGCCTAACATTAGCTATTTTCATCCTTTTGGATGTAAATGTTTTGTTTTAAACAACGTAAAGAAAACCTTGGCAAATTTGATGCTAAAAGTGATGAAGGAATTTTTCTGGGTTATTCCTTAAATTCTAAAGCTTATCGAGTATTTAATAAAAGAACTTTAGTTGTAGAAGATTCTATACATGTTGTTTTCGATGATAATCCCCTTCCGAGGAAGGATTCTTGTGTGAATGATGATGTAGGTGTTATAAATACAAATGACGTTAGACATGAAGTTGGAGAACCATCATCAAAGGAAGAAACGAAAAATGAGGAAACTCATGATCCTCTTGAGAATCCAACCATTGAAGAAAGGGAAGTATCTTATCCAAGAGAGTACAACTATGTCAAGGATGGTGAGATTATAGGTGATCCATCCAAAAGGGTAACAACTCGATCTTCTATTAGAAATATTTGTAATTATGTTGCATTTATTTCATGCATAGAGCCTAAGAATATTAAAGAAGCATTAAATGATGAACATTGGATTATGGCTATGCAAGAAGAATTAAATCAATTTGAGAGAAGTAAAGTATGGACATTAGTTGAAAGGCCTAGTAATAAATCTATTGTAGGTACTAGATGGGTATTTAGGAATAAGCTTGATGAGAGTGGTAATATAGTGAGAAACAAGGCTAGACTTGTTGCTCAAGGGTATACTCAAGAAGAGGGCATAGACTATGATGAAACATGCGCTCCCGTAGCTAGGATGGAAGCAATTAGAATGTTATTAGCATTTGCATGTTTTCATGAATTTAAATTATATCAAATGGATGTTAAAAGTGCATTTTTAAATGGTTTTATAAAGGAAGAAGTGTATGTGGAACAACTTCCAGGTTTTGAAGATTCAAAATTTCTGGATCATGTTCTTAAATTGACAAAAGCTCTTTATGGTTTAAAACAAGCTCCTAGAGCTTGGTATGAAAGATTGTCAAATTTTTTAATTGAAAAAGGTTTTTCAAAAGGGAAGGTTGACACTACATTGTTTTTAAAGCATAAAGGTAAAGATTTATTAGTAGTTCAAATTTATGTTGATGATATAATATTTGGTTCTACTAATGATGTTCTTTGCCAAGAATTTTCTAAGCTAATGCAAAGTGAGTTTGAGATGAGCATGATGGGGGAGCTCTCATTTTTCTTGGGACTCCAAATCAAGCAAAGAAAAGATGGCATCTTCATCAATCAAGCTAAGTACGTCAAAAATATGCTCAAGAAGTTTGGACTGGAAAATGGCAAACCTCATGATAATCCAATGAGCTCTTCAACAAAGCTTGACTTAGATGAAGGAGGTAAATGTGTAGATGTTAAATTATATAGATCAATGATTGGCTCTTTGCTTTATCTGACTGCAAGTAGACCGGACATTATGTTTAGTGTTTGCTTATGTGCTAGATTTCAATCATGTCCTAAGGAATCACATTTACTAGCTGTTAAGAGAATCTTTAGATACCTTAAGGACACTCCTAGTTTAGGACTTTGGTATCCTAGAGACTCTAGCTTTAGCTTGCATGCTTTTTCTGATGCGGATTATGGAGGATGCAAATTAGATAGGAAAAGCACCTCCGGTACTTGCCAATTCCTTGGAAATATGCTGATTTCTTGGTTTTCAAAGAAACAAAATTGTGTTACATTATCTACCACGAAGCCGAATACATTTCAGCTGGTAGTTGTTGTGCACAAGTTTTATGGATGAAACAACAACTTTTTGATTATGGAATTAAAGTAGGTATTATTCCTATCAAGTGTGACAATACTAGTGTTATTTGTCTCACTAAAAATCCCATCTAACACTCTAGAACTAAGCACATTGAAATAAGACATCACTTCATTAGAGACCATGTCACTAAGGAAGATGTAGTTTTAGAATTTGTTGATACTTTGCACCAATTAGCGGATATCTTTACAAAACCTTTAGACAAGGAAAGATTTTGGACACTTAGGAGAGAATTAGGTTTGACCAACCTATCTTCACTTAGTGTTTAAAAAATAATTTTAACATTTTTAAGAATAAATGAAAAAATGCTTATAATAGTAATTTTTGATTGCATTCATTGCTATTAGTTAGGGGGAGTTTATGATTCTTGATGGAAAATTAATTTTATGTTCAAATATCGTTTAAAGATTAATTTAATTGTTTGAACATGATTAATTTTCAATATATGAGTTGCCAATACCACTAGAGAAAATTAATTTAGCATTTTGGGTGTTTAAAATCAGATTTTAGCATTTTGGTGCAGAGGGAATCGATCCCCCCCTGAGGGAACCGATTCCCCCTTTGAAGGGTAATCGATTCCCCCCACAGGGGAATCGATACCCCCCTGGGGTTCTGGTTATACACGGCAGAACCCTTCAAAATCCTCAAAAATACTCTCCTTTCTCTTCCACCGTTCCCTCTCAAACTCTCTCTATCTCCTTTCTTGCCTCAAATCATCGATTTTAATCGGAATTCACTTCAAATATCATCTTCTAAACTTTCTATCATCATTAAAATCGTGCAAACAACATCAAAATCAACTCAATCTCATCCTTCAAGGTAACATTTTCTAAACTCTCTATTTCATTGATTTTGAATATAAGACTAGTTTTAATTAGTTCTAGGATGAACTTTAGATCGGGCATTGATTGTTTAGTGATTAGAAACTAGATATTACAACTAATTTCATCAAAAACACAAGAATTTCCAAAAAATTTTAAATTTTCGAAATTAAAAAAAAATGTTGATTTTTAAATTATTGTGTTTTGATTAAATTATGTTGTTGTTATGAAAACTATACATATATTGTTTCTCAAAACCGTATTTTTCAAAAGTTTTTCAAAAACTTTGCCCATTAGGATTGATTTAGAGAACCTTGAAATATTGAGGACTCAATTGAGTTTTGGGATTGATTGAATTGCATACATGTGTTTTAAATTGCAGGTTATCCATTCTATTCCGATTTCCTAAACCATGTCCAATCCTAAACATGCTAGGTCATCATCTAGTCGCTCACACCGACATCTACCTCCAAATCCTCATCATATTCCTGTAAATCCAATTCCTAATCCTGATCCCAATATAACTATCCAAAATTCATGCTTCAATCATCCTGGTTCTAGAAATCATCGTTTTTGGTATTATCAATATTTCGACTCTTACAAAATCCGGGAAGAACGTATTCCTTCTCGTCAAGATATGTTAGCTATTAATTTTAAATATTTTCCTATTTTACAATAGTGAAAATTTGATAAACTCTTCGACCTTGAACCCATCGTTTACCATCAACTTGTTCGTACTTTCTATTCTAATGTTGTTTGTGTTAAAAACCAAACTGAAACCGAAACCATAGGAATTCGTTTCTACCTCCTAGGACAATTCTTATATATTGACTCGGCTTACATAGCCAATACATTCGGATTAGATAACGATGGTATTTCAAATGAAAAACAGGTTTTAGGATCTCGTTATAAAAGAAGAGATAGTGCAAGTGTCTTAGACCTACATGAACGTTTTCTTCATCTAATGATTTCTTGGTGGCTTCGACCATCCGGAGGTCGTTATTCTACTCTTAGAGCCTTGGATCTTTGGTGGTTACATTGTTTCGAAAACAATATTAAAATTAACCTACCACATATTATTTTTGCTGAAATTGTTGAAACCGTAAATCTTGTTCCTAACAAGAAACTCTGTTCATCTCTAGTTTACGGTTGCATTTTGAGTAATATGTTTTCCAAAGCTGGGCTTAGAGTCGGTCTAGATGCCGTTTTTTCCCTTAAGAAACAAATCAATCTTCTTTCCTTAACGAGAGCGGGATGGATTAAGGATAAGAAAACCGGTGAATGGGTTCGATCTTCTGCAAATACTCCGGGAGCTAGTTCTTCACAAGCTCCACCCGAAGCTGACGAAGATCCCGAGTTTGAACAATTAATGAGGGATATTGATGAAGCCGAAGATGAGCCTGAGCAACCCGAGGAGCACGCACAACAATTAACTCAAATGCCTCCATATTTTCAATCCTTTATGGAGACATTTGATTTCCGATATGCGACCATGTATTCGCGTTTTACTTCTATAGAGTCTCATTTATCCACAATGGGAGCTCAACAATTAGAAATTCTCCGAGAGATGCGCACAAACAACGCTTCGATGAATGAACGTATTGATGTACTCTCACATGAAATGGCCGCTATGCGAGCTCGTTTTCCTCCTCCCGATCCTCCTACGGATGCTTGATTCTATATTTTGCTTTGAACTCCAAACTTATTGTTTTAACATTTTGAATATTTTGGAATGTTTGAATTTGTGGATTGATTGATTTTTGAATTTGTCTGGATTTATGGATGGTATGAACTTATATATTTGGTGTGATTTATTCATTACTGCATCATTTACTTCATGTTAGATATATGACCAATTTTGCCATATCACATTAAATATGAATATTGATTATGAAACTAATGGCTAACATTTCTCTTTCTTGTGATCTTAGCAGCTTAAATTATATATAATAAATTGGCTAACTGATTTCAAAACCTTGTTTAGCTTCTTTAAAATGTCTTTTTGATTTAACAAAAAGGGGGAGAAGTGTTAAATTGTGTTTCTAAATGATAAATGGGAGAAGTGTTAAAGTAAGGGGGAGTAATTTCAAAACTTGATTTCAAAATCTTAAAATTACTAAAATGTTTTGTTATATCAAAAAGGGGGAGATTGTTGAAAACATTTTGATATTTCGATATAACAAATTAAGTTAAATGAATTTTAAGATTTTCCAAATGATTTTCTAAGTATATTCGATATAATTATTCGAATATCAAAACATTACTCTAAATCTTTCAAAAATCATTTTTAATCCTTACTTAAGTGTAAAATTAAGTTTTAATCTTAAAACAATTTCAAAATAATTTTTCAAAGTATTTCGAACCATTTCAAAGCCTAAAATTCCAGATTGCTCAGAGGGAACCGATTCCCCCCAAGGGGGTACCGATTCCCCCCTGAATGGTTTGGCTCCGAGATTTCCAGAATGCTCGGAGGGAACCGATACCCCCAGTTCAACGGTCGAAATATTTGAATTTTACGCTTAGGAAACCGATTCCCCTCAAGGGGTACCGATTCCCCCCACGCTCTAAGCTGTTTTATTAATTGTTTTTACACTAAAACGGCTATATTATCTTCACTAATCATCCCCAACGTTCAGAAGTGATTCAAGGTGTATTTAAGCAAGCTTAGGAGCCATTGATCAATAACAAGAAACATCAAGCAACTAGAATCAAGAGAGAATCAAAGAGAAAACATCAAATCTCAAGTTTAAGCATTTCAAGCCTATTTTCATTCAATATTCATTTTGCTTTCAAGAACACATATTGTGCTCAATTGTATTCATCTTTGAGTGTTCTTTTCTTTGTTCTAGAATTGTGCAAACATCTTACCTTGTGAGGTTTTCTTGTAAGTTTGCGAAATTTGTAATCTTCTCTTTGAGAAAAGAGTGTTCTCAAGAATTGGGGTATATTCTTGAGGGAGTTGTAAGATTATCTCTTTGGCCTCAAAAGAAAGAACAAATTAGTGAATTTGTTGGAAAATCTTAGTGTGGATAGCTAAGGTAGTGGACATCGACTTTGGTTGATAAAGTCGGACCACTCTAAATCGCTGTGCAATTACTTTCAATTTTCTGCAAAAGCTTCTACCAAAATTTTAATTGCCAATTCACCCCCTCTTGGCCGATTCCGTCAATCGATTAACTCAACATACTTCTTAAACATAATTCATGGGGGGAGGAAGAAGTTCTCATGCTTATTTAAGTACCTGAATTCCATCGTTTTCACACCTGTCACCCACATCAAATGGGTGCATGACAAATAAAAATATAATGGCTTCGAACAGTGTCTTGCAGGTGTTTCCAAATACGAAAGCGACAAGCAGCAGTTGAGAGCTAATGAAAACGAGAACTTTTCCGGTGGCGATTTCAAGTATGAGAAGCCAAATAACCACTATGATGATGCCGACGAGAACATCAACTACCCGATGAAGTCTGTTGACAGTTGTTTTGGTATCGTTCAGTGTCAAGGCAAATGCCCTTCGTTCTCTGAAAGCATTGACCTACATTGATGTGCATCATCACATTAATGCATACATAAAAAAGGGGGAAAGCCCTTGCTTTATCCCTTAATGGCATATACTAACGAATGATTCAAAAACATTATGTTGCATATACTCTTACCACCCAGTTCTTCAGGGCCTTCTTGCTAATTCTCCTGCTTTCGGATGCATCTTCAAAGAAACTCATCGCCTTCAAAGCCTCATCTTCTTGAAGAAAACGTTCAATGTCCTCTAAGTAGATGAAACTGAGAAGACAATTATTAGCAATAATACAAGGAAAAAACATCTTAGGTGTTTCTAAAGTTCTTGATCCGGACGGATAATATCATTAAACCTGCAACTAATTGGTCAAACTAAAAACTGCAAAATACAGTTACACTACTTAAATCACCATAATTCGCTTCTCATTTTATGTCCTTATGATTATTCTTGCTCTTTTTCAACATTACTAAATGGGAAATAACATATTTTTGCAGTAGAGGTATGGTAAACTGAAAAAACACTGAGGTGCAATGAGGCTTGATGAAAAAGAAAGCTGATTTCCATGGTTCGAAGAAGAATTAGACATACCTGGATCCCGGCTTTGTAACATTCTGGAAGATTTTTCTTGCTGCAACTTTTGCCTCATACTCATTTCTAATTTGGTTTGCAGACTCGTCTCCGTGAGTTGAATCTTGTATTTGTTCATCTAAAGTGGAAAGTGCCCCATGGCGGACTATATTAATCAACCTTTTCATGTTCCAAGCAGAGACATTTTTATGATTCAGTTTGTGCAAATGGTCAATCCTTATCCCCATATCATCATTCTCGGAAGAAAGCACAGGCGAAAGCATAGGGCTTTTAACTCGGGGGCTTTTCAGGATCCGTCCACTCCCTATACTTCTTGCAGAAGGTGGTGATGAGAGGGTAGACGTCCTGAGCCCCGAAGGAATCTCGGCACAGGCTCTCTGCAGGCTCATAACTTCATTTGCAAGTCTGTCCTCCTCTTCTGCCCTCTGAATTTCGATCAACGGGGGACCGAAAAGAGTCTCGATTACATATTGATTGAACAACGAATCCTGGATTCGATCGAAATAAGTACTAACATGGAAAGAAGAGGCCAGCACCTTCACCAAAAGAGTCTTCACTACCCACAACATTTCTCCCACCACGAGACAAACCAAAACTTTAGTTACATATCTAACAAATGCACTCTTAGTTTTCGTTTGAATCTTCTTTCAAACAAGTAATGCCAAGCGATCAGAACCAAGCCGAGCCATAAACAATTCTGAACAGCTTTCCTCAATCTATAAACAAAATACAATACCTTTTTCCTCAAAAGAAAATTCCTCTCGATAAAAAACACAATTAGCCTTATAATCCAACCTGAAACTAATCTACCACATATTAGAACCAAGACCAAAACTTCCCATTTCCATAACATAAGATGCCACAAACGCTTCTCTCGTAAATATCGAATTGTAAGACTGCAAACTAAAGCAGCAATAATGGTAATCAAGCTTAACCATTCAAGCAAAACAAGAACACTCAACTTATCTTTCTTATACACATCAAGCAAATCCTCTTCAAGCAATGGATCGTCTTCTTCTTCGTCCACATGTTTCCCAAGAAACTCAGATCTCATTCCGGCTCTTGCAAACTTCGGCTCCCCTTTTTCCGGCGTAGGAGGGTCTATCAACCTGGACTTTGTCTTTGTGGCTGCTAATAAGTTTGATTTCCTTTGAAAAGAACCACATTCTCTTCTTTCGATTGAAGAATTTGAACTGCACTTTACAACCTCATCATTCACTTCTTTCCCCATCGATGGTGACCCTTTACCTTGTCTTTTTCTTACAGGATTGCTTGGAATAGCAGCTGCTGAAGGCGAAGGTGATTCCGCAACCGTAGGCAATGAACCGCGATAATGACCATGTGGCTGTTGCTGAAGTTCATCCATGTCCAAATCTATATCCAAGGAAATCTCACCAGAAGCTTTTTGATTATGCAAAAACTGACCAATCAACTTCGATGGTGGATCTTCCATGGCACCTTGTTTGCTTTGCATGAAATCGAAACCTTCACTTTCTCTAGTACTATTACTACCACTGTTGCTACTACCACTGTTCATGTCCGCATCCTCTTTCTTCCAGTTGATGTCGATTTTCGCACCGTCTTTCAGAAAATCATAGCTTGATTCCCTCCTAATCTTACCTCCACAGGTAGCGGTGGCTAAAACAGGAATACTGCCGTTATTGCTATTGTCATCAATCTTCAAGATGGTTTCTTTCCGGTTATCAGCCGTGTCAACTGTCATGGCTTTTCTACTAACCTTATGCTAATAATATAGCCAGAGAAAAGGAATCATACAATAAAAGAAAATTGGGTTTGCAAGGATACTAGTGATGAATTATGGTGACAGCCTAAGCTAAAGAAAACGCAAACTTTTTTCTTAGGGTGGCGCAGGTGGTGTTTGGCTCGTGGGAAAGAGAATGCAAATGTAGCCTTTCCCTTTGTTTGCCTGTGAGAAAGTGGGAAAAGGCCAATGAATTTATTTAAGGATCTTTGATGAGAAAGAGTTATATGAAAGAAGAGGAAACAGAAATATAAAACTGAAGTTTTTAGTCTACTTCTTCACCTCTAAACTATAAATTCAATTAAATATTCAACTTATTAATAATATATAAAATTATACATTAATTTTTCGATTCGCTATGTGGAGATTGATTATTTATTACTGTATTTTAAAATTGTAATTAAAATTTCATAAAAGAAGTTTGAAAGTTACTAAGGTAGAACCATCTAAAGTTGGTAGGTGCTTAGTAATACTCATAATTCTTAACAACTTTTTTTTAATTATTTTTGGAAATTATGGATTCTTCCACCATTTTTTTGGTTAAATAATTATAATATCATATAACGTTACGAATTATTGAGTATAACATACTAAAATTATTATTTAACATACTATATATATATTAGCAATGATTTTTTTATAAAAAAAATTATAATTATATCAAATATTATTTATGTATATTTGAAATTTTAATAAAATAAATAAATTATCCAACCATACATGTAAAAGGAGAAAAGCATTGATAGTATAATAATATATATTTAATTTATTTACTTTTTAAATAATAAAATAATTATAATATAATATATATTTAATATTTTTCTTAATTATTTATAACATATAAACATTATATATATATATAAACTGTTTGATATCATGATTTTTTTTAAAAATAATATCTTATTTTATTATTACAATCACTCAATAAATTTAATTAATTAATCTATTTTATATACAAAACAAAATTAGAGGACATAACTTTCTACTTCGTTTTGTGGCGGGTTTTTTTAACTAACTTCCTCGTACGTGTTCTATATCAGAACTTATATCAGTATTCTGTATTCATAACGCAAAATGTCCATTAAAGGAATTTAAAAGTGAAACGACACAAAGTTACAGGAATCCGCGGGTGACGCAATTCAACTGCTTCACTCACAGCCAAAGTCACTCCTACTCCGCGCGTAAATTCAAAATATTACTATATCGTTATCAACAGTGATCACGGCACCAATAGGTGGACGAAAATAGCGGGCCCAACTATTTAACGTGGCGAAATGGCATTGGCCGTGATATTCCAAACCTGGTGCTGCGGGTCGGTAGAAAAGTGCAAAAATGAAACGATGGAAGAAGATGATGAAGACGAATGACACACAAAGAGTTATGGGTCGAGCGAATAAACTTCTCTTTCTTTCTTTTTTATGAAATAAATATTTGCTCGGAAAATTATACAACTTATTCCAATGACTTGTCCTCCTTGGAAACATTACATGATATTCCTCAGTTGAATTCTTAATCGCTATCGTTATCCGACATGTCCGTAGAAAATACAAAAGATTTGGGAGGTATTTCAAGGACTTCAACTTCACTTTCAAGCATCTTCAACACTCTACTCATCGAAGGACGATGTATTGGCCTTGTCTGAATACACCAAATGGCAACAATTATCATTTTCCTTGCAATTCTGTTTTCATTCTCCGTCATGTCTCCAAGCTCTATATTCTCCCCTAGATCAAGTCGATCATAAATCCACGACGGAAAATAAATTTGACTTCGATGGTCAGCATAAGCATTTAGATTTTTCCTTCTGCCCACAATTTCAATCAGCATCATCCCGAAGCTATAAACATCAGCTTTATAGGAAATCCCTCCAATACTTTTATAAAACAATTCAGGAGCCATATATCCTATTGTCCCTCGTGCTGCCGTGAGAGAGACAATACTATCATCGACTGAATACGATTTCGCGAGCCCGAAATCTGAAACTTTTGGAGTAAAGTTGTCGTCCAAAAGAATATTGTGCGGCTTGATGTCGAAGTGTAAAATCTGCATCTCGCAACCATTATGTAAATATTCGATACCTCGACCGATTCCGACCGCAACCTCGAACATCTTTTCCCAGCTTAAACTACTAGATTCGGTCGAAAATATAAGTTTGTCTAGAGATCCGTTCATCATGAAATCATAGACGAGAGCTTGTTTTTTACCTTCCACGCAAAAACCAATAAGTTGCACCACGTTCACATGATGAATCCTTCCGACAGTGGCAACTTCGTTTATAAAATCTTGGCCATTACCCTTGGATTCATTCAGCAATTTTATTGCGACAGGTTTACCACTTCGAAGTTTCCCTTTAAACAAAGTGCCGAAGCCTCCCTGGCCTAATTTATTCTTGAAACCTTGTGTTATTCTCTTTATTTCAGCATAAGAGTACCTTATCGGCATAAAGTTATTGTGACTTCGAAGAAAGTTCTCGATCCCCTCATCCATTGCCAAATGCCTTGCTTTTATTTTGCGAATAACAAGGGTAATTAAGCAGCATATCCCCAAACATGTCCTTATTAATATGATCCCTGTTTTTCCCAAGAAAAAGGAAATTACTCATTTACAACATAATTGTAAAATGTGTATTTGTGATTTATTAAGGTTTCATTTGATAAATATTTTTGCTTTTCAATTCTTTGCTATTTGTTCCATTATATATTTTGTTCACTTTCAAACTTTTACTACTTCCTATAAGAAAGAAACAAAAACTTCTATTTTGAGGAAGAAAACCTTTGATATTCCATAGATCATAAGGATTGAACTAATGCGTACCTGTTATTGCAACAAAAAAAGACTGTATTCCTGTTAAAAGACAGAAAAAAGAACCAAGTATTACTTGAATGCATGGCAGGAATATTATACGAATTATAAGATTACATAGAGAATATAAGACAACTTCAACAAAACAACTATTCTTGACATTAATATTAGCGAAATCTGTAAAACAATCCACACCTTTACTTGGTGGAGAACCTAAAACACTCTCCATGGAAGTGTCTTGGAGAATAAAGGCTGCGATACTTTGAATATATAACAGGAACACGCCCACTAACACCCACAACGACGATTTCAATCTGGAATATCAAACAAACAACATTATAAAATGATAAACTGGTCCTTAACAAAGAGAGTTTATAAGTTTATCAAAGTAAAATCCTTACCCGTTCAAAACTGAGTTCCAATACAGCCGGCCATCATTTAGAAAACCAGGGATCCATTTGAGTTGGACGCCCTTCATCAGCGTTTTGTAAATATCAAAACTGGAGAGGCCATTGATGGTACGAAGACTAATCGGAACCCGGGCTTCGACCGTGCAAGAGTGATGGAAACCAGAGGTTGTAGTTCTTCCATCCAGAAAGTAATAAAAGTAATCAGCTGCAGGTGGTGAGGAAGAGCAGCGAGAAGCATCGATGTAATTCACCCCAGACCAAGACTTGTTCATCCTCGTGCTGCACTTCACCACATAAATCTCTTGATAAATATGTGTGTCGAAAACAATCCCAGTACCAGAATATGTATAAGTATTAGAAGTTCCTGGTAATCGACTGAATTCCCCGCTCGAAGTGGTATTAAAAGGGAGGGAACCGAGAGGAAGTGAGCAGTTATCATTTTCCAGATTCAGATCTACGAGTTGAAAAGTTTGGTTAGCATAAGAGATGCGTTGCACATAGAAATTCCCGTGCTCCGCTGGGAAAATTGCGCGGTTATTCTCGCACACAAGCTCACAGCTCTTGACACCGCAGTTTTGAGGCTGGGTTTTTAACCGAAAAGGGTAACTGATGCTGAGGTTTCCACACAAAGTGGAGACGCAATGGTTGTCGGTGCCTCTAGCCATGGAAGCATGGGGGAAGAGAGATAAAGCAAGGGCTAGCAGGTGAAGGAGAAGCCAAACTAATGGCGGTTTTGGTGTTGTCATCCAAAAATTTCAGTGGGAGAGAGGAGGAGGTTGATTTGTGAATACAGGCTAAGCAAGTGAATTCTAGTTCTTCATCTAACAATTTTCTGCAATTTCACACTCTTTGAAACCAAAAGTCTTTATTTCTCATTACACAATTGGACAGTTCAACCCGTGGAATAAACGCAAAGGAAAATCTGTACCACCTATATTAGAACCTATATCTTACACAATGGATAAACTAAAGTGTTGGTCCTTTTTATTTTCAGTCTGTCTTATTTTAGTTACATGTTTCAAAACGTTATGTTCTGATCACTTTCATTTTAGATTTGTCATATTTTAATCACTGAATCGTTAACTAACATTGTGTGAGATGTAAATTTTATTGCAGAAAAAAGGGATAATCAAATATGGAAGGAAAGAAGATTGACTCGTAAAAATTAATTTTTTTCAATCACAAATTGTTAAGCTAGCAATACAAGATTAAAACAACTCAAAATCTAAACCAACGTCCCTAGCTCCATGGGAATTTGAAAGCAATGCATGGAGAATTTCGTTCCAAGTATCAGGGACTCCAGCAATACACCAATGGCTACAGTCGCTTCCTTGCTGTCCATAGTAAGCAGAAGGGTGACCATCTTTCCTCAACAGAGAAAGCATAGTTATATCAAGCAAAGTGACCGGCTTCGACATGCTTCGCAGAACATCCTTCACTATCGACAACCCCGGTGGCAGTGGTCCGGGATAGGTTGCTCCGGTTATTGGTGTTGTTTGTCCTTGGCAGGATTTTGAAACCAAACTGCCCCATTCCCTGCCACTGTCAAAATTCAAACTCTATGAATATGTTACATTAATAATGATCCTAATTAAAATTTAGAAACGAAAATCATAATTTGACATTACTCGTAATGAACAGGAGAGATGCCCTGAAAAAATACTTGAGTGATGCGAGGATCAACATTGGAATTAACCCATTTGGACCAAGTAGATAGTCCCTCTTTGAAGGCCATTAATCTATACATATCCTTGTATATCTTTCCTCTATATTCAATGAATTCCCATCTAATTCCCACATCAACGACAATATAAATCATTAAGATGTCAAAAAATATATAAAAATATCATTATAAATATAGTTAAACTAAAAAAAAGTAAAAAAACAATACTCACGGTTGATTTTTTCCTTTAATTGTATGAACCCACCAATGCCAAGAATTAAAGACAAGAACATCATATCCTTTCCACGAATAATCTCCATTTATAATTGAGTCAAGCTTTAAGACTACGCCTCTAGGTTCTTGTACAAGATCAACGAGATATACGTTATGAGAATACTCCAACGATATTTCAAACTCCTGCAATGAATATTCATTTTAATTTTAAATTAAAATTTGTTAAAATAATGTTTATATGTTATTTAATAATAATAATAATAAAACTCACCGGTAGAGAAAAGGTGGAGTGGTTGCCCGCACTGGTTAAACTGTATTTGGAGTGCGGCACTGCTGCATGAACCATGCATAATAATGACTCCCACATATTCAAGCTTATTGAATCCCCAATAAACAGTATTTTCTTCCCCTTCATCTCGTTCAAGAAATCCAAACCATTAAATCTTGGCAATGAACAAGCAGTAGGCTTCCATTTGTATTTGAGGTAGAGTTTATCAGGTCGTCCATTTCCTTGACAATCGAACCCTTTGCTTATAAACGGACAAGTCGCACTATTGTAAAGAGGCCAAGAGGGTATGTACTATCTG
Source organism: Hibiscus syriacus (assembly GCF_006381635.1). Lineage (NCBI taxonomy): Eukaryota > Viridiplantae > Streptophyta > Magnoliopsida > Malvales > Malvaceae > Hibiscus > Hibiscus syriacus. Next base: position 2,117,914 of record NW_024062752.1, on the reverse strand, counting down.
GTAGTCAACTCCCTTTGAAATAATCGCAGCCAGCTCTGAGTTCAGACGATTCGACTCGGTCCGGCCATGAAATCAGAAAAACAATGGAAAAGGCAATGCTGCAAAAGCTCATATGATAACCATGGCGATATCTCATTTTTTTTTTTATTTAGAGAGACAAAAGAAGGGTATAAAACAACTTGAAAGACAATGCTGTATTGGAAAGTGTTGTGAATTACAACAAGGAGTTGTGAGATATTTATACTCTCCTTTGGTGTTATCAAGTAAATTATATTTAATTTTTCTTGATTTATTTCCTTGTTGGATTTAATTTTATAGCTATTGTTTAGGCTGAATTAGTAATGGATAAGGATAGTTGATGCATGGCTGATTCTCAAATATGGAAAATTAATTCATATATAGAATATTCATATATAAACTTTTAATCGGATTCTCTTAATGGAAATATATTTACTCCATCCAATCTTTCGTGATTTTTTCTTAATACTATGAACTTTTGTATACATGATTAGATGCAGAGGTGTCAATTGATTGAGTTTAATATGTTCTATCAAATTATATTTAAATTTAATTATTTTAAATAATCCAAATCTACAAAGTAAAAAGTAGTAATTTTAATGATAATTACCAAGTTTGATTGAATTATATTCAAATCTAATTATTTTGAGCAATCTAAATGTTTTTTTAAAGATGTTACTTTTGTATTATTAATAATATCAAAGTACACCACCTCAAGATCCTCATTAAAAAACTTCTCAAACCCTAAATAGAAGAAAAAGAGTGTACCTTGAGGTGAAAATGATATTTTGACTGTTTGTATTTTGGTAAATTGTGTCCTTTTACGAAGTTGTTCATGTTTATGTGTTCTTGACTTTGGTAAATTGAATATAATAATTTCCTTATTAAAATTAAGTACAAAGTTGAATTTTGTTGGAATTCACAACTATTTTTGTTTGTCACATTAGTATATATGGTAAAGTATAGTAATGGTCACTGAACTTTTCTAAAGCTTTCATTTAGGTCCCCTAACTTTTAAACCTTAAAATATAACCCCCCCAACATTTAGTCCATTTTCAATATGGTCCCTCAACATTTAGTCCGTTTGCAATATGGTCTCTGACGTAACTGTTGGAGGACCATATTACAAACGGACTAAATATTGGGGACTGTATTAAAAGTTTTAAAAGTTGGAGGACCTAAATGAAAACTTTAGAAAAATTTAGTGACCGTTACTATACTTTACCCTTTTATTTTACACGTGTAAACAAAGAATAATTCACCCGATACTTATACATATATATAAAGGGTAAACTAAAACTAAGTTCACTTAATTCTGGATTTAGTAATAAACATGTTACTTTTCTTCTAAAAGTTATAAATAAATCATTTAATTAAAATATTATTACACGAAAATAGTGATGTGACCTTATATAATAACGATCTTATTCTTTAAAATTTATATAATTTATTAATTTTATCTTTTATTCGAAACAATTTAATAAATTTAATATTTAAAAATTTTAAAAGCTTATCATTTTATTCTTTATTCTTCTCCGATCAATGTTATATTATTTTTTATAGTTTTTAAAGTATGATAATAGTCTAATACTAATGTGGTGCTATTTTATGACACAATGTAATTATTCAACTATTAATTTAATTTGATGGAGTCGTTTGATTTGATAGTATCGTAAAAAAATTATATTAATATTTTTTTATTAATATAGGATGATTACCATTGGTATTAAAAAATATTAAATATAAATGATTAAATTTATTGAATTATTTTAAATAAGAACAAGTTTAATAAAATATATAAATTTAATGAATTAAAAATATTATTATATCATATTATATCAAACGTCCATTTCATTCTTAACGATAAGATGAAATGCTTGTAATATTAATGTAACTGAATGATATGTTTATAACTTTTAAAGCAAAAGTAATTTGTTTGTTGTTAAACCTATAATTAGGGATGTTAATAGGTTGGGTTTTTTGTCGATCCGATCTGAATTAAAAAATTTATATCTTACATCCGATTTGACTAGACCTAAAAAGCATATATCCTTCACCCGACTCTGACCCTACCCGTTTTTAGTGTATAAATTCAACCTGACCCGACCCGGTATAAATTAATGATTTAATTAAAAAATAATATTTTTTAAGGAAATTACATCATTATCCTCGGATTGGGTCGGATTGGAGTTTTTTCACCCTCCATCCGAATCCAATCTGACCCAACCTCGCCCTATAAAAAATCGATCTGACCCGGTTTGAACCCAACTTCTTTTATAAAAAAATCCGACCTAATCAGATTGAATCGAATTGAAACCTATCGAGTGAAAATGCCATCCCTACCTATAATTAAGTGAACCAAGAGAAGTATCTGTCCAAACTAGTTAATTCAACATTAAATTAGAAGAAAAAACAATCGTCTTTTTCTTTTAATTTAATATTCCACTGTCTCTACAAAAATACTACTATTACAACAGTTAATGCTCCGACAATACTGTTTAAATTCATTACATATTGCCATAAGTTATTAATTATTGTATTTAATGTTATGTATTGTTACTATATGAAAATCATTTTTTTAATAATATAATAAATAAATAAATAACAGTATATTTGAACCGGTGGCCGGCTGGACTTTGGAGTTTCTGTCTGGCGTAAACTTCGTCTGTTCCCTTTGGTCAATTCCCATTTTGAGTCCCCCATGATGCACTAAATTAAAATTATGTCCCTATATTTTAATTGGACAAAATTTGTCCCTAAACCCGGATCAAGTCGGATTATAAAGTCACATCACTATTTTCGTGTAATAATATTTTAATTAAATGATTTATTTATAACTTTTAGAAGAAAAGTAACATGTTTATTACTAAATCCAGAATTAAGTGACCTTAGTTATAGTTTACCCATTATATATATATATAAAAGTATCAGCTGCTTTATTCGTTTGTTTACACGTGTAAAATAAAAGGGTAAAGTATAGTAATGGTCACTGAATTTCTCTAAAGCTTTAATTTGTCCCCCAACTTTTAAAACTTGCAATATAGTCCCCCAACATTTAGTCCTTTTGTAATATAGTCCCCCAAAAGTTACATCAGGGACCATATTGTAAACAGACTAAATGTTGAGGGACCATATTGCAAATAGACTAAATGTTAGAGAACTATATTACAAGTTTTAAAAGTTGGGAGACCTAAATAAAAGCTTTAGAAAAGTTTAGTGACCATTACTATACTTTACCCTAGTATATATGACCACAACCATAATTTTAGAGGCATGTTAGTAGTTAGTGACGTCTAAAGGTATAGTACCAAATAATATGTGCTTACTAATAATATGAAAGAGAATATTCTGTTTCCATATAAAATAATTTATTTATGATAGAAATTAATAATTTTCAAAATTCATATATTTTTATAAGAAATTTTATATAAAAAATTAAAGATTACAAAAAAATATGTATTGGAGAAAATTTTATATTTTCATATTATGTTTAGTGTCTAAATTCATAAAATAATGCATAATTTATGATTAGGTTTTAATTTTAAAAAATTAATAAAAGAAGGATAAACCTCATAATTAATTGGTTAATTCTAATAAGATATATAAAGTATTAATGACATGAAAGGACTGGTTCATAAAAGTAGATGTTATAATTAATTGCTTCCCATATTATGTTCACATGAAATCTTAGACTTCAAATACTTCATACTGTCTATTAGTATCTGATTGGAGTTGACTTTATCTTTCGTTTTTATCGTCAATCCAATAAAAAATTGAACAAAACATGAAGGTGATAATTACATGAGAAGTCTTTAAACTATTACCCTTATTTAAAACTGATCCTTAAACTTTAAAATATTTTATATTAATATTTAAACTATTAGTATAGTTCTATTTAGACCATTTCGTTAATATATAGTTTTTTTTTGAAACATTCGTTAATATATAGTTAACTCTACTTGTTAGAAGAATTAATTTGTTTTTAAAGATCCTGAAAATGGAAAAAAAGAGAGAAGCAAATATAGAATGAAAGAAGAATTACTTAATTTATGAACACAATTTATGAAGCTAGCAATGCAAGATTAAAACAACTCAAAATCTAAAGCAATGTCCCTAGCTGCATGGGAATTTGAGAGCAATGCAGAGAGAATTTCGTTCCAAGAATCAGGGACTCCAGCGAGACACCAATGGCTACAATCTATCAATATCCTTGTATATCTTTCCTCTATGTTCAATGAATTGCCATCTAATTCCCATATCAACAATATAAATCATCAATATGTCAATATATATATATATATATATAAATATCATTATAAATTTAATTAAAGGTCAAAAAATACTCACGGTTGATTCTTTCCTTTAGTTGTATGAACCCACCAATGCCAGGAATTAAAGATGAGGACATCATATCCTTTCCACGAATAATCTCCATTTACGATTGAATCAAGTTTTAAGACTGTCTACACCTCTAGGTTCTTGCACAAGATCAACGAGATAGACGTTACGAGAATACTCCAATGATATTCCAAACTCCTGCAAATGAATATTCACTTTTTTAATCAATATTTGTTAAAATAATATTTATATGTTATTTAAAAAATAATAAAACTCACCGGTAGAGAAAAGGTAGAGTGGTTGCCTGCACTGTTTAATATTTATATGTTATTTAAAAAAATAATAAAACTCACCGGTAGAGAAAAGGTAGAGTGGTTGCCTGCACTGTTTAAACTGTATTTGGATCGCGGCACTGCTGCATGAACCATGCATAATAATGACTCCCACATATTCAAGCTTATTGAGTCCCCAATAAACAGTATTTTCTTCCCCTTCATCTCGTTCAAGAAATCCAAACCATTAAATCTCGGCAATGAGCAAGCAGTAGGGTTCCATTTGTATTTGAGGTAGAGTTGATCAGGTCGTCCATTCCTTTGACAATCGAACCCTTTGTATATAAACGGACAACTTGCACTGTTGTAGAGAGGGTACGTTTCATCTTTTATCCAACTCCCTTTGAAATAATCGCAGCCACCTCTGAGGTCAGACGACTCGACTCGGTCGAGCCATGGAATCAGAAAAATAACGGAAAAGGCAATGCTGCAAAAGCTCATGCGATATCCATGGCGGTATCCCATTTTTTATTTATAGAGATAAAAGAAGGGTATAAAACAACTTGAAAACTATGAAAGCAATGCTGTAGTGGAAAGTGTTATCAGATAAATTTATTTAATTTTTCTTGATTTATTTCCTTAGATGAATTTAATTTTTAGCTAATGTTTAGGTTGAATTAATAAGGGATAAGGATATCTGATGCATGGCTGATTCTCAGAGGTTGAATTTAATTTTTATACTCATCTTTCTTCCCATTAGACTGAATCTTCACAAAATCCACTCAAAATCATTGAAAATCCCATCTGAATGTTCCACGTGCTAATACTTTAACATCATATGACAATCCTTTGCTGTATGAACTTTTAATTGCAGTGTTAATGGAAATATATTTATTATAATCCTTCTTGATTTATTTATAATATATATAGAAGGTAATTAGATGCAGAGTTGTCGAATGAGTCGGTTTAGCATCAAGCTCGATCTAATTATATTTAAATCTAAGTATCTTAGACAATCTGAATCCACCGCATAAAAAATCCCCAAACTATATATTTTTCCTGAATTATTTTTTCACTTATTTAACGTAATAAACATAACCATTTTAAATGTATAGACTATAAGACTGTTAATTTTTTTTAACTAACATGTATCACATTTATATAATTTATAAAAAATTTATTTAAAATAAAAAACTTTAAATTATATATATTTAAAAAAAACCAAAAATTTCTTAAATCGTAAAAAAATCTAAAACTTTGGAAACTATAATTCTAATCTCTATGCCCACGTTAGCTGCCATCGTCGTCGTCCGTCAAACCTTCACATGACGACAAGTCAAACTCCACGACCCATGACCTAAAAATTTGATGTCCCAAATGGTAAACATGAACCCCAAACTTTGAAAATCTCGACATCCAAACAACTTGATGGTGCACACGACAACAAGGGTGACGACGATCGACAAGGGAGATGTCAAAGGTAGCGTAGGCGGCGACAACCGTGGCTGACAATGGAGATAGTAAGGATAGGATTATGAGTTCTAGGGTTAATTTTAGGGATTTGTATTTTTTCAAAAATATAATAATATTTTTAATTTTTTTTAAAAAACTGTTTTTTTAAATTACATGAGTTCGAAACGTGTCACTTAACGGACTTTTGTAACAATTATTATGACTGATGCACTTAAAATGATAACGTTTGTAACATTAGACACCTAGATTGACCGACAAAAATTTTAAGCATCTAAATGAGAAAAAAAATATAATTTAGATTTTTTTTGTATTAGTAAATTTTAAATATAAAAAAAATTGTTATAAAAAATTCAATACTTTTAATCAATCATTGTTGCAACTGTCTTTCGGTTGGGCCGGAAATTGGGCTTCGACTTGAATTAAACGATTTGGAGTCGCCACCGACCATTTTAAAACGAATTTAGGTGGGTCAGACACCATCTTACCTGATCTTCGTTTTACCAGAAACGTGTCGAGTTCGGAAGTCGGTTACAGTCAAGGAAGGATTAGCACCCTTGAACCGCTCTTTCGGTACCATTAATTTATCTGTTGTCTTTAATTGCGAAAATAAAAAAATTTAAATTTAAATTTAAAAACCGATTTAAATTAATTACCTTTGATCGATTAAAAATATCCCTAAAAAGTTAAACAATGTTAGATAGAAATAAATAAATAAATAAATAAATTAATATTAAATAAATGAAAGGAAAAAGAAAAAATAATAAGAAAAAAAAGAAAAAGAAAATAAAAAATTACAATAGTAAAGAAAATGAAAAGAAAACATATTGAAATCACAAGTAAATAAAAAATGTTAAAAGGATCGGATTGAAAAAATAAAAATTTATGAATCAAATGGATGCTAAAAAAACTGCAAAAACAAAAAATAAAAGGTTAGGGGAATAATTAAACCATATATAAAGAAATGACTAAGATAAAATATTTACAAATTTAGTAATAAAAATCAAATATTAATAATAATATATTATAAATGAAATCAGTGACTGGAATGAAAAAGAATAAAAATCGATGGCCGACTTCAAAATAAACAAAATAGCACGCATGGTGACCAAATTAAAACAAAATGAAACAGAATATCCATATCAGAATAGACAAAGAACATGAGCCCCTGGTGACTATAATGAACTGAAAATATATTAAGTAGTTTGAAATAAAAGGAATTAAATTTGCAAACATAGCTGGAATGTAAGGCTTATAAAGAAAGATGACTAAACACGCAATTGTCCCTAGCTGAAAAATCACATATTCCCTGTACATGCCACTTACATGAAATAGAGAGAGAGAGGGACACTCAATGCCAAACGGTTATGCTTTGGTGGCAAAAAAAAAACATTATTATGCTTTTTGAAAAAAAGAAATTAATAATTTTACATAACCCCTCCTTCTACAGCCACTCATCTCTAAGCTCCTCCCTCTCTTTTCTTTTCAATGGCAACTCTTTGTCTTCTCACTGCCGAGACTTGAACCGTCCAACGCCAAGACCCCATTTTCCCATAAATCGACGCTACTATAAACCCCGACAACCACCAACGGTGGTCGGTTGAACCTAGTCATAGACCAAAAAAAAGGCGTCTCATTTCATGTTCTAAACCCCCTAAAACTGAGACCAAAGCCTCTGTATTTCTCCCCGTATTTCTCAGTCGTGTGTGCTCCTTCTCCTCTTGTGATTTACATGCAACATTTATAGTGAAAAAACACTATTTTTAGTTTGGGTTTCTAGAGTCTCATGCGAACTGAAATTCTTATTTTGTGGTTGTTGGTGAGTGTTCTCCTTGCACCGGACGTTTCGGGACTAGATGTTGTTGACCGGTTCAGGTCCTGGAATCTGCAAAATAAAGAAAAAAAATATATATATATATATATATATATAATATTATATATGGACGAAAATTGGTGTCCACAACTGCCCCTCTTTGTCTTTTTTTGTGGAACAAAAATAGGGCAAAAATAAAATGACACAAATTTTCGTTAGGTGGAGTTGAAAATTGACTCTGATATTTCAATCAAGAATAACTCCTGTTAAATTGAGTCGCAGATGACTCATCCGTCGTGAAGTCGAGTCCATCTTGAAATGATATTGAAGCCGAGGTTCAGAATTTGAATTGTAATGTGGCTTCTCGTTGCCAAATTGTAGTCAACTTCAGTCTTCTTCTCGATTTAAAGACCTTGGTTAAAAATTCGACTGGAAAGTAGTTCATTGACTCCACCATGTGGTTGATAGGCCTTCGAGCTGAATGAAATCGAACTCAAAAGGTCTTCATCGACAGATAGCTTTTCTCGACTTAAGTTATGCTGCCGGAAAATGGTTTTTTGTCACTAAGGCACGGTTAACCCAGGTCTTCTTCTCAACTTGAAAACCTCGATTGCAACCGGACAATAATATGATTGATGTGTCATCGAGCTGAATGAAATCAAACTTGACAATTTTATTGGCAGATAGCCCTTCTTGCCTTGAGCTATGTTGTAAATTTGATTTGCCTCTGAGCTGAGTGTAATCGAACTCGAAGCTCTTTGATGACAGATGTCCCTTCTCGACTTAAGCTATGCTGTAATTTGATATGCCTTTGAGCTGAATGTAATCGAACTCGAAGGTCTTTGTTGACAGATAACCCTTCTAGCCTTAAGTTATGTTGTAAATGATATGCCTTGGAGCTGAGCGTAGTCGAACTCGAAGGTCTTTTGGTAGTAGATAGCCCTTCTAGCCTTGAGCTATGTTGTAAATGATGTGTCTTGGAGCTGAGCGAAGTCGAACTCAAAGGTCTTTTGTTTGGCAGATATCCCTTATCGACTTAAGCTATGCTGCAAATGATGTGTCTTTAAGCTGAGTGTAATCGAACTCGAAGGTCTTTGATTGGCATATAACCCTTCTAGCCTTGAGTTATGTTGCAAATGATATGCCTTGGGGCAGAGCGTAGTCAAACTCGAAGGTCTTTTGTTGGCAGATAGCCCTTCTCGCCTTGAGCTATACTGCAAATGTTGTGCCTTTGAGCTGAATGTAATCAAACTCGAAGGTCTTTTGTTGGTAGATAACCCTTCTAGCCTTGAGTTATGCTGCAAATGATATGCCTTGGAGCTGAGCGTAGTCGAACTCGAATGTCTTTTAGTGGCAGATAACCCTTCTAGCCTTGAGCTATGCTGCAAATGATGTGCCTTAAAGTTTAGCGAACTCGAACTCGAAGGTCTTTTGTTTGGCAGATAACCCTTCTCGACATAAGCTATGTTGCAAATGATATGGCTTCGAGCTGAGTGTAATCGAACCCGAAGGTCTTTGATTGGCAGATAACCTTTCTAGCCTTGAGTTATGCTGCAAATGATATATGTTGGGGCAGAGCGTAGTCAAACTCGAAGGTCTTTTGTTGGCAGATAACCCTTCTCGCCTTGAGCTATGCTGCAAATGTTATGCCTTTGAGCTGAATGTAATCAAACTCGAAGGTCTTTTGTTGGTAGATAACCCTTCTAGCCTTGAGTTATGCTGCAAATGATATGCCTTGGAGATGGGCGTAGTCAAACTCAAAGGTCTTTTGGTGGCATATAGCCTTTCTAGCCTTGAGCTATGCTGCAAATGTTGTGCCTTTGAGCTGAATGTAATAGAACTTGAAGGTCTTTTGTTGGCAGATAACCCTTCTATCCTTGAGTTATGCTGCAAACGATATGCCTTGGACGGAGTCTCATGCTTTGTCTGCCGATCTTGACCCTTGGAATTGATCATGTCTCATTTTTTTCTCGGGTTGCAGCCTTTCACATTTGAGACTGTCCTGTTTGAAAATGTTTTTTTCCTTTCTCTTATTTAGGAGGGAAAAAAGAATATGAAAATAGAAGGTTTTGTAAAACATTGCCCTTAATTCAGGCTCACAATCAAATCAAATTATAAACATGAGTTCAAATAATATCAAAGGAATCAATAGCTCTTTTAATGCTTTCAGAGTTATAACTCTTTGACAAATATTCAAGTGGATGAGTTGGCTTTAGGTTGACCTAAGATTTCAACCATAAAAAATGTCATTCTTCGGTCATTGCAACATGCTTTTTCTTTGGCTTGGCATTTTAATTGGATGCAGACAAAATGACACAACTAGTATTATCAATTGCTAGCTTTCTATTTCGGTTCTCTGAAATATTCCATTTGTTCAAGCTTCGTAGGCTCCTCTAACAAAGGCAGTGCATAAATATCGGTCTAAAAATGAAATTCTTGAGTGCTCGTGTGAAATTGACTATAACATGTGTTCCTTAACTCCCTTAGCCCATTTTTACCGAACCTCCTCATTTAAATTTATCATTGTCTGGCTAGTTGAATCCATAAGTCGGGGCGTTTAACCAATTGCTCTAGAGGGACAACTTAATATCATTGTATAGATATTATAATTACCTTTATCAGGCTAGCTGAATATTATCCATAAAGCCGGGGCATTTAACCAATTGCTCTAGAGGGATAACTCAAGCTTTATTGTATATTATAATCGCCTTTATCAGGCTAGTTGAATCTTATCCATAAAGTCAGGGCGTTTAACCAATTGATCTAGAGGGTCAGCTCAAGCTTTATTATATATATATATAATTATAATTTGGGTATACAGATTCAAATTATTAAGTTTGTCAAGAAGAACCTGTTATAGTCTAGGTGTTGGTGAAAGTCAATGAATCTCATCTTTAAAGTTCAATTTCCAAGCAATTGTCCTAAACTAGATTCACCTACTCGACTATTCCATATGTTAAGATCATTATCATTACTGGACGTCCTCAATGAAAGTACAATAATGACATACACAAGAGATGCGCCATATTGTCCGCTCTTATGTATACCTAATACCAAGCCTTTTGTTCATTCCCTTATGAGATGAGAAGACTGTATCGATTCTTTGCAAGAAAAGGGTAAGGTGTTTGAGTGTATATTTCTGAAGTAAGGTCAAAAGTCCTTGTTTTATCCATTTTTGATCGTGTTACTTTGTCAAAGATCTGTAGCTCTGAATCATTTAAAAAGTTTCTCGATTCAGTTAATATTCAAAGAATTTTAAGTTGTAGATTTGATGCAATGCTCAACATAAATTCATTGAAATATCCTTAAAAAAATGAAATATGAGAAAGTTCAAAAGACAAGTTCAAATAGGATGCTGCACAATGGAATAAATCCTCATTAGGATGCCCCATTATTTCTAGAATGTTAAGAGTCCTTGTTGGATTGGGGCCTTCATTTGCTTCTCATTTCTCGATCATTTCACTTGCCATGGCTCCTTTTGATGTACCCTCAGACACATAAATTTCTACTTCGGGTGTGTCCTTACTTTCATCCTTCTTTATAAGACATCTCTTGTTAGTTAATGCGAATGCAAAGAGATGAAAAATAATAAAATGCAAAATATGTCCAAATGCATAATGCATGAAATGTTCAAGGCATTGATCAAAAAAAATATGTCTGTTATTATAAATAATCCTTATTGGGGACAAAAATGATGTCTTAAGAGACAAAAAAACATTTTAAAGGTATAGACCCCGAACAACTTCTAACAAGTTGGGTTGAATACCCTGTCGAACCGCTTCGGCTTCTCTGGCTAAACCGTGCAGGTGACGAGCTGCTTTTTGTACTTGTCCCAAGAAGTCTCGAATGACTGCATCTCCGGTTTTTACTCTCTGTTGAGTCTGTTCCCTAACGGAAGCGCCATTGAAGCCCTATGAATTTCACTTGTTTCTTGAATTCGTCAGTAATGGCATCCAACTCAGCTAGGGTTTTGCCATCTTGTTCTCGTAGTCTTCGAAAAGACTCTCCGGGTCAGTAACCCTTTTTCTTATCTTGCCCCTGCAACTTTTGCCATCCCTTTTTGGAAAAGTTAATTTTTAACGTGCTTGGTGTAAACCCAGTCCATTCCGAGTCTTTTATGACCATAGATGGACTTCTGGGTTTTTCATCTCTTGTATTATAACCCTTTTGTCCATTAATGCAAATTATTTACGTTTAACAAACACGTTTTTTGTGGATCAACACCTCTTTTGAATGATACAAATGATGACAATAAAAAAGTAAAAAAAAAATAGAATAAGACAAAATGAAAGGAAAAAAGTTAGTGAGATAAATATGATAATCAAAATGATAATAAAAGTCCTACCCCACGTGATATCTACCCCCCACATGCTTATTATTCCTACCCGGACATGATTTTTATTCCGTAAGTTGATTTCGAACAAGTTCTAACCGCATAAATTTCTAGTTCACATGCTTTGAACTGAAAATAAAGCAGGAAATAAAAATAGCCTAAGGTTTGAAATGAGGCTTTGGGGTGGGCTTTAATTCTCTATAGTCTCCCAGTTTATATTCTAAAAAGAGGTACCCGAGTTCTCCTTGCTGGTGCCCCATTGGGCTTGCCAGACCCTTAGTCCTAAGTCCATTACAAGCTCATGTGGGCTAAGTTAAACTCGAGATGATACATTCTCTTATGCCTATTCGGTGAATAAATTCACACGAAGACATAAGGTATATGAATCCCGAAGGTTACTTGCTAGGCATGTGCGGAGAATAAATTCTCACGAAGGCGTCGCTTTTACCCCCACTTAAAAAGGGTTCGGAGCTCGGGTATAGATCTAGAGATAGAAACTTTTCAAAAATCTGAAATCATTGGAAAAAAATGTCAGTACAACTATTTATTTGAAAAAATAATCAAAGATAAATAATTTGAATCGAATAAATAAATTAAAATTAAAATTTACTATTTTCGCATAAAAAAACAACCGATAATTAATTCTGGCATGACTCACTTATCTGTCCCCAGCAGAACGGCCAAGCTGGCGTGGCCGTCTTTCGGTTGGACCCGGAATTGGGCTTCGACTTGAATTAAACGATTTAGAGTCGCCACCGACCATTTTAAAACGAATTTAGGTGGGTCGGGCACCATCTTACCTGATCTGCGTTTTACCAGAAACGTTTCAGGTTCGGGAGTCGGTTACGATCAATGAATGATTAGCACCCTTAAACCGCCCTTTTGGTACCAATTAATTTGTCGGTTGTCTTTAATTGCGAAAATAAAAAAAATGTAAATTTAAAAACCCGATTCAAATTAATTACCTTTGATCGATTGAAAATATCCCTAAAAAGTTAAACAATGTTAGATAGAAATAAATTAATAAATTAATATTAAATAAATGAAAGGAAAAAGAAAAAATAATAAGAAAAATAAAGAAAAAGAAAATAAAAAATACAATAGTAAAGAAAATGAAAAGAAAACATATTGAAATTACAAGTAAATAAAAAATGTTTAAAGGATCATATTGAAAAAATAAAAATTTATGAATCAAATGGATGCTAAAAAAATTGCAAAAACAAAAAATAAAAGGTTAGGGGGAATAATTAAACCATATATAAAGAAATGATTAAGATAAAATATTTACAAATTTAGTAATAAAAATCAAATATTAGTAATAATATATTATATATGAAATCAGTGACTGGAATGAAAAGGAATAAAAATCAGTGGCCGACTTCAAAATAAACAAAACAAAACTCATGGTGACCAAATTAAAACAAAATGAAACAGAATATCCTTATCGGAATAGACAAAGAACATGAGCCCCTGGTGACTATAATGAACTGAAAATATATTAAATAGTTTGAAATAAAAGGAATTAAATTTGCAAACACAACTGGAATGTAAGGCTTTCAGAAAGAGGACTAAACACGGAATTGTCCCTAGCTGAAAAATCACATATTCCCTGTACATGCCACTTACATGAAATAGAGAGAGAGGGGGACACTAAATGTCAAACGATGATGCTTTGGTGGCAAAAAAAAAAAAGCATTATTATGCTTTTGAAAAAAAGAAATTAATAATTTTACATAACCTCTCCTTCTACAGCCACTCATCTCTAAGCTCCTCCCTCTCTTTTCTTTTCAATGGAAACTCTTTATCTTCTCACTGTCGAGACTCCAACCGTCCAACGCCAAGCCCCCTTTTCCCATAAATCAACACTACTACAAACCCCGACCACCACCAACGGTGGTCGGTTGAACCTAGTCATAGACCTAAAAAAGGCCTCTCCTTTCCTGTTTTGAACCCCCTAAAACCGAGACCAAAGCCTCTGTATTTCTTCCGTATTTTTCAGTCGTCTGTGCTCCTTCTCCTCTTGTGATTTACATGCAACATTTATAGTGAAAAAAAAATTATTTTTAGTTTGGGTTTCTAGAGTCCCATTCGAACTGAAATTTCTGTTTTTGTGGTTGTTGGTGAGTGTTCTCCTTGCGCCGTACGTTTTGGGACTGGAGGTTGTTGACCGGTTCAGGTCCTGGAATCTGCAAAATAAAGAAAAAATATATTATTTAAGTAATATATATATGTGATATATATATAATATTAATATATGGACGAAAATTGGTGGCATAATTTAATTTTATCATTATACCTTTTAAATTTTCTTTCAATATACCATTGAATTTAAAAACATGTTATCATTATTTATGTTTTTCATTTAAAAAGCAAAAAGAGAGTTTTTTTTAATACAAAGTAATCATTTTCATTAGGTAAATGTTTAATTTAATCATAATTAAAAATTAAATAAAAAGTTTAGAGAGTAAAAGAACTGCTAAATTTAAATGTTAATTTAACAAAAAATAGCAAATATAGTGATCTTTTATTTATATTTTTTATATACCCCATTAGATTGATTTAAATTTTACCTATCAACAAAGTGATTTGAATTTATTTTTATAATATTTGCTCAAAACATGCAAACCAAGGTTATCACTCTGAAAAATATACAACATTTTGTGGGTACAAAAAATGAAAAATACAATTGCATAAAACCAGTTTACTATATCTAATAATTAATATTTTGCTTGTTAATTTGTTGAGTCTCTGTTATGCCAATACTCAGAAGTTACAGTGATCGGATAAAGATCAGCAGCTGATGAAGAAGAAGTCCATGGCCCAACTGTTGACATGCTGTGTGTCTGGCTTTCAGGGACACTGTTTTCTTCAAGCTGCTGGTAAAGCTTCTTCATCATTGCCTTCGAGTTCGATTTGTCCACGAAACGGCTTGAATCCGGCTCAAATTCCTCAACCGTAGCCTTTCCATCAAGCATGCTGACTACAGAGGACATTGCAGGCCTGGCCGCCGCGTTAGCATCGGTGCATAGAAGAGCAACATTGATCATTGTCATTACTTCCTCTTTTTTGTAATTAGATCTAATTCTTGGATCAACCAAGTCCAATAAGTTCCCTTCCTCCTTCAAAACATGAACCTGTAAAAACAGTAAGAATAAATTTTGATTGAGACAAACAAATGTTGAAGATTAGTCTTGGAATGAGCATCAAGTGACCTGAAATATCCTAAAATTACCCAATCAAGAAGATAAAAACATTCTTCCTTCGAACGATAACTCGTGTTGCTCTTTCCACTAACGATTTCCAGTATCACTATCCCGAAACTATAAACATCGGCTTTGTCGGTTAAATAACCCCGCATTGCATATTCAGGAGCCATGTAGCCACTGCAAAGTTTAAAACTTTACTTAAGTACATGCAATTTCATGCTTTGCATTGAAAACATTACATCAACTGAGTGATGCTTACTAAGTTCCTGCGATTCGTGTGCTGATGTGGGTGTTATCTTCTCCATCAAGCTTGGCTAATCCAAAGTCTGATATTTTAGGGTTTAAATTCTTGTCAAGCAGCACATTTGTGGCCTTGATGTCTCTATGCACAATCTTCAACCTTGATTCTTCATGGAGATATGCCAAACCTCTAGCTATTCCAACGCAGATTTTTCGTCTCGTTGGCCAGTCGAGTTTCAGTTGGCTTTCTTGTGGACCTTTTAGTAAATAAATAAAGAATACTTCAGACATGTTTTGTTCATATACGCATGATAAAAATGCATGAGTAGATTCAAAACTAGGCAATCAAGTAAATCGTGTGGCTAAAACCTACCAAACAATGCTCGAGCAAATTATCTATAAAAAAAAAACAATGCTCGAGCAAGGCTGTTGTTTTCCATATACTCATAGATCAGTAACAGTGGATTTCCTTCTATACAACAGCCAAATAGTTTTACAAGATGAGGGTGTTGCAGAGCAGAAATCATTCGATTTCATTGACGAATTCTCGATTTCCTTGCTTCGATTTAGCAGATAGCTGCTTGACCGCTATGACTGTGCCATCTGACAGAATGCCCTGCATGTCATAGATTTTTACCAGCAACTTAGCTTTATTATTGGAGGAAGAGCTACAACATGAGCATTCAGATTGAAGGGAAAAACAAGAAAGCGTTTATGGCGATCGGTGAATGATACTTTGTAAACAGGGCCAAAGCCTCCTTCTCCAATTTTATTAGCAACATCAAAGTTATTTGTGGCAGACTTGATTTGCTTCAAGATAAAGGAACCAGTCTGCAATTCTAGACCTTGTAAGTCTGGAAAAACAAAGCAAATCAACATTAGGACCTTTTATATGGCAGCTACTAAAGCCTGTTATTTTACTACAAATACCTTTTTCCAATTGGCTTTTTTGTCTGAAACAGCCTTTCCACCAAAGTAATACCCCAATTAGAAAGATGGCAAACACAGATCCAGCTATAACTCCAGCCACTGCGCCGACTGATATACCACCGCTACTACCCGTATGTTCTGCTGGAGGTATAAAATCTGCTTGAACAGAATCATGCAAGAGTTACAAAGATGGGATGATCGATGCCATGTTCTCCTGACTGGAAACTATGAAGAATATATAGTTGAGAAGAATGTTAAAACATTCTACAACGTACCCGGATTTACGGATATAGCTGATATAAGAGGACCATAAACTCCTCTAACAGGAATACCAGTAGTCCCTTTTCCAGCCCAGTGAAGGCGAATCTCCAAGGTACTATTAATCACCGGCGCATGAAATTCTTTTATGACTGCCTTCCCAACTCCACCGGCTTTGTCCTCAATGTAAAAATCCTACTAACTTGCCCTGCAAATAGCTAAGTTCAGTTAACTGAAATTTTCACTCAAAACCTAAAGCTCTCTCTAACAACAGAGATTTGTAGAAAAAAAAATATAATGAATAACTACCTGAATATAAATGTCAAATATGCGCCTTCCTAAGCTGCTATATGTATTGTCATTGGTGAACATTATCTCTGCGAAATGGAGGTTGACTGTGTAGTTCCCATTGCCCATACAAAATCCATAGTAAGTCAAAGAAAGGGGAGAAAGGCGTGCGTTCATGCACAGTCTGGGATCATTCATGGACAGTCTTGACGAATTAGTCCAAATATAAGTGTCCGACGGACGGTCATCATCCAAGAAGTGACCGGTGCTGCTGAACGCCCAATTAGTTCTGCTTTCGTAAAATCTTGAAGGCCCGGCTCCATCTGCATCATCTTCATATGTGGCATTTCCTCCAATAACTACTTCTCTCCCACCACAATTTATATGGAGAGAGTACAAGGCTGATACATGAGAAACAACAGATGAAAAACTGCTGGAGAATTCATACTCCTCCCAAACAAAAAGAATTTAACATTGTTAAGATCTATAAAACTTTTTACTTACATTTTGAGCAAGCAAAGCTTCTCATGCAAGAAACAGTTCCCCAGTTTGAACAATAGAAAGTCCATAGAAATGTCATCATCTTGACATCAACATATCGTTCTTTTCTGAGAAAAACAAAACTTTCAGACTACCCCTAAGAAAGAAGAGAAATCAAATAAGTCATCACTTACGAGGTATCGCTATGTGAAGTGCTTGCAAACAAATTCCTGCAGGAAAAGTCACAGTTGCAAAGTTATGGCTAATAAATAAAGCATCCACAAACACTAAAAAAAAAAAGAAAAAGAAAATGAGATTCTTACACACTCCGCTGTTGACAAGATGTCCCTTGGCTCACAGCAAAGTTGTTATATGAAAGATCACTGCACCAATATTAGGCTTTTGGATGTTATCATTTTATAAACAATCTACTAAGCTCATAAAAAATAAATTTAGAAGAGAATCTAATAGTTTCCCATTGCATGAACCAAGAAGATAATCTTACACATTGTCTCCTTTTTCCAGTATCCAACTAGGTACTGAACCAGTAAGTAAGTTTCTTGTTAAATACCTGCTCAAGATAATAACTTAATGAAATCAAATACTCTGTGCTATATATTGATATCGAATGATTAGCCATTTGTAGCTCCTAATAAGTAACTACATTCATAGTATCAGCACGAACATTTTGATATTATAGGAACTGAGAGGAAAACCAACAATCAGATCAATCACTTACAAGTAATCCACATCCATAAGGCCCGCAAAACTGCTTGGAATTTCTCCGCTGAGTTTGTTAAAGCTGAGATCTCTGCAAAAAAGAAAATAAATTTTGAGAATATCAAAGTAGGACACATTATCTAACACAAACAATGTGCAAACTACGATTACAGAAAAGAAAGAAATTAGTTTTATGGCTCACCAGGTCTTCAACTTTTTCATATCCCCAAGATAATCAGGTAGCTTTCCGATGAGATTGCAAATCCTCAATATCCTGGAATCCAACCACAAGTATCTTTTATTTGATTTATTGATATATTTGTTTAATGGAATCTTCTTCATTTTGGAGTTTTACTTACAGAATCTTCATATTCTTCATGCTACTAAGTGGTGGAAAAGTTGCATCAGCTCCATTCAAGCCACTGATTCTCCTGTATATCAACAATTTTCATATGTATATAAATCATAATACAATTGCAATGTTCCAATTTCTAGGTTTGAAGAATAGTAAAATTAATATCCAACTTACAGGTCAGTTAACTTTTCCAGATCACCAATGCCTGATGGAATTGGTCCCATCAGACCACTTCCCTGTATTACTCTGTCATTACAAACATTCCATGAAGGTAAGTAAATCATAAAGAAAAATCCTAATGAATGAACTGCTGTTGTTCTAAAGGGTTCAGCTTACAATTTTTCAAGTTTGGTCCAATTCTTGATGAAGCTAGGAATCTTTCCAGTGAAGTTGTTATCACTAATCCGACTGTCAAGAAACCCGAAATGATCGAAACTTGAATTACAATATAGAACTAAAAGTAAAGCCTGATAAACAAATAATTAAAAAAAATATCTTACAAGTCTTTCAATGTGGTCAGCTTGGCAAATGTTTCAGGTACTTCTCCAGTAAAATTGTTAGAGCTGAGAAGCCTAGACACCAATAACAACAATGAATTATGAAGAAACAGATAAACTAGCACATGGAGAAGATTCAGACATTTAATCAAACATTGTGAATGCAGCAACAAATCAAATTATTATGAACATTTAAAGATTAAGAGTCGTACAATCTTTCGATGGCCGGTAGATTCCCGAGCTCTAGAGGCAAAGGTCCTGAAAGCTGATTGAACTCAGTTGTTCTACATGATATTTTTTTTCACAATTAATATAAAGATTCCTCTAAATTGCAATATTAAAACAAGAACTACGAGGAACTGGATATCAGAAACTCACAAGCTGCTAAGAGTACTTATATTTCCTAGTTCTTTTGGGATTGAACCTGTTAAGCGATTTCCAAGAAGAGAACTGCAATAATCTTGATGTTAATTTCAGATGTTGTAAAATCATTTAGCAACATGGGATATTATTATAGAACGTACATGTTGACAAGTTGCATGGAACCCCACTCTCGGGGTATTGTGCCATTAAGGAAGTTGCGGCTGAGGTCGCTGCAACAACATTAACAGTTTAAGTTAATTTAAATTCTGTAAGAATGAATTTCCATGGTGTTGACAAGAGTTTGAACTTACATTTGTTGGAGGAAAGGGAACTTGGCCAAATCTTTTGGGAGACTGCCTTGGAGATTCTGTGCCTTAAGCATTCTGTTTCAAATAGAAAATTGCATTGAGACTAACTGCCATTAAAATAAGTTTATTAATAAAAAGTAAAAAAAAACATTACTAAAATAAATAAAAAATTAAGCTTTAAATTTATATTATAATTAAACCATGTCAATCTTTTAATAATTATGATTTCAACATGTGGGATGATTACATGATGCCTGATTCATGTTAGATTACACCGTCATGCAGAGTAACATGCAGCTTTTGATTCCATGTCTTTTGTCTATTCTATTTGTCCCATTACTTGATAGATTAAAGTTTGAAGTTAACTACATTTTCTTTTTATAATTATAATATTTTAATTCAAACAAATATTTAAAGACAAATCATGCCACGTGTTGAAATCGTGATTACTTAATGAAAAATCAACTATTATATAATTTGTATTCAGTCACTCATTAATTCTCCCTTGTTAAAGAATTTATCTCAGCGTATTCATTTAATATTTTTATATAATTAAAATTTTATGAACTTATATAAATTTTAATATATATATATATATATATATACACACACCCTAATAAAGTATATTAGAATTCATTAGGGTGTCTGAGCACGATTCAAATTACTTTGATGATTAAAGGGATAATAATTATCTCTAGAGGTTATAGGTTCGAGCACGATCATAGTAGGAGTGTTTGAGCACTTATTGTCAAATGATTTAGAATTTAACAAATAAATACTACCTTATATCACCCTAGACTAATAGAAAAAAGATAATTTTAATCCTTAAATCTTCAAAAGTTCAAAAAAATTGTTAAATTTATTAAAATTTTACATTTATCATAATATTATAATGATTTTTTTGGAACATATAATGATTATTTTATAGTAATTTGATAAAAAAATTAAAATTTAAAATTTAAAAATTAAAACAATTATTTAAATATAATTTTATGATTTTTAATATACTTTATTATATATTTATTAGTGTCTTTTTTTTAAATTTTTATTATCTTTATCCATTTTTCCATGTAAAAGAATATATTATCATGTTTGATAGGGACTAAACTATGAGTGAGACAGCCTTAGGTATAATTAAGATGGGAGAATGGGTCAAAGTCAACACTTGTGAGCTTTTAATATTGTTTCTCATTTGAAGAGGCAGACAAGACAACGGGCGTTTTTCCGAAATATCACTTATATTCTATATTATTTTCTATCAGGTACACTTCAGATTTTTTTTTATATAACCTCTTTGCAGTAAGGCGTGCTCCTGTAGCGTTTTTTACGTTGATATGACATCACGTGGGGTAAGGCGTGTGCCCCCTACAGCACGATTTACGTTGATCTGACGTCACGTGGGATATATTGCAGGGCAGGGGCCGCGCTTTACCTTTAATGCTAACACGCGTCAGAAAGGCGCGCCCTCTGCGACGCGCCTTAGGTTTAATTACCCACCTACCCCGGCCATTCATACTCCACCCCCTCCCTATAAATACTCTCATTCTCAATCACTTTCATCACACCAAATCCTCTCAACTTCTCTCAAATACTCTTATATTCTATTTTAATTGTTTAAGGTATATTTTATTATATTTAATATTTTATTTTTAATTTATTATATTTAATTTTTTTAATATTTTATTTATTTAATTTTTTTTGCAGATATAAAATGGAATGAGGTCCATTTCGCTTGGATGAAAATCATATATCGCGACATTTTGCTAATACGGTAACATTTTAACGTTTTAATATAATTTAAATTATTAGTAATAATTTATTTATTTATTTAATGCATGATTATTAGTTTAAAAATTAATTTTTGTAATTATTTAATTTTAGGAGATGGACCGTGCATTAGATCATTTTATTAGGAACCTTAAGTTAGTGATACCTAGCCGTGTCTTGCCGTATTTAGTAGAGGCTGGATTCGGTCACATAGGTAGATATGAGGGTCACTGTAAGATAGAACCAGACCTTATTTCTACCTTAGTGCAGCGGTGGAGGCCGGAGACCCACACATTCCATCTTCCATGTGGAGAGTGCACGATTACACTTGAGGATGTTTCTATGCACCTGGGGCTTTCGGTGGATGGAGATGTGATATCGGGGATGATGCACGGTTCATAGACTGCTTTATGTCGGGACTATCTAGGACGTCCCGAAAAGTTTTAACGGTGGTTGGATACCATTAAATTGGTTAGATGCCAATTTTCGGGAGTTGAGCGAGGACGCCTCTGATGATGAAGTTAAAATGTATGCACATGCATGCATATTACAGCTGATAGGAGGGTTGTTGATGCCGGACAAATCGCGCAACCAAGTTCACTGTATGTGGTTGTGACATCTTGGCGACTTTCGTCTAGCCGGATCACTCAGTTAGGGCTCGGCAGTTTTGGCTTTCCTGTACAGGGAGATGTGTCGAGCCACTGACTACAAAGAAAAATGCTATCGGCGGATGTCTCCTGTTGCTGCAGTCTTGGGCATGGTATTGATTGCCCTTTTTATGTCCCGTTGTCAAGAACTCATTCGTATTTCCGCTACTATTGAGGTAATTATAAAACTGATTTTGTATATTAATCATTTTATACAATGTATAATAAATTTTATTTTCCTTTAATAGGTGGTCTACTGATAGGAAAAATCATCAGGAGCTACCTGATGATTTAGAAAAAAATTAGGGTGCTAATCGATTAGAAGGCTGGCACACAGGTATGCATTTTAATGTTTAAAAATCGATTTTAGATTATAGTTGTATAATTATATTATTATTTTGATAAAAATATATATATATATTTGTTTTAGTTTGAATGAGTGTCATATTATAATGATGATGTGAGGATGGAGATCCCACCTGAGTTGAGGGGCCCATTAAATGTTTGGATGGCGATGAACCCTTTGACTTGTTATGCGATCGTCAAGTGGCACTCCACTGATCGCGCGCTTCGGCAATTTGGTTGTTTTTAACCAATTCCGGAAGCACCTCACAATATTGACGAGTTGCATAGCACAGATAGACGCGGCAAGACCGATACAGATTTGATGGTGAGACATCATGAGTGGGTCGTGCTGTGGGAGGATCGACATCGGCATCTTTCCCGTAGAGAGCCCATTTTTACTGACGTCTTGATGGTTGCTGAGGGTTATTATGAGTGGTTCAACAGTAACGGGTCTGCTTTTCGAGGATGCACGAGGGCATACCTTTCAGTAACGTCGACAGAGACATTCACCGAAACAGCACCATCGTCCCCTGACTCGTGGACGGAGAACAGGTGCTTCCGGTTCATCCTCAGCTACACCAGCAGGACCTTCACAACAGCCACCGTCTACAGTGACTTACATACCGCATCCATATGTGATGTCGCCACCACCGTTCCCTTACCTGATGTCGTCGCCACCACCGTCACAGAGTTTTATGACCCCTCATGGAGGATATTATGGGTCTATATTTACAGATTTGACTTGGGGTTCATATGCCCACATTTTTGGCGGGTTCAGTCTTATCACCCATGGCCGCAGCACAGACACCTCCTGTACAGTTTTCACACTCAGCGATGTTTAGAGGTGGGTATAAGGCACGCGGGCTACCCGTTTAACCCGCGTCTCATGCGGGTTTTGGACATCAAAAACTAAAGCTCGTTTAAATTGCGGGCTTTTTAGCCCGGACTGTTAAACCCGCGGGTAGCCCGCGAAGCCCGCAATAGCCCGCTTAATTTAAAATTTATAAAATTTTAGAGAAAATAAACTTAAAGAATTTTATAGAAAAAGAAAATAAATTACATATAAATATGATGTTACTTACAACCATTGTAGTTCTTAAATTTATTAGTGTGTTTGTTAAAATTCTACTGTTGCTTGATTTTTTTTTTATTTAAATATACATTATTAATGTATCAAATTATTCTTCATTTTAAAAAATAAAAATTAAAAGATTTATATAGTATTTTAGTTTTATAAAATTTACATCATTATCACTTTGGTGTTTAAAGATTTTTTTTATTTAATTTTGACCTTTATTTTTTTCATGAAGTATGTTATCTATTTCGTTCTTTAATTATAAAAAGTCACGTGATATTCTAATAATATATCACATGACACGTAATATTTGGATTAAAAATAAGAAAGAAAAGTAAAAGAAAAAATTAAAAACATATTTTTCAACTTTTAAAGACTTTTAAAGGTTTTTACAAAAATAAATATATTTTAATAAATTAATGACTTATATTTTATCAATTTTAATATAATCGTATCTTTCAAATTTACTCTTATACTGTAAGTATTTTATTTTATATTTTCATATTATGTTTTAGTCTTTCTCTAATGTATCCATAAAATACAATTATTAGGATCACTTGACAACTTTCTTGTTAGATTTGTATAATGTTTGATTTTGTTGAATTTTTATGTTTGAATTTCTGCTTGCACTTTTGTGTCTTCATATTGTAGCCTTGAATAATCGTGTTTTATAAAAGTATAATGTGGTTATTGTTTTATTTGTTTTTCAATTTGGTGATATAAGTGAATATTGTTTTTTTAATTTGAGTTTAAGTAATTATATCATTATATATATATATATATATTAATGATTAAAAAATTAAAAAATATATATTATTTTATAATCATTTCCGGCTATTTAAAATAAAATTTAAATATTATTTATTATTTTGACGGTGTTACATTCCTTTTCAAGTTGTTGGATCATTTTTAAAGGTATAGCAAGTTAGAACATTATTTTTTATTGCATTTAAAGCATTTAAAATTGTTGTTATTTAACGGTTCGCGGGTAAAGCCGTTTAGCCCGTGGGTTAAATGGATGAGCCACGGGCCTTAAAATTCAAAACCGTTTATGAATGCGGGCTTTTTAAACCGCTCCGTTTAAGCCCTCACCATCAAAATCCGTGCGCTAAACGGGCGGGTAGCTCGTATACCCACCTCTAGCGATGTCTGAGTTTTATAAGTTTTTCCAGTTTTCGCAGGCCGGTGAGATAATCAGTTATACACCTCCAGGGTCCTTATTTTATGGAGGTACTTCATCGTCATCAGTTCCTCATCAACCTAATGTAGCTGCTCAGGACGACGACGACGATGACGACGACGATGATGGTGATGACAACGAGGAGTCACAACCACTGATACGAAGAAATCCTCCTCGAGACCGACAACCACCGCTCTGTGGAACACATTCGCGTCGCATGCATCGATAGATTTTTTTATTATATTTGTATTTAGTTGTTTATTGGAATTTTTTTATTGTAATATTTTTTATTTATCATTTAATACTTACTTTATTTCATTAATTTTGTTGGATTTATTTTAATTTATTTTGTTAAATTTGTTGGACTTTTTGTTAATAGATTTTGGTTAATTTTGTTTATTACCATTTAATATCAGTTATTCTAATTTGTTTATCATTTACCATTTAATACTTATTGTAAGTTTGTTGTATTTAAAATTATATTCAAATACCAAATTGTTATTGTTTTGATAAAATTTAATAATTGTGTTTGATAACTTTCGTCAGTTTGTCACTTATTGTAAGATCGAATGACATTAACTTGAAGTAAATGCAAATTAAAGTACATGAATTCTTATTTGATAAACAACTACATCAGTTCCTCATCAATTGTTACTTGATGACAGCAGAAGTGGACATGTTTTCTAGTGTGTCATGGGTTTCTACAATGCCCACATCTTCTGTCTTGTCTAGATCTTTCTCGAATATCCATATCACAATGAATTCGATTGGATTTTGGATGACCACGCTCCCTCAATAAAGTTGGATTTGATACAATCGGAAGCCAATCCTGAACCTCATCAGGGTCTTTGTCATTACCTATAGGGGGAACTCAAATTCGTATACCTTAAAAACTTCAGATAGTAGGTATACGAGGTCCACAAAATAGTTATAGTATTGACGTGTATGCGAGCAAGCTGTTATTGTAACAACCACAATACCGGGTTAGTGACTAAATTATAAAACTTCAGAATATGGTGATTAAAATAGAATGATTGAATAGTGTTGAAATTTGGTATAGGGTTAAATTACAAGGAAAATGAAATTTGAAGGATAGAATGGTCATTTATAAGGGAAAATAATTAAGATTTCTTATATTTAGTTTAGTTACACGTGGAAGAATGAAGAAAAAAATCATAAGCTTCCAGAGTTCTATTACTTTCTCTTCTTGTTCTTCACGTGTGAAGCTAAGCAAAGGTGATATTTCTTTTAAGCTGATTATGTGCTGAAATTTAAGTTGGGTTTTGACTATTAGGTGATAAGTAAGATTAAGGAAAGCTTAATTTGCTTCAAAACAACAAAATAAAGAGTGTAGGAGGATTTAAAGATTTGGAGTTTGTGAATGAAGTTTCGAAATAGAGTTCATAATTGGAATAAGAAGTTGAATTTGACTTGTCATCTATCTAATTAAAGGATATGAAGTGTTGAAATTAGATTTTAAACATGTTGGAATTGAGGTGAAATTCTTGAATTCTATGTGGAAGTTTGGATTTTAAGTTTAAAGAAGTGATTATTTAGTAGTAATGAGTGTAAGTATATGTATGCAAGTTAGAAACATTAAAGGAAGTGAAATAAGAAGAATTGGGGA
This sequence comes from Hibiscus syriacus, assembly GCF_006381635.1. Classification (NCBI taxonomy): domain Eukaryota; kingdom Viridiplantae; phylum Streptophyta; class Magnoliopsida; order Malvales; family Malvaceae; genus Hibiscus; species Hibiscus syriacus. The sequence continues at coordinate 2,091,384 of NW_024062752.1, read as the reverse complement.
GAAAAAGGGATGAATTTCGTGATTAAAATAACAATTCTGGGCTATGTGCATCGATGCACATTCAATTGCATCGATGCACTCTGATAAAATAAAAACATTGAATGCCATTAGTGCATCAATGCATAAGGAGTGCATCGATGCACCCCATTGAATAAAAAACATCGAATGTGATTCGTGCACCGATGCATAAGTTATCCTCATTAAGGAATACATTGATACACTGTAGAGTGCATCGATGTATACCCTCATTAAAGATAAAGTTATCCTTTCTTTTAGACTAAGAAGTGATAGTTTAGCATATATTAATTAGTATACTGATATGTATTAATGTATTACTATGTAGATATAGAACGTAAGTCTGTTCCGGAACAATCAAAGGATTAATATCGAGTCAAAACGAGCAAGGCTAAGGTGAGTGCATCTTATGGTTTAAGTGTATGGAGATAAGACTTGTGATAAGTCTATCTTTGATAGTTGAATTCATAATTTCATATTCATGTATATGCATACATGCATTATTGTTATAGTGATTTTGTGCACAATTTATTATGCTTTAATATGATATTATGTGAACAAATGCCATTGCAAGAGTAATATGATATAGGTATGTGAATATTGAAAAGAATCATGTGTATATGAAATAAATTATGTGCTATATGAGAAGTGATAGCAGTGATATGATAATGAGAATTTTAATTAAGCCCATGTCCTTTAATATGAGAAATGTGGATATAATTGACATGCCAAGAGTTGAGAGATATACAGTGGTCCTTCGGGACATAGTGGTTCTTCGGAACATAGTGGTTCTTCGGAACAATCAGTGGTCCTTCGGAACATAGTGGTTCTTCGAAACAATCAGTGGTCCTTCGGGACATAGTGGTCCTTCGGGACAAATACTGAACGAATTTTCGGTGCCCCATGAGGGAATTTATTGAGCTGTGGTGACAGCATTAGTGCACAACCTCAATTTACTCAAGTACATCTGTTCTCAATAATGTACATGGGCAATTTAAAGATAAATGGAATGGAAAAGTGTATAAGAAGTAAAGTTCATATGTGCATATCATGTTTACATATGTTATCATATAATATACATGTACATTGAAATATCATGATAAAAATGTAAGGGTGCATATTCATGAATTTATTGTTACATGTTCATTTATTGTCTCACTAAGTCTGTGACTTAGCGTGTAAGTGATTTACACGTAGGTGCCAAGAAGCAAGAAAATCAGAATTAAGAGCTTAGTGGACAGTATACTTTACAGGAAGGATCAGATCAATAGTAACTTGCAATGTAGGTATTTTGTTGTAATTAGTGTGTTGGCATGTAAACAATTTGTGAGTTATAAATGCTCTGATCGATTTTGTGTAGTATGGTCAATTTTTGTAAATTAACAGTTTTTATTTTGAATGAAAGTTTTTAAATTTCCTTGTTTTTCAATAAGTGTCAAAGTTTGAAAAGTCAATGTGACTCCTCAGACTCGTATTCGGGTCAGATACGGGTTGGGGGTGTTACAGTTATCACATGAGAGCATGGATACTTCAAAGCTTGAAAAACTCCGCAGTCGCACGTTCTGTCCCATAGATTTACTCTTAACGACACAACTTCAATCCCTTGAAGAGGTCGAGGCAACTCTGTGACACGAAACATTTCATGTCTTCTAGAGAAGCTTGTTACAGACATTCCATTTGATGCAACAATTTTTTTTTTGTAGATCTGCAACTAATCTAGGGTGATAGACATGACGGCCTTGCATCCAAGTTTGAGCTTGTCCCCCGAGCTTCACAAAACACATCCCCAAACAAAAATACATAGTTTGTATCCCCCTAGACCCGGCCTATGCGTTTCGACTAAGTCTAGTGGATCACATACATGATTCTTAAAGACATTTTCTGAAACCGTTATTCAATCATTGTAAAATCACATTATAAATGACATGATATTATACTATCAAAACCCAACTTGTAAATATAATACCAATAAGTAATAAATTAATTTAAAACATGTCTTCAAAATCAAAATCACAATAAACCGAACAATAATAGTAAAAGTGTCATCATCCTAAAATACGATACTTTAAAATAAGGTCCATGTCACCAAAATAAAGTCAACTAGCAAGATAAAACATTTCAATCAGATATACTTCAAGAGATATGTTGATCCTCCAAGTGCTCGAACCGAGATATCTAACCAACAGTATCTGAAAGGGGAAAAACATTTTCAAAAGGTGAGCTAGGCTCAGTATGTCCCAATATTACCTTAAAATCACAATAGGTACATTAAACAAATCATAGTCCAGTAAATCTCATAAATTCATAAAAGAGTTTAACTTTTGAAAATCATAGTTTAAACCCTTTTCTTGTACACCATCAGTAGTTCCCAAAACTATTTTCCGTATAGCTTACTTTAAGCACACAGCAAAAAGAAAGCCAACCTAAGGATAAGCTTTAGAGCTTGTATCCTTAGGCCCGTAAGTCCAAGTCCATATAACTTACCCTAAGCACACAACAAGGGAAGCCAACCTAATGTATCTTGGGGCCCCAAGAGTCACATTAGGCCCATTCTGTTTATCAGCTTGATCAGAGCTATACTATTGTAATTCAATCCAAAAGTTCAATTGCACCGTGTCACAAATTCCATAAATCATCACATTAAATTGGTGCATCAATAAAACAGTAACCAAAGAACTCAATGTACCTCATATTAAAACCAATAAAATAGTTCAGTAATAATTAGGGAACACACCTCGATAATAGGTTCAAATAGTAGATATACTGATTGCTGGTTTCACCACGCTCTGCTACAATTTTCGAACCTATTTTTATAATAACCCTATATTACTTATGGGTAACATAAATAAATCTCTAAAATCATAAAATTTACGGGTCTTACGGGTGAATGCTGGCACACGTAGTTTAACTGATCTAGAAGAGCTGGGTCGAGCTGTCGAACGATCCGAAGAATCTCTTGTATCTTCAAACAATAATAATTTATCAGACCCAAATCTTACTTAATTGTTCAAAGCTAAAATTCTTAAGTATATAAGTATTTTTAGGGTTTGACTATCAATTTGGAGGATTTCGAGTCTGAATTTGGTCAAACGGATTGCGGAATCAGAATCAGGACGTCAAAAAACATAAAGTATGACTTTTCAAAAATTTAAATTCATGGTCAAAGTCAAATTCAACCACTTTGACCGTCAATTTGGAGGCCTTTGGGTTCGAATTTGACGAAACCGACTTTGAAAACAGATTCGGGACGTCGAAAACTATCAGAATAGGTATACTCGGAAAAGATTAACGGTCGTTTAATGGTCGGTCAAAGCCATTTTAAGTTTTGGTCAAAGGAAGTCAACGGTCAATGGTCAATGGTCGGGGTCAACAGTCGGGTCGGGTCAGACCGGTTCGAACCGGTCAAAACCGGTTAAACCGGTTTTCAGCCACTCACTCTCCCTGCGGCGGCGCGTGAGGCCTCCTCCGGGGGGTCTAAAAATTACGGAAAAATTTCTAAAAATTATTTTGAGCGATTTCGAGATACTTACAAAGATCGGTTCAAATTTTTGAACGGCGGAGAGCTCGATTTCAACTCGGCCGAATCTTTGACTGCTCCACCTCCTCACGCGCCGCCGTCGACGGCGAACAAGGTTGACACCGGCGGACTTGCAACGACACAAGGAACACGATGGTGCAGGAGGTGTCGTAAACAGAGCAACGATCGGCGGTGAATTTAAGATTTTCCCGGCGATAGAGCTAACAAAAACGTCGAGACTTTGACTGTAAATTCCCAACGTTTGGCAGCGTTTCGCTTTAATTAAATTGAAGGATTTGTTCCTGACTCGATAACAAACACGATGGTGATTTTAAAATGACGATTGGAATTCGGACGGCGTCGGGATCTAAGTCGAAAACCGGCGTAGGGGGAAGAGAATTTGGGAGTGTGGTTTTCTGTTTTTGAAACAGAAACCACACGTATATAACATATAACCCCAAAGTTACCTAACTTTTTTGGGTAAATTCAGGGCTTAGTCCATGGATTTTTTTAACTCTAAAACAAGCTCCAAGTTTTAAAATCTTTCAATTTAGTCCCCAAATTTTCGCCAATTTTCACAATTAACCTCCAATTTCAATTAAATACTATTTTGTAAATATTCGGGTTGTTACAATTCTCCCCCTCTACAAGAAATTTCGTCCTCGAAATTTACCTTAAAAGAATAGTTGAGGAAACTAAGCCTCCATTGACTCCAATGTCTTCCAAGTAGTTTCTGAGGGGCCTCGGTTACTCCATTGAACTTTGACCATTGGAATACGCCTATTCCGAAGAACTCACTCATCTCTTTCTAAGATCTGAATGGGCTCCTCCTTATATGACAAATTAGGTCTCAGCTCTACCTCATCAACTTGAATGATGTGATCTGGATCTGGACGGTATCACCTTAACATAGACACATGAAAAACATCATGAATACGACTAAGATGGGAAGCCAACTCAAGCTGATAAGCAACAGGTCAAACTTTCTTCAGAATACGATACGGCCCAATAAATCGCGGACTCTGTTTACCCTTACGTCCAAATCTCAATACTTTCTTCCATGGAGATACCTTGAGAAAAACCTGATCTTTAACGTCAAACTGTATATCCTTCCTCCTTTGATCTGCATACGATTTCTGCCTATCAAATGCCTCTTTCAAACGGTCACGGATCAATCTGACTGTGTCTTCCGTCTCCCGTACTAACTCAGGTCCCAAAGTCTTCCTATCACGTAACTCAGTCCAACAAATCGGGGTGCGACACCTACGCCCATAGAGTGCTTCATAGGGTGCCATACGAATACTGGTCTGGTAACTGTTATTATAAGCAAATTCAACCAAAGGCAAAAATTTCTCCCAGCTACCATGAAAATCAATTACACAACCCCGTAACATATCCTCCAGAATCTGAATTACTCTCTCAGATTGACCATCAGTTTGTGGGTGGAAAGAGGTACTATAATCCAATCTCGTACCCAAAGCCGTATGAAGCGTCTTCCAAAATCTCGAAGTAAATCTCGGATCTCGATCTGAAATGATAGATAACGGAACACCATGCAATCTAACAATCTTTGAAATATACAACCTCGCCAACTTGTCCAACGTATAATTTACCCGTACAAGAATGAAGTGAGCTGACTTTGTAAGTCTGTCAACAATCACCCAAATTGAGTCCCTTTTCGAAGGAGTCATAGGTAAACCAGTAACAAAATCCATAGTAATACGCTCCCATTTCCATTCAGGAATCTTGATAGGTTGTAACAAACCTGATGGATGTTGATGTTCTGCCTTAACTTGCTGACAAGTCAAACACCTCGCCACAAAATTTGAGATGTCCTTCTTCATGCCGACCCAATGATACCTCTCTCTCAAATTCCGATACAACTTATCTCTACCGGGGTGCATAGCATATGGACTACTATGAGCCTCCGTAAGGATAGTCTGCCTCAACTCAGCATCATCAGACACATAATACCGACCTTTGAAGCATAAAACTTCATCCTGATCAAGGGCGTAATCTGAGCTTGTCCCTTGCTCTACTTGCTCAAAGATGGAAAGCAAGGAGCTATCAAGGGGCTGCTTAGCTTTGATCTTATCAACCAAGGTCGGCTTAACTTGTAATTCTGCTAACAGAGTGCCATCGTCATATAAATTCATCCTAGCCATTAAAGATCTCAACTCTGTTACCGCCTTTCAACTCAAAGCATCTGCTACAATATTAGCTTTACCAGGGTGATAATCAATCACGCAATCATAATCCTTTAGAAGCTCTAGCCAGCGTCGTTGTCTCAAATTAAGCTCCTTCTGGGTTAGAAGATACTTTAAACTTGTAACATCCTCAATACTGGGTTAGTGACTAAATCGCAAGGTTTCAAAATTTGGTAATTTAAATTAAAATAATTGAGTGGTTTAAGACTTATATGAGAAATTAGGTGTAAGATCAAATTGAAAAGAATGAGGAATGAAAGGATAATATGGTCATTTACAAGGAAAAGAAAAATATAATAATAATATATGGTATATATAGATACACATGGAAGGAAGGAAATGAAAGTTTAGAGGTTTCCAGAGTTCTCTTATTTCTTTTTTCTTCTTCTTCACGTGTGAAGCCAAGCAAAGGTGGGTTTTCTTGTGATCAAATTCTTGATGAATTTAAGGTTTCTTATTGATCTTTAGTTGATAACTAAGCTTAAGGAAATCCTAGATTATCTTAAAACCATAAGATGAGGAGTGTATGAAGAATTAAATAAAGGAAGTAGAAAAGTGAAATTTTGGAATAGGGTTCTTAATAAGAATTAGAAGTGAAATTTGACTTGTCATTAAGCTAACTAAGAAGTATGAGGTGTTAGAATTCAAATTAGAACATGTTGGAATTTGGGTTAGATTCTTAAATTCTACATAGAGAATTAGATTTATAAGTTTTAGAAGTATTTATTGGATAATAATTAGTTTAAGTAAGAGTATGCAAGTTAGGGATATTAAAAGAGGGGAAATATAAAGTGTCAAGTAGAGTTAGAAGAGATTTTCGTGCTTAAATGACATTTCTGGGCAATGTGCATCGATGCACATTCATTATGCACCGATGCATCAATGATAAATCCCAGAAATTTGTTGAAGGTGCATCGATGCATATGAAGTGCATCGATGCATTAATTTAAATACAAACATCGAATGTCGTCAATGCATCGATGCATAGGGAGTGCATCGATGCATTTCTAATAAAATGAACATCAAATGCCCTCAGTGCATCGATGTATCAGAAGTACATCGATGCATGCCTCCATTAAAAGATGAAAATGGCTTTTCTTTTAGCCTAAGAAATGATAGTTTAGAATATACTAATTAGTATACTGATAAGTATCAATGAATTACTATGTAGATATCGAGCCTAAACGAGTTCTGGAACAATCGACAAGTAGGATCGATCGAGGAAAAAGCAAGGAAATATAGGTGAGTGCATATGCATAGCATGGATATAGTTATAATCAGTTCTAGACTTATGATAAGTCTAGATTCAATATTTAATAGATGATTACATTCCATATTATGAAACATGATATAAGTTTATACCATATGCATTACATGACATGAATATGCGGGAAATGATATGCCTATGTGATAAAGGTATGAAAATACTATGTCTACATGATACAAATTATGTGAAGTGTGAAAGCCCATGTTATGTAGATGAGAACTATATAGTTGACATGCCAAGGGTAGAGGGTCTACGCGATCCTTCGGGATATATATATATTCTGTGGAACATGTGTGAAGTCTTGTAAGACACATACTTGATCCCTAGTATATGTATATGATTCTTAAGGAATAATATGTGGTCCTTATGGACATTATTATATGGCACTACGGTGCAATTCTACGCGGTCCTTCGGGATATATATATATTCTGTGGAACATGTGTGAAGTCTTGTAAGACACATACTTGATCCTTAGTATATGTATATGATTCTTAAGGAATAATATGTGGTCATTATGGACATTATTATATGGCACTACGGTGCAATTCTACGTGGCACTTCGGTGCAATTATACGAGCTGTGGTGACAGCATAGTGCACAACCTCACAATACTCACATACCTTAGGTTCTCAATATGGTATCATGGGCCAATGAACTTATTAATACGAGTTGTAATATGCTTACAGGTATGGATATTGGTGATGTAAACTACATTGATTAAGTACATGCTTTCATCTCATTCCATATCATTATGACATTTTTATTACATTTCCTTGTTATTATTATATTATTGCCTCACTAAGTCGATGACTTAGCGTGTGAGTGTTTCACACGTAGGATCCAAGAAAGTAGACGGGACACGTTAAATAGCTAGACAACATTACTCCTACAACCACCAGATCAAAAGTAACTTAATCAGTAGGTCATTTTGTTATGTAAATGGCAGTTGGCATGTAATTAAAGGGTTAAGTTGTGTATGCTCTGAATATTTTGGTAAACTTATATTACAATATGTATATTATCGTATTTTCTTAATATAAGTTCAAATATTTTGCTATTATTTGTTAAGGGTTGTGTTTTAAAAGTCAATGTAGTATCTCTGACTCATATCCGGGTCGGGTACGGGTTGGGGGTGTTACATTTAATGGTATCAGAGCTATGGTTTAGTCGATTCTAGGCATGAACCAGAGTCTATAGAGTCTTTAAATGGAATACATGCCAACAAATAGTGAGAACTTCTGATCTGGTATAGTATAAGTATGTTGTTTTGCTAATAGAACAATGTGTTTATTCTTATTAGATGTCCGGACATAATAGCTCCCGAAGTGAAGCGGGAGAAGATAGGCCTGCTGAAAGCAGTAATTCACCTGCCCTGGCCAGGCAAGGTGAAGAACATGCATCTCAAGGAGTGCCTGTGCAAGATCAAGATACATTCTTCAGAACGTTAGACGCTATTCTAACGCGTCTTCAACCTCCTGCTCCACCAACTCAAAGAATGAATGTAGGAAAAGAGTTGAGAGGTTTAGGAGCTCCCGAATTTAAGGGAGAAGCTGAGGAAGGTCCAGTGTCAGCGGATCTTTGGTTGAATGATTTGAAAATCATGTTAGATGGTCTCCACTGTTCCGAAGTGGAGAAATTAGATGGAGCTGTATCTTTATTGAGGGGCAGGCGATGATATGGTGGACGAACGTCACCATGAGGATGTCAACCGACCAGTTGACTTGGTCTTTGTTTTTAGAAGAATTTAAAAACAAGTATATTGGAGATCAGTTTATCCGACAAATGAAGCAGGAGTTTATGAATTTGAAGCAGATGAGCCGCTCTGTATATGAGTACGAATGTGAGTTTAATAAGCTGAGCAGGTTTGCAGCTGAGCTTGTGCCTACTGAAAAAGATGCTTGCGAATGGTTCGAGGAGGGCTTGCGCCCTAGACTTAAAGAAATGTTGATAGTATTAAACTTGTCCTCGTTCCAATAGGTGATCAATCGTGCAAAAGCTCTTGAAAAGGCTCAGAATGAAAGATTTGGGGACTCAAGAGTTCAGACATCAAAGAGGACGACTACTTCTTCTAGTTCAGCACCATCAAAAAGAGGAAGAGACTCAGGATTTTGATCGCAAACTAGATCCGAATCAGTTGCATCCTCAGTAAGATGAGCAAGTCAGGTGAGACCTAGACAGACACAATCAGTGGGATCGGGTGCTGGGAGATTCACTCAGAGTCAAGGGAGACAGTGTCAGCATTGTGGGAAGAATCATTCTGGGTTATGTCGGATGGTTTATGGAGCTTGTTTTCGTTGTGGAGATGCTGGACATTTTATCCGGGATTGTCCATTGATTGTTGGTGAGCCTGCACCATCTGAGAGAGTTAGTTCTACCTCACAGAGAGGATGAGGAAAAGGTAGAGGAAGGAACCAGTCTGAATCCTCTATGCAACCGGAAGTTCGATCCACTGCTCGGGTATACAATTTAAAGACAAGTGATGACCGTGATGATCCTGATATCATTGCAGGTACTTTTCAACTGTATGATAAATTAGTATTGGTGCTGATTGATTCAGGTTCTAACTATTCTTATATTACCAGTAAATTAGTAAAAGAATTGAGAATTCCTATAGAAGCTACGAGTAATGTGATGATAGTAACTAATCCGTTAGGGCATAGTACTCGGGTGGACAAGGTTTGTAAGGGGTGTCCCATAAAGATTCAGGGAATTGAATTCTCTGCTAATCTGATGGAATTACCCTTTGACGAGTTTGAAGTGATTCTGGGAATGGATTGGTTGTTTCATTATTATGGGAATGTCGACTGTAGATTGAAAAAGGTAACCCTGAAGAGTTCAGAAGGAATAGAAGTTAATATGATCAGTGAAATGTGTAATCCTTTAGCAAATGTAATATCAGTGATGTCTGCCAAGAAATTACTGCTACAAGGATGTCAGGGTTTTCTTGCAAATGTGATAGATTCAAGAGCTCAAGAGAAAAGGTTAGAGGAGATTCCAATAGTACGAGAGTTCCCTGATGTTTTTCCTGCTGAATTGTCAGGATTACCTCCAGGTAGAGATGTAGAGTTCTAAATTGAAATAATGCCGGGAACAGCTCCGATTGCAATGGTACCTTATCAAATGGCTCCAAAAGAACTGCAAGAGTTAAAGAATCAATTACAAGAGTTGCTAGAGAAGGGATTTATCCGACCAAGTGTATCGCCTTGGGGAGCTCCGGTGTTATTTGTTAAAAAGAATGATGGATCAATGCGTCTTTGCATTGATTATCGACAGCTCAATAAGGTGACAATCAAGAATAAGTATCCCCTTCCACGTATTGACGATTTATTTGATCAGTTAAAAGGATCTTCGGTATTCTCGAAGATTGACTTACGTTCCGGTTATCACCAATTGAAGATTCAGGAGAAAGCCATTCCGAAGACAGCTTTCAGAACGAGATATGGTCACTATGAATTCATTGTAATGCCATTTGGAGTAACGAATGCACCTGCTTCTTTCATGGATCTTATGAATAGGATTTTTCAGCCCTACTTGGACCAGTTTGTTGTTGTCTTTATTGATGACATACTGGTGTACTCGAAATCCCATTAAGAGCATAGCACACATCTGAGGATCGTCTTGCAAATTTTAAGAGATAAAAAGTTATATGCCAAATTGTCCAAATGTGAGTTCTGGTTAAAGGAAGTAATTTTCTTGGGGCATGTTATCTCCACATATGGGATTAGGGTTGACCCTCAAAAGATTAAAGCTATAATGGATTGAGAAGTTCCTAAGAATGTGTCTGAAGTTCGGAGTTTCCTTGGACTTGCCGATTATTATCGAAGATTCGTTAAGAATTTTTCGATGATTGTGCTACCTTTAACAAAGCTGATGAGAAAGAACATACCGTTTGTTTGGACTCCTGAATGTCAAGAAAGTTTTGAAGTTTTAAAGGAAATTTTGACAGAAGCTCCTGTATTAGTTCAACCTGAAACTGGCAAGAATTTCGTAGTGTTTAGTGTCGCGTCCTATAATGGGTTAGGGTGTGTGTTAATGCAAGAAGGGAAAGTGGTAGCGTATGCATCAAGACAGTTGAAACCACATGAAAAGAATTACCCCACCCATGATTTAGAAATGGCTGCTGTAGTGTTTGCTCTCAAGATTTGGCGTCATTATCTTTATGGAGAGCGTTGTTACTTATATACGGATCATAAGAGCCTGAAGTATCTGATGACTCAAAAAGAGCTAAATTTGAGGCAACGTAGATGGGTAGAGTTCTTGAAAGATTATGATGTGATAATTGACTATCATCCCGGAAAAGCTAACGTAGTAGCCGATGCCTTAAGCAGGAAAACGTTTGCAGCCTTACGAGCTATGGATGCAAGATTATCTGTAACTGGAGACGGTGGTCTATGTGCAGAGTTAAAACTTAAAATAGCATGGTTGGATCGAATTAGAGAATTGCAAAGTAAAGATGAAATGTGTTTGAAAAGAATAGAGCAAATAAAGAATGAAGAAATTAAAGACTTTGAGGTTAAGTCAGATGGAAATTTGTATTACAAAGGAAGAATTGTGATACCCGACAATGAAGATTTGAAGAAAGAAATATTGACAGAGGCTCATTGTAGTCCATTGACGATGCACCCGGGTGGAACCAAGATGTATATGGATATTAAGGATCGATTTTGGTGGTCAGGGATGAAAAGAAGCATCACTGAATTTGTGTCTAAGTGCTTAGTATGTCAACAAGTTAAAGCGGAGCACCAAGTTCCATCTGGATTATTACAACCCCTTTCCATTCCTCAATGGAAGTAGGATAATGTGACGATGGATTTTGTTTCGGGGTTACCCTTGACTCCGAACAAAAGAGATTCAATTTGGGTCATCGTTGATCGTTTGACCAAATCAGCTCATTTCATTCCCGTCAGAACTAATTTCTCTATGGAAAAATATGCGGAATTGTACATTAGAGAAATTATTAGATTGCATGGAGTGCCTGTTTCTATAGTTTCTGACCGAGACCCTCGATTCACTTTGAGATTCTGGAAATCTTTGCAGGGAGCATTGGGAACTCGCATTAACTTTAGTACGGCCTTTCACCCTCAGACGGATGGGCAATCAGAAAGAACTATTCAAATATTGGAAGATATGTTGCGAGCATGTGTTATTGAGTTTAAAGGGTCGTGGGAGAAATATTTACCACTGGCAGAGTTCGCTTACAACAATAGTTATCAATCCAGTATTAAAATGGCACCCTATAAGGCGTTATATGGGAGGAAATGTCGTACTCCATTAAACTGGTACGAGCTCAAAGATCGAAGTGTAATTGGTCCAGATTTGATTCAAGATGTGGAAGAGAAAGTGCGGGAAATTCAACATAACCTCATAGTGGCATCTGATCGGCAAAAGTCCTATTCTGATCTTAAAAGAAAAGGGATTGAGTTCGAAGTTGGAGATAAAGTTTTTCTTAAAGTATATCCCTGGAAGAAAGTATTACGGTTTGGTCGGAAAGGAAAGTTAAGTCCTAGATTCATTGGGCCATATGAAGTTGTTAAAAGAATAGGACCCGTGGCATATCAGTTATCCTTGCCACCGGAAATGGAGAAGATTCATAGCGTCTTCCATGTGTCCATGTTACGAAGATATAGGTCCGATCCCTCTCACATCGTTGTACCAGAACAAGTAGAAGTCCAATCGGATCTGACATATGAAGAAGAACCAGTGAGAATATTGGCTTATGAAGTTAAACAGTTGAGGAATAAATCAGTTCCGTTGGTCAAAGTTCACTGGAGGAATCACAAAGTAGAGGAAGCAACGTGGGAGCGTGAAGAAGATATGCGTTATCAATACCCCTATCTGTTCGTGCAATGAAAATTCGAGGACGATTTTTCTTAAGGGGGGAGATTTGTAACATCCTCAATACCGGGTTAGTGACTAAATCGTAAGGTTTCAAAATTTGGTAATTTAAATTAAAATAATTGTGTGGTTTAAGACTTATATGAGAAATGAGGTGTAAGATCAAATTGAAAAGAATGAGGAATGAAAGGATAATATGGTCATTTGTAAGGAAAAGAAAAATATAATAATAATATATGGTATATATAGATACACGTGGAAGGAAGGAAATGAGAGTTTAGAGGTTTCCAGAGTTCTCTTATTTCTTTCTTCTTCTTCTTCACGTGTGAAGCCAAGCAAAGGTGAGTTTTATTGTGATCAAATTCTTGATGAATTTAAGGTTTCTTATTGATCTTTAGTTGATAACTAAGCTTAAGGAAAGCTTAGATTATCTTAAAACCATAAGATGGGGAGTGTATGAAGAATTAAATAAAGGAAGTAGAAAAGTGAAATTTTGGAATAGGGTTCTTAATAAGAATTAGAAGTGAAATTTGACTTGTCATTAAGCTAACTAAGAAGTATGAGGTGTTAGAATTCAAATTAGAACATGTTGGAATTTGGGTTAGATTCTTAAATTCTACATAGAGAATTAGATTTATAAGTTTTAGAAGTATTTATTGGATAATAATTAGTTTAAGTAAGAGTATGCAAGTTATGGATATTAAAAGAGGGGAAATATAAAGTGTCAAGTAGAGTTAGAAGAGATTTTCGTGCTTAAATGACATTTCTGTGCAATGTGCATCGATGCACATTCATTATGCACCGATGCATCAATGATAAATCCCAGAAATTTGTTGAAGGTGCATCGATGCATATGAAGTGCATCGATGCATTAATTTAAATACAAACATCGAATGTCGTCAGTGCATCGATGCATAGGGAGTGCATCGATGCATTTCTAATAAAATGAACATCGAATGCCCTCAGTGCATCGATGCATCAGAAGTGCATCGATGCATCAGAAGTGCATCGATGCATGCCTCCATTAAAAGATAAAAATGGCTTTTCTTTTAGCCTAAGAAATGATAGTTTAGAATATACTAATTAGTATACTGATAAGTATCAATGAATTACTATGTAGATATCGAGCCTAAACGAGTTCTGGAACAATCGACAAGTAGGATCGATCGAGGAAAAAGCAAGGAAATATAGGTGAGTGCATATGCATAGCATGGATATAGTATTATAATCAGTTCTAGACTTATGATAAGTCTAGATTCAATATTTTAATAGATGATTACATTCCATATTATGAAACATGATATAAGTTTATACCATATGCATTACATGACATGAATATGCGGGAAATGATATGCCTATGTGATAAAGGTATGAAAATACTATGTCTACGTGATACAAATTATGTGAAGTGTGAAAGCCCATGTTATGTAGATGAGAACTATAGGTATAGTTGGCATGCCAATGGTAGAGGGTCTACGCGGTCCTTCGGATATATATATTCTGTGGAACATGTGTGAAGTCTTGTAAGACACATACTTGATCCCTAGTATATGTATATGATTCTTAAGGAATAATATTGGTCCTTATGGACATTATTATATGGCACTACAGTGCAATTCTACGCGGTCCTTCGGGATATATATATTCTGTGGAACATGTGTGAAGTCTTGTAAGACACATACTTGATCCCTAGTATATGTATATGATTCTTAAGGAATAATATGTGGTCCTTATGGACATTATTATATGGCACTATGGTGCAATTCTACGTGGCACTTCGGTGCAATTATACGAGCTGTGGTGACAGCATAGTGCACAACCTCACAATACTCACATACCTTAGGTTCTCAATATGGTATCATGGGCCAATGAACTTATTAATACGAGCTGTAATATGCTTACATGTATGGATATTGGTGATGTAAACTACATTGATTAAGTACATGCTTTCATCTCATTCCATATCATTATGACATTTTTATTACATTTCCTTGTTATTATTATATTATTGCCTCACTAAGTCGATGACTTAGCGTGTGAGTGTTTCACACGTAGGATCCAAGAAAGTAGACGGGACACGTTAAATAACTGGACAACATTACTCCTGCAACCACCAGATCAGAAGCAACTTAATCAGTAGGTCATTTTGTTATGTAAATGGCAGTTGGCATGTAATTAAAGGGTTAAGTTGTGTATGCTCTGAATATTTTGGTAAACTTATATTACAATATGTATATTATCTTATTTTCTTAATATAAGTTCAAATATTTTGCTATTATTTGTTAAGAGTGTTGTTTTAAAAGTCAATGTAGTATCTCTGACTCATATCCGGGTCGGGTACGGGTTGGGGGTGTTACAAAACTCTTATGATCCGTGAAAATGTAACACTTCTCTCCATAAAGATAGTGTCTCCAAATCTTCAAGGAAAAAATCACTGCTGCTAACTCCAAATCATGAGTAGGATAATTACACTCATGCGGTCGCAGCTGACAGGATGCATAAGCCACTACCTTACCTTCCTACATTAGAACACAGTCGAGTCCTGAGTCCGAGTCAAACCGGTTTTCAGCCACTCACTCTCCTTGCGGCGGTGCGTGTGGCGCGTGAGGCCTCCTCCGGGGGTCTAAAAATTACGGAAAAATTTCTAAAAATTATTTTGAGCGATTTCGAGATACTTACAAAGATCGGTTCAAATTATTAAATGGCGTAGAGCTCAATTTCAACTCGGTCGAATCTTTCACTGCTCCACCTCCTCATGCGCCGCCGTCGACAGCGAACAAGGTTGACACCGGCGGACTTGCAACGACACAAGGAACACGATGGTGCAGGAGGTGTCGTAAACGGAGCAACGATCGACGGTGAATTTAAGATTTTCCCGGCGATAGAGCTAACAAAAACGTCGAGACTTTGACTGTAAATTCCCGACGTTTGGCAGCGTTTCGCTTCAATTAAATTGAAGGATTTGTTCCTGACTCGATAACGAACACGATGGTGATTTTAAAACGACGATCAGAATTCGGACGGCGTCGGGATCTAAGTCGGAAACCGGCGTAGGGGGAAGAGAATTTGGGAGTGTGGTTTTCTGTTTTTGAAACAGAAACCACACGTATATAACATATAACCCCAAACTTACCTAACTTTTTTGGGTAAATTCAGGGCTTAGTCCCTGAATTTTCTTTAACTCTAAAACAAGCTCCAAGTTTTAAAATCTTTTAATTTAGTCTCTAAATTTTTGCCAATTTTCACAATTAAGCTCCAATTTCAATTAATTACTATTTTGTAAATATTCGGGTTGTTACATAGTTTTTACCAAAGACGCTATAGGTAAGTTACGTGCACCCTTTAAGGTTGAATTGATTGCCTCAGCCAAGTTGGTCCTCATGTGCCCATATTGATATCCACCATCATATGCGTTCGTCCACATTTCTTTATCGATGAGGCTGATGTAATCGTATCCTTCCTCGTTTTTCGCCCGCAAATCTTAAAGCATTGATTCAAACGTTTGAGGAAGTAGTTCGTAACCTGATAAAAAAATGTATAACTTACTAACTTTCTTTGCAAAATTAAAATGATCGAAATAAAACAAACTACATCAGTTTCACTTACTCATGCGCACAATTAATTGACGCTCATCATTCTTCTTGTACCTTCTATGATAGTTCGCAACAATGTGTCGGAAACAATACTTATGTTGGACAAAGGGTGGTTGCCACATTGGACCCAAAGACTCCATTGTTACTTTGATCCCAGCTCCGCGATCTGAAATAATCCCCTTGAACTAGAAGGCATATCGACATTGAGATCGAAAAAGCTCACAGTGGAATGCCTCCCCCTGGAGCTTGAAGCTATCGTGTCAAATGAAAACTGCACAGATTGTTGCGTCGATGGCATCTCCATATTAAGGTCAAAGAAATTTGCAGATTAATGACTTCCCCTTGAACTGGACGTGATGTTACCATACGGATTGTTCGTGGACCCACCTCGGTACATATCGTAAGGAATTGCGAATGAATGTCTCCCCATTAAAGTTGATGTGACGGTACCATGATGCGGATTTCCCATTATGGCGTTAAAATCATTACACATTACTGTAGTCGGGCTGTCAACTTGATCAACTTGTTCAGCCAGCCCATAGTGAGAGTTTAATGACTGACCCCGAACAGTACGCACTTGAACAAACTTTGCATACTTCTCAATATCGCCGTCTGAATAATTACTTTGAGAATCAACCATCATTTCAACATCATCATTGTTCGATAGTTCGAATGTTGTATAAGTTAATGGCAACAATGATGTTGGAAATCTGTACTGCAACGACGACATTCTTCTACTACTTCCAACATGAACCTTCCTCGAAATCTTCGTTATCAGCTCCTCAAGAGTTATGTTTCTCTTGAATGATATTTTAACACGCTCATTTGATACGAAAATAACGCCGGTTTCATCTTCTCGAATTTCACCATCATAATAAACAATAGCTGAAAGTTGCGCTATTCTTGGAGTTTAAAAGTTCGACAATATTATATATGTAAAAAACAACTGAAACAAACCTGATTAAATAAATAATATATTAACGAAAATATAACACAATAAAATTTTACATATAAACGTAAATAATTTACATAATATAATTTTATATTATTACCTGCACCGCAAAAATATTTCGACGTATGCTCCCGCTTTCCCCTTGAACTGGCACAGAAATTAATTGAAAACAATTACTATAATATTTTTTCAAATAATCATAATAAACAATAAGTATAATAAAAAAATATTATAATAAAATTACCTTATAACGAAAGATCGAACGAACTTCTGAATCAAATATAAAAGGATTGTCGGGTGTTAATTAATGGTTGAAAGGATTGTTTTATTAATTTCTCGATTGAGAAGGAATTGTGAGAGAATTTACGGAGAGAGGGCTATTTATAGCTGAGGGAGAATGCTTTAAAGCCGAGAAGTCCGGATAAATTATGCAATACGCGGTCCTTGCACCGCGCCTTGCATTATGCATGTATGATAACTGAGCATGTGATAATTGAAAAGTGCGGCCCCTGCCCTGCGCTATAGCCCTACGTGGCGTAAGGCGCGCCCCAGGGGCCGCGCTTTAGAAACTTGTGTCTATGTCATCATAAGGCGCGCTACAGGGGGCGCGCCTTACCCCACATGGCACCAGATCAGCGTAAAGCGCGCTATAGGGGCGTGTCTTACTGCAAAGGGTGTTAGATCGGGAAAAATAGTCTGAACGGTGCATAACAAGAAAAAATAAAACCAATGGATGATATATCGGGAAAAACGCCAAGGCAACGACTTGCCCTCTTCTTTTAAATTAAATTTAATTAATGCATCAATCGAGAAACTATTGTAATTTTATTTTAAAAAATAAATTTGTTTTTTTAATATTTCCTTAATCATAAGCTTTTCTGGTAATTGATTATTATATAGTTAAATAACAATGGTAAAATTATAATTTTGGTCCATCTACTCCACTTAATTATAGATTTAATCCTTATATTTTTAACATGATTTTTCTATATTCGAAGGGATGTTTTTAAGAAGAAGAAAAAATCAAATACTAATGTAGAGGACACGAATTAAATGACCTCGATGATTAAGAGATTTGTTGTTATCTTTTGAGGTCCCTAGTTCGAGCACCATGTATGGTAGGGATATAAGTATTCATTGTCTAAGAGTTAAAAGTTTTTGAATATATATTATCTTGTATCACCCTATATTTGAAAAAAAAAATACTAACTATTAAGAAATGATAATAGGATGGTGAAATTCAAAATAAAAGGACCAAAACCAGTATTTGACAAAAAAGTAGAGATATCTAAAAGAAGAGGTGAACAATGAGGGAGATTTACATACAAGCTAACGACATGGCAGACTGTATCATTGCCATTGGGAAAGGAGCAATTACAGGTGACTGCATTTTCAAACGCCTTCAACGCATTGGGCGTAGCCCACCCTTCTTCTCCACTGCATGGATCTACGCTGAAGTTCCAGTCTTTCTTCCCCAGTGTCTTTCCTATGTCCTTCAAATATTGCACTGAAACCAAAACAAAAAACCAAACCCTAAACCTTACAGATATTACATCAGACTATTAAAAACAACCCAACAACACTGTACCTTCATTGTCCGGAAGTTTTGCTCCAAATACAGCACTCGAAAGGCAACACGCAAAAAAGATTGAAGCTAGAACAAGTCGAAAAGCTAACATTTTGTTTGTTCTTCTGGGGAAATTGAATGAATCACATTTAAATGCAAAACATGACTTTAAATTGCATGAAAAAGGGAGTAAAGATGGGGAGACTTTTGGGGTTTACTGTATACTTGAAGATAAAGAAAGAAGAGCTTGAACATGACTCATAAATTGCGATCGACGAAGTCAACCTTTGTTGTGTATACTTGTAGGACTAGGAACAACAATCTATGTAGTCCCATCACGTGAATGATATTAATTATAATAATAGAAGAAGGATCAAGTTGCAAAGAAAATAAATGTAAATATTGGTATAATTTAAGGGAAATAATCACCAACTGATAAGAATGTGCACTGAAGCCCATGTGCCGGCATGCTTTTGTGTATAATATTTGTATGGCTGTTGTTATATTTTTTTAGGATAAATTACACCATTCATCACTAAAATTTACTCTCTTTCCTATTTTTCTCATGATACTTTCAATGTTTACAATTTACTCACTGAACTTTATACATTAAATTTTTTTTTATCAGTCAACCGTTTTATCTCTAACCCCGTGATGACATGATATTTTTTATTAATTTTTAACAAATTAATATTTTATTAATATTAATATTTTATTTTTTCATTCAAGCACCTTTTTTCTTTTTTCTGCAACTCCTATCATTTTCACTACAAATCTCAAACTAAATCCAATAGGAAGAGGGGAGATTTCAGAGTTCACTGCAGTGTGACGGCAGGATCTTTGGTACCGGCAGCCATGCAAGCTCTGTTCACACGCTGAAAGAGAGGAAGTAGGACACGTTTGTGATCGGTGGGGGACATAAAGGTTTGACAGCGGTGGCTTACTTAACTCGCGATGATCTCTTTATTGTCGTGCTCGAACGACGATGACTGAAGAATTGATCGATTATCCAAACATTGCCATGCCATGAACGAGTCAGGAGGAAAACGACTATCGATTGGAGTCGTCAAGCCTAACGTGCAACTCAACAAGATCAGCTTCTGGAAATGCTAAACACTCACTAAATTTTCCTCGTCAATTTCAGACTAAATAGCCTAAAATGTAATAATATTGTTGTTCTTTTGTAATGAGAGTTAAAATGCTTATCATCTCTACATTTTCCAAACAAAAACCATAAATCGTGAGACCTATCTCTTTGGGGTGATTGGTGTGAAAATCAGGAATCGAAGATGATTTGCATTTTATCCAGAAGAAATCAAGTGCAAGAAACAAATATGAAAAATGCAAGGTCCATGCATTGGTGCTTAAGACATTTTTTTTCTACCAACAGAAACAAAATGTTATTTTCAAATGAAAATTAGCAAACAAGATAATGGGAACCCAACTTTTATTCTTGGATGATAAATCTAGTCAAAACATCTAAACGAAGGCAAGAGAAGGAAACCCACTTTTTACTTAACAAGCTTCCCCCTGATACAATAATGTTCTACCCAACCAAGGCCGGTACTGTTAGAGCGCCACAAAAGAAAGAGAAGCCAACGAAGAAGGAGATAGAAGATGAAATGGAAACTGCCATTGAAAATTTGAAATTGCGAAGGATACCTAGTTTAAAAAAGGAACAAGCCAAGTAAGAGAGCAAAAAAGCGAAATAGGGATGATCGATAGAGCCAAGAGGTCGTTTTTGGAGCGTCAAACGCAAGAACACGAAACGTCCAAAATCGATCTAATTTCTTTGGTTTTTTTTTCTTCTGTAAAAGAAAAAAACAAGAATCCACCAATACAGTGGCACCGTTGCCTTCTCCTCCCTCATCCCCTTTCTTTTCTATCACCGTCATATCTGAAGTAAAATATCGTCGTTTCCTTCTACCGCTGCAATATAACAAAGGGAAGATTTCATTTTTTGCTATTGTATAAGCTTCACTTTTGCTTGCTTAGCCGCTTGCATGGTAGCCAAAAGGCAAAACTCACCACATAATGCATTCAAAAAAAATATTTTACGAGATGATGCACTGGCCAGATTAATTGCTCGAATGGAGTAAATTCTACAGTGACAGCATAGGTCGCCATGCACGCCCGAAGAAACAAGCTACAAAGTTGTGCCACATTATTAAACTCATGTGACATTACCACTGTCATCCCATTTGTTTGGACCCCGAGTTGCAATGCCACATCCTCCAGAGTTATCGTACATTCGTCACACGGCAAATGAAACGTGTGCGTTTCTGGTCTCCAACGCTCAATCAAGGCACTGATCAAACCTGGGACCAACTTGTAATCTCGCACAAATGTTACATACCAAAATCCAGCCTCCTGCAAGTTTTCTTCTATCAATCTGTGTGGCTTGGGCACTTTATGTAGCCGAAGACGAAGGACTCGCTGCTCGTCCTCCTACAATTAAATAATGCAAAACATTTATCACAATCACCATAAAATAATATTCAAATATTTATTAATTATAATTCATTAAACAAATATTTTTTTTCACCATTATTCTCAAATGACTTGAAATATGTTCATTGTCAAGTCTCAGCAGTGGAATTTGGTCAGCCATTGGAATGAATCTGTAAAAAAAATTAAACAACAGCATTTAAAAAATCATTTAATATAATCTAGTGTTAAGTAACTAACTAACTAACTAATTTACAACCCAACAAAAAAATTTAATATAATAACTTATAATATAATAAACTTATAAAGTCACAAACTAAACTTTTTAAAATATAACTTAAATGTGAATTTTCTTTAAACAGCTAATAAACTATTCTTTAATATAACTTCAACTAATAAACTATTCTTTAATATAACTTAAACTAATAAAATATTTTTTAATTATAATTCACTACTAAAAAACTAATTAACTAAATTTTTTATATAAAATAAATTCAACAAATCATATGGCAACTTAACTATTTAACTAACACAAACTAATTACATATTTTTATATATAACTAACTACTAACTAACAAACTAACTAATTAAGTAAATTTTTTACCCTAACCCTAAAATAACCCTAACCCTAAACTAACAAACTAATAATTTAAAATAATAAACTAATTTAAATAAAATGAAATGAAAATTTACCTCGATGTTTGCTTGTCGGACTCCCTTTCTTCTTCTTCCTTTCCTTTCTCTCGACACTCTTATCCCTTTCTTTCTTATGCTTCCTTAACCCCATATCATACCCCCTATATATTAAAGGGTCGGCTGTCATGCACCAATAATTGAAGAATCACGCCATGCACCAATAATTGAAGAATCACGAGCCGTTGATTCTCGTGATTCTTCAATTATTGCTGCATGAAGCAGCGAAAATTATGCTGCAATAATGCAGCGGGAGCAGGCGAGCAATAATGCAACGAGCAGGTGACCATGCAGCGTGGAGTAGGGGCCAAAGACAAGGTCGCGAGCAGGTGAGCATGCAGCAGGGGATGTCGCCGGGCGTGCATGGCGACCTAGGAGCTGGGAGTGCATGGCGACCTATGGTTGGGTTGTGCATGTCCCATGCACACGATCATTCCCATGCACATGACCCTCGTCGGAAGCCACGTCGGAATCCACGTCGTAGGTCGCTCGGAAGGCATGGCGACCTACGGCCACACTGTTGATTTCGCCCTATTTCAGCAAATAATCTTGCGAGAATGTTATTTCGTGAATTATTTATTTTTCGTGCATTATATCATGAGTTTAGCCTAGCCAAAACATAGATTTGTTCAGTTAGGGGAGGAAAAGAGAAAAACTGGGGAGGAAGAAAACAAAGGAGAAAAAAAGGGGAAAATATGTTTACGAGTTAATTTGTGTGCTCAAAGGTCAAAGGATAGATTAGTGTGGGTTTTTTAGTGATAAATATTTTATCAGTTCGACACATCATAATCCGTTAAAATGTTAATCATAGAATGATTAACAAAAATCAATTTATAAATTTAAATGAAAAAATTAAAAAAAAAATGTATAGTGAGTAATATAAGAAAAAAATTCAATGATGAAAAAAGTAGATTATCTTTATTTAATTACTTTATAAAGGGTCCCTCGAGTTCAAGATTGGTAAATGTTAATATGAGGTAAATAAAGAGAGAAAGGGACTACATTTTCCATTTCTATTTGTTTGAGAATTTAAAATATTAATATTATTGTAGACACACTCTTTTTTATAAACATATATTTATATATATATATATATATATATATATATATATATATATATATGTTACATATATATTACATGTATATATATATATATAAATTATTTTCGTTTGTTTTCATGTCAGACCCAAATTACAAGTGGCCCAACAATGGCCCAGCAGGCGAGCCCGTCCAAACTAGTTAGGGTTTTCATAACCCTAAATCTCTGCTGCCCAGCCGTCAGGAGCCTCGACCTTTGGATCCGGATATGATCCAACGGTCAATAATATGAGCCAGATAGGGTTTCGTTTTCCCCCCTGGAGCGCCGCATACCCTTGACAAGTCAGAACCTCACACGGCTCTCGGAGAATCCTCGTCCCGGTGGCAACATGCTCCGGGTTTCTCGGCGGGTGGATTTCATGGAGATAACAAACCACCAAATAACAAGTCAGAATCGTGGAGCATCAAACAACCGAGTTTTACTCGGAATCAAACTCTAGGAATAGGGTTTTTAGCACTTATAAATACCCATGTAATTAGAGCTTTTGAGGGTACACAGACGATTCATATAAGAAATACCAGAAATTATCACACAATTACACACGAAATATTACGAGAGAGAGGTCACGAAAACACCACAGAAAACCGAAGCAAACTCAAAGCATTTGTAAACGATTCGCATAGAAATAAAAAGGTAGCATTTATTTTTACCTTTGTTCGTTCATCTCTTCATTTGCATGTCGTTTTGTGCTTGTGGTTTGGCTTGAAAACGACCAAAAAACATACGACCGATGGCTTTGGGGTAAAGTTTTTCAAAACTTTATTTCTAGATCTACTCCCCGAGGCCGATTTTTTGAAAGATTTATGGTGATTTTTGAAAAAAATGATGAAAATGCTTTCGTATTTAGAAAAAAACAAAAAAAATAAACTTTTCGCCGCCGATGACGGCGGTCGGCGCCGGTCAACGGCGGCCGACGAGGCGGCGGGTGGTGGCCGTTTTCTGGGTTCTTGATGAACCCAGGTCGTGTTCTTCACATTTGAAGAACACATGAAGAGCATACAGAGAGTTTTGAAAGTTTGTTTGGATCCATGTGGGATCAAATGAGAAAATAAGGAAATGTTTTTAGAAAATTGGCCTCTATACGGCCCGTTAACCCGACCCAAATACATGCCAGACCCGCGTGTTTTGCTTCACGATAGGGTAAATCACCATTTCAGTCCCTCTTTTTCCAATCGTGTGTTATCATAATCCCAAAATCCGATTTCTTATCCAATTTTGTTTCGAATTCGACCTTCAATCATGGTTTTCTTCCAATTTAGTCCTGTTACTTTGCTTTTTATTTATTTACTATAATCGTTATTATTTTTAATATTATTACTTTATATACATACGTATCTCATATTTTACTTTTATATTATTACGTTTTGTTATATATGTATATTTGTTTTGTAAATATAACTATTACTATTATTATTATCTTCTTTTTACTCATTTATACATATATTTATATATATTTTACATTTATTTTATTATATACATATATTATTTTTTTTCCTTTATTTGATTATTTTTGCCTAATGTTATATGTATATATATGTATATATGTATATTTTTTAATAGTTTATTTATATGTCTATTGTTATTATCATGTGTACATTTCAATCATCTTTTGATTACCTTCTTTTTACTTTGTTTTACTTCTTTGATCATTTTTTTATTCATTGTATTTATTCATTCTTTGATTGTGTATAGATTATTAATATTTCATTTATTTATTTATCTTACTTTGCTTATTAACCTTTTTTTCTATTTTTATCTTCAATCTTGTTTCCTTTATTTTTTTTATTTTTTTTCTCGTTCTTTAACGTCTTTATTTTTAAGGGAACTTCAATCAATCAGTGGTAAGCAATTTGGATCGATATTTTACCTTTTAATTTAACTTTCAATTTTTTAATTAAAGACAACTGGAAATTACACAGTACCGAAAGGGCAGTTCAAGGGTGCTAGCCCTTCCTTGACTGTAACCGACTCCCGAATCCGACACATCTTTGGTAAGACGCAGATCAGGTAAGAAATAAGGTATCCGATCAACCTATTTTGTTTAAAATAAACGATCGGTGGCGACTCCAATCCATTTACCTAAGTCGAAGCCCAATTTCGGGGCCCAACCGAAAGACGATTGCGATAATTTGGCGACTCCGTTGGGGACACAGGTAAGTGAGTCAGGCTAAGGTAATTTCCAGTTGTCTTTTTAATGAAAAGGGTAAGTTTGAACTTTAAGGTAACATTTCGATCCTTATTACTTACTTTTGGTTATATTTAGTTGGACTGACCGTTTTCTAATGATTTCAGCTTTCCAAACTTTTTCATCCAAAGGCTCTATACCCGAGCTCCGAACCCTTTAAGTGGGGGTGAAAGCGACGCATTCGTGTGAATTTATTCACCGCATATGCCTAGCAAGTAGCCTTCGGGATTCATATACCTTATGTCTTCGTGTGAATTTATTCTCTGCATAGACATAAGGGAATGTGTCCCCTCGAGTTTAACTTAGTCCACACAAGCCTATGATGGGTTTAGGACTAAGGGTCTGGTAAGCCCAAGGGGGAACCGGCAAGGAGGACTCGAGTACCGTTTTTAGAACCTAAACCGGGAGACTTTTGAAGAAATAGAGCCTACCCCAAAACCACATTCCAAAACCTAGGACATTGTTTACCTAACCATATTTTTGTCCCTATGTTTTTCCCTTGCCATTTTTTTTTTCTTTTTTCATTTATTTATTTACTTCTACTTTTACTAACTTTTTGCC
The DNA here is from genome assembly GCF_006381635.1 of Hibiscus syriacus. Taxonomy (NCBI): domain Eukaryota; kingdom Viridiplantae; phylum Streptophyta; class Magnoliopsida; order Malvales; family Malvaceae; genus Hibiscus; species Hibiscus syriacus. The sequence goes on along the minus strand of NW_024062752.1, from coordinate 2,065,444 downwards.
TTTGTGTTTGTTCTTTAGCATTTGCATCATAACAAGAGGCCATTGATCCCTAAAAAGACGTTCATTACGCACAAAATAATCTGAATTAATGGATAAAGGTATTGTAATACAAGAGATTAAAAACCCCGAGATACGACTATGGTCCGAGAAGACTCAGAAGGAAAAGGGAGACAGTCTTCAAGGCAGCTATGTGTCAGAGCTGGTTAGCTACGCCTCGATCAGCCTAAAGCAGAATGACGTGCAAGAGCTTCGGGACATCTGGGACAGTTGGAAGAATGAGGTGAAACAGAAGTTCAGCCAACGGTACAGTGATGTTGCACTTTTGCTTCATGTTAAGACTGATGAGCCCCTAATCAGAGCCTTGGTTCAATTCTGGAACCCAGGATACAGTTGCTTCACCTTTAACCGAGAAGACATGGTGCCCACCATAGAAGAGTACACTACACTGCTGCATTGTGAAAACATCAAACTCGAGCGGGCCTACCTTAAGCACATTAAAAGTCAACCTTTCAAAAATGCACTAGCTAAGGTTGCCGGAGTTAATGAAAAATGGGTAACTGACCGAGCTTGATGTAAGGGTAGTGGAGAAGGAATCGCTTGGCTTCATATCAAGCAACTAATGAAGCACCATCCCGATGAGTGGAAGACAATAGACCTGTTTGCATTAGGTCTGTATGGTCTAATTATATTCCCAAAGACCTTGGGATACATCGATGCCACCGTAGTGGAGCTATTCGAACAACTCTCGAGAAGAGTCAATCCAGCACCGACCATCTTAGCCGAGACCTTCCGATCTCTCAATCATTGTAGAAGAACTGGCGGAGGAAGGTTCACTGGGTGTGTTCAGCTCCTTCAAGTCTGGATTCACAGCCACTTCTGGAAGACTAACGGGGTTACCTACCGCCGTTTCAGCACCACATATTCACCTCTAGGTGAATTCATCACCAGAAAATGGCATGAAGGCGCCTCAAAGGAAAAATGGATGAAGGTTTTTACGTATCTTCAGGACCGGTATATTGTCTGGAGAGCCCCCTGGTTATTCCTCAGTGACGTTCTTTTCCGATGTGGGGACTCCGACACTATGACCTTACTTGGACTTTGGGGTGCAATTGGGTATGCTCCATTGTTAGCACTTAGACAGTATGGGGCACGTCAGTTTGTCCCAGTAACATACGGACTAGCTAGGTTAGAGTTTGAGTATCACGGTGATAGCTATAAGAAGATGATCAAAGAAGTAGTTGATTCATGGAGGAAAATATTCCGGATGGATGTTGTAGCTGCCAGAAGCATGCTTACTCCTGATTATGTGGAGTGGTGAAGGTTAAGGAAAAATGACAATATTTCGGTGCCAGACTATGAAGACACCCGTACCATGGAGGAACATCTCAGGCATGTCCCTTCTGAACTCGAGATAGCCAAGACCGAGTTTGAAGCTGTGAATAATGAGCTAAAGCAGAGGATAAGGGAACTTGAAGTTGAACGTTATCAGTGAAAGCTTGATGCTGACTCTCAGAAAGATCAGGCAGATAAACTGGAAAGAGAGCAAAAAAGAGTCCGTTTTGAGCTCGAAGACTTGAGAAAGGGGTATCAAGATAAGGTCAAGGATAACTCCAAGTTGAAGGTAACCTCTGAATATTGGAAAGACAAAGCTCATAGCCTGAAAAGGAAGTTCGAGGGGCCTGATGAGAGAGCTTGGAAAGAACAAATGAAGACTGCCCAAAGACACTTGGCAGATAGTCAATATCAGAACCAGCGCTTGAGAGTTCGGGTAGCTGACTTAGAGAAATAATATGAGAAAAGATGGCAAGACGATAGCTAAGTTAGAAGCTATTGTAGATGGGTTCAAGAGGCAAGCAAACGAGCTTCAGATGGTGCCCTTCAACGGAGGATTACAATGGCGTTTCCATTGGGAACAAGCACAGCGAAGGGTGAGGGCCCGAGATGCAACCATCCGAGATTTCCTGGATCAAGTGCAAAAAGCAGCCCGTCATCTTCACGGCCTAGCAAGGGAAGCTGGAGTGGTTCGACAAGGCATTCAACCAGTGACAAATGAAGGCAGAATACTTGTCAACCTACTGGAAGCTGTTCGAGGTCTAGAGGATTTAGTTCGAATGTACCTTTAATTTGTTTTTATGTCTCTTAAAATATAAAACATTTTTGTCTGAATAAGGATTATTTATAATAATGGACACTTTTCTGGATCAATGCCTCTAAATTACATACATCATGCATTGCATTTCTTGCATTTTATATTTCATGTTTGTTTATTTTATATTTTTCATGTTTTTACATTCGTATTAACTAACAGAACATGTCTCAGACACCAAGCTTACCACCGCAAACTTTAGATACGCATCACCCTCACAACACTCGTGCAAAAAAGAAACAAATGGATGTCAGAATGGAAAAACTCGAGGAGAACATGGCAAGACTTCAAAAGGAATTGGAGGACAAGATGGCTCAGAACAGTCAACGTACCGTGGAGTCCATAAAGAAAAGCACGGAGTCCCTAGTCGACCAGATCGTGGCTAAGTTATATGGTTTACAACAACAGACAAGTGCATCCGAAGAAGGTGCATCTGAGGGGGATAACCATACCACCGATCCCACAAGTGGTTGCCTCATCCGGGACCTTACCCGGACTGCAAGGTGACTCATCTGCCGCTAGAGGGAAAGCTGTATCAGCGGCAAATTTACAGACTTCTGCGGCAAAGCCTGACAGTCATCTGGACGACTGCCCTATCCCGGATTTTGACAAGGATGATAAGGCGAAGAAGATGGAAGAAAAGATCAGGATGTTAGAAGACCAAATGAAAATGGTCCAGGGAGACCATGATTATTATGGTGTTGATGCAATGGAACTAAGCTTGGTTCCCGATTTGGTGCTTCCACCAAAATTTAAGGTTCTTAGTTTGAGAAGTTCGACGGGAACAACTGCCCTTCGGCCCATATCACTATGTTCTGTCGGAAGATGACAGGGTACGGGGGAAATGACCAACTCCTGATCCATTGCTTTCAGGAGAGCCTGTCCTGTTCAGCTATTCGGTGGTACAACCAGCTTAGCCGAACTCATATCAAGACGTGGAAAGACTTAGCCAAGTATTTCTTGGAGCAGTATAAGCATATCAACGATATGAGACAAGACCGGGTCATGTTACAAAGCCTAGAGAAGAAACACAATGAGAGTTTCCGAAAGTACGCACAGAGATGGAGGGATTTATCTGTGCAAGTTCATCCACCCTTGGATGAAAAGGAAACAAGAAAGTTGTTTGTACAGACCTTGAAGGCACCTTACTTCGGGCACTTGGTAGCAATCACGTCGGGAAGTTTCTCAGATTTAGTCATGGCCGGTGAAATGATCGAGTTGGCCATTAAATAAGGAAAGATTGAGGGAGGAGACTCCAGTAAAAAACCTCCCATGAAAAACAAAGAGCGAGAGATCAACAATGTAAACACCTACAACGTCAGCAAGGGGGTTACGATCTCAAGCTCAAATTCCACAGCAGTTATACCATCCGGTACTTCTAGACAGAACCAGAGAGAACCAAGAAGGGAAAGGGAAAGGGAGCAGTTCGAACCCATTCCCATGACATATAAAGAAATATACCAACAGCTCTTCGACACTCATGCAGTGTCGCCTTATCCTATGAATCCAATAAATCCCCCTTACCCGAAATGGTATGACGAGAGCGCTCATTGCGAATACCATGGCGGTGTGCAGGGGCATTCGATTAAAAGTTGTCTCGCATTCAAGAGACTTGTGTAACGAATGCGGAACAAGAATTGGATCACTTTCAACTCCGGAGCACCAAACGTCGCCCAGAATCCCTTGCCAAATCATCAGGAGACAGGAATCAATGTCATTACTACTGAAGGGGGCAGGAGAATTAAATCGAGTGTTTCGGAAATTAAATCTCCTTTGGCTTGGGTATGGAACCAAATGGTAAAGGCAGGATTTCTTGAGCCATATCCAGATACGACAGAAAATGAAGATGGTAACCATTGTTGTTACCACAACAAAGAAGGGCATAAATTGCAAGATTGCCCAGAGTTCAGATTGTTAGTCCAGCTCATGATGGACCAGAAAGAGCTGGAGTTTTACGAAGAAATTCAAGATTCTTTGGAAGCAGATGTTTGTTCCACTGGAGAATCATCAGACAGAAGATTTGGTAGGGGTAGTCCTTTGATAATTACCCCTAAGGCAGGTATAACAGTAACAACACCAGCCAAGGTGGTAATCACAGCACCTCGGCCTTTTCAATACAAGGACAATTGGCAAGTGCCATGGAAGTACGAATGCCAGGTGAGTACTTCCAAAGGATGCGATAGCAAAGTGGGGCAAGACCACTTGAGTCATTCAAAGAAGATGTGCTAGTTGTCAATGAACCTATAAAGGAGGAAGAAGCTAAAGAGTTCCTCAAGATCTTGAAGCACAGTGAGTACGACATTGTAGAGTAGCTCCACAACTTACCTACACGTACTTCAATGCTAGCACTATTTTTAAACTCGGAAGCACACCGAGAAGCGCTGTTGAATGTCCTTAATCAAATGTTCGTGCCGCAAGACATATCAGTCTGCAAGATGGATCGACTGGTGAACAATATTCAAGCTAATAATCTCATCTCGTTTTCATATGATGAGATTCCATCCGGATGAAGAGGCCGAACAAAGGCGTTACACATTACTACCTACTGTAAGGGACACGCTTTACCAAGCGTCTTAATCGATAATGGTTCAGCCCTGAACATGATGCCTTTGGTTACATTGAAGAGGCTACCAATAGATACCTCTCATATGAGAGCTTGTCAGAATGTGGTCCGAGCATTTGATGGGACCAAAAGAGAGGTAATCAGAAAGATCGAGGTATCATTGACCATCGGACCAGCCACCTATGATGTTGAGTTCCTTGTGATGGATATCATACCGTCCTATAGCTGTCTTTTGGGAAGGCCATGGATTCACCAAGCCGGTGCAGTACCCTCCACGTTGCACCAAAAAGTTAAATTTGTTATTGACTGGGCCTTAGTAATTATCAACGCTGAGGAAGATATCGTGGCAAGCGTGACCACGGAGGCTCCATACGTCGAAGTAGACGAGAAAGCGGTAGAATGTTTGTTCTGCTCCTTGGAGTTTGTGAATGCCACATTCGTGGCGGAAGGAAAGAAGATTCTAAGACCCCGACTCTCCAAATGCACAAAGATGGAGATCAAGCAAACCTTGGGTCGAGGCGCCAGGACTGGAAGAGGTTTTGGGAAATATTTGCAAGGAATGATTAATCATGTCCTTCCGATTTCAAAATTAGACCAGTTTGGGCTCGGGTTCCAGCCCAGTTATCATGAAAAGAGAAAGGAGATCCAAAAGAACCGAGAGATAAGATTAGCCAGATTGACTGGAAACGGACTCCAATGGAAGCCTATGACATTCCCGCCTCTTTTCAGAACATTCAAGTCAGGTGGTTATGTGTTTGAGACCACCATATCCAAGTTAGAAGCGACTATGGAAGATCTGAACATCAATGCCGTGACCACAGAAGATGTTGACAACGGAGATAGATCCAGAATATGCCCTCTGCCACCTGGTTTCGTGCCTAGCAGTTGGTCGGTGGAAGAACTACATGTGGTTTACAAGAGTCTTTCAGAGTAATATTCGAACAATCCCTATTTGCCTATACCCGGGGCAATAGGTGATCTTTTGTACGGGTGAATAAATATTTTGTTTAAGTTTAATAAAAGATGCATTTTTCTTTTTCCATGACAAACAAACTTTTATTTTATTTTTGAATTCGTTATCTATCTCCTTCGTTCCAGTACTTCATTTTCAGTTACTCTCGAAGTTAATTCTTGACTGTTCCGTGTGGGATATTATCCTCTCACGCATGCACATTTTTCCCCCTTTCAGGTCCTCAGATAACGATAATGTAGGCACTGATGACCCTGATCCGGAGATGGATCTTGAATCAACCATTTGTCTCAGGGAATTTGATGAATGCGATAATAAAGAGGAGTGCAACTTGCCTACTGAATTGTTGAGAATGATAGAAAGAGAAGAGAAGCAAATATTGCCACATGAGGAGGCGATCCAAATCCTAAATTTGGGCACTGAGGAAGATCGAAAGGAGGTTAAAATCGGCACAACTCTTTCGACTGAAGCAAGACAAAACCTGATAGTCTTACTTCAGGAATACAAAGATGTGTTCGCTTGGTCGTATCAAGACATGCCGGGACTAGACACAGATATGGTAGTTCACAAACTGCCAATCAAACCAGAATTCAAACCTGTGCAGCAAAAACTGAGAAGAATGCAACCAGAAATGCTCCTTAAGATCAAGGAATAAGTCAAAAAGCAGTTTGATGCCGGTTTTCTTCAAGTGGCCAAATATCCGGAGTGGGTGGCCAACATAGTGCATGTGCCGAAGAAGGACGGGAAATTACGCATGTGTGTTGATTACCGAGACCTTAACAAGGCAAGTCCCAAGGACAACTTTCCTCTGCCACACATAGATACTCTGGTAGACAACACAGCCGGGAACGCCTACTTTTCATTCATGGATGGATTTTCGGGGTACAATCAGATCAAGATGCATCCTGAAGACATGGAGAATACCACTTTCGTCACGATGTGGGGAACTTTCTTTTACAAAGTGATGCCTTTCGGATTAAAGAATGCTGGGGTAATATATCAGAGAGCTATGGTGACCCTGTTCCATAATATGATGCACAAAAAGATCGAGGTTTATGTCGACGACATGATTATCAAGGCACAAACCGAGAATGAACATGTCGAGAATCTGAGAAAGCTCTTCCAGAGATTGAGGAAATTCCAGTTACGACTGAACCCTAGCAAGTGTACCTTCGGGGTGACATCCGGGAAACTATTAGGCTTTGTAGTCAGCAGAAAAGGCATGGAGGTTGATCCTGATAAGGTTAAGGCTATCCAGAGTCTACCTCCTCCACGAACACAAAAGGAGGTCCGAGGTTTCTTAGGAAGATTGAATTACATAGCTCGGTTTATATCTCAGTTAACTGATAAGTGTGATCCAATCTTTCGCCTTCTCTGAAAAAACAGCCCTGGAGCATGGGATGAAAACTGTCAGATTGCATTTGAGAAGGTAAAAGAGTACCTATCCCACACTCCTATCCTGATGTCCCCTATCCCAGGAAAACCTCTGTTCTTGTATCTCTCCATATTCGAGAGCTCCATAGGGTGTGTCCTGGGCCAACATGACGAGTCCGGGAAGAAGGAAAGAGCCATCTACTACTTAAGCAAGAAGTTCACCGATTGCGAGGTTCGATATCCTCCTATTGAGAAGGTTTGTTGTGCTCTGGTCTGGGCTACAAAAAGACTCCGACAATACATGTTGTATCACACCACTTGGTTGATTTCCAAGTTAAACCCATTAAAATACATGATGGGTGTACCTGCTCTATCCGGAAGGTTAGCCCGATGGCAGATGTTTTTGTCTGAATTCGACATCGAATATGTGAGCCAAAAAACGGTAAAAGGCAGTGTCATATCCGATTTTTTGGCAAGCAGAACTGATAAGAGCTATGAGCCGCTGGACTTTGATTTCCCAGATGAAGACTTGATGGCCATATCTTTAGAAGAAGCAGAGACTACAACAGACAGCTCCTGGAGAATGCATTTCGATGGAGCATCAAATGCATTAGGACATGGCATCGGGGTAATCCTGATCTCTCCGGAAGGGAGTCATTACCCATTTACCAGCAGACTAAACTTTGATTGCACCAATAACATGGCAGAATATGAAGCATGTGTCTTCGGAATTCGGGCTGCATTGGGGCAAAATATAAAGACTTTGCGGGTGTATGGTGACTCAGCCTTAGTAATCTATCAGCTCTGAGGAGAATGGGAAACTAAGGATATAAAACTGTTAGAATACCGGAGACTAGTGCTAGATCTACTCGAAGAGTTCGACGAAGTCACCTTCCACTACGTGCCTAGAGAAGAAAATCAGATGGCTGACGCTTTAGCTACATTGGCAGCCGCATTCAAGGTTGGTGGGGAGTCTGAAATGATGCCAATTAACATGCAATCGTATGAGTACCCAGCTCATTGTTACCAAATTGAAGAGGTGAAAGACACTAAGCCTTGGTACTACGACATTCTGCAGTATCTCAAGCATCGGAGTTATCCAGAAAAAAGCCACCGAAACCGATAAGAGAACCCTTAGAAGGCTGGCAGCTGGATACGTCCTTGACGGAGAGATTTTATACAAGAAAAACCGTAATCAAGTCCTGTTAAGGTGCGTCGATGCTGAAGAGGCAAAAATGATAGTGGAAGAAGTACACGATGGAGTTTGTGGAGCACATGCAAACGGACATATGATGTCAAGACAAATAATGAGATGCGGATATTTTTGGTCCACACTAGAAAGCGATTGCATCAACTATGCTAGAAGTGTCATAAATGTCAGATTTACAGAGACAAGATAAATGTTCCACCCCATCCTCTTCATGTAATGACGTCATCATGGCCTTTCTCTGTGTGGGGCATGGACGTTATCTGGCAAATCCATCCGAAGGCTTCGAATGGTCACCGTTTCATTCTCGTAGCGATTGACTATTTCACGAAGTGGGTAGAGGATGCGTCGTATGCCAATGTTACTCAATCCACTATTTGTAAGTTTCTGAAGAAAGAAATTATATGTCGGTATGGTCTACCTGAAAGGATTATCACTGATAACGCAACAAACTTGAACAACAAGATGATGAGTGCTGCTTGCGAACAGTTCAACATAAAACATCACAATTCCACTGCTTACAGACCAAAGATAAACGGAGCAGTAGAAGCAGTAAACAAAAACATTAAGAAGATAGTGGAGAAAACGACTGAAACTTACAAAGACTGGCATGAGAAGTTGCCTTTTGCTTTGTTCGCTTATCGAACCTCAGTACGAACTTCGACTGGGGCAACTCCATTTTCACTAGCCTATGGAATTGAAGCAGTGCTACCCATTGAAGTCGAGATTCCGTCTCTCCGGGTCTTGACAGAAGTCAAACTGGATGATGCAGAGTGTGCACAATCCAGATATGATCAGTTGAATCTGATAGATGAAAAAAGACTGAAAGCCATTCATCATGGTCAAATCTATCAGAAACGAATGATCCGAGCACATGACAAAAAGGTGCGCCCAAGAATATTCCGCAAGGGAGATCTGGTGCTAAAAAGAATTTGGCCAGTCCAGAAAGATTTTCGAGGAAAATAGACGCCAAATTGGGAAGGACCTTATGTCGTGAAAAAGGCTTTCTCCGGAGGAGCCCTCATCCTGGCTGAAATGGACGGACCTGAATTGCCACATCCCATCAACTTGGACGCAGTCAAGAAATACTTCGCTTAGGATGAAAACCCGAGAGGGCGTCCTAAGTTGAAAAAAAAAACAAACAAACAAACAAACAAAAAACAAAAAGAGAAGAACGTTTAGGGTGAAAACTCGAAAGGGCGCCCTAAATTGAAAAAAGAAAAAGAGGAAAAAAGAGAACAAAAGAAGAGAAAATAAGGTGGGTTCAAGATGAAAACCCGCAAAGGGCGTCTTGCAACAAAGGATGATTCCAAGTTGAAAACCCGGAAAGGGCGATTTGGATATTAACAGTGGAAACATCCCGGCACATGAATCTTCTACGAACTCAACAAATCGGAGAAATGTCGCACTCTCCCAAACGTTGTCGCATTTTCAAAAATCCTTTGGCAAAGGTTGCATTCAAGGTCACCAAATGACTTTTCAGCTCAGAAGTGCCCACATTATCGAGATCTAAGACATTCATTTACACATCATCGTGTATTCATTTTCGAGAATGTTTGCCATGTATTATTGGTTTTTCTCCTCCCTTATGAATAAAGACAATCTTTCCTCTAATTCCTTTTGAGCATCTTGAATTAGATTTAAACCTAATGATTTATTTATTTTTGTGAAAAGATAATCGCATATTACTGTACAAGGATTCATGGAAAAGTACAGGTACCCAAAAGCCGATCAAGGCTCATGCACATACTTGAGATGGTTGAGGAGCATCTCCCAAATCAAGAAAAAAAACAGAATGTGCACATCAGATTTAAACATTTGAAGAATTCAAGATCAGAGATCGGAACTTCAAGCCTTCAAAATCAAGAGTCAACAACGACAGGCCACGCGAGATCGAGATTTCTCTCCAGAGCCCAGAATAACATATGTTGCATATGCATTTTAGGCATACCTAAGAGCATGACATCTATAACATCGAATATATGCATATCTTTGCAGGTTTTACCCAGAGCCAATTTCAACTTCACAACGAAGGATATTGGACTCCAGACAACGTAAGTTCAACTTCACGACGAAGGGACCGCTGGTTGTCAACAACCATTTCTCAATTTCAGAGCCAATTTCAACTTCACAACGAAGGATATTGGACTCCAGACAGCGCAAGTTCAACTTCACGACGAAGGGACCGCTGGTTGTCAACAACCATTTCTCAATTCCAGAGCCAATTTCAACTTCACAACGAAGGATATTGGACTCCAGACAATGCAAGTTCAACTTCACGACGAAGGGACCGCTGGTTGTCAACAAACATTTCTCAATTTCAGAGCCAGTTTTGTAACCCCCTAGACCCGGCCTATACGTTAGACCCAAATCTAAGTGAGGCACATGTCCCATTCAGAGATTCCTTTATATTTAAAACAACTTATAAAACGTTATATCAATAATATGATATATCCAAAACAATAATAAAATACATGTCACCAAACACTACTGAAAAACAAAACATATAGAGATATATGTTCATACAAAATAAAGTAGTTGATTCTCCCTGATGCCAAATCTGCTAGCTTACGGTCTGCTGTTATCTGAAAAAAAATTAAAATTTACAAAATGAGCTAAAAAGCCCAGTGTGCTTCCAACAATATATAAACACATGCTAATAAAATATTCCAGTATAATCAGTTTATTAGCAAGTTTGTTTTATTTAAAAATATGAACATTATTTCCATCCACTCACTTTGATTTCTGTCTTTTGTATATTTTCCAGAACCATACACCTACCAGCACACCAGTAAGGACTTACCCTGAGCACAAAGCTGAGGAGCCTGTGGTAATAACTTTTCCATCCAATCACACCAATCACCCAAAATGTGTAGGTTCCCCAGAACCGTACACCCACATGCACACCAGTAAGGACTTACCCTGAGCACAAAGCTAAGGAGCATGCGGTAATAACTTTCCCATCCAATCACACCAATCACCCAGTAACAGTAATGAACATGTATATATTCAGGTGAAAATAAATGTCAATCTATTAAATCATGAAAATGATTCATGCTTAAAAATCATATGATATTTAAATCAGTAAGATAACACCGTTAGGAAACACACCTGTAACAGTCTGAGAAATCAGATAAGGAAGACTACTATTGGGTCTGTCGATCACGCTCTGCTGCAGCACTAGATCCTACGAATCGGAAAAATCCATATTGGAATCCTAATATAAATAATCTTAAATCTTTATTTAAATAATATACGGAAACCTACGGGTAATTCTCGTATTACGTGGTTCGATCTGATCTAACGAACGAACACCGGACCTAACTGATCCTTGCTCATATGAAACACGAGTACCTTCATAAAATATTTTATTGAATCAATTCCTTAACCAAAACTCTTAAAAATAATCAAAATATTAAGATACTAAGCCTTTTTGGGTTCACATGCTCGATTTCGGAATTTTGGGTCAGAATTTGGCAAAACGGACCTCGGAATCAGATTCAGGACGTCGAAAAACATAAAGTATGACCTTCCGAAATTTCGAATTCTTGGTTAAAATTAAAGTCAATGGGTTTGACTGACGATTTGAAGACTTTCGGGTTTGAATTTAGCAAAACAGACCCCAAAAACGAATTCGGGACGTCGAAAACTATCAGTATAGGTATTCTCGGTCGAAAACAAAGGTCGTTTAATAGCCGGTCAAAGTTCTGGTCAACGGAGGTCAACAAACTGTCAAACATTTTACACAAATAGCACCCTTTTTAAAATAATTACCAAAATAGCACCTTTTCAAATTAATTCCCAAAATAGCACCAATTTCAAATTAATTCCCATAATATCACTTCTTTTCGAAAATTACCAAAATAGCACCTATTTTGAATTAATTCACAGAATAGCACCAAAATCGAATTAATTCCTTGAATAGCATTGGTCAACGGTCAACGGGTCAGGTCGGGTCAACGGGTCGGGTCGGGTCATGACCGGTCAAACCGGTTCAAAACCGGTTTCCAGCGTTCACTCGCCTGCGGCGGCGCGTGTGGCGCGTGCGACGTCCTCCGGGGCTCTAAAAATCACGGAAAATTTTCTAAAAATTATTTTGAGCGATTTCGAGATACTTACAAAGATCGGTTCAAATTTTTGAACGGAGGAGAGCTCGATTTCGACTCGGCCGAATCTTTGATTGATCTACCTCCCCACGCGCCGCCGTCAACAGAGATCGAGGATGACACCGGCGGACTCGGAACGACACAAGGAACACGATGGTGCGGGAGGTGTCGTAAACGGAGTAGCGATCGATGATGAATTTAGGATTTTCTAGGCGATTGAGCTAAAAAAAACGTCGATGCTTTGACTTGAAATTCACGGTGTTTGGCAGCGTTTCGCTTCAATTAAATTGAGGGAATTGTTCCTGACTCGATAACGAACACGATGGTACTTTCAAAACGACGATCGAAATTCGAACGACGTCGGAATCGGGGTTTGAAGTTGGGCGTTCGGGAGGAAATTTGGGCGTGGCATATATAATCAAAACCTTACCTAACAATTTAGGGTAAATTCAAGGGTTGGTCCCTGAATTTCCTTTAACTCTAAAACAAGCTTCAAATTTTAAAATCTTTCAATTTAGTCCCCAAATTTTCACCACTTACACAATTAAATCTTCAAATTCCAATTAAATATAATTTTGATATTTTTGGGTTGTTACAATTCTCCCCCTCTACAAGAAATTTCGTCCTCGAAATTTATCTTATGAAAACAGATGAGGAAATTGAATCTTCATGGACTCCAATGTCTCCCAAATAGCTTCTGAGGGGCTACGGTTACTCCACTGAACTTTGACCATTGGAATACGCCTATTCCAAAGAACTCGCTCATCCCTATCTAAAATCTGAACTGGCTCCTCCTCATACGACAAATCAGGTCTCAGCTCTACCTCATCAACCTGAATGATGTGATATGGATCTGGACGATATCGCCTTAACATAGATATATGAAAAACATCATGAATACGAATGAGCTGGGAAGGCAACTCAAGCTGATAAGCAACAGGTCCAACTTTCTTCAGAATACGATACGGCCCAATAAATCTCGGACTCAGTTTACCTTTACGTCCAAATCTCAATACTTTCTTCCATGGAGATACCTTGAGAAAAACCTGATCTCCAACCTCAAACTCGATATCCTTACGTCGCTTATCTGCGTATGAATTCTGCCTATCAAATGCCTCCCTTAAGCGATCACGGATCAGTCTGACGGTATCTTCAGTCTCTCGAACTAAATCTGGACCCAAAGTTTTTCTATCATGCAACTCTGTCCAACATATAGGAGTACGACATCTACGTCCATACAAAGCCTCGTACGGTGCCATGCGAATACTCGCCTAATAACTATTATTGTAAGCAAACTCAGCTAATGGCAAGAAATCTTCCCAACTACCACGGAAATCAATCACACAACCTCGTAATATATCCTCCAACACCTGAATCACTCGCTCTGATTGTCCATCAGTTTGAGGATGAAAAGATGTACTGAAATTCAAACGAGTACCCAGAGCCTCGTGCAAAGCTTTCCAGAAACTGGAAGTGAATCTCGGATCTCGGTCAGATATGATAGACAACGGAACACCATGAAGTCTAACGATCTTAGAAATGTACAACTTAGCCAGTTTATCCAGAGAATAATTAACTCGAATAGGGATAAAGTGCGCTGACTTGTTGAGTCGATCGACAATCACCCAGATAGAATCCTTTTTGGAAGGAGTTAGAGGAAGACCAGTAACGAAGTCCATCGTAATACGCTCCCATTTCCACTCAGGAATCTTAATTGACTGTAATAATCCAGATGGATGTTGGTGCTCTGCCTTAACCTGCTGACAAGTCAAACACCTCGCCACAAAATCTGAAATATTTTTCTTCATACCAGTCCAAAAGTAGCGCTCTTTGAGATTAATGTACATTTTGTCCCCACCAGGATGCATAGCATAAGGACTACTATGAGCCTCCTGAAGAATAACCCATTTCAACTCATCATCTTTAGGAACGCAGTAACGACCGTGAAAACACAAAATACCATCCTGATCCACAGTATACTCCGAACTCGATCCATGCTTAACTTGTTCAATAATGGGAAGCAACGAGCTATCAAGGAGTTGTTTGGCCTTAATCTCCTCGGCCAAAGTAGGTTTAACCTGTAACTCTGCTAACAGGCTATTATCATCAAATAAGCTCAAATTGGCAAATAAGGCTCTGAGATCTGATATCGCCTTACGGCTCAAGGCGTCTGCCACTACATTAGCCTTCCCTGGATGATATTCTATCTCGAAATCATAGTCCTTTAAAAACTCCAACCAGCGACGCTGTCTCAGATTCAATTCTTTCTGAGTAAGCAAATACTTCAGACTCTTATGATCAGTATAAATATAACATTTTTCTCCATAGAGGTAGTGTCTCCAGATCTTTAAAGCAAAAACCATAGCAGCTAATTCCAGATCGTGAGTAGGATAGTTACGCTCATGCGGCCTTAACTGACGGGACGCATAAGCGATAACCTTCCTATCTTGCATCAAAACACATCCTAATCCAGAATGAGAAGCATCACTATAGACAGAAAAATCCTTCCCAGATTTAGGCTGAATCAACACTGGGGCTTGAGTTAGAACAGTCTTCAATTTCTCAAAGCTAGCTTGTTGGTCCTCAGACCAGACAAATGGAACATCTTTCCTCAATAGCTTCGTCAGAAGAGCTGCGATAAGGGAGAACCCCTCAACGAAACGACGATAGTAACCAGCTAAACCCAAGAAACTACAGATCTCAGAGACGTTCCTGGGTTGCTTCCAGTTCAGAATAGCCTCCACTTTGCTCGGATCCACCTGAATACCATTAGCAGAGACGATATGTCCAAGAAAAGTCACTTCGTTGAGCCAGAATTCACACTTGCTCAACTTAGCGTATAGCTTATTCTCCCTTAGTGTCTGCAAAACAATCCTTAAATGCTCCTCATGTTCCGCCTCACTTCTAGAATACACCAGTATATCATCAATGAACACAACTACAAACTGGTCCAAATAAGGTCGAAACACCCTATGCATCAGATCCATAAAAGCAACAGGGGCATTAGTTAACCCGAATGACATCACTAAAAACTCATAGTGCCCATATCGAGTACGGAAAGCAGTCTTCGGAATATCCGAATCTTTCACTTTGAGTTGATAATAACCAGATCTCAAGTCTATCTTTGAAAAGATAGAAGCCCCTCGAAATTGGTCAAATAGATCATCGATCCTGGGCATAGGATATTTATTTTTAACGGTGAGCTTGTTTAGTTTTCTATAATCAATACAGAGTCTCAATGTCCCATATTTCTTCTTGACGAAGAGAACTGGAGCTCCCCACGGTGATACACTAGGTCGAATAAATCCCCTGTCCAACAACTCCTGAAGTTGAACTTTTAGTTCCTTAAGCTCCTTTGGGGCCATACGATAAGGAGCCATTGAAACCGGGGTGGAACCAGAATAGACTTCAATCACAAACTCGACTTCTCTATCTGGAGGTAATCCATGCAACTCCTGGGGAAAAACATCGGGAAATTCCTTGACAATTCGGATGCCTTCAATATCGGATTGAGATCTCCTAGTGTCCAAAATATAAACAAGAAACGCCTCGGAACTCTTCCTGATCATCTTCTCCGCTACCAAGGCAGACACAACATTCGTCAGAAATCCACGTCGTTCCCCGATCATTACAATCTTTCGATTATCTGGGGTCTTCAGAACAGCTCTCTTAGTCTCAAAATCAATATTTACTCGATGTTTGTCCAATCAATCTACGCCAAGAATAAAATCGAACTCTTCAAAGGGTAACTCCATCAGGTCAGCCAAAAAAATCTCCCCATTGATCTCTATAGGGCACTCTCTAAAAATATGATCCAACACGATGGATTTGCCTAAGGGACTTTGAACTATCACCGTATGCTCAGTATTCTCAACGGGAATATTTAGACCCTCAGAAACGGAATGTGATACATAGGAATTTGTAGAGCCACTATCAAATAATGCAAAGTATGGAACTGAATGAATAGTAATAGTACATGCAGTCACATTAGGCCCATCACGATCTTGTCGAAGTCTAGCAGTGTAAACTAATGCAGGTTGTCTAGCCTCAGATCTGACTGGACCCCTACTCTGAGATGCTCGGCCTCTACTAGATAATCCAGGTGCTCTCTCCTGAGTACGTCCCCGTGCTGGAGTCTGAACTGTACTATGAGAACTAGCGGGAGTACGAGCTGGCGTCTGAACTGTAGTAAATGGCCTTGGACAATCCTTCATGAAATGATCACGAGAGCCACATCTAAAACAGGTACCCAATTTCTTCCAGCATTCTCCAGGATGACGTCTCCCACAATAATCACATATTTGCAAAGCTTGCCACCCAGAAGAATCACCTTGTCCTGAAGAATGTACAGCTGAAGAACCGGATGCAACAGGTCTGACACTTGCACCGGCTCTCTTAAAGGAATCACCCCTGCTTCTCTTGCTAGGATGTGCAGAAGAATTAACAGAACCATAAGGCCTCCTGAATCGATTCTGGGCTCGATCAGTATCTCTCTTGTGTTCCATACCCATTAGCTCTATTTCTTCAGCAGTCTTGGTTATCTCGACCAAGGCGTCAAAATTCTTCTCCCGATGGGTAGCGACTCGACTCCTGATATCATACATGAGTCCATTCTCGAACCTCAAGCATCGATCTGCCTCAGTGTTAACAAGTCCAGGGGCATAACGACTCAATCGGATGAACTCAACCTCGTAGTCCATAACAGTCATATTACCCTGCTCCAAATTCTGAAACTCCTGGCGTCGTTCCTGTAGATATCTCTCTCCGACGTAGCGACTTCGGAAACGTTCTTTGAAAAGATCCCATGTTAACTGGTTCCTCGGAATACTACCAGAAATGGATTGCCACCATCTGAAGCTTTCTTTCTTCAACATAGTTAGGGCCCCCTTCAACTTTTGCTCAGGTCTGAGGTCCATCTCATCCATAATCCTCTCTGTGTCCTCCAGCCAATACTCAGCGTCTGTCGGAGGTCCACCAGTAATACCCTCGAATGGAATTACCCCAGCAGCGACCAAAGAATTTGAAATCTCCACTGCAGTCATGTTACTAGGGGCTCTAGCAGCTCTCTGAAACATGCGAAAGATAGCTCTATTAATGGCATCTTCATTTATCTCAGAATCCTCATCTTCAGTGACAGGAGGGTCTCTCACAGGAGTAAACTGATCATCCTGAGAAAGAGTCGGATATATTTGCGGAACAAGAGGATCACGTGGAGACATCGGATTGTCTATCGTAACAGAAGGTCGAGCGACTCGCCCTCTACCACGTCTACGTTCTGTCCTACGACCTCTAGCAGCATTCATCGTTGGATCTATAAGGCTCTACAGAAAGAATTTCATACATATGTCAGATTAACATCAGGGATCTCGAGTAAACTTTAAATTATAAAATAAGGTGACATTTTTTTCTTTAAAAAAAATCCAAAGTTTAGGACCCATATACAGTTCGAGTGTTTAAAACCGAAAGCTCTGATACCACCAAATGTAACCCCCTAGACCCGGCCTATACGACCCAAATCAAAGTGAGGCACATGTCCCATTCAGAGATTCCTTTATATTTAAAACAACTTATAAAACGTTATATCAATAATATGATATATCCAAAACGATAATAAAATACATGTCACCAAACACAACTGAAAACAAAACATATAGAGATATATGTTCATACAAAATAAAGTAGTTGATTCTCCCTGATGCCAAATCTGCTAGCTTACGGTCTGCTATTATCTGAAAAAAAAAATTAAAATTTACAAAATGAGCTAAAAAGCCCAGTGTGCTTCCAACTATATATAAACACATGCTAA
The DNA here is from genome assembly GCF_006381635.1 of Hibiscus syriacus. NCBI lineage: Eukaryota > Viridiplantae > Streptophyta > Magnoliopsida > Malvales > Malvaceae > Hibiscus > Hibiscus syriacus. The sequence continues at coordinate 2,047,272 of NW_024062752.1, read as the reverse complement.
TAAAATATTCCAGTATAATCAGTTTATTAGCAAGTTTGTTTTATTTAAAAATATGAACATTATTTCCATCCACTCACTTTGATTTCTGTCTTTTGTATATTTTCCAGAACCATACACCTACCAGCACACCAGTAAGGACTTACCCTGAGCACAAAGCTGAGGAGCCTGTGGTAATAACTTTTCCATCCAATCACACCAATCACCCAAAATGTGTAGGTTCCCCAGAACCGTACACCCACCTGCACACCAGTAAGGACTTACCCTGAGCACAAAGCTAAGGAGCCTGCGGTAATAACTTTCCCATCCAATCACACCAATCACCCAGTAACAGTAATGAACATGTATATATTCAGGTGAAAATAAATGTCAATCTATTAAATCATGAAAATGATTCATGCTTAAAAATCATATGATATTTAAATCAGTAAGATAACACCGTTAGGAAACACACATGTAACAGTCTGAGAAATCAGATAAGGAAGACTACTACTGGGTCTGTCGATCACGCTCTGCTGCAGCACTAGATCCTATGAATCGGAAAAATCCATATTGGAATCCTAATATAAATAATCTTAAATCTTTATTTAAATAATATACGGAAACCTACGGGTAATTCTCGTATTACGCGGTTCGAACTGATCTAACGAACGAACACCGGACCTAACTGATCCTTGCTCAGATGAAACACGAGTACCTTCATAAAATATTTTATTGAATCAATTCCTTAACCAAAACTCTTAAAAATAATCAAAATATTAAGATACTAAGCCTTTTTGGGTTCACATGCTCGATTTCGGAATTTCGGGTCAGAATTTGGCAAAACGGACTTCGGAATCAGATTCAGGACGTCGAAAAACATAAAGTATGACCTTCCGAAATTTCGAATTCTTGGTTAAAATTAAAGTCAATGGGTTTGACTGACGATTTGAAGACTTTCGGGTTTGAATTTAGCAAAACAGACCCCAAAAACGGATTCGGGTTTGAACAGCGGAGAGCTCGATTTTGACTCGGCCGAATCTTTGACTGATCCACCTCCCCACGCGCCGCCGTCAACAGAGATCGAGGATGACACCGGCGGGCTCGAAACGACACAAGGAACACGATGGTGCGAGAGGTGTCGTAAACGGAATAGCGATCGATGATGAATTTAGGATTTTCTAGGTGATTGAGCTAAAAAAAACGTAGATGCTTTGACTTGAAATTCACGATGTTTGGCAGCGTTTCGCTTCAATTAAATTGAGGGAATTGTTCCTGACTCGATAACGAACACGATGGTACTTTTAAAACGACGATCAGAATTCGAACGACGTCGGAATCGGGGTTTGAAGTTGGGCGTTCGGGAGGAAATTTGGGCGTGGTTTTCTGTTTTCAACATAAAACCACGTATAACATATATAATCAAAACCTTACCTAACAATTTAGGGTAAATTCAGGGCTTGGTCCCTGAATTTCCTTTAACTCTAAAACAAGCTTCAAATTTTAAAATATTTCAATTTAGTCCCCAAATTTTCACCACTTACACAATTAAATCTTCAAATTCCAATTAAATATAATTTTGATATTTTTGGGTTGTTACAAGTTTCAACTTCACAACGAAGGATATTGGACTCCAGACAACGCAAGTTCAACTTCACGATGAAGGGACCGCTGGTTGTCAACAAACATTTCTCAATTTCAGAGCTAGTTTCAACTTCACAACGAAGGATATTGGACTCCAGACAACGCAAGTTCAACTTCACGACGAAGGGACCGCTGGTTGTCAACAAATATTTCTCAATTTCAGAGCCAATTTCAACTTCACAACGAAGGATATTGGACTCCAGACAACGCAAGTTCAACTTCACGACGAAGGGACCGCTGGTTGTCAACAAACATTTCTCAATTTCAGAGCCAATTTCAACTTCAAAACGAAGGATATTGGACTCCAGACAATGCAAGTTCAACTTCACGACGAAGGGACCGCTGGTTGTCAACAAACATTTCTCAATTTCAGAGCCAATTTCAACTTCGCAACGAAGGATATTGGACTCCAGACAACGCAAGTTCAACTTCACTACGAAGGGACCGCTGGTTGTCAGTAAAGAATTTCCCAGTTCCAGAACCAGTTTCAACTTCACAGCCGATGATATTGGACTCATGAAAATACTTGGATTTCAACTTCACGACGAAGGATATCCAATTCTCAGGCTCAACTTCACGACGAAGGATTCATACTCAGAATCTTTCAGTTCAACTCGACCTCACGATAAGGAAGTCATTTCATAGTTAAGTCTAAATTGACAAACCAGATCAGCCGTGATGTCGGATTTCAACTCTACAACAGAGAATATTCGATGGGAATTGACCCCTACATGATGGGTGTTAATTTTGGATACGCGCATGTTAAGTGTGTCTTTCAATCTTTGCCCTATCCCCGTTACACGACTATGGGCAAAGAGGGGCAGCTGTAGACACACTCTTTTTTATAAACATATATTTATATATATATATATATGTTACATATATATTACATGTATATATATATATAAAAATTATTTTTGTTTGTTTTCATGTCAGGCCCAAATTACAAGTGGCCCAGCAGGCGAGCTCGTCCAAACTAGTTAGGGTTTTCATAACCCTAAATCTCTGCTGCCCAACCGTCAGGAGCCTCGACCTTTGGATCCGGATATGATCCAACGGTCAATAATATGAGCCAGATAGGGTTTTGTTTCCCCCCTGGAGCGCCGCATACCCTTGACAAGTCAGAACCTCACACGGCTCTCAGAGAATCCTCGTCCCGGTGGCAACATGCTCCGGGTTTCTCGGCGGGTGGATTTCATGGAGATAACAAACCACCAAATAACAAGTCAGAATCGTGGAGCATCAAACAACCGAGTTTTACTCAGAATCAAACTCTAGGAATAAGGTTTTTAGCACTTATAAATACCCATGTAATTAGAGCTTTTGAGGGTACACAAACGATTCATATAAGAAATACCAGAAATTATCACACAATTACACACGAAATATTACGAGAGAGAGGTCATGAAAACACCACAGAAAACCGAAGCAAACTCAAAGCATTTGTAAACGATTCGCATAGAAATAAAAAGGTAGCATTTCTTTTTACCTTTGTTCGTTCATCTATTCCTTTGCATGTCGTTTTGTGCTTGTGGTTTGGCTTGAAAATGACCAAAAAACATACGGCTGATGGCTTTGGGGTACAGTTTTTCAAAACTTTATTTCTAGATCTATTCCCCGAGGCCGATTTTTTGAAAGATTTATGGTGATTTTTGAAAAAATGATGAAAAAGCTTTCGTATTTAGAAAAAAACAAAAAAAATAAACTTTTCGTCGCCGATGACGGCGGTCGGCGCCGGTCAACGGCGGCCGACGAGGCGACGGGTGGTGGTCGTTTTCTGGGTTCTTGATGAACCCCGGCCGTGTTCTTCACATTTGAAGAACACATGAAGAGCATACAGAGAGTTTTGAAAGTTTGTTTTGATCCATGTGGGATCAAATTAGAAAACAAGGAAATGTTTTCAGAAAATTGGCCTTTATACGACCCGTTACCGACCCAAATACACGCCAGACCCGCGTGTTTTGCTTCACGATAGGGTAAATCACCATTTCAGTCCCTCTTTTTCCAATCGTGTGTTATCATAATCCCCAAATCCGATTTCTTATCCAATTTTGTTTCGAATTCGACCTTCAATCATGGTTTTCTTCCAATTTAGTCCTGTTACTTTGCTTTTTATTTATTTACTATAATCGTTATTAGTTTTAACATTATTACTTTATATACATACGTATCTCATATTTTACTTTTATATTATTACGTTTTGTTATATATGTATATTTTTTTTGTAAATATAACTATTACTATTATTATTATCTTCTTTTTACTCATTTATACATATATTTATATATATTTACATTTATTTTATTATATACATATATTATTATTATTTTTTTCCTTTATTTGATTATTTTTGCCTAATGCTATATGTATATATATGTATATATGTATATTTTTTAATAGTTTATTTATATGTCTATTGTTATTATCATGTGTACATTTCAATCGTCTTTTGATTACCTTCTTTTTACTTTGTTTTACTTCTTTGATCATTTTTTTATTCATTGTATTTATTCATTCTTTGGTTGTGTATAGATTATTAATATTTCATTTATTTATTTATCTTACTTTGCTTATTAACCTTTTTTTCTATTTTTATCTTCATTCTTGTTTCCTTTATTTTTATTTTTATTTTTTTAATTTTTTTCTCGTTCTTTAACGTCTTTATTTTTAAGGGAACTTCAATCAATCAGTGGTAAGCAATTTGGATCGATATTTTACCTTTTAATTTAACTTTCAATTTTCTTAATTAAAGACAACTGAAAATTACACAGTACCGAAAGGGCAGTTCAAGGGTGCTAGCCCTTCCTTGACTGTAACCGACTCCCGAATCCGACACATCTTTGTAAGACGCAGATCAGGTAAGAAATAAGGTATCCGGTCAACCTATTTTGTTTAAAATAAACGATCGGTGGCGACTCCAATCCATTTACCTAAGTCGAAGCCCAATTCCGGGGCCCAACCGAAAGACGGTTGCGACAATTATAAATCAAAATAATCTTCAGATCTAAATATATTCGACGTCATACTCTCTTAAATAGTAACAAAAGAAAATTAACTTCTAAAGAAGTAGTGCAAGGAACTAATTAAATAATTAATAATAGGGTAAACTATATAAATGATCACTTAACTATTTTGTCCTTTTACTTTAACTATCGATCTTTTAATTTTGTTAATCAAATCATCTAACTATTTTATTATTGTCAATCAAGTCACTTGTCGTTAACATTTAATGGATTAGGTGATGTAACATTTAAATATTTTAGTATAATTACACATTTGATCTATGTTATTTACATATTCTCTTAATTTAGTCATATTTTTAATAAATTAAAATAAATCTAATCCTCAAATCAGATGGTTCCACATGTCACTGGTGACACTGTCGCGACACGTGTCAACATTCGATTGAAGGATTAAAATTATTTTAATATAATATATTTATTTTTCACCAATCAGAGGATGACATGTGTCACCATTGAAAGAAAACAAACCAAGCAAAATTGAGGAAAAGGGATTCAATCGAAAGGTGTTTGAAAAATCAAGCATAAACTCAACCATTGAACCAAGACCGCTACTTTGTTTAAAGTAGACGACATTATATATATATTTTGTTTCTTAGTAGATAAATGTTTAACTTAAATTCATAATATTTTATATATCTTTAAAAATATATTTTATTTTTATCTTAACTTATTAATATATTATTTTATTATTAATTGAGTTTAAAAATATTTTTTATCATTATTTTAATTTAAAAAGATATATTTTATTCTTATTTTAACTTAAAAATATATTTTATTAAATTTATTTTAATTTATTAAAAATATGACTAAATGAGAGAATATGTAAGTAATAGAGACCAAATGTGTAATTATATAAAAATATTTAACTGTCACATCATCTAATCCTTTAAATGTTAACAGTAAATGACTTGATTGACAACAATTAAATAATTAAGTGATATGATTGACAAAATTAAAATATTGATGGTTAAAATAAAAGGGCAATATAGTTAAGTTGTCATTGGTATTTTTCCCGAATAGGGCAATAAATTGAATAATTATACAAAAAAACTCTCTTAGGGGGCGTTTGGATGGGAGAATGTGGGATTTCCATGGGAATGGAATCCACATTCCCCCGTTTGGTTAGCCTGGGAATCCCATTCCCGGTAATGTAAGATTACCAATAGTAGATTTTTTTTGTATATTATCGGGAATGTCACTACCCCCTTTCCTTAGGTATTGTTGGATTACCAGCGTTTTTGACTAAAATGACCTTAATTTTTTTTCTCAAAAATATTCTTCTTCAGTCATTGAATAATAAAAATTATACGAAGGTTAAATTACAAATTTATCCTTAAACTATTTTAGATTTACAAAAAAAATTCTATAATTAAATTTTATATGAAGTTCAAAGATTAAAATAAAATTTTACCCTTTCATTAAACCTTTTTATATTTTCAATTTTGTAAAAAAAAATTATATAAATTTTATGAATTTAATTTTTTTAAAGAAAAATATATAAATATTTTCCAACTTGTTAAAAAAACAAATATATAATAAGGACAATTTGGTCAAATATACATTACAATAATCTTTTATTCATTTAACCAAACACGGTAATCTTACATTCCTGCTAAGCCAACCAAACACAAAATACAACATTCACAGTAATTCTATTCCCTGGTAATCTTACATTCCCACTGGTAATCTTACATTCCGTGAACCAAACGCAATAGTTGGAAGGCTTAATACCCAAATAAGTGCCCAAACTATACTTTTTTCCCAAAATAGGTGCCTATAGTGTTTTTTGGATCATCCAAGTACCCAACATTAAAAATGTTACCACTTTAGATGCTTGGGATGTAACAACCATTAGTTTTCTCCGTTACGTGACACGTGTCACAATCTGATAAATTTGAAAAAAAAATTATTATATTTATAAAAAACCATAATTTCTTTTAAATTACAAAAAAGCCTCAAAATCCCTAAATCCTAGCAATAACCTCCCATCGGAGTCCTTTTCGACCAGAACCACCGCCTCCTACGTAGCCCCTGTCACAATTTTTATCCTAGGATTCTTAGAGTATAAAACGTCGATTCGTCATCGATCGATCACGATTTCATAGGGGTTTTAGTCGCCAGGGTGAGGTGAGGTGGGATGGAGCTTCGTCGATGGAAAAGTGCAGTGGTCGGCGTGGGTTTAGGGGTTGAAATGAAGATTTTTAAAGTTTTTGGGTTATTTCAAAATTTATGTGTTTTATTTTTTAAAAATATATAATTTTTTTAATTATATATATATATATATTTTAAAATTATCAGATTGTGGCATGTGTCACTTAATAAAGGAAATTAACACCGTTGACGGTCTAAATACCTAAAAGTGATAACGGTTATAATGTTAGACATTTGGATGGTCAAAAAATATTGTACGTACCTATTTAGGAAAAATAATATAGTTTAGATACTTATTTGGGTATTAATCCTAGTTGGAATTATAGTATACCAACAAATTCGGTTATGATAGAGAAATTAAATTATAATTAACATTTTTCCTCCATTAGATTTCATTTAATCTGAATCATTCATAACTTTGACGGCTAAAAATGCAATGTTTTTATATAAATAGACCTGTAAATGAACTGAACGTTCAGCGAATCGTTCATGAATCGTGCGGCGGGAAGTTCGTTTATGTGCGTTTATTTATTAAATGAACGAGCATGAACAAGATTTTGTGTTCGTTTAATTAAATGAACGAACATGAACATAGATCTCGTTCGGTTATGTTCGTTTATGTTCGTTCGGTTATGTTCATTTATGTTCGTTCATTTATGTTTAACCCAATCTTCTTAAATCAATTTTAGTGACCAATTTGTAAGTATCTTAAAAATATTAATTAATCTAATATTCTGATGACCAATTCCATAATTAACCCAATTTTATTTAAAGATTAAATCCAATTGTGGAGTAAACTTTAGGTACGTTAAAATTTTGAATGGTGGTTTAGCAATAATATTAGTTAGATATGTAGCATCGGAGAGATTTCGGATCTATGTTATTGCCTTGTAGTTCAATTTGTACCGTTCGAAATCTTCATGATGTTAAATTTTCTACTCTGCCAATGGAAATAATCATTATTAACAAAACTCACTAAAGTCTGACATTGATGTTACAAAACTTTTAGCCGGCGAATTTATTAGAATAACGTAGTGAAAAATGATTGTTCATATGTAATCATGGACCACTAAGATAAATGTTATAAAGTTATATTAAAGTCGTGTGAATCATTTAATATCTTTAAAAGATCGATCAAAATATCTGATATCTTCAAATATTTCATCACTGCTAATCAGCTCTTACGCTATTTATCACTGTAGATTTAGTTGATTTGCATTGTCGACTATTTTTCATGAAAAAACAATGGAATGTAAGGTCTCCAATGTTTATGTTCGTATTCGTTTATGTTCGTTCATTTAATGTTCGTTCATTTATTAAATGAACGAACATGAACAAACTATATTCCTTAATGAACGAACATGAACAAAAAAAAAATTGTTCGTTTATGTTCGTGTTCGTTTATTTATTAAATGAACGAATATAAACATACATCTATTTGTGTGTGTTCGATTCATTTACATGCATGTATATAAATACACAAACAGAAAACAAACGAAACTGCGTTGGGGATATGATTTGCTGCTGGTGACAACTCTTCGTGACCATCAATTTAATTTCTATCGGACTTGCTTCGATAATTGTGGCAATATATTAAGGAGTTTTATTTTAAATTAATTAAATGTTAAATTTGCTTTAGAGGAGAATACAAAATATAGAATATTGTTTTTATTTAATATATTAAGATTTTTTATTTTAAATTAATTAAATGTTAAAATTGCTTTATTTTAAGTAAGGGTGAACAAAATTTGACTCGGCTCGAAAAATTAATTTTTTCGACTCGATAAAACTATACTCGAAAAAAATTTAAGTTCAAATCGAGTTGTAAAATACAACTCGAAATTTTTAGTAATTAGTGGATTGATTTACAAGTTCGATTCAAGTCTCTCGACATTGTATTAAATATGCATATCGCATATGAAAAAATATGAAGAATTATATATGTATTGTATATGGTTATAAAAAATCTTTTAAATTATAATAAAATAATATTGTAAATATTTACAATTAAATTAAACAGAAACTCAAAAATTTGACTTGATTCAAAGAAAATTTTAAATCAACTTCGAGTTATAAAATAGTATTTATCAATTTGAATAACTTAAAATTTTTACTCGACTTGATTTGACTTGACTCAATCGAACGTTTACATCTAAATTGAGTTATGACGATGGAATAATTTTCAATAATGTTTAGGGTTTTGCAAAGCAAATGTTGGTGTACAAGTTAATAGCTTAGACTAGTGAAATCTATATATAAATGCGATTGACTTTTTTTTTGGGGGGGGGGGGTTTGCGGGTCATAAAACAATGGGAAGCATTAACGATTCCAACCAACTGATCTTGAAACTTGTTTTTTTGAATGGCAACCAATATCTTTTATATTATATTTGACCAAAAATGTATATTTTTCGTAAGTGCTATTATATTATATTTAATAATATGATATGACAATATAATCATTAAAGTAATAATTATATTATTAATAATCAATTGGTCTAGTGAGACAATGTATTATATCTCTTAAGTAAGGTTAGAGGCTCGAATTATGACATTTACGAATGAAATAAATTAGATTAAGAAGATCGTCTTTGTCTTTGCGGTATCTTATATGGATTTATTGATATATAGATTAGAGATTGAGAATTATAAAAAAAGTAATAATTATATTTTTTATTGTTCTAAAAATATGGAAAATATGATGATATTGATGCGAATAAATAGTCTCATCGCTACTCCAAAAGAGTGCTAATATATTATTTAGTATATACTCTTCGTGTATAAATATATATTTTTTAAATAATTTAAAATGACAAGATAATATATCTATTTAGAAATTTTTAATTTTATTAATAATGTACATATTTTATAAATATAATTATTCTAATAATTTTTTACCATATTTAATAAATAACTTTTGAATTATATTCTCGTAAATTATATGATCAGGGTACTGTCCATACTCGGATTAGCCACGTAAATTTGAGGTTTAAGCTTACCAGTGGATTAGGTAGAAAGTTTGAATTCAAACCTACCTAATAAATTCAATTAAATAATACTTTTAAAGTTGAATTTAATACAATAAGTATAATATGTTCCTTTTGACTGTGATTTGAAAGCTGGTAAATATGGAGCTACTTTCTGCTCTAAATAATAAATGATCAATGGTTAGTTTTGTTTTTATAGTATATTTAATTTATTATTTTTATCTCTATTATATTTTTATATTAATTTAACTCTTAAAGTGATTTAATAATATCATTTTATATCATACTTCTAACTTAAAATCTTAAATTGATAACCCTAAACTATAAATCATAATTCATAATCTCCTCAAACCCCAAACATTAATCTATAACTTAAATACCCCAATTTAAGGTTTTAAGTGAAGGATATGATATAAAACGATACGATTGAGAAACTTCGATGGCTAAATTGATGAAAAAATATGATAGGAAAAAATGATAAATTAAATCTACTACAGAGATAAAAGAAACCCAAATAACAAATCAATGCAATGACTGAAATTTAATTACTACAACACTTCAAAAATTACAAATATAATTATAATATAATGTACAAATATATTATAGTTACGTTAATTAGATTTAGTTTAGTTAATATTATTGTCTATATAATATATACGAGTACGTAAAATTTAATGTGTTTAAAAAATTAATATATTTTCAATTACGAGTAAAAATAATCTAAGCAATATAGACATTATATCAATTTATTCACCAAAAAAATATAATTATAATTAATATATTAATTAACTAAAAAAATGTCAATTACCCTTTCAATGTTTTAATTTTGGCAACTTTTAGATGACAAAAAGCTACATGCAAATATTTAAAAGCTCTCGCACCAAATTTTGCATGTTGAGCATGAAACTCTTACATGCACCATTTTCTCTCCCATGATGCCATCAAACGATTTGGAGATGAAGGTTGGAAATCCAGTACTTCAATATTAAATTTAACAGTCTAGAAGAAAAAACTTTATTTATTTAATGAATGAATAATTTCCTTCTTGAATTCAACTTATCATTGTAACCAGTTTTAAACTCATGTAATGAATGAATAAATGATCATATGTAAAAATAAAAGATATAACAATGAATTTTGTTTATACACATAAATTGATTTGTTTATTATAAAAATTTTATTTATAATATTAAAATTTAAATTTATGATGTTACTTAAAAATTTAACGTTGCTAAATTTGTTGTACAATTTTTTAAATATCTGTATAAAGTGAATTATAAAAAACAGCCAGCCACGTAAAAGCAAAGCGCCCGTTGATATAGAAAGCCTTACCCGGCGGCTTCCTACTCCATTCTTATTTCTCGGACTTTAATCCTTTACTCTCAACTTTGTAATTTTTCTTTTCTTTTACATTAAAACACCATAAATATCAAACCAAAAATCCGACAAAAAACTCGTGTTCCTTTTCCCTACGTTTGCTTTCTTCCAATCAAGTTAACATCGTCCTCCTTATAATCTCCATAACAATTGCTCCACTTTGTTTCTCAAGGGAAATTAGCATAGTTCAACGAAGAGCATTAGAACATTGAGTTTTGGTTTGTTTGTTTCGAAGGGTTTATTGAACATTTTTTTGTTTTAAGTCGAGTGAAAGAAGAGACTTTTGAGGGGTTGAAGGAAGAAGAAAATGGGGTTTGTTTTTCTGCATTTAAGATGGTTTCTGTTTTTCTTGGAGTTTTGGCTTTGAATTGTCACTGAGTTGGGGTCAACTGCTCAACTTTTGCCTGAATTGAAGGTATGCACACTCAACCGACTTATTTAAATCTTCCTTTTTAAGTTTTTTTTGGCGTTTCTCCCTTTTGATGTAACTGTTGAAGTTAATGCTACTGTGTTCGGTTCCTGAGAATTCAAGGAGAAATGACACGCAAAAAATTTAAGGATTTGGTGTTGTTCCTTTTTGAATGAACTTGCTCTGTTTGGTCACCAGAGGCTTTGGAGAGAGAAAATCTTTACTTTTTGAATAATTCTTTGATTAAAAGTGTTATGTTACATGCACTGCTTTGAATTTTGTTTGATACCGAGAAAAATGTATGGAAACAAAGATGTTTCTGCATTTTGGAATAGTTCAAAAGAGTTCATCAAAGTTAGGACTTTGTTTTCAGTTTCTTTTGCTACCATGTTCTTTCCACACAAAAATCATTAAAAAGAAATTCCTTTAAGTTATTCTTCACTCTCTCTCTCTCTTTATTTTTCATAGGGTTTTCTTATCGATCCATTGTCGGCTTCATTGTATTACCTCTGTTCTGTTTGGTTACTGGGAAAATTGAGGAATATTAAAACACATTGTTCTATCCTTAACCTGCACTTTCTAGTTTCTACCACTTATCAATGAAGCAAATTTCTACATATTTCTTTAAACCCCCAACATTTTCTCAGAAAGCAAACAGATAATTAGTATAATTATTTATATTGTTTATTACTAGAATTGCTTATGGTGTGGGACTATCTGTCAACTGGTTTTCCATTTGAAGTTATTGATTCAAAATATGTTGCTTTCATTGCATCAAGAGCTACATATGATGATTTAAGTTCCAACTCAACTTTGCTCTATAAGCCAACTTAATGCATTTATTTGGCATGTTAGCTGTCCCCACTCTTAGCCCTAGATTTTGAACTTTTCCCTACATATCTTGCATTATTGTACTATTTGATTTTGATTAAACCCCATATTTTCACCTAATCACATGCCATTCTTAAGCCAGCAATTAGTTAAAATGAATTTCGGTATACTTATGATGTTATCTGGATTCGGGTATCGGATGCCCATCCAGATTAATATATATTTGAAAGATTTAGTTTCGATATCCATAGCTAAATATTTATTAGTATAAGCATCGAGCTTAATATTTAAAAAAAAAAAATTAAGAGGTGATTAGTGAAATGAATCACACTAATATGTGATTAAACTACTCTGCCCCATGCTTCATTTTTAAATAAGCATAAATAGCTGGCCATGAGTTGGCCATGTTTTTGTTGCTCATAAAGCATATGTTTAAAATTACAATGTGAAAAAGCAGCACCCTGAGTTTGATCATGGCTACTGGTTCTGCAATAGTCAAATCTGAATATATTTTATATGGCTTTGACATCGCTCAAAATTTCCCGGGTCAAATATGTTATACCATCAGTCATTCAAATATATGAAAAAAAAATAATGATTGTACTCGTATCGTGTACACATACATTAAATACAATATGAATATTGGATGACCGTTTCTGTTAAACTATTTGTGTATTTACTGATTAGTTTTCTTCTTTGTCTGCAACAGTGCGAACTCTTCAAACCGTATTTTCGAAGATGCAGCATCTGAATGCCGGTACCATTAGCAGAACCCTTTGCAGTGATAGTACATGGAACTATACCATAACTAAACTTGTTGAAAGCAATATTGTATGTAATTGTTCTGATGGAAACAACACTATATGTCACGTTACTCAAATGTATGATCTCTTTTCTCCCTTTTTTAACTATGAATTTACTTACACATTTGCTATGAATTTACCCTGATTCTAGTTAACCCTTGGAAGTTATTTCAATGACTGTGATTATATCCATTTCCTTTTTAATTCTTTTGTTGTATCTTTTTCTGTAACAGATTGATAAAGGGTCACAATTTGACTGGAATTCTGCCACCCGAACTTGGAAATCTTACTCGTCTGGAAGTAATGTGAGTTCAGTTAACATATATATCAGAGGTTCATTAATTCAAGTCTCTGTTCAATGCTTCATTAGACTTTAGTTTCAGCTCTTTTATCTATTGACATATGCAATTGGAAAGTACTTAGCAAAGCTTCCATTGTTGAACAGCGATCTTACTCGCAACTATCTTAATGGATCAATTCCATCGACTTTGTCTCGGCTTTCTCTCACCAGTTTGTAAGTCTTTCTTTTCACCGGTTCGGTGCTTTGCTAGTGCCATTTGATCATTCAGTCATTAATGAAGTTGTATAACTGTTTAATCTTCCGTAACATTTGTCAGGTCACTTTTGGGGAACCGTCTTAGCGGTCCGATTCCTGAGGAAATTGGTGATATTTCTACACTTGAAGGACTGTAAGTCATGATGCATAAATCTGTCGAATTGAATGAAGAATTTTGTTATAGTATGTTGATTCATAATCTAATTGCATTTACAGGGTTTTGGAAGATAATCTGCTTGGTGGATCTCTACCTTCCAACCTAGGAAATTTGGGCGGCTTGAGTAGACTGTAACTTATTTTCCCAGCCTTAAAAAAATCATAATTTTTTCATTGAGAATTTTCTGAAATTTTCTCTTGTTAGAGTTAAACAATGGTTTGTCGAGTGAATTTGTGATATATGTTCTTTTCGATTTGAGTTCCAACTGATTACTTTGCTTCGCCTGCAGTCTTCTTTCTTCGAACAATTTTACTGGCAGAATACCTGAATCATTCAGCAATTTGAAGAACTTAACTGATTTGTAAGTGTGATTATGTAATATGAATACCCGATTCCAAAAATTCATCAAAATTTCAGGCTAAATCCTGACCTTTCTGAAATGTGTTTTTGCAGCCGGATAGATGGAAGTGGTCTGTCTGGGAAGATACCTGATTTCATAGGGAATTGGACTAAACTTACAAGACTGTGAGTACCAATCATTTAATTTTAGAAGCTCATTTAAATTTTATCCTATCTTCTTTTTTTCACATCTTTTAATCTTTTCACAGTTATTTTAATTAAGAAGTTTTAAATCTTATTGCAGGGACATGCAAGGCACATCAATGGAAGGACCAATTCCTTCAACCATATCCGAGTTAAAAAACTTAACTGATTTGTGAGTCTTTTGTACTTAATCCTTATGTACTTGGTTCTTTTTCGTTTGGCAACAACATTCTTGAAGGGGAGCGACTAATTTTCTTATATCTCATCATTTTCAGGAGGATAACTGATTTGAGTGGAAGAAGTTCAGCATTTCCAAATTTGGAGGGAATGAAAGATATGGAAGAATTGTGAGTTTAGTCTAAGATGATCTTCCCCCTGATCCGTTATTTATACTATTTAGCTCATCAGAGCATTTGTTTGAACTTTGTGACTCAGGGTACTTCGAAATTGCTTGCTTACCGGTTCAATCCCTCCCTATATAGGGGAAATGAAATCATTAAAAACATTGTAAGTTTCACACTCGAACTGTTTACACCATCAGAAATTCAGAATTGTTTCACACCATTTGTCTTGATTCCGCACCATTAATTTCTTTTACCGATTTATGTTTACATGACTTGGATTATAGGGACCTAAGCTTCAACCGCTTATCTGGACAGATTCCTCAGACACTTCAGGGTTTGGCAAAGTTAGATTACCTGTAAGTCTGTAAACAGAAATTTTAAGTATCATTAGAATATGGAAAAGTTGATTTTCTGTTGGCCATGTTAGTCTATCTTTGTATCATATTGTTTCATGTATGATTAATTGTGAGATGTTCGTTTTTCATGACCTAGTTTTCTGACTAACAACTCATTGACGGGAGCGGTGCCTGGTTGGGTATTAGACAGTGACGAGAACATGTTAGTCCCATCTCCCAGCTTATAGTTATTTTTTTTCGATGTCCATAATGTTGGCTGTTTTAGTGACTACAATAGTTAAACATTGAGATTTTGCTGCTTTAAAATTTTACGAATTCTTTAAAAATATTCATTGCAGAGATTTGTCTTACAACAATTTTACATCTTCGTCTCAAACAAGTTGCCAACAAGCAAAAGTGTAAGTCTCTTGATATTTTTCTTACATTTTCAAGATCATTTAAGTTTAGCATATTCATCTTCTGTATTCTCTAATATCAACAGGAACCTAGTATCCAGTTCCTCGTCCTCAGCAGACAGCAACTCGTAAGTTTCTATTACTTTATTTTTCTTTCAATTGCTTTAGTTGAATCAAGAAAAATAACTGGTGCCGACACTAAAAATATTTTCTGCAGAGTTTCATGGTGCTTAAGGAAGGACCTTCCTTGTCCTAGAAAACCGACCCGTAAGTACCCTTCTTTCTTATATTTCTATAAATTATACTTCAATTCTACCTTCTTGTTTCTCACCAGAAATTTATGTGATATAACCTTGTTTCTTGTTGCAGACCATTCCTTGTTTATTAATTGTGGAGGAGAGCATACAGATGTTGACGGAAATGACTATGAAGAGGACTTAAGCACCATTGGTCCATCCAACTTTTTCAATTCAGCAAATAAGTGGGCTTATAGTAGTACAGGGGTTTATTTGGGCAATGTTGGTGCTCATTACACTGCAAGAGCTTCATCTGCTATGCCTGGTCCAGCCTTCTACAATTCTGCACGCCTTGCACCTCAATCACTGAAGTACTACGGCCTATGTTTGCTAAAAGGCAACTATAACGTGACGCTTCACTTTGCTGAAATTATGTATTCTGATAATAAGACATTTGAGAATCATGGAAGGCGCTTATTTGACGTATCGATTCAAGTAAGTATACATTAGATATGTTATTGGACCATTTTTCCGAGTCTTTCCTTTATTTCCAAAATATGTTGAGCATGTGATTGTAGCCTCTTAAACTCTAACACAATTATTCATACAGGGGCGAGTAGTTTTGGAGGATTTCAACATCATGGAGGAAGCTGGTGGTTTTGGGAAGGGCATTTTCAAGGAATTTAATGTTGATGTAAACGGAAGTACGTTGGAGATTCACTTGTACTGGAGAGGGAAAGGAACTACTGCCATTCCTGACAGAGGGGTTTACGGACCACTGATATCTGCTATTACAGTAACTCCTAGTAAGTTCATATCATGTCGAATAACTGGCTTGTTTCTAATCTTTTAATTGTCGTTTTTATTGACTCCTGTGTCATTTTTAGACTTTAAGGTTGATACTGGGGAAGGGTTATCAGCTGGAGTCATTGCTGGTATTTTGATCGGTTCATGTGTGATTCTTATCCTGATATTGATCATCCTACGACTGATGGGTTACTTGGGGGGTAAACACGATGAAAACAGTGGTACGGCCATAAATACAATGAATATTTACATTGTAGTTACTTATTTTAATGTATTGTTACTTTCTTAAGACCAAATTGGAAAAGTGGAATCTGTTATTGTTTCTGTTTCTGTATGATGGGCTAAATCTTTGGATCTGTTCATATTGCAGAACTTCATGGTCTAGAACTACAGACTGGCTATTTCAGTTTAAGACAAATAAAGACTGCGACAAGTAACTTTGATTCTGCAAACAAGATTGGTGAAGGAGGATTTGGGCCTGTTTACAAGGTAATAATCGCCACCGTTTTAGCATATGATTGGAAGCCTAATGGTGATAATATTCCAAATACAGATGAAATGTCTTTGGATTTTTTTCCTGAAATTTCACTGTTTGATTGTAGGGCGTACTGCCAGATGGTACAGTAATTGCAGTTAAGCAACTGTCTTCTAAATCAAAACAAGGAAATCGAGAATTCGTGAATGAGATAGGGATGATATCTGCATTGCAACACCCTAATCTTGTGAAGCTGTACGGCTGTTGTATTGAAGGAAACCAGTTGTTGCTAATATACGAGTACTTGGAAAACAACAGTCTTGCTCGTGCACTTTTCGGTAATGTCTTCACTAACATCTTATATAACAGCCGAGACTTTCTAGAGTGATAATTATAACTATGTCTCCATTTTGCTTTAATCATTTCGCTTCAGGTCGTCAAGAACAACTTCTTAACTTGGATTGGTCTACAAGAAAGAAAATATGCTTGCAAATAGCAAGAGGACTTGCTTATCTTCATGAGGAGTCGAGACTTAAAATCGTTCACAGAGATATTAAGGCAACGAATGTGCTGCTCGACAAGGATCTAAATGCTAAAATTTCTGACTTCGGATTAGCCAAGCTCGACGAAGAAGAGAACACTCACATTAGCACAAGAATAGCTGGAACAATGTAAGTCTGCCCTCGCTTCTCTTTGCCTTCCTGCATCAAAGAATTCTCGCAGATGGCTACATCAAATTTCATACATAATGACTATCGTTTTTTACCGATGATTCAACATTTCATATGCTTTTCTTATGATCTTATCAGAGGTTACATGGCACCTGAATATGCAATGAGGGGTTACTTGACCGACAAAGCCGATATTTATAGTTTTGGTGTTGTTCTTTTGGAGATTGTCAGTGGGAAGAGCAACACGAATTACAAGCCAAAGGAGGAGTTTGTTTTTCTCCTTGATTGGGTAATTAAAGCTTACTTTTTCTTTCCTGCAACGTATTTATCGACTGATTGAGCTAACCTCGACCCAAACCAATATGATTTTAGGCCTATGTCCTGCAAGAACAAGGGAGCCTTTTAGAGCTTGTTGATCCAAGTCTTGGTTCAAAGTACTCGAAAGAAGAGGCACTGAGGATGCTAAACCTGGCTCTTTTATGCACCAATCCATCTCCAACTCTAAGGCCATCAATGTCTTCCGTTGTTAGTATGATCGAAGGCAAGGTTCCCGTCCAAGCTCCGTTAATCAAACGAAAGGATTCGGATCAGGATGCGAGGTTTAAAGCCTTTGAGACACTATCACATGACAGCCAAACGAATGTCTCGACGTTTTCTCATGACAGTCAGGCTCCAAGAATCACATCCATGGATGGACCTTGGGCTGATTCTTCAATGTCTATTCTGGACGGATCTCAAGAACATTCTTCATCAAGTATGCTCCTTAAAAACAGTCCTTGAGTTTTCTTTTGATTGGATGATGGCATGCTTCCAAATTCTTTGACTTAAGATTCTTTGTAAAGGAATATATGAAAATGTTACTACAATCAGATGAAAAATGTTTGATAAAAGGTAATGGATAATAATGTTCGTATTTTCTGTGTAATAAAGAAATTCTTGTATGAAATTATATCATTAACAGAACATACAAAGAAAATACTTAAATTATATAAGAATTTAACATTTTTATCAGGTGCGACCATTACTCCTAATCTCCCTCAGTCCATCCCTACTAATCTCCCTCGGTCTATCCTGCTGAGAATGCTTACTCGTGTACAAAGTCCAGCTGCGTGGTCCCAAACAACAATAGAGGGTAAAAAAATGAATATTCATAGAAAATTGGGGAGCCATTATTGAATACATGGAAAATGAGCAAAAAGTAATGCAAAATGGAGGCCCCATCTCGACTGCATATGTTTTCAATACGACCAAATACCTTTTATCCTAGAAAAGGACAAGTGAAAATGATGTTGCACGATTGCTTGTATTCTTCATAGTCAAGCGTTTCTCAATTGTTCATATGCATGCTCAAAGAAATTCAGGGTTTGATCACATCCAATAAATGGACAAGAAGAATATTTATAGAAAGTTGGCAGCCAATTCTGAATGAAAAGACTAAAAAAATGGACAAAAACAAGTGGTTAAGACCATCTTCGGCTGACGCATCAGCCCACTGATTAACTCCCTCGGTTATACTGATTAACCTTAAAAGAATTGATCATCTGTCTCGCTATCTCAGTTGTGCCTTGGTTTGACAGACTCCATTTCCAGTAACTCAACACTCAAAATCAAATGGGAAACACTTTCCTCTACTTGGTTATTATTATCTTCCATTTTTCTGTGACTACTTTCTCTCTTAAATCAACCACCATACTTACAGATCAATCAGCTCTTCTTGCGTTCAAAGACCACGTTATTCACGATCCTGAGAATCTCTTGGCAACCAATTGGTCATCTTCTACCACTGTTTGCAATTGGTTCGGTGTCAGTTGTGGATACAAGCACCGCAGAGTCACGGCTCTAAACCTTTCTGGTTTAGGACTCGTAGGCACCCTTCCACCCCACTTAGGAAATCTATCATTCCTCTCTCTTCTTTCCATAAAAAACAACAGTTTTCATGGCGGATTGCCTTTCCAATTATTGAATTTGCGACGTCTGGAATACATGAACTTCGGTAGGAACAGCATTGGTGGAGAAATCCCATCATGGTTGGGATCATTAACTGAACTTCGAGAGTTGTATCTGTACCATAACAACTTCAAGGGTGTTATTCCATTCTCTTTAGGCTATTTGCCGAAGCTAGAGATCTTGGCATTGTTTGAAAACTAGATTTCAGGTTCAATTCCCTCTTCAATCTTCAATATATCTTCGTTGCAAGTGATTCATCTAAGCAATAACATGTTGTCCGGTTCCATACCGTATGTCGCACATGATTTGCTTAGCTTAGAATCCATCCATTTCACCTACAACAATCTCACTGGTCATATTCCAAATGATATGTTTGATCATATTCCGAAATTAAAAGGGCTGTTTTTGAGTCATAATATGCTTTCCGGAAGAATTCCACCGAGTTTATTCAAGTGTAAAGGGTTACAAAGTTTATCCTTATCATTTAACCAATTAGAGGGGAGTCTGCCTGGAGAAATTGGGAATTTGAGCATGCTTCAAATCATCTATATTGGTCAAAACCATCTTGAAGGTGATGTATACTAGCTTTTTCAAAGCCTTTTAAATGTTTACTTTTGTTAGTGGAATTATTCTGAATTTGATGTGTGAAAGGGTGCAAGTTGACACCTAATATAATGTCCAATATCTCAGCTAGTGGTGCTTTATTTAATTTATTGCAATAGCTTCTGATAGTGGAAGTATTCTGAATTTAAAGCGTGAATGTTATCATTGCAGGTGAAATTCCAAAGCAAATTGTGAATCTAACTCTTCTTGAGGTGTTTGATTGTAGCTATAACAACTTCACAGGTAAATGAATAGTAAATAAATAACAGGTTTAGGTAAATGGATAATAAATAAAGAACAGGTTTACTTCCAAATTTCATTTTCTTCAACTTTACATATTCTTATTTTGGGTAAACTACATGAATGGCCACTTAATTATGGAGATTCTAATTTGACCACCGACCTTTTGATTTTATCAATCAGACCGCTTAACTATTCAAATGGTGTCAATCAAGTCACCTACCATTAAATATGGATGGAGGAGTTGACGTGTTAATAAAATTGGTGTAATTATACATTTGGTCCTTATTACTTACATAGTCCATCAATATATTCATAATTTTAATTTAATTCATCCAATCAAATAATGATACATGTTTATCAAGTTTATTAAATTAAATTAAAAGTAGGACTAAATTGATAGAATATTAAGTAATGAGGACCAAATTATAATTATACCAATTTTACTAACCGACACATCAACTACTTTGTCAAATGTTAACGGAGGATAACTTGATTGACATTATTTAAATAGCTAAGTGATATAATTGATAAAATTAAAAAATCAGTGATCAAATTAGAATCCTATAATTAAGTAGTCATCCATGTAGTTTATCATTTTATTTTTCTTCCTCTTATGAAAGCTTATTCTTTATTGAATTTATGACAGGTACAATACCAGATCAGATTGGCAACCTGGGGAATCTAGAACTACTGAATTTGGAAATTAACAATATCGTCGGTCCTATTCCTCCCGTAGTATTCAATATTTCAACATTGTCAACCATTGCTTTGGCATCAAATCAGCTCTCTGGTCATCTACCATCAAACATGGGCCCTTTGGCTTCCAAACTTGGAAGAATTATATCTTGGAGGAAACCACCTGGTTGGTTCATTCCCAAGCTCTATCTCAAATGCCTCTCAACTTGCAATTCTCGAAATGTCAAAAAATTACTTTTCAGGGTCCATTCCTGACAATCTTGGTACTCTAAGAAATTTAAAGATACTCAACTTGGAGGAAAATAATTTGACTTCCTCGGGAATGGGCTTTCTCTCTTCTTTGACAAACTGTAGAGGCTTGGAGAATTTGATTTTCAGTAGCAACCCATTGGTCAGTGGTGAACTTCCAGGTTTGGTAGGGAATCTCTGTTGGAAATAAAACGCTCACACAAGCAACTTTTATTGAAGCTCAAAGAAATATTACAAGAACACTCTCACTCAAAAAACAAGAACTACAACTCACTCTTATAAGACTTTGCTTCTTCACTCACTTAGAAGCTATTGATTTTTCTTGATGCTTAAAACTAAAATGGGAAGGGGTATTTATACTACTCAAGAACAATCCTACACCACACAAATAAACTAATTTAAACCATTACAAATTCAACAAATATCTAACTCTCACCTAACTAAATTGATGTAAGCAATGACATCATTAATTAAATGATGTAAGCAATGACATCTTTAATTAAATGATGTAAGTAATGACATCAATTTAGTTTGGGTTTGGGTTTAGGCTCTCATAATGGATCAAGTTTATGATCCAACACCCTCCCTTAAACTTGATCTCGTGACCCCTAATAGGTTCCTTAATCTTAAGAAGTCTTCGTTGGTCAGTGGCTTGGTAAAAATATCAGCAACTTGATCTTGTGACTTCACATATTCAACTTCCACATCTTTTCTTGCAACACACTCCCTTATATAGTGGTAGCGAATATCAATGTGCTTGCTTCGATCATGGAATACTGGATTCTTCGCTAAGGCAATGGCTGACTTGTTGTCGACACAAACCTTGGTAGGCTCTTCTTGTATCAAACCAATCTCCTTCAATAGATTTCTAAGCCAAATTGCATGACAAACACATGAGGTAGCAGCAACATATTCCGCTTCACAAGTGGACAATGTGACAATCGGTTGTTTCTTTGACATCCATGTGAATGCAATATCTCCCATGAAAAATACGAATCCAGTAGTGCTCCTTCGATTATCTATGTCTCCACCCCAATCACTGTCGCTGTATCCAACAAGCTTGTAATCATTAGAAACTGAATAGAACAAGCCAAAGTCAATTGTACCTTTCAGATAGCGAAGAATTCTCTTTGCAGCTTTAAAATGGGTGGTTGTTGGGGATTCCATGTAGCGACTAACCAATCCAACTGCGTGAAGAATATCGGGTCTCGTGCAAGTTAGATAGCGTAGACTTCCTACCAAACTTTTGAAGAATGTTGGATCTACACTTTCGCCTTCTTCATGTTTGGTCATCTTGATCCCGTATTCTGCCGGTGTGCTTATTGGCTTACAGTTCTCCATCTTGAACTTCTTCAGTATCTCCTTTGCATAGCTTTCCTGTGAAATGAAAATTCCATCATTTGTTGCTTAACTTCAATGCCAAGGTAGTACGCCATGAGCCCCATGTCTGTCATCTCGAATTCTTTCATCATCACATCCTTGAATTCATTAAACATGCTTGGGTTGCTTCCAGTGAAGATCAAATCGTCCACGTAGAGGCACACGATCAAATATCTTCATCTTTGATCTTGATATATAGAGCATGCTCGTAGGGACATTTGTTGAAGCCATTCTCTTGGAAGTACTTGTCGATTCGGCTATTCCATGCCCTTGGTGCTTGTTTTAGCCCGTAAAGAGCCTTCTTCAACTTCAACACCTTGTCTTCATGCCCTTTGACTTCATAGCCTGATGGTTGCTGAATGTAAAGTTCCTCTTCAAGAACTCCATTTAGGAAGGCGGACTTTACATCCATCTGTTGTATCTTCCACTTGTTTTGAGCTGCCAAAGAAATGATTAGTCTGATAGTCTCCAATCGAGCAACAGGAGCAAATACCTCATCATAGTCAATTCCAGCCTTTTGACTATAGCCTTTAGCAACTAGCCTCGCCTTGTGCCTTTCAATCTCTCCTTTGGCGTTTTGCTTTGTTTTGTACACCCATTTGACACCTATCGCCTTATGTCCCTTGGGAAGTGAGGTAAGTTCCCATGTGTCATTCTTCTCGATGGCCTTGATTTCTTCGTCCATCGCATCTCTCCATTTCTTTTCTTGTACCGCTTCTTGAAAGCTCACTGGTTCACAATCGGCAAACAGACAAAATAATGTAAGATTATCTTGTCGTTCAGTTACCTCATAGAGATCTCTAAGGCTTCTTGTGCGTTGCACAACTCTTTCACTTTGACTCCCACTTGACTTCTGTTTCAAGAAATATACCCAGGTTTTTCTTGAAAAATCATCAATGAAGAGAAGAAAATAGTTACTGTTACCAAGAGAGCTTGGCTTGATCGGTCCACACACATCGGTATGGATGAGCTCGAGTGGCTTCTTGGCTCTTGTCTCCGACTCCTTTGGAAAACTTTTCCTGAATTGTTTCCCGACTAGACACCCTTCACAAAGCTGGTCAGGATGGTTGATGCAAGGTAGTCCCTTCACCATCTCCTTCTTAGATAGTAGCTCTAGACCTCCAAAATTGAGATGCCCGAATCGAAGATGCCAAAGCCATGATGAATCTTTGTAGCAAGCTTTCAGGCACTTTGCAACATCATTTTGAATGTTGATCAAGAACATTCTATTCTTTGACATCGGCACTTTAGCAATGAAGTTATTCTTATCATCTTTTATAGAAAGATTATAATTATTCATATGAATATCATAACCTTTCTCTACCAGTTGCCCTAAACTTAAAATGTTACTTTTCATATTGGGCACATAGTAGACATTTGAAATAAATTGATGTCTCCCATCTTTCAAACGGATAAGAATGTTACCTCTCCCTTTCACTGCTATTGTGGAATCATCTCCAAACGAAACATTTCCACTTACTGACTCGTCTAGCTCCACAAACATGTCTTTCCTTCCACACATGTGATTGCTTGCACCACTGTCAAGATACCAGGAATTTGCTTGGCCACCATCAGTTTCCTTTCGTGCTAGAAGAAGAGTTTCTTTGCCATCTTTCTTTTCCTCCACGTAATTGGCCTTCTCCTCATTTTGTTGTTGGGAGCTCTACATTCTGAAGCATAATGCCCAAATTTTGACAATTATAACATCGAATTTGAGATTTGTCATACTTTGAGTTTGGATTAATTCTTCCACGGCCTCGTGTTGAGCTTTCTCCTTTCTCATAGTTGTTGTTGGAATTGTTATTGTTGTAATTCCAGCCTCGTCCACGACCTCGACTTCCACCTCGTCCATGGCCTCTACCTCTGCCTTGGCCACGTTGGTTTCTATCATTGCGTTGGCTCTCATGCATATCCTTGAGTTGCAGCTTGAGGAGTTGCTCAGTAAACTCATGCTTCTTTTTATGCTTCTCTTCGTATGCTTGCAATGATCCTTGGAGCTGTTCGATCTTCATTTCTTCCAAGTCTTTAGTTTCTTCAATCGTCACGACGATGTGCTCAAATTTGGGATCCAACGAACGGAGTATCTTCTCTATTATCCTCACATCGTCTAACTTTTCACCATTTCTTTTTAATTGATTAGAAACAGCTACTACTCTTGAGAAATAATCTGAAATAGACTCAGATGCTTTCATGTTTAAGGATTCGAATTCACCTCTTAATGTTGGAGACGAACCTTCTTCACTTGCTCGGATCCTTTATAAGAGGTTTGCAGCTTCTCCCACGCTTCCTTGCTAGAGCTTGCACTTGAAATCTTTTCAAAACCATCATCATCTAATGCTTGATAGATGAGGTAGAGAGCCTTCTTGTCTCTCTTTCTTGAATCCTTCAAAGTTGTCTTTTGATCTGGTGTAAGAGTAGCAAAAACATCATCATCCGCAGGCTCATTATAGCCTTTCTCTATGATATCCCACACATCTTGTGATCCAAGAAGTGCCTTCATTTTGATACTCCAATTGTCGTAGTTGTTGTTGTTGAGTGTCGGAACTTGGAATGGTGCCATACCATTTGCCATATCTCTCAATATAATGAGATTTTATAAAAATCCGATTGCACGGATGAATCCGGAACGATGAAAAAAAACTTTGGAGGGACTTGGACAACTCGGTCAAGAGCTCCAACTCGGCTGACTCGGCTCAACTCGGTGAGTCAACTCGATTTTCTGGCAGCAGTCTTCCGGCGGTGCGTGGCGGTGCGTCAGAACTCAGATTGAGAAAATTCTGGCGGCGTCGTATTCCTCTCGTCGAGACCTTCGATCTTTCCAACTCTCTCTGATGCCACTTTGTTGGAAATAAAACGCTCACACAAGCAACTTTTATTGAAGCTCAAAGAAATATTACAAGAACACTCTCACTCAAAAAACAAGAACTACAACTCACTCTTATAAGACTTTGCTTCTTCACTCACTTAGAAGCTATTGATTTTTCTTGATGCTTAAAACTAAAATGGGAAGGGGTATTTATACTACTCAAGAACAATCCTACACCACACAAATAAACTAATTTAAACCATTACAAATTCAACAAATATCTAACTCTCACCTAACTAAATTGATGTAAGCAATGACATCATTAATTAAATGATGTAAGCAATGACATCTTTAATTAAATGATGTAAGTAATGACATCAATTTAGTTTGGGTTTGGGTTTAGGCTCTCATAATGGATCAAGTTTATGATCCAACAATCTCTCAGGTTCTCTTGAGAGGTTCCATGCTGATGGGTGCGACATCATTGGGAGAATCCCGAATGAAATCGGCAATTTAAGTGGCTTGATAAGCGTCCAGCTAGCCGACAATGGATTGACAGGAGATATTCCTGTTACAATTGGTGGATTGAAAGAACTGCAAAGTCTTTCTCTTACGGACAATACATTAGAAGGATCTATTCCATCTGAGTTATGTCGTCTAGACAAATTAGCTTTGTTGTTCTTGACGAGCAACACATTGTCTGGACCTATACCTACTTGCTTGGGTAATGTCGTTTCTTTAAGGAATCTATTTTTAGGTTCCAATATGTTTTCTTCCTCAATACCTTCAGCCTTGACAGGGCTTAAGGATCTCCTCATCCTAAACTTGTCTTCAAATTCTCTAACTGGTTCACTGCCAATTGACATTGGAAAATGGAAGGTTTTGATTAGTATGGATCTATCGAACAATCAGTTCTCGAGTGATATCCCAACTGGAGTTGTAAATCTCAAGGATCTGACTCATTTTTCCTTATCCAATAATCGAATCACAGGTTTGATTCCCCAGTCACTTGGTGAGCTGTTGAGTTTGGAGTTCTTGGACATATCAAGAAATAATCTGTCTGGAGAGATTCCCAAGTCTCTGGAGAAGCTCCGTTATCTTATATATTTCAATGTCTCTTTCAATAGACTTGAAGGAAAAATTCCAGCTGGAGAAGCTCCGTTATCTTATATATTTCAATGTCTCTTTCAATAGACTTGAAGGAAAAATTCCAGGAGGAGGAGCATTTGGAAATTACTCTATCGAATCATTTAAGGGGAACAAAGGATTGTGTGGTGCACCTCAACTTCATGTTCGAAGCTGCCAAAGGAATTCCAAGGCAAGAATTAAGCTCGTAATATATGTAACACTGCCAATTGCTTCTACACTTTTGGTGGTGGCTCTAATTATCATTATCTTGCGAAGTAGGAAGAGGAAAGACAACTTGCCAACTCAGGAAGACTTGTTACCTTTAGGAACCTGGAAACGAATTTCATACCACGAGCTTCATCAAGCTACTGATGGATTCAGTCAAAACAAATTACTTGGTAATGGAAGTTATGGTTCTGTATACCACGGGACTCTCTCAGATGGGATAACATTTGCAGTAAAGGTCTTCAATTTAGAGTTACAAGGAGCTTTTAAGAGCTTTGATGTTGAATGTGAAGTTCTCCGTAATACTCGTCACCGGAATTTAATCAAAATCATTAGTAGCCGCTCTAATGATCTTGATTTCAAGGCCTTAGTGCTTGAGTTCATGCCTAACGGGAGTTTTGATAAATGGTTGTATTACGACAATCATATTTTGGATATCCTACAAAGGTTGAACATAATGATAGATATTGCATCTGCTTTGGAATATCTCCATCATGGTAATGCAACACCCATTGTTCACAGTGATTTGAAACCCAGCAATGTTCTGTTAGATGAAGATATGGTTGCACATTTGAGTGATTTTGGCATTGCAAAACTCTTATGTAACGAGGATTCTATGATACAAACCATAACGATGGCAACAATTGGGTATATGGCACCAGGTGATATTATTTCTCTATAATGCTAGTGTATTTATGCATAAAACAATTTAGATATTCTATTGAATTTATTTTTCACCATCAAGATCATTCAATAATGATGATGTTCTTATACGTTCATACACAGAATATGGAATAGATGGAATTGTTTCGACAAAAGGTGACGTATATAGTTTCGGTATTCTTTTAATGGAAACCGTCACGAGAAAAAAACCCATCGATGAAATGTTTACCGGAGAAAGAAGCTTGAAGAGTTGGGTAAAAGAGTCGATATCAACTCCGCTAAATCAAGTTGTAGACATGAATTTACTTAGCACTAATGGTAGGGAACATTCAGCAGCCAACGATTGTGCCTTATCAATTTTGCAAGTTGCCTTAGAATGTTCAGCAGAATTACCAGATGAGAGGCATAACATGAAAGAGATTGTTACGAAGTTAAAGAAGATCAAAGCTAAGTTTTTAAAGAATACTGAACGGGCTCGACAAAGGTTGACATGAGTTTTGTTTTGTAGTACCGGTTTCATATGCACTGCTGCTGATATTGTTTTCTTCCTAGTTCATGTATGTCTTGTGCCTGTACAAGGCATCTTAAGATGTACCCACTTGTAGACCATGTATAAGCTCGAACAATGCCTTTATGAAAATCCAAGGATTTGTCCATGGAGGAGGCTCTTGGGAAATTGCAGTTTTGATTATCCATCAAATAGAGTGTTAAAAACAAATTTTACCCAAAAAGGAACACGTTTTATTGTTTGAAAGGAAGAAAGACTAAATTAATTGCACAAAATCAGTAAGTAGGAAAAATGTAGATCTTTGGGTTTTGTTTAACTCAATGATTGGTGCCTAATTACCAAAGTAAAAAAACATTAGGTGTTTCAGCTTAAAGCTTACATGAAATGTAATTATGACAGCCAAACACTTGGCATTTACTTGCTTTATTTGATGATTGAATCATCAAGAAACAGAGAAGTTCTGACGTTATCTTCTTGGATAATTTGAAGCTGAAAGATTTATCAAAACAAGTAAACAAAATACCTGGAATTTACATAGGAACTGTAAAACAAAGCCGGTCAAAATGTTGCAGTTGATTTGTACCAACCCCAGATTCCATGGTATCTCACTGGAAATCTTTTCAAATCAGCCTAAATTTTAATTACTTCTTGTTCCAATATGATGGTTTAGCCAACATGACGCGTGACGTGAAGCAATCCTTCTCTAAATTCCTCTCTCTATATATGGACCTCCAAATCTAACTGATACACAATCATCTAAAGAAAACCTTCAAAACCAAGCAATATAGGCTACTTGAGGTTCCAACAATGGCTCGTTTAAGTCTTGCAATTTGCTTATAATTGTCTTTGCTTTGATCCATCAGGTACCGTCAATGCAATCTAGGAAGCTTTTCGGTGCCGAGATGGAAGCACCAGTCATTTCCCCGAAGGAAAATTTGGTTCCAAGTGAGACGCTTTCGATTGATAAAGATGGCATAATGTCTATTAATGAAAGGCTTTTTGCGCTTCATCTTGCTAAAATTGATCGAATTTTGCAGTCGGTACCAAGTCCTGGAGCTGGCCACTAGCTAGACTCATTTGCCAATTAACTGTAGCCCTTGAAGTCAGTGTTTTGTAGACATTAGCGGCTGAAAATATTCATGTAACTCAGTATATGTATGGTTTGTCTTACTCTTATGTTGTTACCTGCAATGATTTGAAAAATCTGCAATTTGAATTACAGCGATGCTTAGATCTTTGTTGCAATAAATAATTACAGCGAGATTCAGTGCTGAAGCAGTTCATATAAAAATGCTAAATTGTTTGTCTGTTTTCATGCGATATCCTGTCCAATGCCATTTCCAGTTACTATCTTTAGCAAAGAGAATCAAATACAAAATATATATATATATATATATATATATATATATATATAACATGTATAAATTTCTTAAGTAATTAATATAAGAAAGTGAAGTTAATAAGTCATGCATATATATATATATATATATATATATATATATATATATATAAAAACATGTATATAATTACACAAAATCAAAGTTCATATATAAAATTACATATTTGATAAAAATTCATGTATAACTCTGATATTTGTTTCAATAAAATATTATACATAATTATATAGTTACCAAGTTATATACAGGACCCTCTACTTCTTAAATTGTTTTCTTCTGATATATATATATATATATATATATATATATATAATATGTATAAATTTCTTAAGTAATTAATATAAGAAAGTGAAGTTAATAAGTCATGCATATATATATATATATATATATATATATATATATAAAACATGTATATAATTACACAAAATCAAAGTTCATATATAAAATTACATATTTGATAAAAATTCATGTATAACTCTGATATTTGTTTCAATAAAATATTATACATAATTATATAGTTACCAAGTTATATACATGACCCTCTACTTCTTAAATTGTTTTCTTTTGATCCAAGTAAGGATCGACGATGAATTTTATATTAGGGGTGCAAACTTAGAAAATTCTATTAGAAATTTAGGAAAATGAAATTACAAAATTTTAGGAGAATATAATTTAGATAATTAATAGAAAGTATTAAAATTATATTAAAATTTAAATTTTAAGATAGTATGACAGTACCGTAACACCACCCTGGATTCATACCAGGTCCAAGTGATTCCTGTGATGTGATAACCTTCCAACTTCATGATAACAACTCAATTTTTCTATTGAAAGAAATGGTTGAGTAATATATATCTTATTCAATTAAGAGGCAAATTGATTAATGCCTCTGCATGCTAGGGGATTTGTTATAAGTGGTAGTTTATGCTGGTTGATTTTTATTCTTTAATTTAGAAAACCTACACAGTTCGCCAGCCAATAATAATTAGTTCATGAGTTCAGTTTTTTTTTTGGGTCAAAGTCCTAAATTAAACCTTAGCCTGCAGATATATTGATTAACCTTATGCCTTAGCCTGCAGATATGTTAAATAACATTATGCCAAATATATTGATTGTATGACTTCAAAGAATGAACCATGTATAAAAATATAGTATTGGAAATATGAGTCTCCAACGAAAACATTTTCTCTTGGAAAATATCATGTTAATAGCCCAAATCAGCCAGGTTAAAGAGACAAATTGAGGCTGTAATCAACAAGCAGAGAAATGGTCTTTCACCTTCATACACAGCTTGGAATTGCAAGCTAAACGGTAAATGCCAGAAAAGTTAAATGAAAACTGTAGACAGGATTATTTACAGCACCATTGTAATTAAAAATTCCTTATATCACCTGCAAACCCCAAGCATTCAACAGGCCCTCAATCGTTTCCTGTCAATAGGAGTTACAAAAGAGAATTAGCTGATGAAAGATGCAAGAAACGGAAAGGCGGCTAACTAGTGGAGAATTATCCGACTCAATTTTCATCGAAGTTTCCCTGCATTATTTACTCTTATAACTTTGCATATCATCTCAGCCAGTTAAAAGTGACCCTCACGTCTCTCTTTCCTGCAATGTCTAGCTGATAATTTAGCCAACCAAATTCCACACCAAGAGTTAATGCATGTAATCCTACTTCAGCCAGCTGAGGATTGAGGAA
Source organism: Hibiscus syriacus (assembly GCF_006381635.1). Taxonomy (NCBI): domain Eukaryota; kingdom Viridiplantae; phylum Streptophyta; class Magnoliopsida; order Malvales; family Malvaceae; genus Hibiscus; species Hibiscus syriacus. Next base: position 2,015,989 of record NW_024062752.1, on the reverse strand, counting down.
TAGTATATATGATTCCCAAATATATGGAGAAAAGATTTATAGTATTTCTTTTAAGCGACGAAAGGGAAGAAGCGAACAAGTTATGGACAATACGGCAAGCAAACCATAAACTTTAGCACATCAAACCTTTTTCAATACGAGAAGAGAATGTTATTGGAATTAGTGTTGATTGATGCCCAGTTGATATTACTAGAAGTCGACTTATGTAATGCTCTCGATCACTTTGTGGCAAAAAACGTGCGCCGAAGTCAGACAGTACCGACCACTTTAGGAACAGTAAGTGATTTTTGTCTACTTCATTAATATATTGCATAAAAGAAGTTCTCACTTTCTCAAGACTTATAGCAGCCGGTTCAAAGCATCATTTTCCACGTATTTGACCTTATTTAGAATCTCAAAGCCTATTCTAATTGACTTGAAAATGTACATGCTTCTTTGTTTTTCTTCAATGATAACAGTTTTATATGCAACTTAATTGGTTAAAACACTCTCTACACTGAATAATATAGAAAATGTTAGGTCTTCTGTAGTCCATTAGATCATTGAACTGTGGAAGTAAAAGCTTTGTTCTAGTATAAGTAAAGTGGGAAAAATAACAAACTTCAACTATTAGCACCAGGAAAAAAGTAGAAGGAAAAGGTGTTTGACCCTTCAATGGTTGATTTCTAAAGTGTTATGGAGAGTGATCAGAGGGGAAGTATCCTGTTAGCCCACCAATTATTTGTGGTGATAAGTGTATGGCAATTGCATGAAGTTACTTAAAATACATGCAAGCTGGCTTAGGCATAGTTAATTTGTACCTAACCCAATTTCCATGAATAAATGACAATAATCCATGCAGGAAATTACCAGAATATCCTTTGATTCAATGCAAACATGGGTCCCTCGATTCTTATATATATACCTCAGAATACGACCAATTTGTCATACAAGGCCTCACTTCCCCAATAACAGGCAGAGAGAATATATACTAAAATGGCTCGTTTTAGCCTTGTTTTGCTTATCGTTATTGTCGCTTTGATCTTCCATCCAACATGTTTTGAAGCTAGAAAGCTTTTGAACATTGAGTTGGAACATGCTCCTTCATTTAAGGGCAATTTTGCTGGAATCAAGCTTTCCAAGGAGCCTGCAAAAATACTTCCGGCTAGTGACGATGATAAAGGGCATGCTATGGTTAGTAATGAAAGGCCATTCGCTTTTCATGTAGCCGAAATTGATAGAATATTACAGTCTCGCCCAAGTCCTGGAGGCGGTCACTAATGAAATGGCATTATTCTCCCATTGTCCCCCTACTATATCTATATGTAACTTTTTATTAAACCCTTCATATTTCGTGAAGTATTCATATCTCTCTCACACACACGTCTCACAATTGGATATGTGGATGTGATTCCTAAGGATCCACCAAATATATATAAGAAAACTTAGAAAAATTTAGTATATATGTGTCAGATACATACTCGTGTGCGACACTGATGCCTAAGTTCGAGTAACATGGGTTATAATTCTATGCTTGCATTTTACAGTAGAGATTGTATGTCTTTCTATTTGATTATATTGGGTTTCTATTTGTAATTTGGGGTTGGGGGATTAATTTCATTAATATAAGTATACAATGTACTTTACTATGAATAATAAACAAAATTCTTGATCATACATGTTTCACATTGCTCATATCCATCTATTGCTTTCACTTTCTTGATCTTCTATAAGCCAAAAACATGATGAGTCAGCAGTATGATGGATTAACTTGTTATAAGCATTTTACACAGAACAATCTTTTTCAAGAATAAAGGGCACGTTTTCCATATCAAACAGTAAAGACCACTTGAACAAGTTTCGAACTTGGAATATTCCAAATGAATGGAACAATATGAAATTTGAAGCAGAAAAGGACTTACTAAAAAGTAAGTTGCATAATGCTTTTGCTGAATCTCAGCAGCTTATTCATTATTTGTTCTACAATGTTAAGGTTGCTGGTGTCTAGTTTCGATTTAAGGGTTTTTATTATATTATTTGAAGGTGAGTTTTATGTTGAAAATCAAAGCACATGCTGGGCGGTTAATATAGTCAAATTTAGGCAACCAAATTGTTGAAAAAATAAAGGGATAATTACTAAATTTAATCCCTAAAATTTAGGGTATTTATAAATTAGTCCTTAAGTTTCAACTATAAATACCCTAGCTTATTTAGCTTCAAAACCACCCAAAGCATTCTAGCTTTCTTCCAATACTAGAGAGAATTTAGAGAGTTTCTTGAGAGTTGTTTTCTGCTTTTTTATCAAGAGATAATTATCATTGTTTTCTCTTTGGTCGATCGAGAGAAGTTGTAATTCCTATTTTCTCATAGTGAAATTCTTCTACCGTTGCCAGTGGTTTTTACCCTATATTATTTAGGGGTTTTCCACGTAAATTTTGTGTCTCTTTTATCTTCATTTTTATTTTCTCAAATTATCAGTTGCGATTTTGCTCTATCCGATAGTCGTCTTCTGCAACAATTAGTATCCGAGCTAGATTAGAGTGTGTAATATCTGTTTATTGTCTTTGTGGTTGCCACCAAAAGGTGGATCCTCCAACATAAGAAAGTAAGAAGTTATTACACATTCTTTGAAGGTTCCAGAGGACTATTCACGATAGTGAAATAGTGGGAGCTATCTGTAAAAGAAGCTATGGCAACGAAATTTGATATTGAAAAATTCAATGGGAGAAATTTCTCATTGTGGAAATTGAAGATGAAGGTCATCCTGAGGAAAGACGGGTTGTCTAGCAGCTATCAGTGAAAGGCCGATGGATTTCACAGATGACAACAAATGGATCGAAATGGACGTGAATGATATGGAAAACTTTCATCTAGAACTAGCATATGAAGTATTGTCAAGCATCAAGGAGAAGAAGACATCTAAGGAGATATGAGATCATCTCACCAAATTGTACGAGGCTACATCGCTGCACAATAAAATTTTCCTTAAGAGGAAATTGTACTCTCTCCGTATGTCAGAATCTACTTCAGTGACGGAGCACTTAAACACACTGAACACGTTATTTTCTCAGCTTACATCCTTAAGATGTACATTAGGAGAACAAGAACGTGCTAAATTTTTACTTCAAAGTCTACATGATTCGTATGATCAACTCATCATTAACTTGACAAACAATAATGTCACCAGTCTAGTCTTCGATGACGTTGCAGCTGCTGTTCTCCAAGAAGAAAATCGGCGCAAGAACAAGGAAGATAGACAAGTAAATATGCAACAAGCAGAAGCGTTGAAAACGATGAGAGGGAGATCAACAGAACGTGGCCAAAGCAGCAGTCACAAACATGGTAGATCGAAGTCGAGGAGCAAGAAGAATTTAAAGTGCTACAACTGTGGAAAGAAGGGTCACTTGAAGAAGGATTGTTGGAGTCTAAATAAAAACTCTAATCCACAAGGTAATACCGCAAACACTTCAGATGATGGAGATGCTCTATGCTGTGAAGCGTCAACCACCGTGGAAGGTAGAAAATGATTTGCAGATATATGACTCATTGATTCAGGAGCAACATATCACATGACCTCAAGAAGAGAATGGTTCCATCAGTATAAACTTGTCTCAAGAGGATCTGTGTATAGTTGCAATAATCATGCCTTAGAGATCATTGGCGTGGGAACCATCAAATTGAAGATGTGTGATGGAACAATTAAAGTTGTTCGAGATGTGCGGCACGTGAAAGACCTGAAGAAAATTTTATTATCCTATGGATTGTTGGATAATAATGCAAGCAAGATTGAAACACGAAAAGGAATCATGAAGGTGTTCCGTGGAGCGCTTATGGTGCTGAAAGGCGAAAAGATAGCTGCAAACTTGTACATGCTGAAGGGAGAGACTTTGCTAGAAACAGAAGCCTCTATTGCCTCATGTAGTTCAAATTCTGCAATGCTATGACATCAGAAACTTGGACACATGTAAGAACAAGGAATGAAAGTCCTTGTGGAGAAAAACCTACTTCCAAGCTTAACAAAGGTAACACTTCCTTTATGTGACCATTGCATAACAAGTAAGCAGCACCGGTTGAAATTCAACAAATCAAATTCTAGAGGCAAAAGTGTTCTAGAATTGGTTCACTCTGACGTATGACAAGCACCAGTTACATCCCTAGGTGAAGCAAAATACTTTGTCTCATTTATTGATGACTACTCCAGGAGATGTTGGGTATACCCTATCAAGAAGAAGTCAGACGTGTTTTCAACTTTCAAAAACTTCAAGGCGCGGGTGGAACTTGATTCTGGAAATAAGATCAAGTGTTTCAGAACAGATAATGGAGGAGAATACACAAGGGAAGAATTTGATGACTTTTGTAGGAAAGAAGGCATCAAAAGACAGTTCACAGTGGCGAACACTCCTCAATAAAATGGAGTGGCAGAGCGGATGAATAGAACCTTGTTAGAAAGAACAAGAGCAATGTTAAGGGATGCAGGCCTAGAAAAATCATTCTGGGCAGAAGCAGTCAATACCGCCTGTTATTTGGTGAATCGAGCTCCATCAACTGCAATAGAGCTGATGACACCAATGGAGATGTGGACTGGTAAACCAGCTGATTATTCAAACCTCCATATATTTGGAAGTATTGTGAACGTGATGTATAACTCCCAAGAAATCTCAAAGTTGGATCCAAAATCCAGGAAATACAAATTCTTGGGGTATGCTGATTGAGTAGAGGGGTATCGCTGTGGGATCCCACTACCCGCAAAGTGATCATCAGCAGCGATGTCATCTTTGTAGAAGATAAGCTACAAAGAAAAGAAGACGATGATAGCACTGAAAAGTCAGAGAATACACAGATACATGTGGAAAAAGAGGTTGAACAAGGAGATTCTTCTGAAGTAGAACCAGCACATGATGAACAAGAACCAGAGAGTTATGAAGCTCCAACAACTCATCAATCAGATCGTGTGAAAAGACGTCCAATTGGCACTCAGATTATGTTATAGAAGGAAATATTGCATACTGCCTTTTAACAGAGGACGGTGAGCCATCAACATACCAGGAGGCAATAAACAGCTTAGATGTTTCACTGCGGATGATGGCGATGCAAGAAGAAATCGAAGCCCTTCATAAAAATAATACATGGGACCTTATGCCACTACCACAAGGAAGGAAGTCAATTGGTAACAAATGGGTCTTCAAAATCAAGTGAAATGGTGACGATCAAGTTGAGAGGTATCGTGCAAGACTGGTGGTCAAAGGATATGCTCAAAAAGAATGTATTGATTTCAATGAAATTTTTTCTCCTGTGGTTCGACTAACAACAGTTCGAGTAGTCTTGGCAATGTGTGCTACATTGAATTTACATCTAGAGCAGCTGGATGTTAAAACAACTTTTCTTCATGGAAATCTTGAAGAAGAGATTTGCATGCTTCAGCCTGAAGCTTTTGAAGAAGAAGAAAAGAAGAACTTGGTTTGCAGGTTGAACAAATCTCTGTACGGTCTAAAGCAGTCGCCGAGGTGTTGGTATAAGAGATTTGATTCCTTCATTAGGTGCCTTGGATACAACAGACTTAATGCATACCCTTGTGCTTATTTCAAGAGGTCTGGTGATAATGATTTTGTTATATTACTGTTGTATGTGGATGACATGTTGGTTGCAGGACCCAACAAAAATCATATTGAAGAATTGAAGGCACAACTGGCTAGGGAATTTGAAATAAAGGACTTGGGATCAGCAAACAAGATTCACAAAAGAATTTCTTAAAGAAGATCTTGTCACGATTCAACATGCAAGATTGTAAGCCAATTTCTACCCCTCTTCCTATTAACTTCAAATTATCTTCCAGTATGAGTCCTAGCAGTGAAGAAGAGAGGATGGAGATGTCTCGAGTACCGTATGCATCAACAGTGGGAAGTTTAATGTTCGCTATGATATGCACAAGACCAGACATTGCACATGCAGTGGGAGTGGTTAGTCGGTACATGACGAATCCATGTAAAGAGCATTGGAATACAGTAAAGAGGATCCTTAGATACATCAAAGGGACTTCAAATGTTGCATTATGTTACGGAGGATCAAACTTACTAATTAATGGTTATGTAGATTCTGACTATGCAGGGGATTTGGATAAAAGCAAATCTACTACAGGATATGTGTTCAAAATTACTGGTGGAGCTGTAAGTTGGGTTTCAAAATTGCAGTCAGTTGTGGCTACGTCCACAACAGAGGCAGAATATGTAGCAGCTACACAAGCCAGTAAAGAAGCAATTTGGTTAAAGAAGCAATTTGGTTAAAGATGCTATTGGAGGAGTTTGGGCATAATCAAGAGCATGTTTCTCTTTTTTGTGACAGTCAAAGCGCCTTGCATCTAGCAAGGAATCCAACATTTTATTCAAGGACAAAGCACATACAAGTTCAATACCATTTCATTCGTGAAAAGGTGGAAGAAGGGACGGTAGATATGCAGAAGATCCATACCAAAGACAACATAGCAGATTTCATGACGAAGGTAATCAACACTGATAAATTTACTTGGTGTCGATCCTCTTGTGGCCTGTCAGAGACGTAAGCAACATGAAGGTACAAGGTAGAAAGAATGGTGTGAAGATATGATTGTTCCAATCAAATCTTCAAGTGGGAGATTGTTGAAAATCAAAGCACATGTTGGGCGGCTAATATAGTCAAATTTAGGCAACCAAATTGTTGAAAAAATAAAAGGATAATTACTAAATTTAATCCCTAAAATTTAGGGTATTTACAAATTAGTCCTTAAGTTTCAACTATAAATACCCTAGCTCATTTAGCTTCAAGACCATCCCAAAACATTCTAGCTTTCTTCCAATACTAGAGAGAATTTAGAGGGTTTCTTGAGAGTTGTTTTCTCCTTTTTTATCAAGAGAGAATTATCATTGTTTTCTCCTTGGTCGATCGAGAGAAGTTGTAATTTCTATTTTTCTCATAGTGCAATTCTCCTACCGTTGCCCGTAGTTTTTACCATATATTATTTAGGGGTTTTCTACGTAAATTTTGTATCTCTTTTATCTTCATTTTTATTTTCTCAAATTATCAGTTGCGATTTTTCTCTATCCGATAGCCGTCTTCCGCAACATTTTATTGTTTCACACAAACTTTTTTATTTGAAAAACATTGTGTGCTATTATAAGTTTCGAAGGTTGGATTTATAGCAAGTGTGAAACAACTTGTTATTATAAGTATATTATTTGAGAGAGATTTTTATTCTTAATTAAGCAAATTGCAGACGGTTCCTATATACAAGAGATTCAAGCAAGAATTACAAGTTCAAATTGTATATTGTAGCAACGTGTTCATAAAACTTATCACATAAAATCCCAATGGCGAAACACAATACTCTTACAATAATATACACAGAAACGAGGAGCTCCGGGACTTGGTACGGACTGTAAAATCCGATCAAGTTTGGCAAGATGAAGAGCAAAGAGCCTCTCCTGATAATCAGCCTTTTGATGACCTTTATTACTAAAAGAAACTGCTGCTGTGGGTTCAATTTGCTCAACACTTGAAACAACGTTGCTGTCGAATAAAAGGACTTCCGTTTGCTGTAAGTTCATAAGCTTTCTAGCTTCAGCCAATGATGGTGCTTGGAAGATAAAAGAGAAAAGAAAGATAAGAAAAACCATGATTAAACGAGTCATTTTACAGGCCTTGCTTAAGAGTTAAGACCAGTGGATCGTGGTTTATACATATATATATGCAAGGCAGTTGGCAACGTGTTGGCTAAGTCAACTACCATGGAATTTATAATGGTAGGCATGCATCGGGTTCACTGCCGGCTTGGTGTTTAGTAACTTTGCACAATGTCCATGAATGAATCTGCGACTACAAACAACGAACAGATGAAGTTCATTTAACTTTTTCTTGGCTTCTGGCATCTACCTTTTAGCTTGCAATTCCAAGCTGTCTATGAAGGCAGAACACCATTTCTTAGCTTTGAAATAGATTACAGAACCTATTTGTTTAATTTGAGATATTAACATGATATTTGCACATATTATTCATGCTTTGAAGTTACGTATATTTGGCATGAGTTTAATCAATATATCTGCAGGCTAAGGTTTTGACTAATTATGATTGGCTGATGAACTTTGCGTTCAAATCGGTATAGGCATTTTAAATCAAAGAATAAAAGTGAAGCAGCATAAACTATCCTGTAAAGGACAAATTCCTAGCATGGAGAGTCATTAATCAATTTGCTTCCTATTAATTGAATGAGATTATATATTTAGTCAACTATTTTTTCAATTAAAATATTTGAGTTGTTATCATGAAGATGATGGTATGGCATATAATTATGTGTATTACTATATTGATTTGATGTAAGTTAATTATATATAATGTTTGTTATCATAGATAATGCTTTAACAATGATTTGACAGATTCTGCATAATGTTGTCACAGTAACAGTTTGGCAGGTTTTATCTCAATTCTGAATTTTTTTTATCGAGATAGTTTTTATTTGAAGTTAGTAAATCGAAAAAGAAAGCAATAGATAACTATAAAATAAACTATGTTTAAAAGATAAAATTTTGAATTATTATTATTATTATTATTATTGTAAAAGGGTACTTTGTATTAGAATAAATGCAAAGTACACCACCTCATGAACCTCATTAAAAAACCTTCCTAGCCCTAATTGTAAGAAAAAGAGTGAACCAAGAGGTGGAAAAGAATAAAATCTAGTATAACACAGAGTAACAAACCATTCGCAACCCAAACCACACCAAAACTCACACAAACGTCCATACCTACTGAATGTGTTACATAAGACCTTGACATTCAACAACACTCAACCCAACACATTATAACCAACAATAACATCCTAAAAGACCCTTTGGAAGTAAAATCAGCGGATAATCTCAAAGAATACAACCCTGGACTTCACATAGTCCCAGGCAGTCCTGCACCAACCTCAAAAACAAATCTCGTACAACCTCAAATTGACTGTGTCACTCCTTTTCAACTAACACAACCCACATTTTCTTCAAATCAGAATCATATAGCAAACTACCAGATAATTCAGAGGAATTTATATCTGATTTCAACAATTTTAATCTCTTCAATGCTCGATCTCTTTTTATTTTCTCAGCTTTCGAAAGAACTTTGTCTTAAATATCCAGTAGCGAGCCAAATTTATTATGTTTCCTATTAAACCTATTGATCGACACCTTCTCAGAACTAGAACTCTCAAGAGGCCTTAGATTGTCGGAATTAGACTTGGAATGTCGAGTATCTACATCTGAATTTGGGACCGAACACCCAAGAATATCCCTGCTTGGCAGCCCATCGAAAGGCTCACTTAGCAAATCCAGCGCATTACCTCCTAATGCTATACCCAATTCCTTGCTTTTCATGTGCGCCATAATATATTTATCAACAACATTGTGATAGCCGCTCCACTGACATAGAGAAGAGTGTGCCCTAGCCCCATACCTCAATATCTTGGAATTAAAAAAACCCATGCTATTATTTAAACCCTTTTTCACTAACCCATCACAAGGCACAAACAGACAAGCATGCACATTGTCTTCTATGGCAACACACAGCTCCAACTCAGCGCCCACGAGCCCACTACAAGATGTCTCTGAAGCATTAGAAGCATCACAACTCTGACACCGTAAAACATGCGTATTAACCCCATAATGTACTGCCTGGGGAATTAAATCTTGAGCCCATAACTCTTCACAACGAGGACCAACACCAGTTTTCTCCGTAATTGGACACCTTGATCCACCAACAATGGTCGAGCCATAGAGAAAATCTCGAAGCTCTTCTTGATCAGTCTCCATATATGAGTTAGCACGAAAAGATTGAGTAGTCATACCAACACAAACCTCCAAATCGAGAGTCTTTTCTGATGAGACCTCGACTATCTCCTCCTCCATAGAAGCCGGAGAGGCAACATCCCAAGCCATCGAAGACGAATCTTTCCAAATAGAATCTGAGCTAAAACAAGGTTCAAACTCAGAAACAAATACTAAAACAATTCTTTCCCCAACTACAAAATCAATTGATTCTTCCACACGAGCTTTACAGTTCGTTGTAATCTGAAATAGAGCCCTATCAAATGATCTGGGATTAAGGGTCCATTCTTCCATGGAGATGAGATCTCCCCATTTCTTTGCAATGTTTCTGAAAGTGGAATGACTCCACACAAACGGAGGTATCCCCCTTCAAGATAGCCATGCTCGACGACTGCAACACTGGAAATTCTCCGACCACACTTTCACTTTGTCAAAGCAATTTTTCAACGCTTCAGACTGGATAAGAAGAGTATGGTCCCTACTCTCTTCATCTTCAAAGATGATTAAAATTATTAAACCACTTAACCTCATGATTTTCGGGCCTGATATACTTTCCTTGTGTATAAAAGCGGCCAGCTCTTTCATTTTCATAAATTTTCTACACCACCCTACCAGACTGTCTCTAAGTGTAACTAGCTCATCCTCGTCGAGAACACCAACAATGGGAGCCTGAGAAAAACAATCCACCACCATTCTGTTCTTAGCCTCAGCCGGATTTGGACCCGAAGACTTCTTTCTCCAGAAAGCTTCTCGAGGTTGAAATCTCGCCATGAAAACTCGAATTTTATTACCTTGAATTCTTATTCTATCAGCACAATTGATGGCTGACGCCAGACAGAATAACGATTATCCTGCAGGCTAGTTCCAACAGATGATTCACAGGAGAAAATTCGCCCAAAAACCAGAGAAAAAAGTCTATAGGGTTTAATAAAATATTATAAAATCAAAACCATCCAAAATCACTCCATAAGTCGGACTGTTATAGCAAAAAATATTGTTTATCAGAATTTTACCAAAAATAGCAAAATCCCGAAAATCACTCTAAATTGAAATTCAAAATAAAATAAGCAATCTGCAAAAAATCCGGCCGAAATCGAATTTAAAGTGACTTCCTAATTGATAATCAAAATATTACCATAAATAGTAAAAAATATCTAAATATAGTAATTCGGAGGGGAAAACGACAGAATTTGAGGTCGAAAAAAGAGCTTTCCGGATTGGGGTCTTATGCGCGATTCTGAGACCCGTAGCCAAAGTTATGGTCAAAAGACTGAAACACACTCAAAACGACCCCAATGAGGAACATATCACAATCAATTCCCGCCTTTGCGCTGATCTACCAACTCATGGTATCTCAACGCCATCAAGGTGCAATCTGACAGCTCAGCATCATCTATCTCGGACCCCCTGCATCAATAGCCTTCCTCACATTCTCCAATCTGGTGAAACGAACAAAACCAAATCTACTACCTCCCTTGTTTCTTTTGTTAGGAATGAAAGAATCGACCACCTCGCCATATTTATCGAATAATATCCAAAGAGATTATGAAAAATAATTCTTTCAAATAACAAAATTCACATCAATAATTTTTTTCAAAATTAAACGAGTCAATCCATAATTCATGATATCACTTGTTAGAAATTTATAAATAGAAAAGAAAATAATGTAAAATCAACATAGAATTAAACATGTACAAGAGATGAGATTTAACTTTGTTCGATCTTACCTACATCTACGAATGAGAGAATAAAAAATCAATTATAAATATAGATATGAGGAAAATACATAAAATTATTTGTATCTCATAACTTGATATATATATATATATATATATATATATATATATATATATATATATATATATATATATATATATATATATATATATATATATATATATCTAAAAATCTGGTGTATTTCACGATATTATCATTATATCTATACAAATCTCATATCTACAATTAAATTAATAAATAATTAGTAATTTTTAGTACTTTAATTATACAATGAGCACCGGAAAGGTTCAAGAAACGAATAGGCGGCTATAACTAGTTGAGAATTATGTTGAGGAAATTGGGTTATTTCCCACACGAACATAGTTATGTCAAGATCAAAACCACCAAAGGTTGCACAGCGGATAAACCCGTCAAACTATTGAATATTGAAACACAATGGAAAAAACCGAATAAAAAACAATAAAGGAGAGAACACACTAAATTTACGAGGTTCGACGAGAATATCGTCTACTCCTCGGGCACCACATCGGATGATAACTTCACTATCAACAAATGTTACAACAAATAGAATTCTTTAGAATTCCCAAAGTGAGAGAATGAAGAAAACAAGAGGAAGAGATAACTTATTTTGGGATGATTTCTAATGAAATACTTAGGCCTATTTATAGTTGAGTTTTAAGGACTAAACTTATAAATAACCTAATATTTTAGGGATCAAACATGAAAAATAAGTTGACCACCTACCAAAGAATTTTCCAATATGTACAAGTTAGCCACCAAATATGAAATTCCCATGTTCAAAGTTTGGCCACCAACCAAGATGAAATTTCCAACTTGCCAACTTAATTTCAAGTAAAATCTAATAAATATCCACCTTGGCTTGAAATTACCAAGCCTACCAAACTTCTTCAACTCCCCAAATTTGTAGTGCCCCTAATTGCGCTCACAAGTGCCACACACCCGAAGGTGTTCATACTTTCAGGATGTTAATCAAGTTCAAACAATGATTGAACTTGATCACTGTTACCACCTTGGTCATCATATCTGTGGATTTTCTGATTTCGCAATTTTTTGAAGTAGAATCTTTCATTCTTCAAAGATCTCCCACACAAAGTGATACCTCACGTCGATATGCTTAGTCCTTGAATGGTAGAATTGATTTTTCTCTAAGTGAATAGCGCTCTGACTGTCACAATAGAGACTAATGTAACTTTGAATAATTCCCAAGTCTTCCATCAACCCGTTAAGCCAAATTGCTTCCTTTACAGCCTCTGAAACTGCCATGTATTATGTCTCTGTAGTAGACAAGGCCACCGTAGATTGCAATATAAACTTCCAACTTACTGGGGCTTTAGCAAGAGTAAACAAATACCAGTAGTTGATCGGTGCTTATCCAAATCACCAGCATAATCGGAATCAACATATCCAACCATACACTGGCCAAGTGCTTCATCATGTTCAAAAACTAAACCAACATCCACGGTTTGTTGGAGATACCGTATAACCCATTTCACAGCTTGTCAATGTCCTTCTCCAGGATCATGCATGTACCTGCTCATAATTCCAACTGCTTGTGAAATGTCAGGACGCATACACACCATTGCATACATCAAGCTCCCAACTGCATTAGCATATGGAACTTTTTCCATATACTCTCGTTCTTCGTTAGTTTTAGGAGATAGTTGAGAACTAAGTTTCAAATGAGAAGCCAGTGGGATACTTACATGTTTAGTATTTTCATTCATGCCAAAACATTGTAATACCTTTATCAGATACTGCTTCTGTGTTAAACAAAGCTTCACTCTCTGTCTATCTATGCTTATCTCCATACCAAGAATCTTCTTGGCCTTACCTAGATCTTTCATCTCAAACTCTTGATTCAACTAAGCCTTTAATGTGTCTATCTCCTTTTGACTCTTCGAAGCGATCAACATATCGTCAACGTACAAGAGAAGATAAATAAAAGATCCATCTTTGAGCTTTTGCAAATACACACAATGATCATATTTGCTTCTAGTGTACTTTTGCCTCCTCATAAAGCTATCAAATCGCTTGTACCACTACCTCAGAGATTGCTTCAATCCATATAGCGATTTGTTCAGCTTACAAACCTATTTCTCACGACCACCATCTTTGTATCCTTCTGGCTGAGTCATAGATCTCCTCTTCTAAATCACCGTGCAAGAAAGCCATCTTTACATCAAGTTGAGCTAGCTCCAAATTCAACTGTACTACTAAGGCCAACAATATTCTAATGGAATAATGCTTCACAGCAGGGGAAAATACTTCATTGTAGTCGATTCCCTCCTTTTGAGCATAACCTTTAGCTACCAACTGTGCCTTGTAGCGAACATCTTTCTTGCTATAAGATCCATCTTTCTTTGTAAATACCCACTTGCATCCAATTGCACTTTTAGCTTTCGGTAATTGTGCCAATTTCCAAGTGTTGTTCTTTTGGAGAGATTGCATTTCTTCATCCATGGCACTTTTCCACTTATCACTTTTCAAGCTTTGTATTGCTTCTTGGTAAGTGATAGGGATATCATCATCAACAATTGAAAGAGCATAGGCCACCATATCAACAAATCGAGCAGGTCTACGAATTTCTCTCCTTGGCCTTGTAACTGCAAGTGGTTTTGGTGTCTCCAATGGTCCTTGGGTTTGAACCTCTTCATCTTATGATTCTTCTGTTGGAGTTGAAGAATCAACTGCATCAACTTCTGGGATCATCGTCTGCTGAAACTCCACCTGTTTTGGAGTATGCTCCACCTGCTGTGGAGTACTACTTGTCTGGACAGCTTCATTTGTTACCTTCTTTACTAGGGCAGATTCATCAAAGGTAACATCTCTGCTACAAATTATCTTCTTGGTGTCTAAACACCAAAGTCAGAATCTCTTCACTCCATGGATGATTCCCATAAAGAGAGCCTTCTTTTCTCTCGGATCAAGCTTGGATTCTTTTATATGATAATAATCAGTGGATCCAAATACATGTAAGGAATCATAATCAACAGAGGTTTTCCAGACCATACCTCCAATGATTGATGAGATAACCAGCATATGTCACAGCCTCAACCCAAAATGCCTTGCCTAACCCATCATTAGACAACATACATCTAACTTTCTCCAATAATGTTCGATTCATACGCTCTGCCACCCAATTCTGTTGCGGTGTATTTCTAACAGTGAAGTGTCGAACAATACCATACTCATGGCAAACGTCAAAGAATGGGTCACTTTTATATTCCCCTCCATTGTCCGTCCTAAGACGTTTGATCTTTCTACCAGTATGGTTTTCGATCATATTTTTCCATTTAAGGAAAATTCGAAGCACTTCATCTTTATACTTCATCGGATACACCCAAACTCTTCTGGAAAAGTCATCTACAAATGTTACAAAATAATGATTTCCTCCCAAAGACGATGTCTTTGAAGGACCCCATACATCTGAGTGAATATAATCCACAATACCTTTTGTATTATGTATAGTGGTGTCAAACTTCACTCTCTTCTGTTTTCCCAGAACACAATGCTCACAAAAGTTCAATTTACAAGCCTTTGCACCTTTCAACAATTTTTTCTTTGCTATAATTTGCAAGGATTTCTCTCCAGCATGTCCCAACCGTATATGCCACAACTGGGTTGCGTCTAAATCATCACCTCCGGAAGTTGCTGCAACTGCTCAAATAATTGTACTACCTTGGTAGTAATACAAATTATTTTTTCTGATGCCCTTCATCATCACAAGTGCGCCATATGTGACTTTTAAAACTCCATCTCTCATAGTGACTACTGAGCCTTTGGATTCCAAGGCTCCCAACGAGATG
Organism: Hibiscus syriacus; assembly: GCF_006381635.1. Classification (NCBI taxonomy): domain Eukaryota; kingdom Viridiplantae; phylum Streptophyta; class Magnoliopsida; order Malvales; family Malvaceae; genus Hibiscus; species Hibiscus syriacus. The sequence continues at coordinate 2,000,619 of NW_024062752.1, read as the reverse complement.
AGATTTTTCTTCAAACTGGGTACGTATCGGACATCAGTCAGAACTCTGGTTGATCCATCTTGATTCTTCAATCGAATTGAACCTATCCCAACAGTTTTACAGGCATTGTCATTGCCCATATAAACAACTCTTGCATTTAGTTCTACTAAATCGGAGAACCACTCCCGATTAGGAGACATATGATAGGTACAACCCGAATCTAATATCCATTCATCTGAATGGAATGTTGTTGATGAAGCAACCAATGATATGTCATAGTCATTTGCATCATGCTCTGCAACACATGCATCTGGAGCAGCTTTTCCTTTCTTCTTCAGCTTCGGACAATCTTTCTTCCAATAACCTTTCTTATGACAAAAGGCACATTCATCTTTTCCCAGTCTGGACTTCGACTTTGATCTCCCTCTCCACTTTGGCTTTTGACTTTTTGAGCGACATCTTGCCACCATGGCCTCCACTGCTTCGTACTTGCTATCCTTCTTGGTTTTCTTCCTGAGCTCATAACTATACAAAGTAGCAGTTACATCTTTAAGGGTAACATTATCCTTACCATGAAGTAACATTGTCTCAAGGTGCTCAAATTCATCTGGAAGAGATGACAACAACAACAAGGCCAAATCTTCATCTTTGAAGGTTTCATCCATGCCCAATAAGTCTGCCACTAGCTCATTGAACGCAGTGATGTGTTCATTCATACTGGTGCCTGGTTGATAATCAAATCTGAACAATCTTTTCTTCATGTGGAGACCATTCTGAGAGCTTTTCTTTAGGAATTTTCCCTCCAATGCTTTCCACATCTTACTTATAGAAGTCTCGTTCTTGTGACCATACTTCTGCTCCCTGAAAAGACAAGATCGAATCGTGCTGCACGCCAAACGATTGATTGTTCCCCATTCTTTCTCCTCCATATATTCGGGCTTTTCTTCCTCAATGGCGATGTCTAGACCTTGTTAGAATAAAGTGTCTAACACCTCGCCTTGCCACATGCCAAAATGACCGGATCCATCGAACAACTCCACCTAGAAATTTGCATTTGACATCATCCTCCTCACTGGTCCGGATGAAGAGCTTGATGTCTCAACTGATCCGTATTTTGTATTTTTAATTCCAACGAACAATATTCAATAGCACGAACTGTATCTTTTCAGCAACGGAACCACCAGAATAACCTCAACCGAAGCTTTGATGCCAATTATTGGGGAAATTGGGTTATTTCCCACATGAACGTAGTTGTGTCAAGATCAAAACCACCAAAGGTTGCACAGTGGATAAACCTGTCAAACTATTGAATATTGAAACACAATGAAAAAAACTGAATAAAAAATAATAAAGGAGAGAACACATCAAATTTACGAGGTTCGACGAGAATATCGTCTACTCCTCGGGCACCACACCGGATGATAACTTCACTATCAACAAATATTACAACAAATGGAATTCTTTAGAATTCCCAAAGTGAGAGAATGAAGAAAACAAGAGGAAGAGAGAACTTGTTTTGGGATGATTTCTAATGAAATACTTAGACCTATTTATAGTTGAGTTTTAAGGATTAAACTTATAAATAACCTAATATTTTAGGGATTAAACATGAAAAATAAGTTGGCTACCTATCAAAGAATTTTCCAATGTGTACAAGTTAGCCACCAAATATGAAATTCACATGTTCAAAGTTTGGCCACCAACCAAGATTAAATTTCCAACTTGCCAACTTAATTTCAAGTCAAATCTAACAAATTACCCAACTCAATTTTCAATGAGGCTCCGCTACATTACATACACTTCTTATCAAAGAACTTTTCAGGGTTTTCAAATATGTATGTATATCGTCTTAGCCAGTTAAAAGTGACCCTCACGTCTCTCTTTCCTGCAATGTCTTATAGCCAACCAAATTCCACACTAAAAGTTCATGCATGTAATCCTACTTCAGCAAGCTGAGGAAAAGTATGATTCCCATATATATAGAGAAAAGATTCTATAGTAATGGAATAAAGTTGACGGAATTAGGTGGACTGTATGTAATGCACGATCCCTCTGTGGCAAAATAAAAGTGCGCCCAACTCAGCATAGAACCGACCACTTTAGGGACAATAAGTGATGTTTGTCTACTGAATATATTGCATCAAAAAGGTTCTCTTTCTCAAGACTTATAGCAGCCGGTTCAAAGCATCATTTTCCACGTATCTTACCTTATTTGGAATCTCAAAGCCTATTCTAATTGACTTGAAAATGTATATGCTTCTTTGTTTTTCTTCAGTTATAACAGTTTTATATGCAACTTAATTGGTTAAAACAGTGTCTCTACACTGAATAATGTAGAAAATGTTAGGTCTTTTAATCCCGGACGTCTACAGACAACTTAGTTTCAGATCTTCTGTAGATCATTGAACTGTGGAAGTAAAAGCTTTGTTCTAGAAAGTAAAGTAGGAAAAATAGCAAACTTCAACTATTAGCACCAGGAAAAAAGTAGAAGGAAATTGTGTTTGACCCTTAAATGGTTGATTTCTAAAGTGTCAATCAGACCTCAGAGGGGAAGAATTATGTTGGCCACCTGGTGATAAGTGTATGGACATTACATGAAGTTACTTAAAACACATGCAAGCTGGCTTACGGTATAGTAAATTTGTACCTAACCCAATTTCCATGAATCAAGGACAAGAATCCATGCAGGAAATTACCAGAATATCCTTTGATTCATGGCAAACACGGGTCCCCCGATTCTTATATATACCTTAGAATCCAACTAATTTGTCACGCAACAAGCCCTCACTTCAACAACAGGCAGGGAGAAGATACATTCAATAAAATGGCTCGTTCAAGCATTGTTTTGCTTATCGTTATTGTCGCTCTGATCTTCCATCCGACATGTTTTGAAGCTAGAAAGCTTCTGAACTTTGAGATGGAACAAGTTCCTTCATTTAAGGGCCATTTTTCCGGTGGTGATGAAAAAGGGCAGGCAATGGCTAATAATGAGAGGCTGTTCGCCATTCATCTAGCCAAAATTGATAGAATATTGCAGTCTACCCCAAGTCCTGGAGGCGGTCACCACTAAAATGGCATTAATGTCCCATTGTCATCCCCCCTATACTATATCAAACAGTCAGGGTTATGATTCTATGCTTGCATTTTAACAGTACAGATTGTATTCCTTTCTATTTGATTTTATTGAGTTTTTGTTTGTAATTTGGTTATGGAGGATTAATTTATTAATATATGTATTCAATGTAGTTTGCTATGAATAAGAAATAAAATTCTTGATCATATACATGTTTCAAATTGCTCATCTCCATTTATAGCTTTCATTCTCTTGATACTCTATTGTTATTAGATTCTAAGATGGACTAATTTATTACAAGAATTTTAAGGGGTGAACATAGGAAATTATATAGGGTGTGAACTTAGGAATTTATATTAAAAATTTATTAGGAATTTATATTAAAAATTTAAAAGTGTGAAACTATAAAATGTTAGGGGTACGGAATTATATTATCAATAAAAAATAAAAAATAATAATTTGAAATTTCCGTGCCACTCTCTCATATTGCTAGTAGTAAGTTGACTATTGCTGGGGGCTTACTTTAATGGCAGATTCTCATTGGTCAGCAATACTAGAATTCTAAACTTTTTATCCTCCAACAATTCCACAAAATTCTTCATGTTTATCATCATCATCATCAAAAACTTGGGTAGTAGAGTCATCTTCAGGTACTGTGTATCTGAAAATGGCCTACTCACGCAACCGACAGTGCTTTCAATAATATGCCTTCCATGTTTATACGATACATTGAATCCAGAAATCCCTTCAAAAGATAGCAGATATGAGGTGCAAATCAGAAACTAAATTGAATTATTGTAATTTAAATTACTAGAATTGAAAAATGAATTATTGAAATTTGAATTATGGAAAATGAATTATATTTCTGAAAAACGTTTTTTGAAAAATGTTTTCCGTAAAATAAATTACATTTTTCTAAAAAACATCTGGAAAACGTTTTATATTGTTTGGAAGAGTTTTTTAAAAATTATTTATTACAAATATTAAATATAATAAATAATATTATTTATCATAAAACTTAATATTATTATTTTAAAATATTAAAATAATTTATTTATTATTAAATATTATTTTTATAATTTTATTAATAAAAATATTAATTTTTGTATATTTTAGTGAAATAAAATATTATAAAAATTATTTATTAAAGTAATAGTGTTATATTATATTTTAAAAATATTAATTAGTATATTTTAAATATATTTATTAAAATATTATTTAAATATATAAATAATATTATTCATTATTAAATATATAAATTTTTTATATATTATTAAAATAAAAATATAATATCTTATATTATTATCATATAATTGATTATTTTATATAATATTAAAAATATTATATTATATTATTATAAATATTAATAAATAAATAAATAAATAATATTTTGATGAAAATGATATTAAAATATTTTATTAATATTAAATTCATAAAATAAAATTATTTTGAGTATTTATTCGTTGAAGTGAAAAGTTTGAAAAATGACTTACGGAAAATGAATCCGTAAGTCATTTTACAGAAAACGCAAAGGAAATTCTGTTACTAGAAAAATGAATTATATTCCGAAAAATCAATTACGTGAAATAAATACGGAAAATATTTTCCGAAAAACGAATTACGACAAACAAATACACCCTAAAAGTCTCCATTATGATGACCTCCAGTATCCCCATTTTATACCTAGTACTGCTTTTGAAGAAAGTCTAACTAGCTCCCATGTCAATGGAAAAAGTATGCAAATATATGCAAATATAGTACTGCTGGCTTTTTCAGTTCAAATGTACCTACCCAGTGTCTCAAGAGGTTTTTACATGGGGATGTCTCAGGAAAGGCGGGTTAATATACGGCTAATATACAGCATTACCGGATACATTAAAATGTATTTAATAAATTCGGTTTAGCGGTACCTATTATGTTGACAACTAATAATGTTTTAGGTAGAAAATATGAAAAACTATTAAAAAATTTGGTAACCGGTAAACTTTGGTTATCGGTAAGTATCTATCCTTTTTATAAAAGTGTCCATACGTTTAACATATCAAGTAAATTTTACCGGTTTTGTCATAATGAATCTGGTTTTGTCATATTTTTACTTGTTATATTGTAAATTATCTATCCTTTTTATAAAAGTGTCCATACTTATTTCACTGTGAAAATATATTTATTATTATCTTTAGTTAATATTGTTAAATTTAAAATCTAAATAATATTTTATAAAATATCAAAACAATCAAATAATTTTTGTGTAAATGAAATTATTAAATTAATATTGTAGGTGGAAAACATGAAACACTATTAAAAAATTTGAAACATAAATTACATAACTTTCAAAAAAGTATATATCATTTTTATAAAAGTGTCCATACTTATTTCACTGTTGAAAACATATTTATTATTATATTTGGTTAATATTGTTAAATTTAAATGCTAAATAATATTTTATAAAATATCAAAACAATCAAATAAAATTTTGTGTAAATTAAATTATTAAATTAATATTGTAGGTGGAAAACATGAAACACTATTAAATAAATTGAAACATAAATTACATAACTTTAAAAGCAGTTTTAAATCCTAAAAAGTGTCGATACTTTTAAAAATATATCGATCCAAAACGATATACCAGGTAAAAATATGATAAAACCGGTAACAAAATGATAAAACCGGTAAATTTAAAAGTGTCGATACGTTATATAAGGATCGACACTTTGTGAATTTAAAAGAGAAGCAGTTATAGCGCCTATAATGTGTCGATACTTTAAAAAAAATATCGATCCACAACGATATAACAGGTAAAAATATGATAAAACCGGTATCAAAATGATAAAAACGGTAAAATGATACCGGATATATTGAAAGTGTCGATACTTTCGTAAGTACGTGTAATAAATTATCGACACTTTCAAAGAAATAGGTAATTATCCTTTCGAAAGTATCGACACCTGACATAAAAGTATCGACACTTTTGTATTTGTATCGATTAAATATAAATAACATATCCGATGAAAATATAAGCTAAATATCCTCTGAAAATAGATAGAACGGACGAGTTTTTGAAATCGAAGAGTAATTGTTGCTGCATTTCAGAAGGCGTTTCTAAAGCGAAGTTGTTTGTTTGTTGCTGCAGTCGAATCGAAAAGTATGTTATCGAAACCCTAATTTTTTATTATTACAGTAATCGCGATAGGGTTTTTTATGTGTTGTTTGGGGTTTTGGAGTAAGGAAGCATTTGGGACCGATTGCAGGTAGAAATAGATATTCAAGGAAAAATATAAATGTCGATACTTTTATTAAATATTATAGGTAGAAAATGATATTATAGGTTGTATAAATGTGCCGACACATTTTGGTGTGGCCATTCAAATTCTTTTGAAGAAAACCGCTTTACCACAAGAGTAGTTATCTATATTTGTATATTGAAAAGTGTATGTAACAAATAATTTGATTTGCGTAAACTGATATATGAAGGAAAAATGGAGTCAATGGGTTGGAAATTGTTGGTGGAGCAGATGACTTTGAAATTGAGGCCGAGACTCGAAGCAACCAAAGGGTGGATATATGTACTTCTAGTAAGTATCAATGTCTTTTTGTTATTATTGTTGAAATGGTAATTGGATTAAAGTATCGATAAACTTTAAATTGATTACAAATTTTAAATGTTAACAGTATGGCCGAATGCAAAAGGATGAAGGGAGATGGCACACAGAGCGGTTCGGTATGTAAAATGAAATTGACATTGAGTAGTATTAGTATTTAGTGTTAATGTATTGATTAAGAAACGTTTATGTTTAATATTAGGTGAAAAAAGATGTGAGGTCCAAATGGAATTCAATGAGTGATGCTGAAAAGGAACCTTACATCACACAGTCAAGGAATGATAGTAAAGAATACAAAGAACGGAGGAAAGCACATGAAAATAAGGTATTCATTAAACTTGTAAATACGTTGATACAAAATATATAAGAACTATAACATTATATATTGTTAAAAAATGTAGGAAGTGTCGACAAGATGCAGCATTAAAAGGGTGAATTTATTAATTAAACACCTTAAGGAGAAGGGTCAGTTGAATGTGCTGGGAGAAATAGGTTTTGGATCGTTGATCGGAGTAAGGGATCGACCTATTCGGAGGGAATTGTGTCGATCCTTGATGGCACAATTTAACGTCAGTCAATGTATGGCTAAGTATGGTGATTATTCATTCCCTCTGGGGGTATCGACTGCTGCAGCCGTATTGGGGGTACAAAACAAAGGCAAAAGTGTTATAGAAGTCTGTAGGAGTAAGAACTGGAAAGCACTTGCCTCCAAATATGGTTGAATCATAAGGTGACATATACTGAAGTTGAAGAGGATATCAAAAGTGGATATTACTTGGGGATGAGCTGAAGGCCCGAGTTCTATTGTACCTTGTCGGTATATTTCTTTGTCCAACGGGTGATACGTCAACGAACAAGGAATATATGAAGCTCATTTGCGATGAAGGCTTGAAGGGTGAATTCAATTGGGCTGAATATATCCATTCGAGATTGATTGAATCAATTATCACCTTTAAAAAGGGCAGCCAGAGATACCTCAAAGGGTGCATAGCAATCTTAGAGGTAATGAGTTGAATCACTTTTTTGTGTTTTTATATAAAAATTCTAATTTTATTATAAATGCAGGTTGCACTGTTCGATTTTTGGTCGGGCTGTGAGGCAGTGCCGGCTTATGAAAGAACCGGAGTGGCACGCATCCGTGCATGGGGGAAGGAAGAGGTGGTTAGAGTGATGGTGAAGTTGAAGTTGGATAGAGGGAAGAAGCAAGAAATGGTAATAAATGTAATTAAATAATATTAAGAATATAATCAATGTCTTAATATTGTAATTTAATTTTTTGAAGGTTATTGGCAAGGATAGAGGAGGCAGTGGAGGCAGAGGAGAAGAAAGGAGGGATGGTTGTATTGGGGGATGAAGGTGAGTGGGACGACGGTGAAGCAAAACAGAGTAACTTCGACATTTTGATGTCTGAATTGGCTGATATCAAAAAAATCCAATTTGAAATCATGCAAAGACAATCAAGAGTCGAAGAGAAACTTGATCAAGTCGTAGAGAAACTCGAGAGGCATAAGGGGTAGTGGAAGGAAAATAGATGGAGTGGTGAAAGAAGTAGAGGTGTTGAGGGGTGAAGTGGTGAAAGAAGTTTCGGTGTTAAGGGGTGATATTAAGATGGTGACGGGAGAAAAATTTGAGGGAGTGGTGAAGGAGGTTGTTGATTTGAGGAGTGAACTTACGGGGGTGAAGGGGGTGGTTGATAAATACTCGGATGAAGGAGCTCAATTGAAGGGTGAAATAAAGATATGAAGAGCTATGTAGAAAAAAAGTACGATGAACTGAAAAATATGAAGAAGAAAGAGGGAGGAGGAAGAAGAAGAGATGGAAGAAATGAGGAGGAAGGAAGTCGATGTCATTTATACACCGGAGAGTGTTATAGCAGCAGTTTTGGATTCGGAATGTCCTGCACCCCAGAAGAAGAAGCAGAAGGTAAGTTTAATAAAAGAATACTTAATTTGATTTTTTTATGTTGTTGTGACAAAAATTTGTATGCAAAATTGTAGGTTGAAAAAGCGGACATTCCAACCGGAATTGATGACATCGAAGCTGCAATTTGTGATTATTTATGGAATAGCGAGTTAGAATCGGGGTAAGTGAAATATATTGTTTTGTGAGTGATATTTAAATATTTCATGACAAGATATTAATCCTAATGATTCATACAGATATTCTGTAATATCAATGGGAAATCAATTCGCTACTGTATACGACGTTGCAACGTTGAAGCCTACGGAATGGGTTGGCGGTGTGGTAAGTAGAAAGTAGAAAATAAATAAAACTTATTGAATATGTTCTGATTGTGTAATTAATTTTGTTAGGTTATCGATTTGCTCGCCTGGACCATATGCTACGATTCTCAAAAGTCACACCGGAGGATTGGCTACCTTCCATACCTCTTAGTGGTGAGTTAATTAATAAATATTGAAAAGTAGTGTTATAGACGGTAAATTAATAATGTTTGTTGCGTAATTACAGCAACAGGCGTTGGAAGGCAACAACAAAGAAAGTGTTGAGGGTATTTCTACCTTCTGGGGTGTCATATTGGATAACTATGTGAAATTCACCGACTGTGAGAAGGTAAGACACCATACCAATTGCAAATGATGTTTTCGGATATAGAATGTTGAATTTTGTCAAATTGGGTGTGAAATTTGTTGCAGATAATGATCACAATAAACTACCATAATTCACATTGGTATCTGTTGGTGTTGGATATGGTAGATCATGTTGTAACAATATATGATAATATGTTTACAACTGAAGCAGCTAAACAGAGAGTGAAGGATGCTAAGAGATTGGTATGTATGTATGTATGAAAGGACATTATGTAAATTATAATGCATAATTTTTTGGTGCATAACTTCTTCTATTTTAATGCAGATTAAAATATTAGATTCTTATAATAAGAAACGCATTTGGGTTGAGTCATGTGGATCTCTAGGAAAGTATCCCTTGAAAAATTTCAAATTTGTGGAGCATAAGAAGAATAAGCAATTGAATGGGTATGAGATGTTATCACAAATAGAAAGCTTAATTTATGCAGTATTCATCATATTGACATGTGTGGTTTTCAAATTTTGTAACAGATATGATTGCGGCATGTATGTGATGATGTGGATGGAATCGATCGGTTCTACAGGGGCAACTGGTGATCTTGTAAGTGGATAGAAAAAATTGTTTGTGGTAAAATTGTTAAAAGTCGTAGATTGAATGCTGTTAAAAATTAAAAATTCTAAATAATATTTTATAAAATATAAAAACAATCAAATAATTTTTATAAAATATATTAACAATCAAATAATTTTTTGTGCAAATGAAATTATTAAATCAATATTGTAGGTGGAAAACATGAAACACTGTTAAAAAAATTGAAACATAAATTACATAAGTTTTAAAAAAAGTATCGATCCTTTTTATAAAAAGTATGGACACTTTCAATATAATAGGTAAACATATGATGTAATAGGTAGCCCTTATATAATGTAATAGGTATCGTTTATATAATGTAATAGGTATCTATCTCGCATGTGAGTACTTTATTCCAACCATGTGACAAGTGTGACAACTCCATCAACTCACAACTCAGCTTTGAACTCAATCAATATTGTCTTTTAGCTTGATGGTTCATAAAGCATGTTACTTGAACAGTATGAATCAATTATGCAATTTTCATGTTCAATTTAACACTGCATTTCAAATTCATTTCATATGTAATTGGAGTTTGAATTTAAATTTCAATTTGAGTTTGAATTTCATATATATTTCGGCTCCACTATAATATTAGCCCAAGCCAATATGCATGTTATCATTGATTATTCCTAATTTCCATTGTTTTTTTTTCCAACGTATAAACGCGAGGGAAATCCCGACCATTTTTTTTTTGGTCAACTTTAAAGCGTCAGAAACGTTTCGGGCGTATGATCTGGGTGGTATACAAAAATGTAACAAATAGCAACTAAAATCATAAGTTGAGTACCACCCAAATCATAAGTCTGAAATACTTCCGATGCTCATCAAAATCCAAAGCTCATATGGTGCCAAGCAAAAGGAAATCAAAATCCAAATCTCATATGATGCCAAGCAATAGGTAGTGGTTATATTGTAAGTGTCTATCCTTTTATAAAAGTGTCCATACTTTTTTCACTGTGGAAAACATTATTTAAGGTTATCTTTTGAGTGAGTTTTTAAGATATTAATTTAGTAATTATAGGCGTCTAATGATTTATTTTTTACGTTACGGTATATATTATTATTAAATTAAAAATTCTAAATAATATTTTATAAAATATCAAAACAATCAAATAATTTTTTGTGCAAATGAAATTATTAAATCAATATTGTAGGTGGAAAACATGAAACACTGTTAAAGTATCGATCCTTTTTATAAAAAGTATGGACACTTTCAATATAATATAATGTAATAGGTAAATTTGCAATGCTATCGGTATAAATATACCGGTTTACTTATAAAATAGGTAAATATAAGCGCTACCTATTACATTATATAAGCTCTACCTAGTATGTTATTGTACTTTATAATATTTCCGGTTAAATAATATAACATAACCGGTCTAAATTTTAACCGGTCACTTGTTTAACCGGTCACGCCGTATATTAGCCGTTTTTTAGGCGCCGCACCACAGAACGACCCTTTAAAACCACTATAAGGCTAAGGGTAGGAATAGATCAAGGGCATTCACCCTGGAATTTTTAGATTTTTATATAGTTTAATTATTTTTTTATATTTTCAATTGATAATATGATGCCGTCTTTTAAAATCTTATAATTCATCTTTCTTACATAAAATTTTACGTCCGTTTCTAATTAAAGGGTAGAAGAGAGAGTCTAAATTCCTTCTCCAACAAGCCATATCGGTTTTACATATTGATATTTAGTACCGATGACAGATTGAGAATCATATGTAAGTTAGTAGGATAAATAAATACGATTGTATAATAGTAGATTTGCCTTTGATATATTATACGAATATGTCAGATATCATGTCAAATAACTATAATTAATAAAAAGATATGAATCTTTAAAGGCTTAATCATCGAAAGAATTCCCCATGAACTTCTATAGGCAGACGAGGTAATGCAGTTGTGGCTTACGAAGGAATTTCTCCATAGATATAATACTTGTTCTCTTTTTTTTTTCCATTTTCTCTTCGTCGGTTATTTTATTAGTGATGAGAGATAAATAATTTTTGATTTTTTTAAAATTAATCCATAAAATTAAAAGATCAATAATCAAATTAACATCTTGTAACTTAAAAATAATAATTTTTAGACGTGACTCACTACGTAGCAATACACCGATAAGTAATTGCTCTATTATCAGTTTTTAAAAAAATACAAAATAATAATAATAATAATTCAAATCAAATCGTGGTTCATGTTCCTTGTTTTTAAAACAATGACGTACATAAACGTGTAGGACAGAGCCTGCATCTGATAATTCATAATTTCCTACATCAGACTCTTAATTCAACCCAGATATTATTCACAGCTTATCTTAAGCCAAATGCTTTCTATTTCATGGCAGTTGAAACCCTAATCATGACAAAGGGACAATAATCAGGCAACAACTCTTGTAGCACTTCTTTCATGGACCCTTTGATTCTGAAATATTATATTGGGTATGATAACCTACTTCCTGTTACTTGTCCCAATTTCATATAATCTTTTAACAAAAACCCAATCCTCCAAATCACTTGGACCATCAAATTTAATTTCTGCAAAGGATGATAATATTGATGTGTCCCCCAATTCAATGCTTCCACGCTATTGATGCCACAACTGTCCAATTTTGAAGTCCTTTTCCACATAATCTTATGTGGTTCCATTTCATTTCCACATTTAAAACTTTGAATCGGAGTGTATTATTGTTTTCTTTTATCTAAAGCCAAAGCTTCCCCACTGTCGGGTGATACATACCAATCAAACCATATACATATCTGTATCATATTTAGTCTAATTATATTATTCGTTAGATTTTGTATTGCATCTTTGTTGTATTACTTAGGGTAAATTACTTATTTGATCACTCATCTATTACTTAATTTCTGTTTTGGTCACATAATTATTATTTTTATTTATACTTAACGTTATATTTTAATTTTATTTATATCACCCACCGTTAAAAAATAGTTAACAGTAATGCTATCATAACATTTTTTAATTACTTTTCAATTTTAACGTGAAATTGTCTTATGATGACACATTAACATTACCGTTGATTTTTTAACGAGTGATCAAAACATAATGTCAAATATAAATTTTTAAAAAAAATAATAGATGAGTGATAGAAAAAAAAACTAAATAATATACGGGTCACCAGATAGGTAGTTTACTCTGTTACCTATATAATATGAACTTTATTTGTCACAATCCGATTAGAACCATCTTAAACATGAGATTAAATTAGAATTATTTTCTTAGAACTCTACAAGACTTACAAGCCAGGTCTTGGTCAAAAGTTTATCTAGATTCATTACATATATATACATACAAACAGTAGGACATCTTTAACAAAAAATAAAAAATACAGAGGTACAAGATAAAGGTGTTTTTATCGAAAAATTACCGGTGATCGATATATTTATTAATCTAATATCGGTCAGATTATATTTTTCGATCTAACACCCGTAGCAATAAAGCGAGCCCCCTGATCCACGCTATAGCTGTTTATCTGACACGCGGGGTATAACGCGGTACAGGGGGCGCTATACTTTTAATTACCCCCACCGTCCCTATAAATACCCCTCCTCTATTACTTTCATCACACCATATTCTCTCAAATTATTTCAAATACTTTCTCTATTTAAGGTATATTTTATAATATTTTTAATATTATGTATTTAATTTATTTAAGCATTTTACTTTATTTAATATTTTACTAATATAATTTTTTTACAGATATATAATAGAAGGCGGTTTACTTCGCTTGGATGAAAATCATATATCTCGACACTTTGTTGATATGGTAACATTTTAACGTTTTAATTTAATTTAAATTATTTATAATAATTTGTTGATTTATTTAATGCATGATTATTAGATTAAGAATTAATTTGTGTAATTATTTGATTTTAGGAGAATGATCGTGTATTAGATCCTTTTATTAGGAATCTTAAGTTAGTGATACCTAGCTATGTCTTGTCGTATTTAGTAGAGGCTGGATTTGGTTACATAGGTAGATATCAGGGTCACTGTAAGATAGAACCAGACCTTATTTCTGCCTTAGTAGAGCGGTGGAGGCCGGAGACCCACACATTCCATCTTCCGTGCGGAGAGTGCACGATTACACTTGAGGATGTTACTATGCACCTAGGGCTTCCGGTGGATGGAGATGTGATATCAGGGATCTCGCAGGGTTCCTGGACTACTTTGTGCCAGGATAATATAGGATGTGTCCCGAAAAGTTTTATCGGAGGTAGGATACCGTTAAATTGGTTAGATGCCAATTTTCGGGAGTTGAGCGCAGACGCCTCTAAGGATGAAGTTAAGATGTATGCACGGGCATGCATACTGCAGTTGATAGGAGGGTTGATGATGCCGGATAAATCGTGCAACCTAGTTCACTGACTACAGGCGTAATGCTATCAGCAGATGTCTCCTGCTGCTGTAGTCTTGGGCATGGTATCGATTCCCCTTTTTATGTCCCGTTGTGAAGAACTCATTCGTATTTCCACTACTTCTGAGGTATATAAAACTGATTTTGTATATTAATAATTTTATACAACGTATAATAATTTTTTTCCTTGAATAGGTGGTCTACTGATAGGAAAAATCATCAGGAGCTACCTGATGAAATAGAAAAAATTAGGGTGCTAATCGATCAGAAGGCTGGCACACAGGTATGAATTTTAATGTTTAAAAATCGATTTTAGATTATAGTTATATAATTAGATTATTATTTTGATAAAAAATTATATAATATTTGTTTTAGTTTGAATGGGTGACATATTGTACTGATGATGTGAGGGTGGTGATCCCACTTGAGTTGAGGGGACCATCAGATGTTTGGATGGCGATAGTCCCTCTGATCTGTTATGCGATTGTCGATGGCACTCTACTGATCGCGTGCTCCGACAGTTTGGTTGTTTTCAACCAATTTCGAAAACACCTCGCAATATGGACGATTTGCATAGCTTAGATAGACGCGACAAGACAGATACAGATTGGCTGGTGAGGCATCATGAGTGGGCAGTGTTGTGGGATGATCGACATCGGTGCCTTCCCCGTAGAGAACCCATTTTACTTGACCTCTTGTGTGTTACTGAAGGTTATTATGAGTGGTTCAACAATAATAGGAAACCGTTTCTGCTTCCCGAGGATGCACGAGGGCAGACCTTTCCACGACGTCGACAGAGACATTCACCGACACAGCACCATCGTCCCCCAACTCGTGGACAGAGAGCAGATGCTTCCGGTTCATCCTCAGCTGTACCAGCAAGACATTCACAGTAGCCACCACAGCCATTTATGATGCCGCAGCCATATATGATGTCGCCGCCTTTTCATTACCAGATGTCGCCGCCGCCTTCACCTAGTTTTATGACCCCCGCCATCGCCACCGTCACAGATGACCCCTCCTGGAGGCTATTATGGGTCTATGTTTGTAGATCCGACTTTAGGTTCATATACTGGATATCTGGCGGGTTCATCCTCATCACTCATGGCCGCAGCACAGACACCTCCTGTACAGTTTTTACACTCAGCGATGTCTGGGTTTTATGAGTTTTCCCAGTTTTCGCTGGCCGGTGGGATAGTCAGTCATACACCTCTAGGGTTCTTATTCTACGGAGGTGCTTCATCGTCATCGGCTCCTCATCAACCAAATGTACCTGCTCAAGACAACGATGACGAAGACGACGACGACGACAATGATTATGACAGCGAGGAGTCAAAACCAGTGATACGAAGAAATCCTCCTCGAGACCGACAACCATCTCCCTGCGGAACACATTCGTGACGCATGCATCGATAGATTTTTTTTATTATATTTGTATTTACTTTATTTTTTTTAATTGTAATTTTTTATTATTTCTCATTTAATACTTACTTTATTTTGTTAAATTTGTTGGACTTTTTTTTAATGTATTTCAGTTATTTTTGTTTATTAACATTTAATATCAGTTATTGTAATTTGATTATCATTTACCATTTAATTCTTATTGTAAGTTTGTTGTATTTAAATACCAAATTTTTATTAGTTTGATAAAATTTAATGATTGTGTTCATTTTTTTAATCTTCATCAGCGATTATCTAATGACATTAACTTGAAATAAATGTAAATTAAAGTACAAGAATTATTATTTGATAAACAAATACATCATTTCCTCATCAATTGTTACTTGATGATAACAGAAGTGAACATGTTTTTCTAGTGTGTCCTGGGTTTCTACAATGGCCACATCTTCTGTCTTGTCTAGATTTTTCTCGAATATCCATATCTCAATGAATTCGATTGGATTTTGGATGACCACACTCCCTCAATAAACTCGAATTTGGTACAATCAGAAGCCAATCTTGAACCTCATCAGAGTCTTTTTCATTACCTATGGGGGGAAACTCAAATTCGTATACCTTAAAAACTTCAGATAGTAGGTATACGTGATTCATAAAATGGTTATAGTCTTGACGTGTATGGGAGCAAGCTGCTATCACATGAGAGCATGGATACTTCAGAGCTTGAAAAAACCCGTAGTCGGACGTTTTGTCCCTTAGATTTACTCTTAACGACACAACTTCAATCCCTTGAAGAGGTCGCGGGAACTCTGTGACACGAAACATTTCATGACTTCTAGATAAGCTTGTTACAGACATTCCATTTGATGCAACAATTTTTTTTCTGTAGATCTGCAACTAATCTAGGGTGATATACATGACCGTCTTGCATCCAGGTTTGAACTTGTCCCCCGAGCTTCGCAAAAAGCGCCCCCAAACAAAAATATATAGTTTTTACCAAAGCCGCTACAGGTAAGTGACGTGCACCCTTTAAGGTTGAATTGATTGCCTCAGCCAAGTTGGTCGTCTGTGTCCATATCGATATCCACCATTATATGCGTTCGTCTACATTTCTTTATCGATGAGGCTGATGTAATCGTATCCTTCCTCGTTCTTCTCCCGTAAATCTTGAAGCATTGATTCAAACGTTCAAGGAAGTAGTTCGTAACCTGATCAAAAAAATGTATAACTTACTAACTTGCTTTCTTTGCAAAATTAAAACGATTGAAAGAAAACAAACTACATCAGTTTCACTTACCCATGAGCACAATTAATTGACGATCATCATTCTTCTTGTACCTTCCATGATAGTTCGCAGTAATGTGTCGGAGACAATACCTATGTTGGACAAAGGGTGGTTGCCACATTGGACCCAAAGACTCCATTGCTGCTTTGATCCCAGCTCCGCGATCTGAAATGACACAGATGTTTTCCCTCGTGATAACATGTGCACGTAAGTTTCAGAGGAAAAAAGCCCAAGAATCTGTATCTTCTCCTTCGACAAGAGCAAAAGCAACTGGAAGAATGTTGCAATTACCATCTTGGACAATTGCCAATAATAAAACTTGCTTGTATTTTCCATACAAGAAAATCCCGTCGATCTCGACCACAGGCTTGCAGTATTTGGCAGCATTAACTCACTGTGGGTAACTCCAAAAAACCCGGTAGAATTGGCTTCGATCGCGAAGAACTCGATCATTATGGTATGCATAGGAGCTTTCGAAGTCCACAATTGTCCTAGGATTCAACGTCCGCACCATCCTAAACCAACTTGGAAGTTCGTTGTAAGATGCATCTCATTCGCCATGCAGTTTGACAATGGCATTTTGTTTTGCCAACCAAGCTTTTATATAGGAGACAGTGTACCCATACTGCGATTGTATAGCTGAAATCAACACAGCAACAGCTATATGAGAGCTTGCTTTTGCCATGGGCATGATGGCTTGGCATATCATTTCAAAGTTCAAGTTGGGATGATCTTGGTTGACCCCTCTAGCACAACATGTATGAGGACCGTTGTATACTGTTAGTTCCCATATGTTGTTTTTCCTCTTCATTTTCAATACGCGAACCATCCAATTGCATCCGTTTTTGCGTCGGACACAATAGCATACATATTTTTCGATCGTCGATCGATTGACTCTGGACTAAACAGAATTACGGATATTGTAATTTTTTATAGCCATCACCGCTTCTTCTTTGCTTGAAAACTCCATGCCTAAATATAACTCACCATTATTTATTGATGAGTAATATCCATAGTCAACGAGATGAGGCATATCCGCAAATTCTGGCACGTACATTGCACCATAATCAGCTCCATACATGTGTGCAGGAGGGTCAGTTTGTGCCACATTTCCTAGAACTTAATCATCATTGGAGTTGAATGCGGTGATTCTGGGTGAATGAATAGTCCAGTCTCAGCACCATTCGCACCAGGCTCACGAAGCGGTTCTTTTGATGGAGATGATGGTTCCTCCATGCTCTCCACATTTAGGTCGAAGAACCTACTACTTGCATGCCTTCCCCTTGAACTGGAAGGCATATCGACATTGACGTCGAAAAAACTCGCAGTCGAATGCCTCTCCCTGGAGCTTGAAGCCATCATGTCACATGGAAACTGCACAGATGGCTGTGTCGATGGCATCTCCACATAGTCAAAAAAATTTGCAGATGAATGTCTTCCCCTTGAACTTGACGCGGAGTTGCCATACGGATTGTTCGTGGACCCACCTCGGTACATATCGTAAGGAGTTGCGGATGAATGTCTCCCCATTATGGCATTAAAATCATTACACATTACTGTAGTCGAGCTGTCAACTTGATCAACTTGTTCAGCCAACCCATAGTGGGAGCTTAATGATTGACCCCGAACAGCACACACTTGAACAAAATATGCATACATCTCAATAGCGGCGTCTGAATAATTACTTTGAGCTTCAACCATCATTTGAACATCATCATTGTTCGAAAGTTCGAACGCTGTATAAGTTAATGGCAACAATGATGTTGGAAATCTATACTGCAACGATGACATTCTTCTACTACTTCCAACATGAATCTTCCTCGAAATCTTCGTTATCAGCTCCTCAAGAGTTATGTTTCTCTTGAATGATATTTTAACACGCTCATTTGATACGAAAAATAACGTCAGTTTCATCTTCTCGAATTTCACCATCATAATAAACAATAGCCGAAAGTTGCGTCATTCTTTAAGTTTAAAAGTGTGACAATATTATATCTGCAAAAAAAATTAATTGAAACAAACCTGATTAAATAAATTATATATGAACGAAAATATAACACAATAAATTTTTTACACATCAACGTAAATAATTTAAATAATATAATTTTATATTATTACTTGTACTGCAAAACTATTTTGATGTATGCTCTTGCTTTTCAAAAATTAATTAAAAATAATTAGTATAATATTTTTTAAAATAATCATAATAAACAATAAGTATAATAAAAAAAATATAACGAAAAATCGGACGAACTTCTAAATCAAATATGAGAAAATTACCAGAATTATTACTCGTTGACAGAATTGTTGTATTAATTTATAAGTTGAGAGGAGAGATGTGAGAAACTTAACCGGAGGTGAAAGGTATTTATAATCATATAAAGTGCGGTACCTACATCGCGTTATATGTAATTATTCAGATAAAAGATATAGCGCGGACTAGGTTCCGCGCTAAATATAGTTCGTACCAAGGTATAGCGCTGAACAGAGACGACGCTATACCCCTACGTGACGTATAACGCGAACAGGGGACGCGCTATACCCACGTATAAGCTATGTCAACGTATAACGCGATAGGAGATGCGTTATAACCCACGTGACGTCAAATCATCATATAACACAAGATAAAGAGCGCTTAACTGCTACAGGAGTTAAATCAAAAAATATAATCTAACCGATATTAGATCAATAAATATATATATCGATCACCGATAATTTTTCGATAAAAACGGCCAAGATAAATATGAAGACAAAAAGACAAGACAAGCCCTTGCAATGCATGGCATGGCACCACATAGCTTTACATACACATAGAAATGTTCCCAATACTATATAGTTATGTACATAAAAAAAATCAGACAGGCAATAATGGCAAACATCACTGTCCCAAGAGATTAACAAAATTGGGGAAATGTGTCTTACAAACAAATTAGCCTTTCATGTATCATAAGGCCAAATAACATCCTCCCCCAAATCCATGTCCTCTGAACTAACTTACTAAAACATGAATCAGGGACTACCTGGTCTTAAATTGTGAGAGATAGACCTGGCATTGTATTACAATTTTTAGGATTCGAAATCCGGGGACAACGGTGAATGCGACTCGTGGTTCCGATTCCGGTGTGATTTCCGATGAAAGGAATGCTTCCTCACCTACACTTTCCATGTATACTTCTGAAAACCTACACCCTTTGCTTATTTGAAAGATTGATGTCTCGGGGTCGAAAGAGAATGCTAAGCAGTGCAGAAGCCAAACCCTTTTTGCCATTTCAGCAAACAATGTGAAGAATGTTGTGTCTGGGAATTGATCGGAACTCAACATTTCTCTATTGCTCAAATTGCCAAAAAACGATGATTCCATCTTTGGAAGAACAACTTGCAAGTACTTATTCCTGCAGAATTTGGAAAATGTTGATTTCGGTTTCATGGCTAGATATTCCATAGCTTTCATGGATTTCAGTTCTGTAAACCGATCGAAGAAGACTCGGGGATGTTTCTTCCCTTCTGGAACAGAGCTTCCAAAAAGGGAGAAATAAGGTAGGTGGAAAGATTTGAACATTTCCCTGCAAATGAAGGACTCAAACGCGAAACATTTATCATCTTCCTTCCAATACACCACACCTCTTTCAATCGAACTTGCTGCCGCATTGATATCCCAACCAGCCAACTTCATTTCGTCGATCATCAGCCTGACGAAACTTCGAATCGACTTCACAGTTTGACGGAGAAAAGCGATGAAATGTGTGGGATTTAAGCCGGAAAGATTGAGATTGTCGAGCAGAACTAACTGGCCGCTTTGATTTAATCTCTTCTCCAGCAACCTGTTTTGTTTATTGGACTCATCCAGCTTTTCCCGGAGAAAAATGATCTCGGACTCTTTGAGTCTCGTCTGAGATTCCAGTTTCTTTGCCATGATTTTAAACGTCGTTGAAAGGCTTTTCAGTTCCTGGATTTCGGCTAAAGCCATTGCTTGTTCTGGGGAAAAATCGTACTGTTTCTTCAAGAAACACTGCTTCAGTTCCGACAGTTTTTTCAAGTCAGAAACGATGATTTGATCGGCTCCTTGGATCCCTTTAGCATCGTAAGGAGACTGAGCGGCCTGCAACTGCGCATATTCTGCTTTAATACCCGAAACAGTAGCAAAGATTTTAGCAACAATCGCTTCCAGGGCCACTTTTGTTTCATGTTCTTCATTATGTAATCTGTCAAATTTCTGGGATAATCTCTTGGTTGTCTTACAATCATTCCATTCTTCAGTTTCCTTAGGCAGCTCAACCTTGTGAACCCCGTCGTCCGGAACAACTCCCGCCGCCGTCGCGTGCAGGTGAAGGACCTTCGATAAAGTTCGAGACCATTTGCTCTTTGATGGAGTAACAGCCGATGGCATCACTGCTTCCATCTGCAAATGTAGTCTCAAACGGAGAGAGTTTCAATCAACTTTAACAGGCAAGAACGAAAGATGGGGAAGCCAATAAAGATCTATGAAGATACTGACAATGATGAGGGCTTAATGAAAAGAGAAGAAGCAAAATGATTTTAACAAGACCGAGGACCTTAATGGGGGACCCTTTAACCTTCTTTTGGAACAAGTGAAAAAGAAAGGTACACTTTTTCAACAAGGCGGGAAAAGAGAGACAAATACAGAGGAACAACGGGAGGAGGAAGAAGAAGAAGAGCAAAATGGATGGAAATGAAATGATTCAACGAGATGCTCAAAAGACGCGTTTAACGTTATCAAAGTTCAAAAAGCTACAACAAGCTTAATATTTTATTCAAACGGTGGGATCAGAAAGAGTATATAAAAGAATAAAATGAAGAATTATTTTCTTTTCATAATAATAATAAAAGAATTTAAGTTGCAAAAATAAAAATTATATTACTATAAAATAATCACAAATCTTAAATACTAATTATAAAATAGACAAAAATATATTAAAAATTAGAAAGATAATTATAAAAATTTACTATAATATTTCATAAAATAATTATTTTAATCTTTATTTTTTTTCGAAACACTTTGACCTTCATGATTAATATGAGGTACATATGAGATATCATCTGTTTAAAAATAACTTTCAACTATTTAACATTTAACACTCACATTCTAATATTTATGGTGTTCAAACCCGATATCTCAATAAACAACAACAATTTATTTACCATTAAAGTCGTTTAATTTATGCTTATTTTTACTACTAAGGTTGCTCAATAAGTTCAAAAAGAGACATATCTAAATACTTTAATATAATTTGGACCACGTGTACTATCTTGTAATCTATTAGACTATTTAAATAATATAATTTTAATTATTTTTTATTATAATTTGTTAATAATTTTGCAAACTATTATTCAATCATAAAATATTTCACTATTGATTAATAATCAGTTGAACTATTGGTATAGGGAGTTAGATCTTATAAAATAATGTCTGGTATTTGAATTTAGCTTTTTAAATGAGATAAAATAGATTAAAATATTTTCATGATAAATCTTAATTGAATTCAATCGAGTTTAATCTGTCAGTGAATCACATACTAATATACTATGAAATATAATAATTATGTATGTTTAGAAATGTTTATAATATATTTTACTGTGAGAAGGTCTATTTATATATTATAAAAATTTTAAAAAAATATATTGATTAATTTATCATTAGATTAATATAAATTGATATATGAGATTATTCAATTTTTTTTATAAAAAGTTCTTATTTTTAACTTTTTAATCTCAAAATATCAATTTATATCGATTTTATGATCTTAAATCGATGTAAAAAGATTTTATATTGCACAATTATATTCTATCTCTATTTTAATATAAATGATTCATAGTAATTTTTTATTAACTATCATTATCATATTTATTGATAGACTAAAACATAATAGGTATTACAAATGTTCGATATGAAGGTGATCCTCCCAATACTTTTTTTTGTTCAAGATACCAGAATTTTAACTCCTAATTTTATTTAAGGATCTAATAGCTTATATTATTAAACCAATGAGTATGTGTAGCTATTTTAATTTCAATTAATAAAATTTAATAACTCCATCGACAGAATATTATATATTTTATTCGTGTAAATATACTAATAAATAATTTTGTCTAACAACTTCCATTATTTATACCTTGAAGAACTGCAACTTCATTTGAATATAGGAAATGTCAGTTACAAGCACATGGAGGAATCAAAAGGTGTCCAAAGTATTTCCAAGAATAATAATGCAAAAATAAAATTAATTAATCTAAAACCTTTTTATACTAAGATATATAGAAAGGACCGAAAGCATTACATCCAAAAAGTTAATAGAAGTTGATCTAAGAACATACCATAAAAAGTTCCTATAAAATGGTGAAAGAAGACTTTCAATTTTTGTAGCGTAAATCCAAATCTAGATGTGTTGTATTTCAACAAAAGTACACGAGAAAAACAACAAACAGAGTTAAATGGAAATATATCTAACCTAACTCGTATCAGGACAATAAATTCTAATAGGTCAGATTTTTAGTCAATCCGAAGCTCTATTCAATTTTTAGATTAAAATTTACATTCAATCTGACCCAACACAATATATATATAATATGTTTATTTTTATCATATAAAATAAAAAAATTAATTAAAAATAAATATAAAATATATTATTATAATTATCTTAAAATATATATTATTAGAATATTATAATAATTTATATTTTTATCTTAAATTTAATAATATCTTAAAAAATTAACTTGATTCAACTCATATTTAAAATTTTAATATAAAAATCAATTCAATGTCAAATCGTATTAATTCATATCATAACTAGTCAAATATGAATAGAATTGTCATCCCTACTCAAACTGATCCCTATACTTGACCCAGTTGAAACTTTCTCCAAGATGGATCTGATATGGAACAAATACTTCAATTCAAACCCAATCAGTGAACCATTTTTTCCTCACAAATATAAACAAAAACTTAAATAAAAAAACCTAAAATTGGTGAATAAATCTGATATGAAACAATTACTGCATATTCATTACTCATGAGGTTTTTGTACGTTCACGTGGCTTACCAGTGAGTGCTCTGCACTGAGCCAATGACTTTGATATTTTGTAGTATTTCTAAATCTCTCACACATCACATCAATATATAATATAATTGTCCCAACACTTTCGATTCACTGAAAGGTTATTTTTTGTACAGTGGAGAAACTTCACATATCCGTTGGATTTCTGATGTGTTTACTGAGATTCGAGCCCATTTTGTCTTATAAACACAACGGTCTCTTTGCTTATGAAATTACATTTTTAAAATCGATCACACATTGAACCGATGAAGGTACTAATTAATTGGTTTAATGGTTCAATCGGTTGAATCGAATTTTATATAAAATAATTTTTTTTAATTTTACATAATATTCAAAGTAATATTAATATATATGTAACACCTTTTTTAAGTTTATAATATTAAAAGGTATAAAAATATCACAAGTCATAACATATATAAATTAAAAACTATAAAATCCAGTGAAACAAAATGATTAAAATCAACTACAATATAATATTTAAGGTAAAACATATTAAATAATAAATATAATTATATGACTATAATTAAAAAATAAAGTTAGAGCTTAAAAAATCATAACAAAATGATGTCATTTGGTTTAATTTAAAAAAAAAACAATCTCACATGGCTAAGAAACATAGAAGAACATCACAAAAGTTTAAAGAGAAAAAATATGAGAACAAAACAATCTCACATGACTAAGAAACATAGAAGAACATCCCAACTTATTTCTATAAATAATAGAGGTAATTTGACATTCAAAATCATGGAGCCTTTTGGTGAGCACAGAGCAAACTATTCTTTCGCTTCAATTGAGCTCAAATTTTAGACTTCAATCGAACTTCTAAATTTTTTTTTAGTTTGAGCCTTTTCGAGTTCAAGTTTTAATATTATATTTCGAGTTTGAGTTGAACTTGATAATTTTTAGCTCGCGAGTTTTTGAGTCGAGTTGAATTTACTTTTTAAAGTTTTCGAATTCGAGTCGAGCTCAGCAATACTCGAATTTAACTTGGCTTGTTGAACAAACGACGTCGTTTGGTTTAATTTTTTTTAAAGAAAAAAAGTGAACTGATGATTCAAACCGATTTTACCGATTTTCAGCTGGTTCACCCCGATTTTTCTGATTTTCAGTCTGTTCTACCAGTTTTCAGCCGGTTCATTGCCAGTCCGATTTTGTGAGGTAATCGAATCAGACATGCCACTGATTTATGGTTCAACTGATTAAACCGACTGATCCAATCCGATTTTGATAACTATGGAAATTACACATGCGGTTTTATATTTATTATATAGCGTTCACGATTTATAATCTTTAATTGTATGAACTTAAGAAAAAGTAATATTAAGAAACGAAGAAAGAAAATATATTTTCAGCGATATTAAAAATGATCATTAAAAAATATAAAAACTAATATTATTCTTATTAGTAAGTGATATTTTACACAACTACATAGTTAAATTTTAATTAAAAATTTATTATGAAATTAATTATAATAGAAATTACACTTTTAATTGTAAAACTCTTTTTTTTAGAATTTGTATAACAATATCTGTCATCAGTCAGATTTTGATAAATTAATACAATCTATGATTTCGAACTTAGAATATTTAGGAGAAGAATAGAACGCCTAACTATACTAAGCAAGAAATATTTAATTTTCGACAAAAAAGTTTTTAAGTTGAGCTTTAGGGGAAGAGTGGATTTGTGGGTCTGCAAATATTTAAAAGCTTTAGGGGGAGAGTGGATTTGTGGGTCTGCAAATATTTACTGTTGTTTTTTATGGAATGCAACAGTGAATGAGGAGGTAGACCATACGATGCTTGATGAGTGGTCAAAGGTGTTGGGGAGTGAGTATTTGACGTTGATGAGTGGTGCAGATATTTTGACGTGCACTCTCACTACCGCATATAAATCCCAATCTGCACCCATGAGCAGCTTGCACCATTTTCAGTAAGTTCCCGTGGCAAGATAAAGAAGAAAATGAAGACAAAACAAGGAACTGACTTTAGATGGTTGTGAAGATAGAAAGAAGGGGTTTGTATTGGAGTGGGCTTATGTAATTATTCTGTATAAAAAACAATGGAAAAATAATTTCAGAAAAGAAGATAAGTTAAGAGAGAGAGAGAGAGAGAGAGAGAGAGGAAAGGTGGCTGCAATTAGTTGAAGCGTTGGTCAATGGGTTATTCAATGTGACGGTTAACATTCAAGTAAACGGTTAATGGACTAAGGGTCTATATTTACTTCAGAATGATTAAGCGTTAAATGATTTAAATGTTGAATAATTCAAATGTTGAATAATTCAGAGACTTTGAATGAATTAGATCTGAATGTGACATATTGTTTGATAATGACTCTGAATCATTCAGAATATACTTCTGTGCTGAATCATTCAGTATTGTTTTATTGAATCAGTCAACACTAAATCATTCAGAGGTACGAAACAAACACGTTCAATATTCAGCGTTTAATGGTTCCATTAAAAGGCAAACAAACAACCCCTAAATTTTTCCTTATCTACATTGACCATTGTTAATGTTAACATCAAGAGATCTATGATTACAAATCAATAATATTAATGATAAATTTATTACTTTTTCAAATTTTAATGAGAAAAGTAAAATCATACTAAATATTAGTGATGATTTGTCTAGTTAACTTGTGTTTTTAATCGAGGAAAAAATCGGTAGAAGTGAATTTTCAACACACTCATTCTCCTTTTAACTTTCTTAAAAAGTAAAATTAACAATTCTTTATATTATAAATATATTTCTATATATTTAAATCAATAAAGAGGAAATACGTGGTAAACACATTCCACACTTATTTGTTAAGAAAAAGAAAAAGAAATTACTTCTTACTTCCATGAAAATCATTTAAAATAAGTTTTGAGGGATTTGATTGGTGATTTGTAACATTTTATAACTAATAATTAATGGCTTTATGGTTTGGTCTTCAGTCTAGTTTTGTTTGTTTATCAGTCCAAGTCACAATCTATAAATCTATAACTATATATAAAGAATGGAAAATGAATTAATGTATTCGGGGTTAGAGTTTAACGGTATACTTATAATTTAACATCATGATCATATGTTTTGGTCAAATCTTAGAGCAACCATGTTTCTTAAATATTACCAACCACAAATCTTGAACGTGAAAATTAAAGTTCTTTCACAACATTGAGGACCCAACAAGTTTATGCCAAGAATAAAAAACCCATCTCTTTAGATTTTTCTTAAAAATTTTATATTCACTCCAAATGTTTTATTCTATATTACATTTTTTTTCAATTGAAAATACATTAGAAGGCCAATAAAAAAGTGAAATATCTATTGTTTTAATTGATTTGGTGGGAGGAACAGATACGGACAAAAAAATATTACTAAAAATTAGTGATTTATTTGAAACGAGGTTGAAGTTACCAAGGAAATGCAGTGTTAATTTGAAACAAGGTTGAAGTCGCCGGTTGAAGTTACTAGCGTTAACCCGATGCACTTGGTTTGAAACAAAACAGGTGTTGTTTGTTTGGATTCTTTATTATAAATATATAATATCTCAAACTTGGTGACTTAAAGATTTCAATTTTAAATATATGCATTATCGATAAATTAAAAGAATATCTGAACATATTCTACGATAAACACTTCGATCCATTCAATATATATATGATCACCGCTCCACCTTTATTTTCATTCAACACTCACATGTTAGTGTGTGCTTTTCTTTCATAATCTTCTCTAAGTGAAACATGAAAACGGTGGTTAATGTCATCGTATTTTGTCATCTTTTCCCTTTGCTTTGCTTACAATTCTTTTGCTATAACGTTGTCGTCGTGCCCTCATGAACAAAGTGCTGCCTTAAATCCAGTTCAACAACTCCTTTTTCATTGATTGCTCGTTGTGCGGTACAGTTAAGACGATGTCGTGGAGGAAAGGAATCAACTGTTATTTGTGGGATGAGGTTATGTGTGAGACCATATATAAGATTATAAAATTTTATAAAGTTTCAAGGGAGGAGAACATATTAAATTTTAAGAGCAAAAAGAAAAAAAGATTTTTAATAGAAAATATTTAAAATATATAATATTTTAAAATTTTTAGAGACAACCGCCCTCACCCGGCTCCCTTTAGTCCATCATTGCCATGTTTTCTTACACCGCAACTCTTATCCTTGAGGATAATGGACTGCAAGGAAAGCTCCCTGATTCAATTGACAGTCTTAGATCTCTGAGATTAAACCTCTCTTCTAGCAACGCAAGTGAATTTCCAAATTCCGTAAAAAAAAAAAAAAATCTAGAGGATTTGACCTCTTTGGACCTTTCTTACAATAGAATCGTGCCATCGATGCTGATATGTTTTCAAAGCAGTCCTTATACCTGAGCAACAATAACAACCTCACTCCTGCCTTGCTCTATCTTTCTTCCTTATTCCTTTCTTGTAGTATAAATGAAAGAATAAATTTCTCGAGAACACAACAGGATTTGATTGGTTTAGACCTTTCAAACAACATTCAAACAAGAAAGAAATTGGGGAAGCAACCTACAATATGTTGATATTTCTGACAACTTGTTGACATTTGTAGAATATTCTTCATGAAAGAATCTACAATCTCTAAATCTTGGCTCCAACCTTATAGAAGGGCCCTTATACCACCACCTCCTCCTCGCGTATTCGTTTTCTTAATGTCAAAGAACAAATTGACTGGAGAAATTTCATCTACCATATTCAATTTGGACTATTCGAAGAAGAATGTAGTTCTCCACTTGTCCCATAACAACTTGAGTGGAGCAGTTCCAAAATGTCCGGGCTTGAAAAATATTTCTGTTCTAAATTTGTAGATAAATCATTTACATGGAAGCATCCCAGATTTTTGTCTGGAGGGAAACTATGGGTTACAAACACTCTACCTCAACGACAATGATTTTGATGGGCCACTACGTAAGTTCTGGGCCAATTGTCATCGTTTGATAAAACTCATTATTATTACCATTGATTAAAAATTTGACATAAAACAAATATTTAAAGGGTAAACTACATCATTCATCATTGAACTTTACTCTCTCTATTTTTATCACTCACTATACTTTCAATTTTTTAATTTACTCACTTAACTTTTAAATTACTTATGTTTTGGTCACTCTAAATTATTTTATTATTAGAGAACATTCCTCATTGAACTTTACTCTCTTTCTTATTTCACTAACTGCACTTTCAATTTTTTCAGTTTACTCATTGAACTTTTGAAATGTTCTTGTTTTGGCCAATTTGAATTATTTTATTATTATTTTGGTATGATGTGAAATTTTTAATATTATTTAATATAAAAATAAATTAAAATAAAAAAAAATAGATGGTGGTCGTCCACTGTTCATCAACAATGGACGCCACCGTCGACGGCCGTAAATGGAGGTAATTCGATCCAAGATTTCATTGGTCGCTTTGTCTGGACCCCCTGAGTCTGAATCCGACCTCTATTTTGTCTGAACTTGCTTTGAATTTGATTAAAAGTGAGAAAACTGAAACATCGGTCGCCGTCGACCGTCTTAAATGATGGTCGTTCTATCCCAAATTTCACAGGTCGCTTCGCCTTGACTCACTGATTCTGAATCTGACATCCATTTTGTCAGAACATGCTTCAAATTCCATGAATAGGAGATTGGAAGTGAGGAAATCAAAATATTTCAGCCGAGGTTCACGGGTTTTGAGACATTTTTCATGAAACAACCACCATATTCAGACTTAGTGTGTCAAAGTGAGTCTCTCGAT
The DNA here is from genome assembly GCF_006381635.1 of Hibiscus syriacus. Classification (NCBI taxonomy): domain Eukaryota; kingdom Viridiplantae; phylum Streptophyta; class Magnoliopsida; order Malvales; family Malvaceae; genus Hibiscus; species Hibiscus syriacus. Next base: position 1,970,902 of record NW_024062752.1, on the reverse strand, counting down.
ACAATTTGGAGTCAAATGGTTACTGGTTTCGGAGGCCAGTAGTGGTCGACGGTGATAAGAAAGAGCGTTGGTGATGATGTAGATCGTGGAGAAGTGAAAATATTATTTTATTATTTATTTTAAATTATTTTTATTTTTTTAATAAAAATGCCAATTCATAGAATAATAGTAATAAAATAATTTGTAGTGACCAAAACAAGAGTAATTTGAAAGTTCAATGAGTAAATTAAAAAAATTAAAAGTATAGTGAGTGAAATAAAAGAGAGAGTATAGCTTAGTAAAGAATGATGTAGTTTACCCATATTTAAAATTTATCGTAAATACGGTGAGAAAAATGATGCTATATAGGAGCTTGATATCAGCTACTGCAATTGGCTCTTCTCCCAAATGCCTTCAACATTAGTCTTATTCTTTGTCCTCTTGGGAACTCTCTGTTCCTTTGTCTACTTCTTCCGCACATCAACGAACAACAAAAATGGCCGGAAGCTTCCACCAGGTCCGACCCCTCTTCCAATATTCAGTAACCTTCTTCTCGGCGAAATCAATGAAATAATGCTCTCGAAGTTTTTATTTCACGATATAATGCAGTGTTCAGATTAATTGCTCGAATGGGGTAAATTCTACAGTGATGGCCGTAGGTCGCCATGCCATCCGGGCAACCTACGACGTGGCAGCATCCAGACGAACCAGCATAGGTCGCCATGCACGCCCGGCGTCCTATAAGGACGCCATGCACGCCCGGCGTCTAACGTTCTCGTGATTCTGCTGCTCTGCCCGGCTGATGCTCTGCTTTGGTGCTATGTATGGGCCATGCACGTCCGGCGTCCAACGTTCTCGTTATTCTGCTGCTCTGCCCGGCTGATGCTCTGCTTTGGTGCTATGCATGGGCCATGTACGGGGCATGGGATAGGTCACCAAGAGCTTTGTTCACGTAGTCTGCTCTCGGCAAACCTCTGCTCACATGCAGCGTGAATTCAGCTGCATTATTGCAGCACTTATTATTGCATTATTGCAGTCCTTCAGCTCACGTGAATGGCCCATGCAAAGGTGAATAATTGAAGCAAACGGGGGTGGTTGTATTATATATTGGATGGGGGTTAATGAGTGAAACATAAAAGAAAGAAAGGGAGAAGAGAGCAAGGGAAAAGAGGAAGAAGAAGAAAGGGAGAGCACAACATCGAGGTAAGCTTTTTAATTATTTAAATTAGTTTTTTATTTTAAATTATTAGATTGTTAGTTTTTGGTTTAAGGGTTTACAACATTTTAGTTAATTAGTTAGTTAGTTTAAGGTAAAACAAAATTGTAATTAATTAGTTTGCTTGATGGTTATATTTTGGTTGTTGAATTTATATTATATAAAAAAATTAGTTAATTAGTTTAAGTTATATAAAAGAATAATTATTTAAATTAGTTTATTGTTATAAATTATTAGTTTATTAGTTTATTATTATAAATTAGGGTAAAACAAAAAATTATTTAATTAGTTTGGTAGTTTAAGTTATATTATTGTTAGTTTAAGTTATATCATATAGAAATAAAAAATTATTTAATTAATATGTTTGATAGTTTCATATTAATAAAAATAATCAGTTAGTTTGTTAGTCGTTAGTTATATATAAAAAAATATGTAATTAGTTTATGTTAGTTAAATAGTTAAGTTATATTTGTTTGTTGAATTTATATTATATAAAAAATTAGTTAATTAGTTTTTTAGTAATAAATTATAATTAAAAATCATTTATTAGTTTAAGTTATATTAAAAAATAGTTTATTAGTTAACGTTATATTAAAGAATAGTTAAAGTTATATTAAAGAATAGTTAAAGTTATATTAAAGAATAGTTTATTAATTGTTTAAGGAAAAATTTATGTTTAACTTATATTTTAAAAAGTTTAGTTTGTTAGTTTATTAGTTTAATATATTATAAGTTATTATATTAAATTTTTTTGTTGTGTTGTGAAATAGTTAGTTTTACCCTAACTAAGTAATAATTAATTTTTTTTATAATATAACTTCAACTTCAAAGAATAACCTAATATACGTTTAAAGATACTAATAAATTAATTATATTTTTTTATATTTAATAACTTAAACTAATTAACTAATTAACTAATTTTTTATATAATATAATATATAACTTAAACTAGCAAACTAATAATTTATACTAACAAACTAATTAACTAGATTTTAGTTTTACCCTAAACCCTAAACTAACAAACTAATAATTTCATATAATAAACTAAATTAAACAATAAAAAATTACCTCACAAACTATGTTTGATCTTTATCTTCTTTTCTTCTTCTTCCTTTTCTTTCTCTCCGCAAATTTTATATGTGCTTATGTTACTGGATCTGCTTCTGCTTCTACCCTAAACCCCATATCCTTTATATAAAGCAAAAAAGCGTTGGACAGAGTCATTAAATTTGACTGTTGAAGAAAATAATATTAACATTGAATCGTATAATTATTGAGCATTGAACGGCTGCAATTGAACAACAATATTTGATGCATTTAGCAGTTAAATTAACGCTGCAATAATGCAGCTATGGATGCAACGCATGCAGCTACGGATGCAGGAATCTCCCAGCTATGGATGCAACGCATGCATTCTAGAGCTTGGTCGCCGGGACTCCATGGCGACCTACCATGTCGCCAACTCGCGACCTACACCCCACGTGCATGGGCCATGCATAGCAAAGAGAATCACGAGAATGATAATGATTATAGGACGCCGGGCGTGCATGGCGACCTATGTTGGTTCGTCTGGATGCTGCCACGTCGTAGGTCCCTCGGATGGCATGGTGACCTACGACCATCACTGTAGAATTTACCCCATTCGAGCATTTAATCTGAACACTGCATTATCTCGTGAAATAAAAACTTCGAGAGCATTATTTCGTTGATTTCGCCCTTCATATCTTAGGAAACCTTCCACACCAAAGTCGTCCCCGAAGCAGCTGAATTACTCCTCAAGGTCCATGACGTCGTTTTTGCTGGCAGGCCGAAACTCCAATCCTCGGATTACTTGACATGCGGCGCCAAGGGCTTGGCTTTTGCCCAGTATGGTTCCTATTGGCGAACGGTACGAAAATGGTGTATATTGCATCTACTTAGTGCTTCGAAAGTCGAATGCTTCGCCCCCGTCAGGAAGGCGGCAATGGTGTCATTAGTAGAATCGGTGAGGAAGACGGCGACGGAGGCTAAAACGTTGAACATTAGTCAGCAGGTAGGTAAGGCTGTTGAAGTGATCATGTCAAGAGTTATTTTTGGCCCGTGTATGGATGACGAAATCGAATTTAAGCCACTAATTGAAGAGGCCCTGTACTTGGGTGGGGTTTTCAACATGTCAGACTACGTGCCTTTTCTTGCTCGACTTGATCTTCAGGGACTAAAAAGAAGGCTCAAGAGGACGACTAATGGCCTTCACGCAATTTTTGACAAACTAATCGATAAACATGAACAAGGATCGACAAACACTGAGGAGCAAAAATCTTATACAGATTTCTTTCATGTGATGATTTCGTTGTTGAACAAACAGATGAACCCTACCGACAAGGAGCAATATATCATCGGTAGAGAAAACATCAAGGCTATACTGGCGGACATGGTGGCAGCTTCGTTCGACACCACAACTACAGCCATCGAGTGGACACTTTCGGAACTTTTAAGGCACCCTAGAGTGATGACTGGTCTCCAGCAAGAGTTGGAAACCGTTGTCAGAAGGAATCGAATGGTCGAAGAGTCGGATATACCGAAACTTACTTACTTGGGTATGGTCGTCAAAGAGAGTTTCAGGTATTTCAATTCAGTTTTGCAATTCAATTATTTCCTACTTTTTTCGTATAATCTATAATTTAGATTATATTACAATACCACCAACATCAGGTTGCATCCGGTGGCACCCTTATTAGTTCCACACGAGTCGACGGAAGATATCACCGTTAATGGATATTTCATACCCAAAAAGTCGCGAATCCTGGTGAATACTTGGTCCATGGGACGAGACCCCAAAGTGTGGTCGGACAATGCAGGAGAGTTCTTTCCAGAAAGATTCGAGGATAGCAGCATAGACCTTAGAGGACATGATTTCCAACTCATCCCTTTCGGAGCTGGTCGAAGAGGATGCCCTGGAATGAAATTAGGGCTAACCACCATGCGTTTATTTATAGCTCAATTAGTCCATTGCTTTGATTGGGAGTTGCCCGATGCTATGTTGCCTAATCAACTCGACATGACCGAGAAGTTTGGTCTCTCATTGCCCAGGGCTAAGCATTTGTTTGCAAAGCCAACCTATCGTTTAGTTGGTTAAAATGTGTAACTTTTTTTTCTGATGTTTTTTCTTTAAAAACTTTGGATTTGGGTTTTCATGTTTTTAATGGTGCAATGTCTGTTTTTGCAGTACATTGAAAAACAAATAAAGGTAACCATTACAATCCGCTTGTTTTAGGGTAAGCCCCTTAGTAATAAGGCTGTAACTAGGGTTGACATGGTCAAAATAAAACGACCATGTTAACCATAGACCATAGTTGTTTATGTTTAAATTCGGTTTGATTGTTCTTAGAATAAAGTATATTTTTCACATGTATTTTTTGTAATATGTTATAAGTTGGATAATTTTTTAATATATAAAAAATCATAAATCTATACCTTTACAATAAAATTATAATTTGTTGACCATGTTGTTAATCTCTCGACTCATGGCACCGATGAATTACAATTTAAAAAAAACTGAAGAAATTTTTTATTTCGTTTTTTATCCTTTACAATAAAATTATAAATTGTCTATATATTTAATTTTGAATTGATTTTTAGGATATGTATTTAATTTCAACTAATCTTGGGAATGTTTTATTTCATTTTTTTTTCACATTTTAATTTTTATGTACATCCATATTTTTTCTTCTAAAAACTGACCTATTTTAAAAAGATATGTTAAATTTTATGATCTCCTTGGAAAATAAAAGTATTTATTATTATTAAAAAATTTATTCTATCTTTTACATGTATATTTAAGTGTACCAGTGAGAGAACTATACATTCTGCTTTTGGGGAGGTAATTATCGAAAACAATTTAACATGTAATTATATCTATCAAATTACATATGTCAATATCGCTTGGTGGGACAATGTTTGTTTGTCAAGGTGAGTAAAGACCAAAAGTAGAAAAATTGTTTTAGATGGTTGAGAGTTATTTTTAAATATATATTCTCTTGTATTTATTTCAGATTAATAAAAAAATGTATATATAACTTTATAGAATAAATATAGATCTATAACATTTTTAATAAATTGTTCAATATTTTTTTTAAAAAAAGAAAATGAAATGAAATTATAATAGTATATATAGACACTCAATTTGTAAAAGATATTCTTAATAAATTAATAGAATTCTTTTATTAATAAAATAAAATAAGAGCTTAAAAATATTTCAAATATTACATTAAATTGTTGGAAATTTTCAATTCTCATCAATTTAAAATTTTAGAAGAAATATGAAACTTTAATTTACTCTAACGTAATTTTTATTATTTTATTTTTATTTAAATGTATTATAAAAATAAAGGAAAATAAAAATATTAATGATTTAAAAGGAAAAAATTACTTACATAATATTCAAATACAAGCAATGATATAAAGACGACTGAGGCTGTGACAGGTACAAAGCCATACTAGCACGACGCATAAAGTTTTTTGTTTTCATTCCTATTTCACTACTTGAGAAACGTGTACTCATCTATATCGTATAACATGTGAAGTGAAACGGATCCCCACAAAATTCATCCAATGACATTTCTATAATTCATGTACATTCACGGACATCACGATATAAACGTTGCTACAGGGGAAATGGGGAACTAAGGTTGAAAATGGTCCTGGATGTGAAAAGGTGGGGCAAATTGATGTTATTGCTGTCCAAAGTCTGGAAATAAGGCATGCATAAAATTAGATGATCCTTATTCCCATATGTAATAGGGTAAGGGGAGGTAGGATAGTAGGCTGTCCCAATGCCAGGTTGAGAACATCTTCCGTGAGAGACCTCCAAATTATGAATTGACCACTGTGAAACTCGATCCCACGACCTCAAGGTTAAGAACCTTGTACTCTACCAACTGAGTTGGATAGGCAAATATGGAAATAATGCATGCATGTACCAAATAAATACACACCAACCCAAATGCCAGAATGGTGATTGCAATAAATTCCCATCACACGATAGAAAGGAACAAATCTTGAAGATTTACGAACCCACTTGGTACATGCATTATTTCCTGTTAGATGAGTTATTGGTGCAATATTTACACATGCATGTAAATTCCCCACAGGCAATAGGGTCAAGAGTTCACAAACATCAGTGACACAAACCCACTTGGTGCATGCATGTAAATTCCCATCTGCGAAACATGCTCAGCCTGAAATTTTTAAATTTTTATAATTTTTTTATATCTTTTATTGATAATCAATTTTCGTCCTCTAAAATTTTATAATTTATTTCTTAATATAAAATCTTACTGTCATCTTACTCATATGTATTAGGAAGGAAATGGTCTTGCAGGGTAGAGGGTTGCATGTCTATTTTTTATATGAAAATAAAAATTTTAAATATGAGCGACAAATTCTACTAATTCAATTTAAGACGGGTTTGGACAAAAAGTAAACCTATATTTGAGGCCAGGCCCATAAAAAAGTGTTAACCTCTTATCTGGGTTATGCCTGAATCTTGTGCTCGACTTGATCCAAAGCAGATCTAAATTGCAGTGTATTCAAAGGGAGAGAGAACATGTCAGACGTTAGGATGTTGAAGAGGTTGCTGATCCTGGGTTTTATTTGGGTCTCCCTTCATTTATTGGTCGAAGAATCTTATTTCGTATGGGGGAAGGGAGGTCTACATTAAATCTTTCGGTCAAGCAATTCTCACGTATGCTATGGGATGTTATCTTCTTCCTTATTATTATTTTTTCACAATTTGTATGATATCTTTATGAGCATCACTCGACCCATATAATTAATTAGATTATAAGTAATATCCTTTTAACTTAAAATTATTTTGAGGGATTTGTCTTTACTCATTAGAGAGTCGTTTTCGACGATTTTGAATTAAAAGTGTATCCCAACAGTGAAATTTAAAAAATGATTCATCAACTAAAACTTGAGAACGAAAGAAAAAGAAATGTTTGTCTATTTAAATTTATCGAGAAAATGTTATTGTTAGAATTCATCTAAGATCTGGTCTCGATATTTTTAAATAATCGAATATTATTTATCTTTCTAATAGTTTAGTAATTTTAATTTAATATATTTTTGTGTTTTTGCATATTATAAAATTTATATCTTTGTTGTTTTATGGGATCAAAAATCAAATTAAAGTCGAATTTGTAGATTTCATTGCAAAGACATTAATTAATTGACTAGGTACCGATTTAGGGCGTTGTAGAGTGTTAATCTCTCCCTACGCATAACCGACTCTCGAACTTAGATTTTGGTAACACAGACCACAGATTTATCATTTTTAATTAAAATTATTTTTTATTTAAAATGACAAAATATTTTTGGGTACCCAATCACACTCTAATCAAAAATTGTTTACGGTACATTTTTTATTTTAAAAGAATCAAAAAAAATTTGAAACGAGAAAAGGTGAAAAAGTGCGACCGAAGCAGCATGAGCGGGCTTCTATTGCTACTTGAAGGAAAAATTGGCCTTCATTTGTTTTTCTTTACACAACAAAGCAATAATAACCAAAAACTAAAAAAAATCAGTCCACATCCATTTGAAAAGCATCCATCGAATAAAAACAATCAAACTAGAGGATTTCGGGGATTAATCAAAAATCAGTACCAAAAAATAGAAATCATTTTCATCCAAAAAAGAAACATTCGAACTAAGATGAAGAAAAAGAGAGGGAGAGATTCGGTAATCTCCAAATACCCATTCGAAAGCGGAAAAACCTTACCTCGGGCTTTAAACGATGTTGGTTCCGGTGATCGGTTGGCGAATCCCAATGGTGAGCAGCTAGTGGGTGAACAGGGTAACCACATAGCTCGACCACACAACGATCCAACGGTCCGAGGAGGTAGATCGGGGTGAAAGCCGAGAGGTTCCACTGTCATTTCGTGGAGTTGAAGACTGTTTCTCGCAAAACCAATGTCATATTCGAGTTCCTGGCGAACTAGTGAACATAAAGCGACTAACTTGAATCTTAAGAATCCTGTGAGAGGAAACACAAGGAAAAAAATTTTGAGTCATTTAATTACATTTTTCGAATAAATGTATACGAACTAGAGATCATACGGATATATTTATTTTTTAAACCAGCATACAAATTAGATATCATGCGGTTATGATTTTTTGTGAATAACACAGGGTAGATATCATGTCTGGTTAGTCTGATCTAACACGAATGCTCCGGAATTATTGGTGGTCCGGTCAGATTGATGCTCATGGGTGGCCTCTCTTGCTTGGTCGTAGGTATGTCAACCTAAACGGGTGGGTGGTTTAGGCTTTCGGGATCTCCACGCTTTCAACATGGTTCTCGTTGGAAAACAGGTTGTTGATGCAGGGGGATCCGAGACAGATGATGCTGAGCTGTCAGATTGCACGTTGATGGCGCTGAGATACCATGAGTTGGCAGATCAGCGCAAAGGCGGGAATTGATTGTGACATGTTCCTTATTGGGGTCGTTTTGAGTATGTTTCAGTCTTTTGGCCATAACTTTGGCTACAGGTGTCAGAATCGCGCATAAGACCCCAATCCGGAAAGCTCTTTTCGACGCGCACGCTCTCCACATCGAGCTACGCTCCATGTGGCCTTTTTTTCAACCTCAAATTCTGCCGTTTTCCCCTCCGAATCACTAGATTTAGTTATTTTTTACTATTTATGGTAATATTTCGATTGTTAATTAGGAAGTCAATTTAAATCCGATTTAGACCGGATTTTTGGGAGATTGCTTATTTTATTTCGAATTTCAATTTAGAGTGATTTTCGGGATTTTGCTATTTTTGGCAAAATTCGAATAAATACGATTTTTGCTATTTTTGGCAAAATTCGAATAAAGACGATTTTTTTTGCTATAACAGTCCGGCTTGTGGACTGCTTTTGAGATAGTTATTGATTTTATAATATTTTATTAAACCCTAGAGACTTTTTTCTCTGGTTTTTGGGCGAATTTTCTCTTGTGAATCGTCTGTCGGAGCTAGCCTACAGGATAATCACTATTCTGTCTGGCATCAGTTGGTATCAGAGCTTCAACATCTTCTTGGGAAATTTCACCAGTTTCAATGGCTGGAGGTCGTGGTCGTCGTGAGCAGGTTCCGAATGAGGAAGCCCAACGCCGTGATCGCAGCGTTCAGGATGTGATGATTGCGGATTTGCAGAGGCAAGTCGCAGAATTAACCCAGCGCCTGGCGGCGCAGGATTTAGAGGATCGTGAGGCCTCTGATCACGATACCAATTCCACTTTCGAAAACCCATATCACAATCGCGCAGGATTCCGGGGCGCAGGATTCCGGGAGCACCGTGGTCGGGAGAAGCGTCATGGAGACCTCGGTTTTCGGGTCGATCTCCCTGAGTTTTCTGGTACATTACAGGCCGAGGGATTCGTGGATTGGATTAATGAAGTGGAGCGTATTTTTGAATATAAGGAAGTCCCCGATCGTGTGAAAGTGAAACTGATCGCCATCAAACTCAAGGGCAGAGCATCTGCGTGGTGGGAACAGTTACGACGTTCACGAGAAAGACAGGGCAAAGCCAAGATCACTGATTGGGAGAAGATGAAAAAGAAGATGAAGGGCCACTTCCTTCCCTTCGGCTACACGCAAACCTTATTTCAGCGACTTCATGCGTTGAGGCAGGGCGCGCGATCAGTCGATGATTACACGGAGGAGTTTTACCAATTGGTCGCCCGGAACGATTTATCTGAGATGGAGGAGCAGATGGTGGCGTGATATTTGGGGGGTTTACGCCAGCCCTTGCAAGATGTCCTCAGCCTTCATTCATTGTGGAGTGTTTCGGAAGCATACCAGCGTGCACTTGCTGTTGAAAAACAGCAAAACAGAGACCAGTGATCAGGAGCGATCACAACAGTCGACCAGTTCGCCCTCAAGAGTCCCGTCCTGCTCAGCAGCCACCGCAGGGTAATTCTAACCCTACTATTAGATGTTTTCGTTGTGGTGAACAAGGGCATAGGGCGACTGATTGCAAGAAGCCTGCTAGTCAAAAGGGCAAAAATTTGTTGATTGAGGAAAACGTGGAAGACGAGACTGAGGAGATTGGCGAACCCGTGTATGACGATGATGAGACTGATGATGTGTTGTATGGAGATGGTCATGAGACTCTGGTCGTTCGCAAGAGTCTACTTACCCCCAAGGGCGATTCAGGGGACGATTGGTTGAGAACCAATATTTTCCACACGACTTGCACAGTTGCAGATAAAGTCTGCAAAATGATCATTGACAGCGGCAGTTGTGAGAATGTAGTGTCCGAGGAGGTTGTCCAGAAATTGCAGTTGAAGACGGACCGTCATCCTAAGCCATACAAGTTGTCATGGCTAAATAAAGACAGTGAGGTAACAGTTGATAGGCGATGCCTGGTGTCTTTTCAATTGGTAGAAAATATTTTGATAATGCCTGGTGTGATGTTGTGTCTATGGATGCGTGTCATATATTGTTGGGTCGACCTTGGCAGTATGATCGCAGTGTCATTCATGATGGACGGAAGAATACATATTCCCTTAGCATCAAGGGAAAAAAGATTGTGTTGGCACCCCGGCGGGAAGGACTTACTCCTACCCCAGTAACCCATAATACTAATCTGCTTTCTATGTCCATGTTTTTAGATGAGATTGAGCATGGCGACGTGGTCTATGCCTTGCTACCTTGCGAGAACAATGCAGTAGACGTGGATACAGATTTACCAGTAGAGGTGCAGCGGTTGCTAGCAGAATTCTCTAACTTGATGCCAGAGGATCTTCCTCCTGGACTACCACCTATGAGGGATATTCAGCATCAAATTGACCTTGTTCCTGGGTCAAGTTTGCCAAATCGACCAGCATATCGCCTCAGTCCCAAGGAGGCCGAAGAGTTGTAGCGACAGGTGGAAGAGTTGTTGGAGAGGGGCTATATCCGAGAGAGTATGAGCCCATGTGCAGTCCCTGCTCTGTTAGTGCCAAAGAAAGATGGTTCTTGGCGTATGTGTGTTGACAGCCGAGCGATCAACAGAATTACAGTGAAGTACCGGTTTCCAATTCCCGTCTAGATGATATGTTGGATCAGCTATCTGGTTCTAAGATCTTCTCAAAAATTGACCTTAAGAGCGGTTACCACCAAATCAGAATAAGGCCTGGAGATGAGTGGAAGACGGCGTTTAAAACGCCACAAGGGTTGTATGAGTGGATGGTCATGCCTTTTGGGTTATCCAATGCGCCCAGTACATTCATGAGATTTATGCATCAGGTCTTGCGGCCTTTTATGGGGAAATTTGTTGTAGTTTACTTCGATGATATCCTCGTTTATAGTCCGACATGGACTTCACACTTCGATCACCTCCGTGCTGTTTTTGAGATGCTGAAAACGGAGTGCTTGTTTGTCAATCAAAAGAAGTGTTCTTTCTTCACTACTTCTGTGACTTTTCTTGGTTTTGTTGTGTCTACTGATGGTGTTCATGCAGATCAGTCAAAAATAGATGCAGTCTTGGAGTGGCCCAGACCAAGAACCTTACATGACATCCGAAGTTTCCATGGCTTGGCGTCTTTTTACCGTCGATTCATTAGAAATTTCAGTACTCTGATCGCCCCTATCACAGAGTGCCTCAAGGGGCGTGATTTCCAGTGGTCTGAGGAGACAGAGGCCAGTTTTCAACTGGTCAAGCAGAAGTTTGGTTGTTTGGCGTTTGGTTCGTTCTCCAGATAGTTTGGTTGCTCGTCTTCTAGCCGGGAAATACTTGCCTGGCGGGTCTTTGTGGAGGGCTCCGCTTGACACGCGTCATTCTTATGCTTGGAGCAGTCTTCATGTCACGATTGTTTCGCTTCATTCTGGCTAGTTTTAGCAACCTGGAATTGATAGTTTCGTTCATATGTTCCAGGATTCTTGGGGAGGGTCCACACTTATTCAGTTTTCTCTCCCGACTACCCACCTTGCCTAAAGTGCGCATCTTTGGCTAGCGGCTCTCTAATGATGCTCTACGGATGGGTGCTCGGCTGTCGTACGCAGGTTTCAGTGATGGGAAATGTCCTTTATGTGGTGTTGGTTTTGAGAGTTGAGTCTACTCTGCACGCTATTAGGGATTGTCCAGACTCGGAAACCATCTTGTCTACTGCTGGTTTCTTGACTTCATGCATCCACACATCTCATACTTCATGTGGAGATTGTCTTTTTAATGCAGGTTCTGCCACTACACCAGTTTATTGATCTGTTGGGGATTACATACTCTTTGTGGATGCGTCGTAATTTGTTTGTTTATGAGGGGAGGTTGACACCGGGGGTGGCATTTGATATCTGAAGCCCGCGCTTTACAGGGAGCATATGCACAGTTTCATGCTGGTCCGATCCCATTTATCTCTTCCTCACGGCCATCTCCATGGTGCAAACCGCCACCCTAGACCATCAAGATCGATGTGGATGGTGCTGTCTCCCCCCAAGGGTCTCGCCGTAGGATTATTGCACGATATGAGCATGGTATGGTGGTCACTGGGCAGGCTATTTCTCTGACTGCTATTGGCGAAGCGTGTATTGCTGAAGCTTATGCGATCAGCATTGGTCTCCAGGTGGGTCTCACGTTGGGAGCTACTCATATTCTGCTCGAGAGTGATGCGGCAAATTTGATCTGTCAGCTTCAGCGCCGGAACCAGGATTTCTCTGTGGCCCGCTTTCATCTCGAGGAGGCTCTTAGATTACTTGCTGACCATCCGAATTTAGGTGTAACTCATGTTCGTCATTCAGCAAACTTGGCAGCCAACACTCTTGCTACATGGGCAGCTGACTCTCACTCGTCCATCTATTTTGACCATGGATGCTCGAACTTTGTTAATTCGATTCTAATGGCTCATGTCGCTTATGGTTAATGCAAATATAGTCTTTTTTTAATAAAAAAAAAGAGAGAGAGAACAGGCAGGGCAACATTTAACTAAGGCTAAAGCTTATGCATATTAACCAAAACAAACATAAACATCACTTTTAGTGTGGCGAACCGACATCTTTAGTTTTACCATATTTTTGAACTAGTTCTGAAATTAATGCACTAACAATACAGAGTAAAGAGAACTAGCCTTGGAATTCATAAATAAATCAATGTGAAGAATGAAGATTGGCAAGATATTTAAGTTCACCATGCTTTTGCTTCGAAACGTGACGGAACACGGAATTATACGACACTAGACTTATGATGGTATAGTTTAACATTGAACTTACACATTCCAAGGCAAAGTTTTAAAGGCTCTCCTCAAGTAACTAAAGCCGCATAACAAGTATTCTCAGCATTTGTACATCTAACTATACAAAAAAAAATTATATTGCAAGGTATATATGCTAGGCAAAAGAAGCACAAGCATTCCTTCAATCAAAACCGAGGTTCACAATCCAAAGAAGCCAAGCTCACTGGCCTTCTTCTAAAAAGTCTCGAAATGTTGATAAACGATTGTGACTGCAAGAAGTATACCAGTTCCTGACCCAATTGCTCCCATAAGATCTGCCACACAACTGTGAGTGTACCGATGCACATGCCTCCGAATGCAGCAGCTGTGGGAATGTAATGGTTCAGCTCTTTCTGTAAGTTTGCCTCACGATGGCCAGGTATAACCATTCGTTGTTCCTACAAAATAGCAGAAAAAAATGATTCTAGCCTATTTTGTCTTGTAAACACAACGGCCTCTTTGATCTACGATGGAATTGCACATGCGGAATAATAAAAATTTAATTGTATGACTTTGAAATTCTAACAGCAATTTAACTTTTTTTCATCTTTAATTGACAAGTAGTGGTACTAGTCTGGTTAACGCCGTCAATATTTCTTATTTTTACTTTATTTTCTTATATCACATCTTTGATTATTATTTTTTTAGTTTTTAATAATTTTATCTTTAGAACACGTTTTATCTTGTCTTTTGACACGATTTCAGTCATTTGATGTTATTTTTGTTTATCATTTTTCTCACGGTTGGATTTGACATCGCCAAGACTGATCAAGATGATGTTTATTTGTTATCATGTTGATATTCCCTACTTTCGACCCTCGAATTAAATTTAGATACATGATTTGTGTTTGTTGATAGTTTTCTCACATCGTTCAACTCTGATTAATGATTTATCGTTGACTTTTCAATAGTTTGATCCCCTTTTGTGATTCATTTATCGATGTTGTCAGATTTATTTATATCTATATGTTATTTGAGTTTATTTAGTTAGGTTTTTTAACATTTTCCTCGTATGATCATTGTTTTTAAGTGACTAGTTTCTTGTGTTAATGCTTATAAATTTTTTTCCTTTTTATGTATTTTGTTTATATTTATAGTTGTAAATCTACATTATATGAAGACTTTATATTTTAATAAAACTAGATGTTTCTATATATATAAAAAAAGCTTATTATTGAGGATTTATGCAAACACTATTTAAATATCTGTAAATCTTTAAATATTTTGCCCATATTTCTATAAAAAAATCTATCATATATTTTTCTCCAAGCAGTTGTTAGTTCTTTATCAGTGATAATCTAAATAGAGATAGACGTATGATTTTATGTTAAGAACGAACTTCTAAAATTTTAAGAGTAACAAACTTATAAAATTTCAGGATGATGAAAACAGATTTTTAATAGAAAATACATAGAAAAAATCTAAAATATATGATAATTTTAAATTTGTAAAGATAAAAATTAAATTTTTTTATTTCAATAAAAATTACATAAAAAATTTAATTTTTAAGAACCACAACACGTAGTAATTTGAAATTTTTAAGAAGGTGGTTGCCATCCACCCTTCTAAGTTTGGTCTTTGATTGGACCTTTATTTAATGATTAGTTCTTTACCACTGATAATCTAGGTTTGGCCTTTGATTGGACCCTTATTTAATGCAAAGAAATAATGCATTTTCGCAAGTAAGGTCTTAAGAAAAATTATGCTATATATTCCTAGCTTTATACCAGGAAGTATCAGCTCCTGCAATTGGCTCTTCTCCCAAATGCCTTCAATAGGTGGTAAACGGGCGGATCGGATGCGGATATCTCATCCCCATCCCCATACCTACCTATTATTTTTCAATCCACTACCCGTCCACCACTCATGATGGGTACAAATTTTCAAATTCACATTCGTCCATGCGGGTACATTTTCAAATCTATCCCCACACCCACTACCCACTAGCGACATACCCATCTAGACCCACCTGACAACAAACTAATGAAATGTTAGAGTTGGTTCCCAGACAGTTCGTGATGGGGTAGCAGCGCATGCTTCAATTTGTCAGAGGAGTGGCTCTATGAATGTTATGGAGACAGATTATAGGGAGCATGTAGTCGCAGAGCTGGATTGTTGTGTTGCTTTCGATGTTAATGCTCATAGTGCGTCTAATATGGGTTTTGAAGGGCTAAAGAATATGGAAACTGCTTCTTTTGATGTTAATGTTTATAGTACGACTAATTTGTGTTTGAATTGGCAGGATGGACAATATGGGCTAAAGAACATGAAAACTGACGTGGTTAGTGAGATTATGAGTTTAATCAAAGAACCGAATATTTCCCTAATTAAATATCAGATTAAAGATTAAATATCCTTAATATTTAGTTAAATTATATGTTATATATTATATAATATTAAAATTTATAAATTAGTCTCTAAAATTACACCTAAATTCATAATGGTCCAAAATTTAATAGATATTTAGCTGGACGAGCGGATGTGGGGCGGGCGGATGCGGGACGGGTAATGTCTCAAACCCATTACCCGCCCACCACCCACAACGGGTACCACTTTATAAATCTACACCCGCCTACTACCCGCTAAAAGTATACCCATTTATATTCTAATTAAAACGAATACGGTACGAAATCTACGAAACCGTACCATTTACCATCCCTAGCCTTCAACATTAGTCTTATTCTTTGTCCTCTTGGGAACTCTCTGTTCCTTTATCTACGGGTGAATTCACGAGATAATGTTCTTGAATTTTTTTTTTCACGATATGGTGCACATCCTAGATTAATTGTTGGAATGGGGTGAATTCAACAGTGATACCATAGGACGCCATGCAATCCAGGCGACCTTGGAGGACGCCATGCAATCCAGGCGACATACGGGGTGACATACGAGGGTGACATACGAGCCATATACGAGTCATATACGAGGGTGACATACGAGCCATATACGAGTCATACGAGCCAATGGGGAGCATGCAACGAGCCATACGAGCCAATGGGGAGCATGAAGGAATAGAGAGCCAATGGGGAGCATGCAACGAGCCATATACGAGCCATGGGGAGCATGCAACGAGCCATATACGAGCCAATGGGGAGCATGCAGGAATAGAGAGCCAATGGGGAGCATGCAACGAGCCATATACGAGCCATACGAGCCAATGGGAGCATGCAGGAATAGAGAGGTCGCCATGCAGCCTAGGCGACCTTGTAGGTCGCCATGTAGTCCCGGCGACCTTGTAGGTCGCCATGTAGTCCCGGCGACCTTGTAGGTCGCCATGTAGTCCCGGCGCCATTCCCATCATCCATGCACATGCACAGCCACATAGATTCCTTCACGTGCTCCCCGCTGCATGCCTACACCTCCCAATGCATGCATGTGAACCATTTGATTATTGGTACAATAATTGAACGCGTGAAATCAGCTGATGATATCATAGCTGCAATTGTACAATTGGTGAAATAATTGAGGCAGCCAGTTATAAAAGAAAGAAAGAAAGGGAGAAGAGATTGCAGAAGAAAGGGAGAAGAGATTGCAGCCGAGAAAGAAAGAAAGAAAGGGAGAAAGGAAAGAAAGAAAGGGAGAAAGGAAAGTAAGAAGAAGAAAGGGAGATAAGGTAAATTTTTTTATATTTAAATTAGTTTATTATTATAAATGTTTAATTTGTTAGTTTAGGGTTTAGGGTTAAACAAAAAGCAGTTAATTAGTTTGTTAGTTTAGGGTTAAATGATTGTTAGTTTAAGTTATAGTATACATAAATTAAAAATTATTTAATTAGTATATGTTTGATAGTTATATAGTTAAAAAATAATTAATTAGTTTGTATTGTTAAGTTAGTTATATAAAAAATTATTTAATTAGTTTGTGTTAGTTAAATAGTTAAGTTATATTTGTTTGTTGAATTTATATTATATAAAAAATTAGTTAGTAAGTTTATTAGTAGTATATTATAATGAAAAAATAGTTTATTAGTTAGTTTTAGTTATATAAAAAAATATTTTATTAGTTGTTTAAGGGTTTAGCGTTTACGTTTAACTTATATTTTAAAAGTTTAGTTTGTTAGTTTATTAGTTATTATATTATAAGTTATTATATTAAATTTTAGTGTTGTAAATTAGTTAGTTAGTTTATATTAGATTATATTAAATAATTTTTTAAATATTGTTGTTTAATTTTTTTTACAGATTCATTCTAATGGCTGACCAAATTCCACTGTTGAGGCTTGACAATGAACATATTTCAAGTCATTTGGGAATAATGGTGAATAAAATATTTGTTTAATGAATTATAATTAATAAATATTTGAATATTATTTTATGATTGTGATAATTTTTTTGAAATATTTAATTGTAGGAGGACGAGCAGCGAGTCCTTCGTCTTCGACTACATAAAGTGCCCAAGCCACACCCACTAATAGAAGAAAATTTGCAAGAGGCTGGATTTTGGTATATAACATTTGTGCGAGATTACAAGTTGGTCACAGGTTTGATCAGTGCGTTGATTGAACGTTGGAGACCAGAAACGCACACGTTTCATTTGCCGTGTGGCGAATGCACGATAACTTTGGAGGATGTGGCAATGCAACTCGGGGTCCAAACTAATGGGATGCCGGTGGTAATGTCACATGAGTTTAATAAGGTGGAACAACTTTGCAACTTGTTTCTTGGGAAAGCGCCCGTACCACCAGAGTGTAAAGGGTGGCGGGTGAGGTTGTCATGGTTGAAGAATGAATTTCAACTTCAATCAAATAGTACGGAGCACGAAATTATATATGCAACACGAGCATATATATTACAATTGATTGGGGGAATTTTGATGCCTGATAAATCCGGTAGTTATGTTCACACTCAGTATCTTCTTTTTTTAACAAATTTTGAGAATTGTAGGCAATATAGCTGGGGTTCGGCGATATTGGCGTTCTTGTATCGTGAGATGTGCAAGGCGTCATTAGTCGTGAATGATAATAATACAGTAGAAATCGGTGGATGTCTGTTGCTGCTACAATCATGGGCTTGGCATAGACTTCCGTTTTTGACACCGATTAGTCGGACTGCGGTTGACTTTCCACTTGCCGGAAGGTAATATGAATCCTCTATTTTAATATAAAATATTAATTAAAAATATTTATTTTGATTAAAATTATTGAACAAAATGTCTCTATTTTTGTTTTGATTGATATACAGATGGAGGCATAAAATTGAAGGCACAGGGTTGGTGCACAACAACATTAAAGAGTTCAGGTTGAAGATCGACATTAAGGCCAAAAGGAGGTATGCATAATTTGTATTTTTTAATTATTATTTAAATTAACTATATTATTTGATTTAAATAAATTTTATTGTTTTTGTAATTTTACAGTTTAATTGGAGACCATACATGAATGAAGAATTATTTGCGTTGATACCGCACGATATTTAGATGGGTTTCAATATTGGTGTGCTGTTACACCATTGATCAATTTTGCTTTTGTTGAGATCCAATTTGGGGATAGAGTGTTGAGGCAATTCCACTTCCACCAACCTATTCCACGGAGTCCATGGGCTCATGACCTCCTCCAAAACTTAGATGGTCGTCGTCCAGTGAATTGGGTTGAGACGCATGACGACCTGCACAGATTTGATGGTCGTCGTAAAGAAAGCGTTAATTGGGTTGAGAAGCATGTAACTTACATTAATGCTTGGAACAATAGGGCTTCATTCATGCCAACTCTTGACGCCATTCAAGACGACGACTTTAATTTTGAGACTTCGGCTTACCTTGCTTATTTTTTGGATAATGGAAAGCCGTTCCTCACAACAATAGTAGAGAGGCGACAATTTTTGAGGTTTAAGAAAAGATTTGGTAAAGCTGAATACTCTCTACCGAGTGGGAGTGGGAGTTCATCTCTACAAACTGAAGCGGAAATGACCGATGTGGATAATAGCGCACCACAATCGTTGCATCACGCAGTTGATGATTCTACTGGCCCGGCATACATACCGGAGTTTGTGCAACCTGAGGCACCCATCTATTCTCCTACGTTTTCGTCGACGTATGACTTTGAACACATGACAGTTCAAATACCCCCAATGAATGAGGGGGATGGGTACAATACTCCTGAGCCACAACGGCCACAACGTATCAGACGTCCGCCCCGACATTATCATTCAACAACACCCCGACATCGACAACAATTGTAAACTCGTTTGCTATTTATTACAAATTATTTATTGAAATTAGACTACTTTTTTAACCTTAACAATGATTTTTAGTATCAAATCATTACTAGTATCAAATAATTAAATATTTAGTAAATCAACTATTTTAAATCATTAATAAATTCGACTATGTATAAATTTAAACTCAGTAATCCACACTTGTACACTCATTTGTTAGTATTAAATCATTATTATAAATCATTATTATAAATAATTACTAAATAATTATTATAAAATCATTATTATAATGATTATTATCAAATCATTACTAAATCATCAAATCATTAAATATTTAAATCATTATTAAATCATTTTTATAATGATTATTACTAAATTATTATTATAATGATTATTATCAAATCATTACTATAATGATTATTATCAAATCATTACTAAATCATCAAATCATTAAATATTTAAATCATTATTAAATCATTTTTATAATGATTATTACTAAATCATTATTATAATGATTATTATCAAATCATTACTATAATGATTATTATCAAATAATTACTAAATCATCAAATCATTAAATATTTAAATCATTATTAAATCATTTTTATAATGATTAATAAATACATAGAAATACATATATGATTACTAATGATGAGGCCTATATCTTGGTAAATTAGGACAATTGTTTTTTGAATGGCCTTCACCCCTACATAATCCGCATCTCTTTGCTTGACCTCTCTCTATAGCATGAAAATCCATACTGGTATGAATTCGAGTGGACTCAGGTCGACCCTTTGGACTTCTGCGAAGCATTGGATTTGGTAGCCATTCATCATGATCCTTTTTGGGCCAATATGATTCATTTGGGATCTGTCTGAACACATAGCTGTAGACATTTAATATCCTACGTAGGTGGAAGCATTCATCAACATAAGTGTATGCGCTTACACCAGCATACATACATGCAGCGACTGCATGAGCACATGGATATTTCCATGCCTGAAAACGACCACAATCACACCATTTGTGTCGTAAATCAACTCTAAATGTTTGGTCTTCTCCTCCGACGTTACGACGTATGCACGACACGACAAAAGTATGACCAACTCGGTCGAAATTATGAACAACCATTGATGTTGCCAATCGCTCATTTGCTTCCATTGATTCCACCACTGTAGGAGCCCAAGTTTTACCTCTATTTATGAGACTCTCAATTTCCTTGCCTTTGTCCGACCAAACTTTACCCAGTCTAAAGTACGTCTCTTTCACCACACTCGCTATTGGGAGATGGCGTGTACCTTTTAGTACCGAATTAATGGCCTCAACAAGGTTTGTGGTCATATGTTCGTATCTCCGACCTTCATCGTATGCTTGCGACCATTTTTCCCGCGGTATTTTTGAAGCCCACTTCCAAACACGCTGATCATCGTAAAATACCTTCAAATTCTCCAATCTCTTGTCAAAATTTGGTCGACGTAGTTCGTATCCTGTTCCATAATATATTGTGTTAAACCGCACTTAAAAAAACCACGTAAAAAATATACAAATATTGAAAATAAAACTTACCCATGCTGACTATCTCGCTACGAATATGTGCGTTATGAAACTGGTCGATACTATTCTTGCCAATATGACGGATACAAAATGTCGGATATGCATACGGAGGTATCCAACGACTTCCTGGTCGTTCAATTGCCGCCAAATACCCGTTCCTCTATCGGATATCAAGCAAACTCCATCTTCACGAACGACATTGACGTAGATTGGTCAGAAAGAAATCCCAAGCCTCTGTTGTCTCTCCCTCAACAATGGCGAATGCAATTGGGAAGATATTTCGCTCACCATCTTGAGCAACTGCCATCAAAAGTACATGCCTATATTGACCATACAACCACGTACCATCTACTTGGATCATACGTTTGCAAAATGGAAATCCTTCAATACATGCCTTGAATGCCCAAAATAGTCTATGAAATATTTTCTTCCCTGGCAGAAGTTGACCTTCTTCGTCATATGCGGGCATGGTTTGAGACTTCACTATAGTTCCTGGGATAAATCGCTTCATTGCTTGTAGCAAATGTGGTAGCTCATTGTACGATGTATCCCAATCTCCATACGTCAACTTCATTGCCTTCATTTTCGCATTCCACACCTTGCCATATTTTACTTGATATCCAAATTGGCTTCGAATAGATGCAGCTAACACTGAACAAGATATCCTTGGATCCTTTTCAACCATCGCCTTCACGTATTCACATATTACATCGGAGTCCAATAGTCGGTGGTCTTGTTCGATGGAGTTTCGCAAACATGTGTGCGAACCATTGTACCTCGTGATGACCCAAACATCGTGCCTTTGATTTTTCGACACTCTGATCTTCCACTTGCACTCTGGGCCATATTTTACACACTTTGCGTATAGGGTTTTCTGGTTGGACTCTGCAACATGGACATCAACATGGCATTTGATGCAGTACTCTTTAATCGCCAGCGTAGCTTCATTTTTTCCTCTGAATTGCACCCCAACTGAAAATTCACCAGAATTATCGAATGATTCAGTCATTTGGTACGGAGGTAAATGTGGCATGTCTGGGAATTCAGGTGCCCTCATTGCATCATAATCTATCTCGTACATGTGAGGAGTAGCTTCATACGGTGTCGGAACTTCATCAATTGCACCTCCACCAAAAATATTTTCGTCGCCGCCCAAAACGGGTTCTTCAGTTTCTTCATCTTCGCTTGAATCATCATGAATTTCTCCCCATCGATTTTCAGCGTCATTATCAACAACCAATTCCGGTATGTTTCTCGTCTCATACTCTGCTGCTGTAGATGTCCCCCCGACTTCATTTACACTTTCCAATAGTGCCATAAAACTGTTCGGGAACCTGTATGTCGGCTCCTCAAACTGACTATATAAAGCCATTTCAGATGGATTTTGAGCCACACCTCTTGATGACTCAGGAACATCACATATGTTACGCACATCAACAAATAATTCAATAACTGCTATATTGGTTGACTCATGTAATCCAACCATGGTTCCAATATCATCATCTTCTTCAAGTGGAACTGCAGCATATCTGACTGGGTTAGAGCATATCATAAACCTATACCTCAAACCATCAACTGCAGCTCGAATTTTTCTTTCTATCTTATGCTTCATTTCTATAAATGTGATGTCTTTTTTGAACATCATATTTATTGGTTTTTCAGACTGAAAAACTACTCCGACCTCATTTTCCATAATCTGTCCATTATAATGGACAATCGTGAAAAAGTTGCTGCTCATTTTCTCTACAAATAAAAAAAAATTAATTTAGATTAAAAAATTAGATAAGATAATTTCATAAATTATTAAATATAAATAATATACTATTATATTAATGATCAAATAAATTTATCATTTAACTTGATTGATTGCTTACTAATAAACCTAATAATGATTTGATAATTACTATTAATCTAATGATTTGATATTTAATGATTTAATAATAATATGATTTAGTCATAATCACTAATAATTATTTATTATAAATATTTAATGATTTTGATTTGATACTAATCATTTAGTAATTATTACTAATAATAATAATTAGTTTGATAATATTTTTTATTTTTTAAAAATATCAAACAAATTTGTTAGGCAAAACTATCGATATAATGTTCTCGAAATAATTATTTCGCGAGATAATGCGTTGTCCGGATTATTTCATTCAATTAATTTTTACTTCTTACTAATATACACATACAATGTAAATTAAACAAACTATTTTTAAAACAACACTAAATATTTTTAAACACAATATTTTTTAAAACAGAAATTATCTCGCACAAATTAGTTTATATAATCTAATATAAACTTACTAACTAACTAATTTACACATACACAACAACAAAAAATGGACAACAAAAAATAATAAATTACTCACGTCTTTATGCCTTCTTCCTTTACTTTTTTTTTTCCTGCCTTGTTTCTTTCTTCGAATCAATCTGTACGTGGGCAAATATTGTGAAATAATGTCATGTATGTGTAAACAAAATATTTATTTAAACAACAATAGCTCCCACAAATTAATTTTATATAATCTAATATATTATAATATACCTTAAACTAATAAACTATTTCTTTATTATAATATAACTTAGTTAAAATAACAAACTAATTAAGCACTAATTAATTTTTTTATAATATAACTTCAACTTCAACGAACAACCTAATATACGTTTAAAGACACTAACAAATTAATTAATATTTTTTTATATTTAATAACTTAAACTAAGAAACTAATTAACTAATTTTTTATATAATATAATATATAACTTAAACTAATAAACTATAATATAACTTAAACTAACAAACTAATAATTTATACTAACAAACTAATTAACTAGATTTTAATTTACCCTAAACCCGAAACTAACAAACTAATAATTTCATATAATAAACTAAATTAAACAATAAAAAAATTACCTCACGAACTATGTTTGAGCCTTTATCTTCTTTTCTTCTTCTTCCTTTTCTTTCTCTCGGCAAAGTTTATATGTGCCGGTTCTGCTTGTGCTTCTACCCTAAACCCCATATCCTTTATATAAAGCAACTGAGCGTTGGACAGAGTCATTAAATTTGATTGTTGAAGCAAATAATATTAGCATTGTCGTCTAACTATTGAGCATTGAAAGGCTGACAGCTAAATTAACGCTGCAATAACGCAACTATAGATGCAACACATACAGCTACGGGTGCAGGAATCTCAGCTATGATGCAACGCATGCATGCAGCTACAGCAGCTACGGACCAGACCTTGGTCGCCGAGACTCCATGGCGACCTACCGACCACGCCGCCGTGACCTACACCGTTCGACGTGCATGGCCATGCACAGTTCCCACGTCCCATGCACAGCATGCATCTGCATGGCCATGCACAGCATGCATCCCCTCCCCCATGCATTCCCACGGCCCATGATTTTTGCAAAATACGCACAGGGCACCATGCAATCCACCTTGGAGGTCGCCCGGATTGCATGGCGACCTCCAAGGTCGCCTGGATTGCATGGCGACCTCTAAGGTCGCCTGGATTGCATGGCGTCCTATGGCGATCACTATAGAATTCACCCCATTCCAGCAATTAATCTGGGATGTGCACCATATCGTGAAAAAAAAAATTCGAGAACATTATCTCGTGAATTCACCCCTTTATCTACTTCTTTCACACACCGCCCAACAACAAAAATGTCAGGAAATTTCCACCGGGTCCTCCCCCTCTTTCGGTAATCGGTAACCTCCATATCCTAGGAAAACTTCCACACCATAGTCTTCACGTTCTCGCCAAAAAATATGGAACCATAATGTCAATAAAACTAGGCTATATGCCAACAATTGTGGTATCATCACCCGAAGCAGCTGAACTATTCCTCAAGGTCCATGACGTCATTTTTGCCGGTATGCCGAAAGTCCAATCCGTGGATTACTTGACACGCGGTGCCAAGGGCTTGGCTTTTACCCAGTACGGTTTCTACTGGCGAACGGTAAGAAAGTGGTGTATATTGCATCTACTTAGTGCTTCGAAAGTCGAATGCTTCGCTCATGTCAGGAAGGCGGAGATGGTGTCGTTAGTCGAATCGGTGAGGAAGACCGCGGCGGAGGGTAAAACATTGAACCTCAGCCAGCAGGTGGGTAAGGTTGTTGAAGTGATCATGTCTAGAGTTATTTTTGGACGGTGTATGGATGACAATATCGAATTTAAGCCATTAATTGAAGAGACCGTGCACTTGGCTGGGGTTTTCAACCTGTCGGATTACGTGCCCTTTCTTGCTCCATTTGATCTTCAGGAAATAAAAAGAAGGTCTAAGAGGACAAGTAATGGTCTTCACGCAATTTTCGACAAACTAATCGATGAACATGAACAAGGATCGACAAATACCGAGGAGCGAAATTCTTATACAGATTTCTTTCATGTGATGGTTTCGTTGTTGAACAAGCCGATGAACCCTACCGACAAGGAGCAATACATCATCGGTAGAGAAAACATCAAGGCTATACTGGTGGAAATGGTGGCAGCTTCGTTCGACACCACAACTACAGCCATCGAGTGGACACTTTCGGAACTTCTAAGGCATCCTCGAGTGATGGCTGATCTCCAGCAAGAGTTGGAAACCGTTGTCGGAAGAAATCGAATGGTCGAAGAGTCGGATATACCTAAACTTACTTACTTGCATATGGTCGTCAAAGAGAGTTTCAGGTTGCATCCGTGACGCCAGACAGAATAGTGATTATCCTGTAGGCTAGCTCCGACAGACGATTCACAAGAGAAAATTCGCCCAAAAACCAGAGAAAAAAGTCTCTAGGGTTTAATAAAATATTATAAAATCAATAACTGTCTCAAAAGCAGTCCACAAGCCGGACTGTTATAGCTAAAAAAATCGTCTTTATTCGAATTTTGCCAAAAATAGCAAAAATCGTATTTATTCGAATTTTGCCAAAAATAGCAAAATCCCGAAAATCACTCTAAATTGAAATTCGAAATAAAATAAGCAATCTCCCAAAAATCCGGTCTAAATCGGATTTAAATTGACTTCCTAATTAACAATCGAAATATTACCATAAATAGTAAAAAATAACTAAATCTAGTGATTCGGAGGGGAAAACGGCAGAATTTGAGGTTGAAAAAAAAGGCCACATGGAGCGTAGCTCAATGTGGAGAGCGTGCGCGTCGAAAAGAGCTTTCCGGATTGGGGTCTTATGCGCGATTCTGACACCTGTAGCCAAAGTTATGGCCAAAAGACTGAAACATACTCAAAACGACCCCAATAAGGAACATGTCACAATCAATTCCCGCCTTGCGCTGATCTGCCAACTCATGGTATCTCAGCGCCATCAACGTGCAATCTGACAGCTCAGCATCATCTGTCTCGGATCCCCTGCATCAGTCGCCCCGGGTTGGAAAGAACTCGTCCTCGAGTTCAGAGTAGTGTCATCAGGATCCACAAAACAATGACTCAGGTGCTTCACATTAAAGACATCAGAAGTCTTCAAGTGACTGGGAAGTCGCAACCTGTAAGCATTATCATTGATCTTCTGCACGACCTCACAAGGTCCAATCTTCCGATCCTTAAGCTTATTATACTCACCAACAGGAAAACGATCACGAGTTAATACAGCCCAAACAAAATCACCAACATCAAAAAGTACCTGACGACGATGATTGTCGACCCGAGTCTTGTACTTGGTATTGCTCTCATGAATGGTCTGTTTCACCTGCTCATGGATACCCCGAAGATACTTTGCCATCTCATCTGCTTTAGGACTGAAACGTCCTATACGTGGAATAGGGGCTAAGTCCAACACCCCGGATGGGTTCTGACCATAGACAATCTCAAATGGGCTTAAACCTGTGGTTCTGTTTTTTGATCTGTTGTAGGCAAATTCTGCCTGAGGCAATGCCAAATCCCACTGCTTCGGCTTCGTTCCTGCCAAACACCTTAAAAGGTTTCCCAAACTTCGGTTCACCACCTCAGTCTGTCCATCCGTCTGGGGGTGGTAGGCGCTACTGAAATTCAACTGCGTTCCCAGTTTCCCCCACAGGCTCTTCCAGAAATGACTGATGAACTTAGTATCACGATCTGAAGTGATGGATCGAGGAACACCATGTAAACGCACAATCTCCTTGAAATAGAGATGGGCAATCCGGTCAGCATCCATAGTCTTTCTGCAAGCTACAAAATGAGCCATCTTGGAAAACCTGTCAACCACAACAAAGATAGAATCAGAGGCCCTTTGGGTGCGGGGTAAGCCTAGTACAAAATCCATGCTGACATCGAACCAAGGAGCTTCAGGAACAGGTAAGGGAGTGTACAATCCCGCATTGGTGAGAACTCCCTTAGATCGCTGGCACACATAACAACGGTCCACATAATGGGCCACATCACTAGTCAACTTGGGCCAATAAAATTCAGAAGAGATAAGGGCCAATGTCTTATCTCGGCCAAAGTGTCCCTCATTATGGAGTTCACTTATAATTTGCTGCCTCAATGAACAATCTGGAATGCACAATTGTAATCCACGAAACAGATACCCATTATGCAAAACAAAATCATGACGGTGACCCTCAGTTACCTCCTGAAATATCCTTCCAAAGGAAGGATCAGCTGCATACATATCTGTGAACGTCTCAAATCCTGCAACTTTAGTACTCATGGTGGTGAGAAGTAAGGTACGACGGCTCAGGGCATCTGCGACGCGGTTCAAACTCCCTGCTTGGTGCCTCAGCGTAAAAGTGAATTCTTGCAAGTATGCTACCCACTTGGCATGACGTCTACTCAGCTTGTGTTGGCCATTGATGTACTTCAAGGCCTCATGATCGGTAAACAGAATAAACTCCTTCTGTACTAGGTAGTGACGCCAATGCTTCAGGGACTGAACTATGGCATAGAACTCCAGATCATAAGTGGAATAATTTTTCTTTGATCCCGATAGCTTCTCACTGAAAAAAGCAACTGGACGACCTTCCTGACTCAGAACACCACCAATGCCAACGCCAGATGCATCACAATTTACCTCGAACACTTTGTCAAAATCTGGAAGTGCCAAAACTGGAGCCTCGGTCATCTTCTGCTTGACCAGTTGAAAACTGGCCTCTGCCTCCTCAGACCACTGGAAATCACGCCCCTTGAGGCACTCTGTGATAGGGGCGATCAGAGTACTGAAATTTCTAATGAATCGACGGTAAAAAGACGCCAAGCCATGGAAACTTCGGATGTCATGTAAGGTTCTTGGTCTGGGCCACTCCAAGACTGCATCTATTTTTGACTGATCTGCATGAACACCATCAGTAGACACAACAAAACCAAGAAAAGTCACAGAAGTAGTGAAGAAAGAACACTTCTTTTGATTGATAAACAAGCACTCCGTTTTCAGCATCTCAAAAACAGCACGGAGGTGATCGAAGTGTGAAGTCCATGTCGGACTATAAACGAGGATATCATCGAAGTAAACTACAACAAATTTCCCCATAAAAGGCCGCAAGACCTGATGCATAAATCTCATGAATGTACTGGGCGCATTGGATAACCCAAAAGGCATGACCATCCACTCATACAACCCTTGTGGCGTTTTAAACGCCGTCTTCCACTCATCTCCAGGCCTTATTCTGATTTGGTGGTAACCGCTCTTAAGGTCAATTTTTGAGAAGATCTTAGAACCAGATAGCTGATCCAACATATCATCTAGACGGGGAATTGGAAACCGGTACTTCACTGTAATTCTGTTGATCGCTCGGCTGTCAACACACATACGCCAAGAACCATCTTTCTTTGGCACTAACAGAGCAGGGACTGCCATGGGCTCATACTCTCTCGGATATAGCCCCTCTCCAACAACTCTTCCACCTGTCGCTGCAACTCTTCGGCCTCCTTGGGACTGAGGCGATATGCTGGTCGATTTGGCAAACTTGACCCAGGAACAAGGTCAATTTGATGCTGAATATCCCTCATAGGTGGTAGTCCAGGAGGAAGATCCTCTGGCATCAAGTTAGAGAATTCTGCTAGCAACCGCTGCACCTCTACTGGTAAATCTGTATCCACGTCTACTGCATTGTTCTCGCAAGGTAGCAAGGCATAGACCACGTCGCCATGCTCAATCTCATCTAAAACCTGGACATAGAAAGCAGATTAGTATTATGGGTTACTGGGGTAGGAGTAAGTCCTTCCCGCCGGGGTGCCAACACAATCTTTTTTCCCTTGATGCTAAGGGAATATGTATTCTTCCGTCCATCATGAATGACACTACGATCATACTGCCAAGGTCGACCCAACAATATATGACACGCATCCATAGACACAACATCACACCAGGCATTATCAAAATATTTTCTACCAATTGAAAAAGACACCAGGCATCGCCTATCAACTGTTACCTCACTGTCTTTATTTAGCCATGACAACTTGTATGGCTTAGGATGACGGTCCGTCTTCAACTGCAATTTCTGGACAACCTCCTCGGACACTACATTCTCACAACTGCCGCTGTCAATGATCATTTTGCAGACTTTATCTGCAACTGTGCAAGTCGTGTGGAAAATATTGGTTCTCAACCAATCGTCCCCTGAATCGCCCTTGGGGGTAAGTAGACTCTTGCGAACGACCAGAGTCTCATGACCATCTCCATACAGCACATCATCAGTCTCATCATCGTCATACACGGGTTCGCCAATCTCCTCAGTCTCGTCTTCCACGTTTTCCTCAATCAACAAATTTTTGCCCTTTTGACTAGCAGGCTTCCTGCAATCAGTCGCCCTATGCCCTTGTTCACCACAACGAAAACATCTAATAGTAGGGTTAGAATTACCCTGCGGTGGCTGCTGAGCAGGACGGGACTCTTGAGGGCGAACTGGTCGACTGTTGTGATCGCTCCTGATCACTGGTCTCCTGTTTTGCTGTTTTTCAACAGCAAGTGCACGCTGGTATGCTTCCGAAACACTCCACAATGAATGAAGGCTGAGGACATCTTGCAAGGGCTGGCGTAAACCCCCCAAATATCGCGCCACCATCTGCTCCTCCGTCTCAGATAAATCGTTCCGGGCGACCAATTGGTAAAACTCCTCCGTGTAATCATCGACTGATCGCGCGCCCTGCCTCAACGCATGAAGTCGCTGAAATAAGGTTTGCGTGTAGCCGAAGGGAAGGAAGTGACCCTTCATCTTCTTTTTCATCTTCTCCCAATCAGTGATCTTGGCTTTGCCCTGTCTTTCTCGTGAACGTCGTAACTGTTCCCACCACGCAGATGCTCTGCCCTTGAGTTGATGGCGATCAGTTTCACTTTCACACGATCGGGGACTTCCTTATATTCAAAAATACGCTCCACTTCATTAATCCAATCCACGAATCCCTCGACCTGTAATGTACCAGAAAACTCAGGGAGATCGACCCGAAAACCGAGGTCTCCATGACGCTCCTCCCGACCACGGTGCTCCCGGAATCCTGCGCCCCGGAATCCTGCGCGATTGTGATATGGGTTTTCGAAAGTGGAATTTGTATCGTGATCAGAGGCCTCACGATCCTCTAAATCCTGCGCCGCTAGGCGCTGGGTTAATTCTGCGACTTGCCTCTGCAAATCCGCAATCATCACATCCTGAACGCTGCGATCACGGCGTTGGGCTTCCTCATTCGGAACCTGCTCACGACGACCACGACCACGACCTCCAGCCATTGAAACTGGTGAAATTTCCCAAGAAGATGTTGAAGCTCTGACACCAACTGACGCCAGACAGAATAGTGATTATCCTGTAGGCTAGCTCCGACAGACGATTCACAAGAGAAAATTCGCCCAAAAACCAGAGAAAAAAGTCTCTAGGGTTTAATAAAATATTATAAAATCAATAACTGTCTCAAAAGCAGTCCACAAGCCGGACTGTTATAGCTAAAAAAAATCGTCTTTATTCGAATTTTGCCAAAAATAGCAAAAATCGTATTTATTCGAATTTTGCCAAAATAGCAAAATCCGAAATCACTCTAAATTGAAATTCGAAATAAAATAAGCAATCTCCCAAAAATCCGGTCTAAATCGGATTTAAATTGACTTCCTAATTAACAATCGAAATATTACCATAAATAGTAAAAAATAACTAAATCTAGTGATTCGGAGGGGAAAACGGCAGAATTTGAGGTTGAAAAAAAAGGCCACATGGAGCGTAGCTCAATGTGGAGAGCGTGCGCGTCGAAAAGAGCTTTCCGGATTGGGGTCTTATGCGCGATTCTGACACCTGTAGCCAAAGTTATGGCCAAAAGACTGAAACATACTCAAAACGACCCCAATAAGGAACATGTCACAATCAATTCCCGCCTTTGCGCTGATCTGCCAACTCATGGTATCTCAGCGCCATCAACGTGCAATCTGACAGCTCAGCATCATCTGTCTCGGATCCCCCTGCATCAATCCGGTGGCACCCTTTTTAGTTCCACACGAGTCGACGGAAGATAGCACAGTTAATGGATATTTCATACCGAAAAAGTCGCGAATCCTGGTGAATACTAGGTCCATGGGGCGAGACCCCAAAGTGTGGTCGGACAATGCAGGAGAGTTCTTTCCAGAAAGATTCGAGGATAGCAGCATAGACCTTAGAGGACATGATTTCCAACTCATCCCTTTTGGAACTGGTCGAAGAGGATGCCCTGGAATGCAATTAGGGCTAACCACCATGCGTTTAATTATAGCTCAATTAGTCCATTGCTTTGATTGGGAGTTGCCCGATGCTATGTTGCCTAATCAACTCGACATGACCGAGAAGTTTGGTCTCTCATTGCCCAGGGCTAAGCATTTGTTTGCAAAGCCAACCTATCGTTTAGTTGGTTAAAATGGTGCAATGTCTGTTTTTGCAGTACATTGCAAAAAAAAAGGCAACCATTACAATCCGGTTGTCTTAGGGTAAGTCCCCAAGTATAAGGTTCTAATTAGGGTTGACATGGCCAATATACAAAGTCACCATGTTAGCAATAGTTGTTTATAATAAAAGTTATTGTTACTCTTTCCCCCCTCAACTGTCTCAATTGAATTTCAATTTGATTGAGTTATAAGGGAATTATTAACGAGATTCTATTTACGTTTCAAAAGAAAAAAAAACAATAGTTATTTATGGTACCGACTTCGTTGGTTTCAGAATAAATTGTATTCTATACACGTACTTTATGTTTTTTTAGATATGTTGAATTTAAAAACGATGTGTAGAATTTTAGAAAATATGTGTACGTTCGACCCCCTTGAGATATATATATTTGTTTCCCTTCTGATTCCACATAGTTTTGCATTGATTAATCTAGACTGACTTTTGTCGCACACCTAGTTTTTATTGAATCTCCAAATGAAGATTTTCAATATACACAAAACATCGAACTCAAGAACTACTTAATTATTATTAAAACTTTTATTCTACTTTTTGAATGATATTAAATGTTTAGTAGTAAGTGAATTATATATTTTATTTTCAGAGATAATTATCAAAAATAATTTAATAGGTAATTTTATGTATCAAATTGCACATGTTTATGTGATTTTGTGGGGATTAATATAGATCTATGACATTTTTTATAAATCATTTTCAGAAAGAAAATAAAAAAATTATAATAATAAATATTGACACTCAGCTTACAGGAAAACTCTTAAAAGGTTGAATAAAATAATAAGAATTTATCTTTATTTACAAAACAAAATAAAACCTAAAAATATTTAAAATATTACGTGAGACTTAAAAAAAATCAATTCTTATTAATTCAAAATTTTAGAATGAATATATTTACTTCAATGTAATTTTTATTATTTTATTTTTATCTGAAGATATTATAGAGAGAGGAAAATATAGTTATGACTTATGATTTAAAAGGAATAAAATTCTTCAATAATATTTAAATACAGATAATGATAATAGAAGATCATATTCATCTATAGCCCACCATCCACGACAAGTCGCTCCAACCCCACTCCATTATCTACAAAATATATTCATCTGCCTCCAATTAGATGTGAAGTCCACCCGTTAAAATTCCTATAATTAATGTATAATTGTTAATGGATTTCATTTTTAAACGTATTTATATTTTATTTTAAAGCATCTGATGGATTAATTTGTAATCACCGACATCACGATATAACTGTTGGTACAGTGAAATTATGGTTGAAACCCCACTTGGTGAATGCATGTAAATTCCCAAGTGGGAAACATGCTCAACTCTCAAGCAAAACAAGCATGAACATCATACTTTTAGAATGGCTAACTGACATCTTTAGTTTTACCATATCATTGAACTAGTTCTGAAATTAATGCAGTAACAATACAAAGTAAAGAAAATTAGCCTTGGAATTCATAACAAATCAACGTGAGGAATGAATAAGTTCATGTGATTGCTTCGAGACGTGACGGAACCATACAATACTAGACACTTATGATGGTTGGTATAGTTTAACGAACTTACACACTCCAAGGCAAAGTTTTAACTTTTAAAGGCTCTCCTCAAGTAACTAAAGCCACATAACAAGCGTTCTCGTCATTTGTGCATCTAAATTGCAAGTTATATTATATATATGCTAAGCAAAAGAAGCACAAGCATTCCTTGGTCAAAATCTAAGTTCACAATCCAAAGAAGCCAAGCTCACTGGCCTTCTCCTTCTCAAAAGTCTCAAAATATTGATAAATGATTGTGACTGCAAGAAGTATACCGGTTCCTGACCCAATTGCTCCCATAAGATCTGCAAGAACTGTGAGTGCACCGATGCACATGCCTCCGAATGCAGCAGCTGTGGGAATGTAACGGTTCAGCTCTTTCTGTAAGCTTGCCTCGCGATGGCCAGGCATAACCATTTGTTGTTCCTGAAAAATAGCAGAAAAATGATTCCTCAAACGCTAAATGAAGAGTAATGGTACCTCAGCTGATGAACTGCATGCATAGCATGCTCATTTTCCTGGTGTACTCAATCATCCCAGGAAAGGACTGCAAAGTTAATTTTGGTATGAGGGCTTAAACCTTAGAAGCTTAAGGAAAACTTGCCACATTATTTCACTAAAAAAAGCGCACATATCAAAATACATATTCCGTGCCAGGTATAATTTTAATTATTGTGTTTCGACTAATTAAAAAAGTATGTAAATTTTGCTTTCTGCAAAAAGGTTACTCCGAGTTTTTAGCTCATAGTTAGAACTAAAACCAATAATTATAAAGTGAAAACACAAAAGCAAATCTACAGAAACAAAGTAAATCTAAAGATGAATTTGAAAGAGTAGATCACAAACCCTGAGCTGCTTGGCAACATCTCTAGCAGATGACCCTGAGACTTCAATCCAAGTTTTTGAGAACAATGCACACGCTGACAACATAAACACGAGATAGAACAACGCATGAAAAGGATTGGCTGCTATATCAGCTAAGCTGCAAGATAATATAGCAAGAAGAGTCGGCATAAGTTGACAAGGAAGATTCCCAAATTACAAAGTTATTAACCTAAAAGAAGTGTCAGCACTAGAGACCATGCTGGAAAATTTTTTTTCTCCTGAAAATAGTGAAGGTTCAAATCACCTTGATGGTGCGGTGATATAATATGCAAGGCCACCAACAGGAATGGATTGACCATTTGAATATTCAGATTCCTTCCACTTGCCCAAGAGATTCACAAAAAAGTTTCCACTGTACCTTCTGTACAGTAACTGCAGAGGGATACATGGTTAGATGTATTATATTAAAAAGTAACAGACCTAGATGGTCATATGTATACAAGTAAACTCCAGTACCTGAGAGATGAAGTAAAGATTTGTAACAAGAGCAGAATGTAGAATGATGGGCATGTTAGAGGTGTAGAAGAGCTTGATAGGATATGAACCCTGCTGTCCACGGGCGTTCTTTGATCTCACAGGCAAAACCACTCTGAACCCTTGGAAGTAGATAACAATTAGAAAAATCAAGACTGTAGCAAGCAGATTTGTCACATTTGGAAGATTCTGTCGATAAAAGGCTTCTCTGAGAGCATGAATCTTGTTATCTCGAGTCAAAAGATTATGGACAAATGCAATAACAGCTCCTTCAAACTCTGCACCTCTTCCTGCGTTAATCGTTGTGGGGCTAAATGCCTTCCAGATTATGTTTTCACTGCATATCAATCAAATCTCTTTTGAGTGTTAGCAGTTGTAATTCTACCAATGATTACATCATGGAACAGCACTCAGCTACATAATATAATAGTAAGACCACAAGAATCCTTGGTGAACCTTTTTTTAGTAGATTAAGAAAGCAAAGATAAGAATTAAAATCTACAAATGCTCACCAGATGTTTGTTGCAATGAAAAGGGAAATTCCAGAACCCAGACCATATCCTTTCTGAAGAAGTTCATCCAGACACATGACAATGATAGCAGCAAAGCAAAGCTGAAGGATGATGAGAATGGCATTTCCAACTCCAAGTTGGCCAACAGTACCATACATCCCAGAGAGAACATAGGCAACCGCCTCGCCAATGGCTATCAAGATTCCCAACAACTTTTGTGCCCCATTTCTGGAAAGAAAAAGTACTCAACTACTCATCATACATAATTATACATCTTGGACACTAAAGAAGCAATTTGCAGCTTAAGGGGAAAAAAAAACCTGACTGCTTAGCAAAACCTCTAAGAGGTAAAGCATGAACACAGGTGCATGCATGAGTAATGCACATGATGCACACCAAAAGAAGCTCTCCTGCATGGAGAATATATTATATTCTCCACGAGACTTATCATAACATCATTTTAAATCAACCCTGAAGGACAAGAATCAAGCTGCTATCATCAGCAAAGTTTCTGATTCCATTGTCTGACAACCAATAACATAAGAGTAAAATTCTAATTA
This sequence comes from Hibiscus syriacus, assembly GCF_006381635.1. Classification (NCBI taxonomy): domain Eukaryota; kingdom Viridiplantae; phylum Streptophyta; class Magnoliopsida; order Malvales; family Malvaceae; genus Hibiscus; species Hibiscus syriacus. The sequence continues at coordinate 1,934,985 of NW_024062752.1, read as the reverse complement.
CAGTCATGAGAAGCCATCAATATTGAGCAACAGAGAGTCAAAAAAAAAAGTAACCAATCATCATTCGGTGACAATAGTTACCTCAATAATAATAATAATAATAATTAAAAAAACATAAATAAAGTTCACACCCTTAAAGAATACTTACAAAAGGGCTCGATCTTCACGGACATTGTTGTCCACTTCAATGATTTTCGAACCAGCCAGAAGTTGCATCACCAGTCCAGACGTCACAATGGGAGTGATTCCAAGTTCCATGACAGTCCCACGACTTGAAGCGAGAATAACACGCATCCAATAGAATGGATCTGCACCAGTTGTAGAATGTATGCCATACAGTGGGAGCTGGCTACAAACCAAGAAAATGAAAAGAGAGATCACAGTGTATATGACTTTCTCTCTGAAGGGAACTTTCCTGTCAGCACTCTGAACTTCAGGCAGGAATGAAAGAAAGGGTCGTACAAGATGAAGCACTCTAAATCCACTCCCCATCTTGTTTTATCCAACTGTAAAAAAATAAAACATATTAGTTAAAACAGAACAATATTGTCAAACATCTCAAAGTAGAACGATATCTAACAAGAAACAATGGAGAGGTAAAATACACCAGAAAATTTTAATCTATTCGGGAACAGAAGAGAGAAAGATTCAAATACTGCTGACAAAACTTTAATATATATAGAACTCCTCTTTGATTACTCATTCTCATATCCATAAAAAAAATTGCCCCTTTCAATTTTATTTGAAAGACAGCAGTTTCACAGTTGAAAGGAACATCAAAACATAAATTCCATAAACATGCATATATGAGCAAGAAGCTCCAAAATCCGCAACTAAATTAAAGGAGCTGTTCCTCTCCAATAGTTTTCCAACCAACAAACTTCAATGAGCTCATCAAAAATTTCACCTAAACAAGCGGTATCAAACGATCTAAAGGTTCCACTTTTAGCTGGCCCTAAATTCCTAACAGATGCACCGGAAAAAAAAAACTACAGATTTGGAAAGTACTGAAAGGGATCTAAACTCAGAAAATTGCTTCAGATCCTCATTTCCTTAAAACAACTTATCCTTCAACTAGCAAAAAATATAAATTTCCGCTATACTTCTAGGCCCTAATCAATACCCATAAGAAAAATTAGATCTTTAAAAGAAAAAACAAATCACGAGTAAAATATAATTAAGAAGGCTAATAGAAAACAAAGTGAAGCAAAAAATATGAACTTGGAATCATAATCATCTTCAACAGCAACAAAGCTCTATGATCAGAAATGAGGCTAACCGTAAGCACTGTAAATGCAGGAAGCGTACCGTAAAGAGAAGGTGAATTCGTAAATTCTGAGGGGAAACTGTTCTGGCTGGGTTTTTAAGGAGGGTTCCGTGCAAGGCTCCGTTACTGTTGGTTAAATACACGACGTCGGGCGAATGAGGATAAGACGCGTGGACTGTGAGAGTGACGTGGACAGTAGGCGGCAAGTTTGCAGGATAATTGTCAAATTTGTCAATTGTCAACGGGAAGTATTGCAGTACTTGGCACGTTCATTCATTTTTTGGATATTATAATCCCTAATTTGGACGTTTTTGTTAAGAAATCTGATACACATAAATGTACCGTACGTCTATGATTGGCTTTTTTTTACTCAAATATTATCAAAATAAAAAATAATATAAAAATAAAATTTATTTTAAATAATTTTTTATCACTTAAGATAAAGATGTGTGTCATGCTTATGTACAAGCACAAATTGAACTAAAATGAATGAAACAAAAAGAAGAGATGATGAATATAAAAAAAATTATATGAATTTTGTTAAAAAAACCACACGTAGTGTGTTACAGACACGTAGTTACATAAACTAAACAGTGAAGATGATATACATATATTAATTTTATCTTCAATCATTTGATAAATGTATGTTTAAAATATTATATTAAATAACAATCTCTTATATCTAAACAATATGAGATTTAAAAAGTATATCACAGTTTTCAATTGTTTAAATATTATCTTTTAAGAATGCATATATTGAATGATTAAAAATAAAACTAATATACGTTTGTTATTTGACTTATACTCGTATAAATATATTTTGACAGATATCATACATGTTTATTTTTTAGATAAAATTTCATTTAATTTTAAGACTTCTTATATTAAATGACAAAGATGACAATATAACCCAAAGTAATTATGAAATTACAATTTAAGTATATGGTTAAATTAAAAGAATAAATATATAACTAAAATAATAAATATAAGAGTAAAACATATAAATGATCCCTGGCTATAAGATGTTGTTTTGTTGAGTATTCCGACTATTAAAAGTTACAAAATAGTTCCTCGATTATAGGACGCTATTTTGTTGAGGCCACTGACTATCAAAAGTTACAAAAATGGTCTAAACTTGTCATTTTTCGTTAAAAAAATTGACAGTCGTCTCAGCTAGACTTTAGCATGTTGATTGTGATATAATAAAATCATATTTTAATGATGTCTAGTAGCATCGTTGTTGCTTTCAAGCACTGGCTCAACAATATAATGTAAATGGAGAGTCGATCTACAAAATACAATTCAAACGATTATGTGATCAGATTTTATCAAATCCAAGTCAACAAGTTAACGTCCAACTCAGACAGTTACTATTTTCTTAACGAAAAAGGACGAGTTTGAAACAAATGAATAGTCAGGTGACCATTTTATTATTTTTAATGGTTAAAGGACACAACAAAATAATATCATATAGTCGAATGATCATTTTGTAACTTTTAATAGTATGGGGACTCAGCAAAGCAACATCTTATACTCGAGGGACCATTTGTTATTTACCCTAAGCATAATTTATGGGCTTCCTATACATTTAGGCGTTATTAAAAATGGGGAAAAAGTTTTGAGAAGGACTTAATTGTTAGAAATTAAAGCTAAATGGATTTATTTGTAAAGTTAAAAGGATAAAATAAATGAATTGAAGCCCAAGAAAAAGTTAGAAAAATTAATAAAAAGAAAAAACGAAAAATAAAGTCACGGAGAAGGAACATGACAGCCTACCACCACTCTCAATCGATTCACGATTATTATTATTATATATATTTTCTCCTTTTATTACATAATTATTTACTCAATCATAAATCAAATTTCTCCTTTAATTCAACTCACCGGAAACCGCAGCCTTTTAACCACCGGAACACATTTATTCTCCTTTTCTCTCTTCTCAAAATAAACTTTGACTTCAATCAAATTTCAATGAACAAGAATTTGCTTTGAAAAAGAAACAGAAATTTCCTTTTTTGGGTTTCGGAAATTGTGGGATTTTGGTTTGGGGTTTTAGAAGAAAAGCAGAATGGGATGTGCAGGATCGACGCCGGCCAAAGGTGACGGTGAGGCTATTTTTCTTTGTTTGCTTTGGTCTTTTTTCTTGTTTGGTTGCTATGAAAATCGTTGGGAAAGTTGGAAGCTTACAGAACAATGACAACATCTGTGAATTGTTTGAGCTCGAGAAAACATTGAGCTAAACTAGTCAAATTCTAGATTAATTGGAAAAAGTTTCTGATATTTTCTAAGCAGCTAAAAGGCTGCTGCTTGAATTTCATTTACTTGTTTATTTTTGTTTCAGAAAAAAAGGAAAAAAATGGGTCTGAGAGTTGCTAAATTTGGGATGATTTTTTGAATGTTCGATCATTAGCTTGCTATTAGTATTGAATTTGTTTCCCAGCAGTTCTGAATTTTCTAATGTTTTCCATTCAGCTTTTCAATAAAGAAATATGGCATTTTTGGAGTTGCAAGAAACTGCATTGTTAGTTAGTTTATTACTGTACTATTTTGCTTTTGTATTGAGATTCAATATTTGAAACTTTGGAGATTCATGATCAAATTATGCTACAAAAAGGAGGAGGAGAAAAAGGTATTGGCTGCATGAAATGGGCTATATTTGATTATATTTTCATTTATGTTATTGTCATATGTATATTGGCGGATCAGTTTAGCACAATTCATAATCATATAGGAAACTTTGTTTTGGTCTAAAGAAGGTCTCGGTTTGGGGTGAGGAGAAGGGATTATAGATGTTGAATTCTAATCTCAAACTCGCTGAACGCCACCTCTTAAGGGTGGCTATATGAATCCATTGATTAAGGTCCCAATTCTTATCATGTAGGAAACTTTTATTTGGTATCTTCAAAACAAGTAGTGCTTGTGTATTTGGGTGGTTAGTTTCTTGTTAACATCTGTGAACTAATTAACTAATTCTTTCTGGTAAACATGCAATATGAACTCACGCTTTTAGATTTGCATTTGAAGTTTACGTGTAGTAAATGATACAGTGAACTCTTTTGGATCCAATAGGGAATGTGAAAAAGATCCGGAAGCCAAAACCTTGGAAACATCCTCAGCTGATAACGAAGTCTCAACTTGTGCAGATGCGTGAAGAGTTCTGGGACACTGCACCTCATTATGGTGGAAGGGAAGGTAATTGCTACCTATAACATATAACCGCTAATGACTCTGTTACTAGAAATCAACTGTTAGGTTCTATGCATAAGATTATGAGTATCTATCCATGATTATCAATTTTATAGGTGAGAAGAAATTTTGTTGATCTTGAGTTGACCAAATAGAGAAAACTTGTCATTTTTACTTAATGAGTAAACTCAGAAAATACTGAAGCACTGAGTGAATGATTCTTATAAGGCAACTAACCCACCAATATGCTGAGCTAGTCATGTTTGGATATGTTTTTATGGAAAACTGAATCAGACTGAATTGATCTACTTCCTTTCAAGTTGGTTCTGAAATCAGACCCTGGATTTTAAATATGAAATTATAACTTATATACTTGGATTCATGCAATCATGTGTATTCTTGTACATCCATTAAGCCCCTTGTCCCCCATATGTAACGTTAAGAGCTTAGATTATCTGAAATATTACTTAAGAATGCATGGGAATCAACTAAAACTGAAAAGTATAAACTGCGTAGGCCAACTCTTTTACTAATCGGGCTACTTTCAATTTTTATATCCCAGAAGGAAAATAAAAGGAAAACTGAGACAAAGAAGTTAATGAACAGCTGAAAATCTTGTAATTTTGGAAATTTAGACCAATCTTGGAACACAAATCAGTCCATTAAAACATGAATTCTGAGAGGGTTTAACTATACGTTAAAGATAACTTGTTTTAGTGTTGATTGATGAAAGTAGAGTTATTAATGGGAACTAAAGGTCTCATTAGAATGTTCTCCACGTATGTGATTGTCAAACTAAACATTGATATTTAGGAGATTCTGATAGCAGCGTCAATTCACTTCCCAGTTAAATACACAGGCAGAGTAAGTTGTACCAAGTGAAAGATGACGTAGTTTATAACTCTTATGTCACATGTGTTCCAGGAAAACCGACTTTTTAGTTACACTCACTTTAATCAAAATCAGGTCTTACTGAAAGCTTACAGTGATTTTTTAAAATCATTAGACTAAGTACAAACTCTCAGTACTTGGTGACAGCAATTGAGATTCTAATTATTGACTATGATTGCAAGATGGATGAATGTCTTCCAAGGTAGGCAAATACATAAGTAGGATATGATTTTGAAAGAAATCAAAGAAAAGAATCGGAGAAACTAAGGGGAGAGTTTTAATAGAAATGGAGAAGAACAGAGAACCAAGGAAGAAACTTCAAACAATAAAATGATTTTAAAAAGAATCAGGAATAAATAACACATGCTGTATCTCTTCAATTTCTTTTCTCAACAAGAAATCTGGTTTCTTTGCTAAAATGCTATGTAGTTTTACTGTAGAATTGAAACACTAGAAGTATATGATTGAAAGTGAATTGAACAGGTATGGTTTTCTTAATAGCCTACTTTTAGTAGAGCAATTTTACTTTTAATCTGTATGATGTAATTAATTTGCTTTTACTTCTCATGGATCTGGATTGTAAATGTCAACTTCGTTGACGCTAGAGATCTGGGATGCACTTCGAGCTGCTGCCGAAGCTGATTTAACCCTTGCTCAAGCTATTGTGGACAGTGCAGGGGTCATAGTGCAATCTGCTGATTTAACTGTCTGCTACGATGAAAGAGGTAAATTTACTCTTTTGACTCGAACTTTGATAAATTATAACCAACTTGAAAATAATTAACTTAGCAAACGTCACATTTTCCAGCTTGAAATTTCTTCTAACTTTATCAACTCTTTTTTACAGGTGCCAAGTATGAACTACCAAAGTATGTTTTGAGTGAGCCAACCAACTTGATCCGAGAGAGTTGAAAATAGAGAGAATACAGAATGCAATGCATGCAAGGGTTGAATGTAAATCATGTACATTCATCTTCTTTGAAACGCTTTATAAACATTAGGGCCGCTCATTTATGTTCTGTTTTAACTTGTGTTTACTTTTGATGTTCACTAGGTTGCTGTAAGTTTCTCTGATGAAAATGATAACATTGGTTTGAATCAAGAAAGAGGTAACAGTTTTCCTCTGGGCATGGATATGCAAAGGTTGCTTATTAGGCTCTTAATGTAGAGATGGTTGTTGTTTGACCCTTGTCTGAACTTGAAGACTATGTATAACATTTTAACAAAACGAATTAAGTATACCGAGTTGAATCAACAGGGTGTGCAATGGCTTAATATCTCTAATTTAGAAACATCGGTTGAGCTCTTGGGGTGCAGATTCCAAACTGTGCACTGTCTGATCATCTGGCTGGTTTTATTGAGGATTTTTGGTATGAAATTCAAATTTTGTTCAATGAAATAGTACAATAAAGGAATAACTAGCCGGGCCTAGCAACCTGTACAACCAAACAGAATGGTCACTAGCGGGAAGATGGGAATAGAAACCGAGCAGTTACAGCCAATTTTCAAGAAAAGATGTATTTGCTTAGACAAGCAATTTGTGGCAAAAGGAAACAGACATGATAAGCAATTGTGAAAATACAATTCTTGCTACAAGGCAAAAAATGAGAATTAGCAAAATTAAACAGAAAACAGCATAACTAGTAGAAAGAGAAAAAATTCCCCTGAAATATCAGAGCCAGGTTTCGATCCTGGGACCTGTGGGTTATGGGCCCACCACGCTTCCGCTGCGCCACTCTGATATGTTGGTATGTTGTTGAAACTAATATTATTTAATTATATAAATTGACATCATTCTCATTTTTTTTGTTCAGTAACACTATTTAAAAAACATTTATATCAATCCCAATGTTTATATTAAAAAATAATTTATATTTTTAACTGTTTTAATCATTATAATTTTTTATTTAAACTTTTTTAATATATATCTTTTTAACTCCTATGAATGAACCTCAGGAAAAAAAATATCTGTTCATAGTATAATTTATGGTTAATCTTTTTTATATAATATTTAATTTTTATTTGTAGCTTTATATTTTAATCTTGCTCATTTGTAAAATTTTGAATTTGTTCTATAAACAATAACTTGTACTATTAGATTGAAATACTGAAAAATTACATCACGAACTTGTAAATATGTACTTAAATAGATTTAAGTAAATATTTAACATAAATAGATAACAGGCATGAATACACATTTTTCAGCCATGAAAAAAAAAACACTTTTAACAATGCTATATATTTTCACTTCTACCTATGTTAGAATGTAGAATGCATTGTCCTATTTGAATTGAACATTGAACTCCTATAATACAACCATGTTTGCAGAGCATGATTGAACAAAAGATGTTGACCTTCACCAGCACTTACTTGACCAGTCTCCTTCAGTTTTACAGCGTAATGGACACGAACCTGATACCAAGAAAAGATGTTAACATAAACAAAGCTCAAATAGCTTGATAAATAATTATCAAAGATATTGTTTGGAAATAAATCTCATGTTTATTTTAGTTAAATTAACAACAACCTCTTCATCGTTTCCGTTTAATATCATCTAGAAACTTCACTTTGATCTTCTTTAGCTTTATCACAATCTCTTTCATATCATTCCTCTCATCTGGTACTTCTGCTGAACATTCTAAGCCGACTTGCAAAATGAACAAGGCACAGTTGTTGATTGCTGAACGTTCCCCCCTCATTAGTGCTAAGCAGATTCATGTCTACAACTTGAATTAGCGGATTTGATATCGACTCTTTCACCCAACTCTTCAAGCTTCTTTCTCCTGCAAACATTTCATCTGTGGGTTTTTTTCTCGTGACGGTTTCCATCAAAAGAATACCAAAACTATACACGTCGCCTTTTGTCGAAACAATTCCATCTATTCCATACTCTGTGTATGAATGCATAAGAACATCATCATTATTGAATGATCATGATAGTGAAAAACAAATTCAATAAATAAACTAGCATTATAAAGGGAAAAAATGAAACTTGGGGTTTAATTAGAAATAATATCACCTGGTGCCATATACCCAATTGTCGCCATTGTCATGGTTTGATTCATCGAGTCCTCGTTGCATAAGAGTTTTGCAATTCCAAAATCACTCAAACGTGCAACCATATCTTCATCTAACAGAACATTGCTGGTTTTCAAATCACAATGAACAATGGGTGTTTCATTACCATGATGAAGATATTACAGAGCGGATGCAATATGTATCAGTATGTTCAACCTTTGTAGGATGTCCAGAGAATGGTTATCGGAATACAACCATTTATCAAGACTCCCATTAGGCATGAACTCAAGCACTAAGGCTTTGAAATCAAAATCATTAGAGCAGCTACTAATGATTTTGATTAAATTCCGGTGACGAATATTGCGGAGAACTTCACATTCAACATCGAAGCTCTTAAAAGCTCCTTCTAACTTATTGTCCTCAAGAGAAAGACCCTGCAACTCTTTTAATCTTCCGATTGTGGGGGGAATGGATCCCGCCAATTTATTGTTGGCTAGCTCGACCCTTATCAAGCTACTTAAGTTACCAAGTTCACTCGGGATCCTACCACTAATGTTGCACCGAAAACCATAGAAGATCTGAAGAGAACCTGAGAGATTCCCTAACAAACCTGGAAGTTCACCACTAATCAATGGGTTGTGGCCGAATTTCAACTTCTCTAAGCCTCTGCAGTTTGTCAAAGAAGAGAGAAATCTCATTTCCAAGGAAATCAAATTATTTTCCTCCAGGTTGAGTGACCTTAAATTTCGTAGATTCCCAAGATCATTAGGAATGGACCCCGAAAAGTAATTACTTGACATTTCAAGCAAAGTGAGCTTGGAGGCATTACCTTGGAAGTGATTATGATCAATAGCTAAGCATTGAAGCTTACTCAAATTGCCAATTTCTCCTTGTAGCTTCCCCTCCAATTGGTTATACGATATGGATAAAACTTGCAACTCTCTGCCCTTGAATAAATTAGCTGGAATTCCACCAGAAAGCCTGTTAACACTCAAGAACAGGATTTTCAAATTTGGAAGATGATCAAACATTTCCTTTGGAATATGACCGGTGAGATTATTGAAGGAGAAATCTATATATTTTAGCGAAGGTAAATCGCGTGAAACAGAGGGTATGGAACCAGTGAGCATGTTATTGTATAGAAAAAACACCTGCAACGAAGATATATTGAAGATGGAGGAGGGTATTGAACCTATAATCTGGTAGCTCAACTTCTCTGGCTTTGACAAATTGCCTAAAGAGAATGGGATAACACCTTGGAAGCTGTTTTGGTACAAAATCAGCGTTCGAAGTTGAGTTAAAGATCCCAACCACGATGGGATTTCTCCACTGAAGCTGTGTTACCAAAGACTAAATGTTTCAGCCGGTGCAAATTGGATAACTGGACAGGTAATGTGCCATGGAAACTATTATTCCTGATGGAAAAAAGAGAAAGGAATGATAAATTCCCTAATAAGTGGGGAGGAAGGGTGCCAACGAGTCCCAACCCGGTGAGGTCCAGAGCTGTGACTCTGCGGTGCTTGGATCCGCAACTGACACCGAACCAATTGCAAACAGGGGTGGAGACTGACCAATTAGTTGCTAATACATTTTCAGGGTCGTGACTGATATGGTTTTTCAATTCAAGAAGTGCTGATTGGTCTGTAACTATGGTGGTTGATTTCAGAGAGAAAGTAGTCATAGAAGAATGGAAGATGATGAGAAGAACTAAGTTGAGAAAAGTGATGGCCATTTGATTTTGTGAAGCTAACAAAAAAGGCACAATTGAGTTTGGTAGATAGATAATGCATTCTTTATATACACTAGAAAGATGACTAGGCGACAGAACAGGGACGCGTAAAACAGGCAAAACATAAATTCAAGATGGAAGGGTGCAGTGGTGAGAAAGACCAAGAAAAAGTATCACACCATCACCTAATTATTTCCAAAGCTAAACCCTGCTACGGGTAATGCAGCAAACAAATCTGTCTTTTTCTTTCATTTTGATGATATCTAATGAGTGGATCAAATTAAGTCAATTGCACCTCCAAAACGGGACGTGTAAATCCATAGATTCCGACTTTACATTGGTTTGAACCAAGAAAGGGGTCACAGTTTTCCTTTGGGCATGGATAGGCAAAGGTTGTTTATTAGGCTTTTAATGTAGAAATGGTTGTTGTTTGACCCTCGTCCGAACTTGGAAGACTATGTATAACATTTTAATAAAACGAATCAAGTATACCAAATTGAATCAACAGAGTGTGTGTAGTTTAGGAACATCATTAGAGCTCTTGAGGTGCAGATTCCAAACTTTGCACTCTCTGATCATTTGGCTCGTTTACTGAGGACTTAATTTAAAGTTTGTTCAATTAAAAAGTAAAGTGTTGAAGGAAAAAGGAAAAATGAAAGTTAGTAAAGAATGAAGCCAACTTACTCAACATATCAGAGCTAAGTTTCGATCCTAGAACATGTGGGTAATGAGCCCACCACGCTTCTGCTGCACTACTCTGATTTGGCAATATTTATTGAAAATAAAAATATAAGTTGAATGAATTAAGAATAAACATTGGGAATGGACCAACAAGGTGATTCATATCAAGATATAATCCTTCTAGGTTTGGAAGCCAAAGGCCCATGGAAGATGGCCAGAGAGATGATTTGATGCCAAAGGAAAAAATCCCCAGAGTTGAAATATTAATTACTTGTGGAGGAATATTACCAACAATATTGTTAAATTCTAAATTCAACTTCTTGCTATATGGGAATATAAACCTGGTCATTCATGTTTTTATTTTTAATATATCTGGTCATTCATGTGAAAGTCTGTATTTGGGAAATTGTTCTTCATTGCTTGTCTAGCTATATGCTGTCAACTTCTTGTTTATTTCTGTTTTCCCTTATCATTAAATGCTGAGATAATATAAGCACCATTAGTGGACTAAGCACACCGACACATGACACAATTAGAATTGCAAATTATGCTTTTCAAAACTGAAGGATAAAATGGGACTTTTTCCTTTGTATTTTTGTTTATAGTGACAATTGTGAGTGTTTATTGATCTTCTTGAAACTTCACAGGATGAGGTTACTAGTGCTGGTGCTCAAGTGGAGCCGCCTGGAATGCACATGATATACCTTCCATACTCTGATGACATCAGAGATGAGGAAGAGTCAAGTAAATATCATGAGTTTATGCTAAAGATTTCATGTTACCACTGATTGAATTGGGGATGTTTCACAGATTTTTCCAGATACAGAAGATGATACACCTCGAGCTGATGACGATCAAATTCAAAAGGCTGCTGCTTTACAGATTTTTCACTGATTTCTGTTTCAACATGATTGAAGTTGTGAATACACGACAGTTACTCTGGAGTTGTATCATGGAACTGCAATTTGCTTACCACTCTGAATATAAATACATATACGGACAAAGTTAAATCATGAATTGACAAAATTTCAATTGATTTCTTTTTCTTCTGCACGTGCAAGTTTGTATAGTTACCGCTTGTCAGATAGTATTGGGTAAATTTAAGGTTTGATAGTAATAAAATTTCAGTCAAATTTTATTTTATTTTTCTGTTGAAGTGGACAACCAAGTTGCTGATCTTGTTCTTGTGTTACACTTTGCTGATTTGGTCACTATTTCATGATGACATTATGCAGTATTGCAGGCTCTAGCTTTAGAAGAAGACGACATTCCTGAGACCATTGATGAGACGGCACCCGATGAGGAAGGTTTAGCTTGGTAATAAGGATTTGGCTTGTATTCTCAAATTCTTTCATCCCGTTCTGGTCTTTGATAAAATCTTTCGGCCTACCGACTGGCATTGTGATAATATCTCAGAAGAAAAATAATTTCCCTTTTTGAGAATATAGATTTTCTAGCAGTCATAATCTTATGGTTATCATACTCGTTATTCTCATTTGGTAGTTGAACATTTGACAGCAGCAGCTTTGAAAATTTATTTAATGCACACAACCTTCCTGTTAATGGGAAGAAGGAAGCTTTGATCAGCAGGATCTTAACCCACATGGGCAATAAAAACTCGAAGACTAGTATCAGATAAGCCACAACTCCCTCTAATCGTTGTTACAGTATGTATGCTTCCTTTTGTAATGCTAAAAACTAGCTTGGCATTTGCATGATGAACCGTATTTGTCAATGCTAAATATATCTTCTTGCATAGACGCCAAAGCTTTATGCACAGCGCACACATTAGGTTTCTAGAACTAAAAATTTGGCTTCGTATGATGCTATTTTTAAGATCAAGGAAAAAAGAGTTTATTGTCATTACAATGTATGAACATCAACCAGTATCGATCATCCATTTGTGCATATTTGGCAAAGATTTTTGCAAACTAAACCAGAAGAAATCGGAAAACAAAAATGATTTTGAGCACAAATGCACAGACTAAGGGAAAGGAAAGAAAGAACCCCATACTTTTTCCTTCGTACAGTAGTCATCTCTATCCGCGTCACATTCAGCCCGAAGAGAGGTAATAAATTCAAAAGTTTAATATTCATTTTGTAATTTTTGAAAGTTCAGTATCCAGAAAAATCATTTTGGGATAGTTTAGTGACTATTTTGAACTTTCCCTTTGATAAATAAGTATCAATGGCAAATTTGTAAATTGCAAAGATACCAAGGGCAATGATATATAATCAGTGCAGTTTTAGCTGACCACCTCGCAAATCCGTGTTAATTTCCAAGCGCTACCATTTCAAGCTTCCTAGAAAAAAACATCTTCCGTTTTTCCTCCCGGGTTTCCAACATTAGCAACCCGAAAAACATTTGCAGTTTCCCGGTCTGTTTGCGGTCCACCCGTTAATCCGCCGATCGGAATCCACTTCCATCTAGATCTCAATCAAATCTGCTTCTACACTTCCCCATCAATTCACCCGTCAGTAAACGCCGGCGTTTTGTATCTCCGGCCGTCGATCTGCAATTTCGAAAACTAAAGATCCTTCTCCGATCACTTTCATTTGAAAGGCCGTCGTTGCAGCAGAAAATCATCGTTTTTAATTCACCTTTTTCTTGACTCATCATACACAGGATTCCTATTGTTTTCTTTGATCTTTTGATTAATTTTAATCAAATTATATTATTCGTTTTTCCTTTTTAACCAGAAATTAATTTTTTCTGGACATTTTCGATACATATAGATCTATTTTCTTTCCTTTGATTTGAAATAACGTCGGGTACGAGGCTACCGACATGGAAAGAAAGAGAGAATAACAAGCGGAAGAGCGACGGAGAAGGCAATAGCAGCGAAGATCTTCGCCGGACTCCGGATGTACGGTAACTATAAGCTTCCAAAGCACTGCGATACAATGAAGTTCTCAAAGCTCTTTGTAACGAGGCCGGTTGGACTGTCGAACCCGATGGCAACTACTTATCGTAAGGTAAGTACTATCATCACCCTTAACTTTTATTTTATTTTATTTTTTTAATCTGAGTAGGAAACAGATGAAGATAATGTGATTGAACGGTTATATCTGTTTGAAATGTAAAATTCGCTAAAAACTTGCATTATTAGTAGTTTTTTGAACTTCAAATTGCTTTTTTATTTTGTGTGTAAATCTTGAATATCGAAGCAATAGAAAATTTTCTATTCGGCATTTCCGGCATAATAACACGACGGATTGGAATTTTACCGTTTTAATTGATTTTTTCTGGCGTGTTTTAGCACGAAACTCTTAGTTTCTGGTGGAGGAGTAATAATGAACTTAATAATCACAAAGAAAGGAAAATCAAATAAAACTGCGGCTATGTGCTAATTTGTGTCGCCTTGCATATATATATATATATATATATATATTATATATATATCTGAGAAGACCTAACTACCCTTGTTAAATTTTGATTGTGAGGGTAGTTTCTGCACCATATGAACTTACAGTGAGGGTCGAAATTTTGCTAAGTAACAAAGAGTCCTTTTGCAGGGATTTTGCACAGATTCCCACTTTGAGATAGCTTTCATTTTCAGTTGCTCATATAATCATATGGGGTTTTTGGACTTGGAAATTCCTTTTTTTTGGTTATAATTGTGTTTAAGGTGTCATATAGTTAGAGATATATTATGCCTTAAATCCTTAATAATCATGTTATATAGATTTTGGTGCATTTTATGTTTCAAATGTTTTTTGTTGTTTGACTGTATTTGTAAATAGCAACACCTTGAACAGTTTTGGTGTTCTTAGTTTGGTTACTAGTTTAATTAGTAAGGCCTACTATTGCATAGAACTTCGAATCAGATGGACTATATCTTAGACTGTAGCTTAAAGGAGAATGGAGGTTTTTATCATGATAAAACAGTTGACGGTTTTTACTCCTAAGAAAATTGAGGATAAATTTGTTAAATATTTATAAAAACCATGCCCTTTTTCATAGCACCGAATATGAGTTTTTCAGGGAAATATTGAGTCTGGCATGTGAAATAATTGGAGTAACAATGTCAATGAGTTATGAGTAATTTGTCACTAAAATATATATGACAAATTAATAAGCTCAAATCAATTGATGGTATTCATAGATGAAATGATTTAAGATGGAAAGTAAGATTATTATGATGGAAAAGAATAATGGAGTGAATATAATGATGCCCACTGTGGCGGAATGACATTATAAGAAGTAAGAAACTCAATTTATGTTTAATAAAATACTGGAATGAGTTTTGGTTTTCCGATCCGAGGTGCTATTTGTTTAAACTTTCTTATTTCCAAAGTTGAGCATACTTTGCAGTAATTGTATTTGATCTGTTGCATGTGCTTTTCGGGCACTGATAAAATATTTAATTTCTGCAGGGTTGCAAGCCTGTGGAACGCATTGATATAGTAGGTGGATCTGGAGCAGTGAGCCCCAGCTCATCTTACCACCCAAGCCCTGCGTCATCATCCTTTCCAAGCCCAGCTTCTTCTTATGTGGTTAATCCCAATGGTGATGTGAATTCTCTTTTCCCATGGCTCAAAAACCTCTCATCAGCATCCTCTTCTGAGCGTCCCTATAGCCATATTCATGGAGGTTCCATTAGTGCACCTGTCACCCCTCCATTGAGCTCACCAACTTCTCGAACCCCACGAATCAAACATGACTGGGAGGAGCAGTCTACCCATCCGGGTTGGAGTGCACAACAGCAATCTTTCCTGCCTTCTTCAATTCCCCCTAGCCCTGGTTGTCAGATTGTTCCTGACCCAGAATGGTTTGATGGGCTCCGAACCCCTCATAGCCGGCCAACCTCTCCCACATTCAGTCTTGTCTCCTCAAATCCCTTTGGCTTCAAGGAGGAAGTTTAGCATGTGGGGGATCCCGCATGTGGACTCCTGGTCAAAGCGGGACATGCTCTCCCGCTATGGCTGCAGGATTAGATCAAACAGCCGATGTTCCAATGTCTGAAACTATTTTGGATGAGTTTGCATTTGGAAGCAATAGAACAGGGATTGTGAAACCATGGGAAGGGGAGAGCATCCATGAAGAATGCGGATCAGATGATCTAGAACTCACTCTTGGCAGTTCCAAGACTAGGTGAGTTTCCAAACTTATTGAATAGATTAGCTAAAATTGTTTTAGTTTTCATTAATTTTTGAAAATTTAACTCTGAATTATATAGTTTGTTCTCAAGGCACCGAGGTAGTTCCATAATTTTCCTGATAAGTAAGAAGAATTATACTTGTATGATTGTTTTCTTGGTCCTTATTTAGGTTTGCCATTAGAAGAAATGCCTTAATGACAGTTTCTTAATGGCCAATCCTTTTGCGAGAATTAGGTTATCATTTTCTAATTTCTATTGTACATTACAAACTTTGACATTTTCATTTGAGTTAATTGCATCACATGTCCTCAAAGTATGCCTCTCATTTTAAATTGGTCCCCAAACTTTTAAATGTTCCAATTTCATCCCTAAACTATGATTATCATTCTAGAGTAGTCCTCAAACTTTTAAACATTTCAATTTCATCCCTAAACTATGACTTTCATTCTAAATTAGTCCCTAAACTTTTTAATATTTTAATTTTATCCCAAACTATATGTATATACTAATCACATCTCTTGTAAATAAAATTTTTAGTCCAAGTTATATTACTATATGTTCAAAATAACGAAACTTAAGTTAAACTATGATTGAAATTAATTATATATTTATATGAATTTGGGGAAAAATTGGAATATTCAAATTTGGAGACTAATATAGAAAGAGGGTCATAGTTTGGGGCTATGGCATCAAAGTTCGGAACATCATCAACCTACAAAGGAGTAGGGGTGTAAACGAACCAGACTTGAACGGATAATATTGTTTCTTTATCTTTTAAGGTATTCATATTTGATTTATGTTCGTTTAAAATTTTAATATCATGTTCGTATTTGTTCATTTACTTTTGAATGTGTTCGTATTCAATTCGTTTAACGCTCGCAAACATGTTTGTCAACATGTTCATTTAGCGTTCACAGTTTGTTTGTATGTTTAGAAAAATTGTAAAATTATACCAATAGTCTTTAATTTCCTTAGGCTTCACAATTTAAACTTTAAAGTTCACATTGTGTTCAATTTAATCTATACATTCACTAAAATTTAAAACAAAAAAAGGAAAATAAAAATGAGAATCGAGTAAATGAGTCAATAAATGAACTTTCAAATGAGCCAATACATGAACTTACAAACGAATTTGTTTTGAACATTAATGAACCGAGTGCATCTTCGATAAACATAAAATTTTTGCTCACACTCCTTTATTTAACTTAATAAATAACACTATATAAACATTTTATCAAATGTTTTATTCATTTACATTCCTATAGAAATGTCTTCTTCCCAAAACTCGATATTGGAACATCCCTTAATACATCAATATTAAATCAATATAATAATCTTTAATCAATAGTTAAATTAAATTAATTAAATAAAAAATGGTTCATCTAACCGGTCCAATCACAGATGGGATTATTACGAGTTTACAACATTACTTCCGAATCACATACAGGAACCGTGACATCAGAGTAGGCCCCCAATACAAATTAATCGTTTAACTGGAAAACAAAACTCTATCCCGATAGGCAATAGCCAAACGCATCCATCAATGTGGAAGAAAACCAAAGGCAAACCAAAAATATAATCTAAGCCCTCCTTCTCCGACATTTTATTCTCCCCAGCTTCAAATTAAGCACACAAAAAAAAACTCTTTACCTTCTTCTTAAAGCCTGATTGTTTTTCTTGGTCCTTATTTAGGTTTGCCATTAGAAGAAATGCCTTAATGACAGTTTCTTAATGGCCAATCCTTTTGCGAGAATTAGGTTATCATTTTCTAATTTCTATTGTACATTACAAACTTTGACATTTTCATTTGAGTTAATTGCATCACATGTCCTCAAAGTATGCCTCTCATTTTAAATTGGTCCCCAAACTTTTAAATGTTCCAATTTCATCCCTAAACTATGATTATCATTCTAGAGTAGTCCTCAAACTTTTAAACATTTCAATTTCATCCCTAAACTATGACTTTCATTCTAAATTAGTCCCTAAACTTTTTAATATT
The DNA here is from genome assembly GCF_006381635.1 of Hibiscus syriacus. Lineage (NCBI taxonomy): Eukaryota > Viridiplantae > Streptophyta > Magnoliopsida > Malvales > Malvaceae > Hibiscus > Hibiscus syriacus. The sequence continues at coordinate 1,917,112 of NW_024062752.1, read as the reverse complement.
TTAATTTTATCCCAAACTATATGTATATACTAATCACATCTCTTGTAAATAAAATTTTTAGTCCAAGTTATATTACTATATGTTCAAAATAACGAAACTTAAGTTAAACTATGATTGAAATTAATTATATATTTATATGAATTTGGGGAAAAATTGGAATATTCAAAAGTTTGGAGACTAATATAGAAAGAGGGTCATAGTTTGGGGCTATGGCATCAAAGTTCGGAACATCATCAACCTACAAAGGAGTAGGGGTGTAAACGAACCAGACTTGAACGGATAATATTGTTTCTTTATCTTTTAAGGTATTCATATTTGATTTATGTTCGTTTAAAATTTTAATATCATGTTCGTATTTGTTCATTTACTTTTGAATGTGTTCGTATTCAATTCGTTTAACGCTCGCAAACATGTTTGTCAACATGTTCATTTAGCGTTCACAGTTTGTTTGTATGTTTAGAAAAATTGTAAAATTATACCAAGGGAACACGATCGGCGAGTCGGGGCTGATTTTAGTGCCGGCTTGAATGGGTTAGTGCAGCAGTTCTTCAGGAGTTTGCCCATCCCCTTTCGTGCCGAGGAGAGGACAGTTTTGCCGGTTAGAGGTGATATGATTTTAAAACGGCAGAAGGCTGATGTGGGTGGCAATGATATGGAGGGTTGGGTGGGATTTTCAGATCAATCGAAGGATTTTGGGTTCGTGGAAAAGGAGAGTGGTTCGGAAGGACTGGAGGATGAAGAGGTTTCAGGGTTTAATTTGAAGTCTGCTGGATTACTTGGGAGACCTCAGGTAAACAAAGAAGTAAAATAAGAATCTTTGAGGATGGTTAGGAGCTTGAATTATCGATTTGATTTGTGTTAAATACTTGAAGAATTACCATGTTCAATTTGAAATGTTATAAGTGGCAAGGCTTGAGAGTTGGAAAAGGGAATTTGTCTAATTGATGCATAGGCTAATGTGTTATTCGGCTTTTTTCTTTGCAATCAAAAGGTTTAGAACTGATAGTAGATTAGTATTTAGGTAGCATTGCACCCTTGCTTGTGAAATATAACAGGCATCTGTTTTTTAGTTTTGGACACACCATTACTTATTTATAAGAAAAGCAAGAACAACTAGAATGGGGTATGTGGCTATATGTGAATTGTGATAGTTCTTTTTCAAGTTCTAAGCTAGCAGTAAATACTTTATAAAGACATATTTGACGCAATGTTAGCTATGATAAGTTATGAATATTTCCCCCTTCATTTGAATAGAAACGATGGGATAGAAGCAGGTCATCTGTTTGTTAGTTTTGTCCTCCTTTTTACTTGAATGTGAAAATTATTTTTGGTTTTGACTAGCTATACTGTTAAACTGTTAATGACTAACTCATTTCCCTATGGTTAATCTTTTGTTGGCAGCAGGGGATGATAAATATTACCTCGACATATGAGAGTAGAACACGAAATTTAGAAAGTTCTCTGGTTGCAAGGGGAGACCTATGGAGAGTAGAGGCGTCAAATGGCAGTTCCACATCAGGGAGTGACAACTCTTGGTTTCTTCTTCAGCTTGGACCAGTACTCTTCGTTAGGGACACAACACTTCTTTTACCAATTCATCTATCAAAGCAACATTTGCTTTGGTATGGCTATGATAGGAAGGTATGACAATAATTTCATGGACTAATTGTTGCTAGCTGTAAGATCTACATATAGGAAATAGGAGTACCAAGAAATTTGCATTTATGTTCTATGAAACTTAATTCTGCAAGGCCCTATGGAACAAAACAGTTGAGAGTTATGCTTAATGTGGTAATACTAATAAGTTTATATGGATTTTTGTCCAAGGATATATCGTTTGGTATTTAGCCTTATGTTTAGAATTATTATTGAATTAAGCAAATATAAGATAAAACTATTTCAACTGTCTACCTTTTCTCCCTTATCCTTGTGTTACAATAACTAATATACATGGCATATCTACGATCTACAGCTATTGTAGTTGGCTTTTACAAAATGTTATAAGGCTCTTGTATGATTATAATAGAAGAGAATAGTTCTCATCTCGAATATAAAGATGCTAAGGGAAGTTAATATAAAATTCCTAGGAATCTGCACATGGAATATATTTTGATCTGAAATGATCTAGGACCTTGCTTAAGTTGGAATAAAGAACTTTAAGGTTAAGTTTGATAATGATGAAATTCTATTCTTATTGTTTATTTTGTTTTATCACCTCCCAGTTTTAAGTGTTCAGGTCATATAGGCGACTTCATACATCGTTAATTCTTGCTGATAAGATGCACTTAATCATTTTACATGGTCGTGTGAATTTTGAAACCTGGAAGTAGTTTGTATGGTTTGAGCATTATGTTCTTATGTTTCTCAAATTGTTTTATTTCGTTCTATGCTGATAATTTCTTGGTTGCAGAATGGAATGCATTCTCTTTGTCCAGCAATATGGTCAAAGCATAGGAGATGGCTATTAATGTCAATGCTCTATCTTAAGCCTTTAGCCTGTGTAAGTTGATGGTGATTTTGAATCCGTTTGTACAGTGTTTATGCTTTTGTTTCAACACACTGAATTTCCAAAATACCTGTGTTTTATCTGGTTTTGTTGCAATTAGATTGTTGATTCAATTTGCATTTGGCTCAAGAAATATCCATGTAAATATTGATTCTGTTAGTTAGGAGTGGTTACCTTATTGAAAACAAAATATTGATTTGCTGGATGTCTATTGAAGATGACAATTTACCGAAACTGGTGGAGCAATTTAATTTCTCTATCTGACTCTTCTTGCACACTAAAGACCTCTAAAATTTTTAAGCAGCCTTCATAGGATAGGAATTAGAGAACTGCGCTGATTAGATGAGATAAACATTAGTACTTTAGCTTTTGTTAGTAAATATTTGAGAAAGTTTTTTGTTGATTTTCTTACATAACCACTCTCTTCTTTGTCAACTCTACCTTCTTTACGCAGTCATTTGTAGATTTGCAATTTCCAAATGGACAGTTCACGTATGTATCTGGGGAGGGGTTAACAACAAGTGCTTTCCTACCTCTTTGTGGGGGACTTCTTCAGGCACAGGGTCAATATCCAGGAGAAATGAGATATAGCTTCTCCTGCAAGGTCAGTTCCTGATCTTTTACCGGCATAACAGGGGGCAAAGAAGTAATTAGGATTTTGTTAAACGACTCCTCTCGGATTTATTATTCTGTTCTGGGTACATTTTCTGAGTTCTGAATTTATTGTGTCAATATTTCGTCAGAATAAGTGGGGAACTCATATTACACCGATGGTGCAATTGCCAGACAAATCATTTACGCTGGGTCTTTCACAAGCCTTGGCTTGGAAGCAATCGGGGCTCATGATGAGACCATCCATTCAATTTAGGTGAGATTCTTCTACTTATAAGTCATGTTAAGGAATATTTCTTATGTTTCATACACTTCCTTTGAAACGTTTCATTAGACCTCATACTTGCATATTGGAGATTGAGCCAAGTCACTTGTTCAACTGAATGTACACTCTTTAAGTTTTTAACATGATTTAAGGATCATAAGTTAAAAGTTCCAAAATAATTACTTTAAAATACTCGAATTCTTTTCCTTTTTTAGAAAAATAAAATTATCTGCAAGTTATTTCTTGAATTGTCTGAGAAAAGCAAAGTGATGTGAGATTTTGCCGTTTTCCTGCAAATAGAAATTAGAAGGATCACACCTGCGAGAGAAACTATTTGTTGCTTTGTTGTATTATGTTACTTTTGTATAGTGTTTGTTCTTTCTATATGTTGGTTTTTCTTATTTCCAGGTTTCACTTTACGTACATGTTTGTTCTGTGTACTATTTGGTAGTTGTTTATTTATATTATTTGCATTTTCCATTTGCATCCTGCATGGTGTTAACTAGTCAGTCTCTACACTTGTGATCAGTTTGTTTCCAACGATTGGTGGAAGTAATCCGGGTTTGCGGACCGAAGTTATGCACACGGTGAAGGAGGATCTCAATCTGATTTGTGGTTTTGCTCTTACGGCACATCCTTCTGCGTTTGCATCAATATCAGTAAGTTATCCCATTGCAAAATCTTCTTTAAAGCTCAATTCATATGTTTCCTCTGTTTGTTGGATTTGCAAATTTGTGAAACTGTGATTCTACAACATATCAGTGCTAGTCAACTTCTAGAATTGTATTCTTTTAATTTTTTTTCTCAAGTATTCTTCTTGAAGGTGGTGCAATTCCAATTAGTTGCACTTACATCGTCATTCTGTCTACCAATCATGCAGTTTGGACGCTCCAAGTGGAATGGAAATGTCGGGAAGTCAGGGATAGTAGTAAGAGTCGACACACCACTTTCCAATGTTGGCCGCCCGTCATTTTCTGTTCAGATAAACAACGTCATTGAGTTCTGATCATTCGGCATCCAAAGCCTGCCATTGAAGTGTATTTAGAGCCCCAGTGAACCTAAAATAAATGATACATGTGAATATCGGAATGCTACTTGTGTTAACTATATTAGATCTCTGATCCAACTTTGGAGATTCATGGTCTTTTCTGTATGGTTTTTTCCAGATTAGCAGGTCAACAAATTTTGGTTTCTGTTTCTGTTTTAGCCTTTCATCTGTTATAGATCTAGATGTACCATATACCTGAACAAAATAATGTAATATGGTTGCTTGACTTGCTTCCTGTTCCTGAAATGAAACATACAATGGTTGTTTGTCATCTACAAATCATATTGCGTCTGTGGTCAGTGTGGTGTGTATGTTTTGGTATGAACATCAGGTGAAATCGGAACAATTAGACATTGAAATACATGTTCTCGACATATCAAAATAAAACGATACATACGGTACTGCAGGATCCGTAAGTGTGGCAGAACATAGCCAGGTCGATCGCCCTCACAGTTACAGTAGCTAGTTTGCAATTTGCATTCACGATTGATCCACCATCTCCATGGTTAAGCTTGACAACAGCAGCGTATATTAAACAAATATTGCAATAAAACTGCTTTGAAAGGTGTGTCACATTGCAGTTTATCCTCACCCTTTTCACCTACAACATTTAATCACTGATGAAGCAATCACAAACGTCCAATAAGATCATAGCATTTTCCTGGTTAGTTAACCAACGAATTGAACCTTTCCAAGCTTTTGGCATCCCAAGGAAATATCAGTTGTAGGCTTGTCATCATCATTCCCTCGTTATAAATTTCAATAATACAGTTGATTCATAGTCCCCCCAAGTCCCTTAGTGAAACCTTTTTACAAGTTATAGCCATGGATGAACAAAGTTTATCCGATATCAGAAATAATGCAAACTCTCAGAGTTTATCTGATGTGTTAAAATGTTGTTTAATCAGGTTTTTGGTAGATGGAGCTGATATGGTGTTGAAAGATGCAAATTTTGGGAAAATGAATCCTGTTGCCGCCTTAATTCTTCTATAGGGGAATGTAGTTTCCATGCAAAAAATGAGAAAACCAATTGCATTGATTCATGGAAACATGAATCTGCCATTGTTGAATTCCTTAAGAACTTCGTTACTTTTCTTCCGGTTCTTATGATCAAACTTGTGGGGTTTCAATTTCCATTATGGTTTTCTTACTTTGTTTTCATGTCTTTGATGTTTCCATTACAAGCTGCGGGGCAAATCAAAGGCTATTTCATGAGAAAACTCTTCAGAATGTTGGATCAAACTAGCAAATCAGTTAAAGCCAAAGCTAAGAACTCAACATGGAATTTGGTATCAAGGATTGGGGTTGCCTTGTTAAGGTCATCCTATGTCTGTTTCATGCTTGTTGGATTGCTGGTGTCAGGGTTTCTTTTGGGGGGTTTCATCATGCAATGCCTGCTGGTGAAACCTATCGAAAAAACACAAACCCTGAATTTCGATTACACAAAACCCAGTCCAATCGCTTTTGTTCCGTTACTGTCTTCACCTGGTGTAGGAGATCCTTCCAGAACCATTTCAAAGGATGATATGAAGTCCAGCATGGAGATCGGTCCCCGTTTTATCCCGTATAATCATCGGTCGCAGCTCAGTCAGGGTCGGTCCTGACATTTTAAGGGCCCTAGGCAAAATAAGAGATACGGGCCCTTAAAAAATAACTTAAATTTCAAGAATAAATTTCGGTAAATGTCAAACAAATTTTTTCATTAAAAATTATACGAGTATATTCTATTACATTAACCAAAATAAAAACATCAAAAAACATCAAGTAAACAGAGCCTTAGCAAATTGTATCAATCATCCATTCATCCTTTTAAAACATTTAAGTTATAACAAAAGTTTACTACACAGACAAATCATAATTTAAAACCAGAAATATGCCAAAACTTTACTAGACAAATCATAATTTATTTTTTTCCCTTCATTCAAGAGAAATAAGAGAATACCAAACATTTTCTTTAATTTTTTGAAGCAACACACAAACCAGAGAATCAAGACAATACAAGAGTCTTTATCCATTCGTTTTTTATTTCGAATACAACAATAAAAACAAAAATTTATAAAGCAAAATAGAGTCAAAGAGAAAGGGGAAAGCGTTACTTGTGAGTCATCGGAGCTTCCCATCGAAGTCGGGTTCATCGGAGCTTCCCATCGGCCATCGAAGTTGGGTTCATCGGAGCAAACAGAAACCAAAATTCAGGTCTCGATTTAAGGGCGTTTTGGCCTTATTTATGTGATTTTCAATTTTGATTTGGATTAAGGTAAATAGATCGGAGTGTTTAGGAAAGTTTTAGGCTTTGATGCTGAAGGTAAATAGAGTGGTGGCCGGTGAGATGTTGAAGGTTTTGGAGAAGGCGGATGTGAGTTGCAGAGAGAAATGGGGAGAGTAAAACGACTTTTAGTGCTTATTAAAGAAATGGGGCCACATTTTATAATTAAATGGTAAGAAAAATGGTACAATAACGTTCATGTCCATAGTACTTATTAAATAAATGGGGGGCCTATTTTATAATTGAATTGTAAGAAATTGTACCGTTCATGTCTGCCATAGTGCTTATTAAATAAATGGGGGCCCTATTTTATAATTGAATTGTAAGAAAAATTGTACAATCACGTGAATGCAATTGCCATCAACTTTTAGTGCTTATTAAAGAAATGAGGACCATGTTTTACAAATGCTTTAGAATATTTATATCCATTTCTTTTTACATATCTTCTAGGGTAAAAGATAAAAAAAATCTGAGTTTGTATCTTGTATCGACTTTCAAGAATGGGCCCCCTCCAAGAATGGGCCTTAGGCGGTCGCCCCCCACGCCTGGGCTCAGGGCCGGCCCTGAGCTCAGTGTTCCATTGAAGTGCCTGAATCCGAATAAAACCTGAAACTAGGAGTCTTCCAGGTACGCATGATCACCTTTGTTGCATTTGAAAAACTTTCATAATGATTCTCACCAAGCATAGTTTCAAGTTTGCAGGTGAGGGTTGAGTTCCTATCTGCCAATGGAGAAGTCACTGGTACGTCAAGGTATCCATGTATGCTTCGATTCAAGAGCCAAACTCTCTGTTTCGCAGAAACCGTCATCAACTGCATTCCTCTCATAACAGGTCACTGATCCGAATTCCAAGTCCCGAACATCAAAATGAATGAATTCACCGAAGGACTCGAGCCGACCACATGCTTGATAGTGATACTCGAACAACGAGCAGAATCTCAACCCGGCACAGGCATCCCCGAAGTCTATGCTGCATCCATTGCTCTCGAGTCCGAGCTCCCTCGGTTGAAGCAGATGATTAGGTATTGGAGGTGAACAGTTTTTGTCTGCATCAGTATATGTTGTTCCTTACTGAGTTGGTAACAGTCCTGGTGTTTTGCAGATCGATGATCACCCCTAATGGGATGCCATGTATTGGTTTATTTGGTGAAAAAGTGGTTTCTCAATCAAAACTCATGCTTTGGTCTAAAATAAGACTGTAACATGTAAATTATAGGTTAAATAGTTATAAATATGGTTGAATAAATTTTAATTTAGTTGATTTGTTACAAATTTGATTCCACTTAAATATACAATATCATAGAACTTAAAAAATGATATATAGTAATATAAAGTATAAATATTTTTAAAAATATATAAAACTTGGATTGTGGGAGCATTTTAAAAAAAATCATAAGATTAAATATAATTTTATTATTTATATATATTCATATGAAAATTAATGAATTATACTATTATATCCATAATCAAGTAATAAATTTAGTTTTTTCAACCTCAACAGGAAATTTGTTAAAGAACTGGAAAGCCCAAATTCAAAGAAGGTCTAATATGAAGCCCGCACATCATACAGTTGTTTGAAAATGGAAATTGGTCGTGGGGATTTCGCAGAAACCCAAAATTTTGAGCTGATTTTTTCCCCATCTTTTTTCTTCTTTTGAGGTGATATTTTGTAAGACTACCTTACTGATAGAAACTGCTTAAGTTCTGGGTAAGCTTTTTCCTTATTAATCTTTCCTTCAGCTTAACTTTCTCGAATTTGGGATTCTGGGTTTCTTATTAATCTCGAATTTGTTTTTAATTTCCATTGATTTGGTTCGCTTGAATACATTCAGATAAATTTCCTCTTTGATTTTCTTTCTTAGATTGATAGTTTAGTAAGATAGTCATTTTTGTCTCTTTTTTTTTCCTGAACAAATTGTATTGAGAGAAGAAACTGGTGAAAAAAAAAAATTAAGGTTGTGCTCTATTGGGACTTGGGAGGATGCGAAAGGTTAAAGATTGAAAAAAATCGTATATAAATTGACAAGGTCAATGCTTGTTTTCTTTTCGCTGGTTTCTTATAACTGGTAGGGTTAAATTTTGATGGAGCTGAATGGTGAAAAGCTATCCATTCTCATCGTCACATTGGCCTTATGTTACTCAGACCCTGGTTTGAGTCGACGATATGTATCCGACACAGTTGTGGTTAGAATTTCAAAGTATTTCAATATATTTGGAGGATCCTTGGAGTTTATATCCCATATCCATGTTTCGGACAGGGTTACTTCAAGAAGAACGAAGAGTCCAAGCCACATAGCTGTAGTTTTATATCCAAAAAGAGTGACAGGAGTTCTAGAAATCATTGCATTTCAGGAATTAAGTACATTACATGATCAATTTATTGGAATACATATTGTTCGATGACAGAATATTCTGAATACTTTCTTTAAAAAGAAAGAATTGGTTCTGAAACGATTTTCATAATAACATTTTGTTAAATTATCAATTTTAGTCTTCTTGCATTGTTACCTTTGATTTTCTCCTTACAAAAATTTTCATGTTTTTCCATTTATTTGGTTTGCCTTTATCCCCAGATCAATGCTCCAGACACTATCTACAGCGTCACTGTCATGGAATCCGTCTCAGAGGAGTGAGTCATTCATCTTTCTCTTTTGCTTCCTTTTGGCTTCAGTATGAACAAACTTAACTTAATCATTAATACTGAATCACACCAATGTAATGCAAATAAAACACCACAAAACATATCCAAAAGGAAATATAAGAATGTTCTTTTTTTATTGATATGGCCTCCACTTTGCAGGTGCATATTTAGATATCATGGAACTTCAGGCATCTCAATTATCATCCCGGAATCGGTGCCCTTTTCATTTGAAGGTGAACACTCTTTCTGTCAATTTCTATTTCTTTCTTGGTTTTCTCTATATGTGATTTGAAAGTGAATTTACAGATATTTGTGCAGAAAACAATTTATGCATTTCTTTATTTTGGACGAACACTTTCAAATTCCTTATTTGTTATAATCTCCCACAATCAATTTAACGGCATACAAATTAGTCCTATACATCCAATAGGGACTCTACATTTAGTTGCTTATAACCTGCTGTCTGGTCTATTTTTCCTGTTACATTTGACTTAGCGTTTTACTGATGATAGCCATAGTTGATAGGCACAAGAATTCTTGAGTAAATTAGCTAATTATGTCTGTTTTTGTCCATAATGACAGTATGTAGAGTAATATTTTCTCCCTGATATCATTCTAGCTGCAGTTTGAGAGCAAATGGGTTCAGAAAGGTCTGGCACTTGTTTCAGAAACTTCCCCGTATGCCTGTCAGAGGTCTAGAGACTCTAGAGAGAACCCCGTTGGCAAGAAGCCAAGCGTATATCCCCAAAATGTGGATCTTCCACCAGTACTGCCTACGAAAAAGAAGAAACCTTATCCTATTCCTTTTAAAGAGATCCAAAGAGCTGCGAGGAAGGATAAGAAACTTGCTGAGAGGGGGATCGAGAAGCTACTTGAGCCTCCAGAAAATGGATTACTTGTTCCTGAACTTATTCCTGTCGCACACGAGGTGCTAGATGCATGGAAAGTCTTGATTAAAGGCCTTGCACAGCTTTTGCATGTCATTCCTGTTTATGGTTGCAGGTACATCGTATTATAGTCTTCAGTTGTGGTGTTGCTGTTGCCTCGTTAGAGATCTGAATATTTTGAAACAATTCTTGCATCTTTGAGTATTCATTTAATTTAGCTCTATGCAGTGAGTGCTCTGAAGTTCATGTGGCTTATAGTGGTCATAAAATTCAGGACTGCAAAGGTCCAACTAGCTCAAAACGCCATGGTTTACATGCATGGGTGAAAGGTTCCGTCAATGACATTCTTATTCCCATAGAGTCATATCACCTTTATGATCCTTTTGGCCGGCGCATCAAGCACGAAACACGGTTTGATTATGATAGGATTCCAGCTGTTGTGGAGCTCTGTATCCAAGCTGGTGTCAACATCCCAGAATATCCTTCACGACGAAGAACAAATCCCATCAGGATGATGGGAAAGAAAGTAATCGATCGTGGTGGATACATTGAGGAACCTAAGCCATGGCGCTCAGTGGATCCATCCTCATCCTCAATTGTAGATCTCGACACATGCGGAGCCTATGGGAGATTTCCACCGCCCCGACCTGAAGACGTACCTGTAATTGCTCAGGAAACAATGAATGCACACGAGGTTGTTCGATCAGGTGTAACGAAATTGATGAAGAAGTACACGGTAAAGGCATGTGGATATTGCTCAGAGGTCCATGTAGGGCCATGGGGTCACAACGCCAAACTCTGCGGAGAATTCAAGCACCAGTGGAGAGACGGGAAGCACGGTTGGCAGGACGCCACGGTCGGTGAAGTTTTCCCACCGAATTATGTGTGGCATGTTCAAGCCCCAAAGGGGCCTCCCTTGAGAGGTGCTTTAAAAAGATATTATGGCAAGGCTCCTGCTGTGGTTGAAGTTTGCATGCAAGCTGGAGCTCAAGTGCCTAATAGATATAAGCCTATGATGAGGCTCGACATTATAGTCCCTGAAAGTGAGGAGGCCAGCTTAGTTGCTTAGTAAGTAGGATTTTTCAGCTTTATTCATAATCCATTTGATGGAGAAGTACACGGTAAAGGCATGTGGATATTGCTCAGAGGTCCATGTAGGGCCATGGGGTCACAACGCCAAACTCTGCGGAGAATTCAAGCACCAGTGGAGAGACGGGAAGCACGGTTGGCAGGACGCCACGGTCGGTGAAGTTTTCCCACCGAATTATGTGTGGCATGTTCAAGCCCCAAAGGGGCCTCCCTTGAGAGGTGCTTTAAAAAGATATTATGGCAAGGCTCCTGGTGGTTGAAGTTTGCATGCAAGCGGAGCTCAAGTGCCTAATAGATATAAGCCTATGATGAGGCTCGACATTATAGTCCCTGAAAGTGAGGAGGCCAGCTTAGTTGCTTAGTAAGTAGGATTTTTCAGCTTTATTCATAATCCATTTTCGGTGCTTTGTATCTTTTGAACTTCGTATAATTTGTTCATATTCTTATTGTGATGTTCCTAACCAAAGATGAAGAAGCCATAATCGTTACTCTATTTTATATCTTACTAATATTCTAAAGACCAAAGAATTGTGTAAATGTATATAACTAATTATGGTAAGGGTTTTTTAAGTTCCGAACATATTTATTGAAGATTGTTCGTGAAGAATTATTTTAGAGAAATATGATTCATTTAGTCTATTATAATGTATCATTATTTCATCTAAACCATAAATGTAACATTATTTTTATACTATGTTATTAACAAAGTTCTAAACATTATGATAATTCTAGGTCAATTAATGTCAGTGTCACTATAACTCCTATTTAAGTAAATCGTTAGGTCAGTTGGGTTTGATAAAAAAATGTTATAGGACAGATGGATCTTGGGATTTAATATCATTCAGAGTTAATGTCTTGTTATTTAATAATTTAATATGTTTTGTGATTTAAGCAAATGCAATAATTTTCTTTTCTAAAAATCTTATAAAAGGTAATTGCAATTATGAAAAACAATAATAAATAAATGTAAAATATAAAATTATACTCCTAATAAATAAACAAGAACCTCCCTTTGTTTGGGAGAAAAGAACCGAAGATGAGCTACCTGTTACCGACATTGACGAAGAAGAAAGAAGTAGACACGATCATCAGAGATACCATTGACAAGGTCCTGGTCCTTCGATTCGGTCGAGCCGACGATGCTGTCTGTCTCCAACTAGATGATATCCTTGCGAAGACGGCGCGTGAGGTTTCCAAATTCGCGACGGTGGCTTTAGTCGACGTAGATTCCGAGGATGTTCAGGTTTACGTTAAGTATTTCGATATCACTTTGATTCCTTCGACTATTTTCTTCTTCAATGCTCATCATATGAAGATGGACTCTGGGTATTTAGTTTTACCTCTTTATCCTTATGTTTTTGTTTGCAATTCGGTTAAATGAATTAAATTCTGCTGTTGGTTCGTTCCTTATTTGCTTTTCTTTAGTTACCGACATAAAAAGCATGATTAGCTAATTATATGTGTTTTAATTATGTTTGGAATTTGGGTTTTATGAACTGCAATGACCTCTTGTTTTCAAACAAAAAAAATGATCTCTGCATCAGATTGGAAGCATTTAGAGACTGTAGTTCAGATGTTAGGGTTCTTCTGCAATTGGTTAATGTTGTGTTATTGTGATTTAGGACCGCGGATCACACGAAATGGGTGGGAGCATTTCATGAAAAGCAGAACTTCATAGATGTTGTAGAGGTATGCTTTATATAGCGCCTAAACAATTTCATGATCTATCAATCTCATTACTTTGTGAGTGATGTAGTTTATTCATGTAACCATTATTGTTTATGTTATCCGTTGGACTTAATTACTAATCGTAGTTAACAATTCCTAGTCTGTAAGTCATCTGCCATGGTCCAATAATTGAAATGAACAATACCTGATAACTTGACGTCATTAAGAAAGTTAGGGAACTGTGATTTATCTTGGTCTAGGAAGTACGGACATAGTTGAAGCTCCTGTATTCTACTTTTGACATGCCAGAATATGTACCAGACTTGGTCGGTCGGATACAGCATAAAAAGTTACAAAATCTTCAATCAGAAACTGTGATAGACAGTAAATTGTTTCAGAACAAATCGAAGAGAAAAATAAAATAAAGGAATTGCTGTCGTTGAAGCAACGGTGACTGGCTGGGGAAGGTGAAGAAAAAACCTCCTACGCTGTGCTGGTATTAATAAAAATAATTTTTCAAAACTATCATGTTCTCATGTCTGCATCCGTGTTTCGTAGATCTTGGTTTTAAGCTTCAGAAGTTAGGCTGTGTGAGTTTTAGACAGTGAGCTTTCTTGTTAGTTGTGTCTCCGTATGTTATTCTAGTTGTCAACTGTCTTCTTTGTTGTTTGTGCTAAGAAATCTTCTCACGGTAGCTTTTATGGATAGGCAGTTGCTACAAAAGTAATAACTGCTGGTAATGAATTTTGGATTCCTACTTCTACGTTGATATTGACGTCTTCGCTTGGAGTTAATCTTTCGTACCTGACCTTGCAGGCAATATTTAGGGGAGCCATGAAAGGCAAGTTGATTGTTCATTGCCCTCTTCCCTCAGAACGAATACCAAGATATCAATTGCTATACAAGGACGTATAAATTTTGGGGTCTTCAAACAGATCCTTTGAAACTTTGGAGTGTCACTGAACCCGCTGATGAATGATTTCAGTTAAAATAAGGTAATGAAACAGGGTGCTTGATCCAGAGACTAAGGTGTCAGTTGAAATGAAGTCTTAGGTCTTGGGCAGTAAAGGTTCAATCAATGTACCAAAACCAGATTAGGTGTAACTAAAGATCATACTCGTATGACTTCATTTTTGAACTCCTACCTTGATCCAAATCCGAAATAAAAGGTCAATCAATTTATATGATTCATTGACTCATTGTCAACAGAGCTTCTTGGATTTTGAGGTCTTTGTTTTGAGTCTTCTCAGCATATCTAACTTCTGTTTAGATATATATATATATATATATATATATGTTTGTATGTATCTCTCTTGATTTTATCTTCCTAATGAATACTTTATTGATTACTGATTATGATTGGTTGCCTTACCTCGAATGTGTTAAATTGGTTTCCTTAGAGATACGGATTGAAACCCGGCTGGTAGGAGAGCAACATATCTCAAGGTCCTCATCTTCTACCTTTATATTTTTTAAATTTTTATTCGGGATCTTAAAGATGTTCGAGACGATCTGTACAATCCATCAAGTTGGTTAGTGGAAAGCGTCTAGAAATGCTAGAAATTGCTGACCAACAATCTAGGAATTCATGACTCGAGACTTGGGAGTCAAGGGTTTTACTCATGAATCCCAATTTTAAAATAATTAAATTCAGAAGACAAGCGCGTTGTCTCCTACCAGTCTTGCAGGTGAAAGACCTTGAATCTATGTAGTCTTTATGAAATTATTTGTCAAAGTATATACACAAAATCTAGATTTTTATGAGTTGTTTGGATTATTCTATTGCTATTTTCTTCCTCATAACAGATCGATTGTCAGCTTCCCTATGAAATTATTCTCAGTAGATGAATCTACTAAAACCTTGTTGCCTGCTCGTTGAATCATCCCAACAAGATATTTTGGTTTCTTATTTGTCAAGATGATTTATCCTGCAGAAAATCCATACAACATTCCACAGCCATAACTCATCATCACGAACAGTGAACACTATATAGCAGTAACGGTTTCAGACTGCACGACCGTCACACCACCAATGAATGTAATAGCATCTGTCATATCTACAATTGTGATAAACACATATCTGAAGCTGTGATAAACATAACGCAATTGAAAACGTGACTGCAATAACAATTTAAATCTCCAAGTTTAATCATTCAAAAAAGTTCAAGCCAGTCAACTGCCAAGCAATTTCCCAAAGAAGTTTGTTGCAAAGGTTAGTTATAAGAACGGGGCTCGTCGAACTGATTCACATGGCCGCAGGGTAAAGAACACCTGCTCTAATTCCTCGTTCTTGAAGATGTTTAAATGCTTTTGCAAAGTTAGATGCGGTAAATCTGCAATTAACTACTATCATATCTGCCATCTCTCATTTCCAATTTCTAAAACTTAGCAGAAAAGCAAATAACAAAGATCAAGCCTTTTCCGGTAATTTTTTTTAAACTTAGGTTTCAGATTCTCTTGGAAACTGCACAGGGGCTGCAGCAAGTTCAAACATCTCTTGACCTCTTGAGATAATAATCATCTCTTTGACAACTAAAGTAATTTAGTTTGTACAATTGTAAAATATGTTGTATTTAAAAAAATAAAATTTGAATCTTAAAAGCACATTGTTATATAAAACATTCCTTCCCATCTCTAACGTCAATTAACCAATTTAACTAAAGCAGGCTGAAATGGTTAATATTTAGCTTCAATGATTGAAGCTAAATTGCAAGTAAAAGAAGAGTAGTGGCACTCTTCATTTCAGGGACAAAAGTAAATGTCGTTTTGTGAGTAATGAGTCTGTTTGCTAGACTTTAGTGAAACATTGCCTCAATCATTGTCATTCCCCTTTTCGATTGGTTACTCCAAAATTGATACTCCCAAAATAATTTTCAGATAATGTCTTCGTTTTAAAATCGTACGGGACCAATTCGTTAGATCGGTTGGATCAGACATTAATGAGTAAAACATGTCAGATAATGTCATTTGTTAAAAATAAACTGAAACGATTTAAAACTAAAGAAATAGATCATAAGGGATTTAAAAGTAAAATAGAAATATCAATAATAGACTTCATAATTTTTTTTTTACAAATTATAAATTTAACCATTGTTTTTATAATCTCATAATAAAGAAATGTTATAATTCACCTTAAAAAGTAGACGTAAACCAAAAATTAACTCCAGCACATGTTAAAAAAGCTAAAACTTATAGTAGTCTTTCGTGTTGGATTCTTTCAGAAGTTCATCAGTTATATCGACACTCACACGCACCTTCCATCAATATCAATTTATATTTGTGCACAACTTCAATTCCGCTAACAACAATATACCCTCTTGCATGATAAAGCAGAGATATTATGACATACTTTTCAAGTTCGTAGAAAATCATAAATGTCTCGTGTGACGAACGAAATTGCATTAGTTCTCGACTTGGAGCCTTTTTTTTTACTTGTTCCACTTGAACAATCTCTCTTTATATACTCAGCCTTCCCTCACCTCCATCAAACTACATTCTTTTCCTTTTTCTCTCGATTAATGTTAATATAAAGTCTCTTAAAATCACAAATCATAAAATTACGACCTCTATTTTTCGACATTCTCTGAAAAGATTATCCAAATATGTATTTGGATATTTGTGTTGCAACTCAAAATTCACTTAAAATCATTAGGCTTCATTGTATATTTCTCTAAAACACTTTTACATATCAATATATAAAACTAAAACAAATAAAACTTTTAAAAAATAACATGACAACGTGTTTTGACGCTTTTGATTGAGATCATGACAAGTACCAAAATATATACACAAAGATGATGAAACATAAGGATTGAGAGAATAGTTAATTAGTTTTGAGTATGAAATTACTTGGTTTTTAGCCAATAATAGGAACAAAAATGCTGCCCATGATAAACTTGGTTCGTACAAGTAAATACAGAAAGGTACAGAAGCCAAACACGATTTGCGATATAAAGTCAAACAGGAAGACCCCAAATCTCCCTATGTGGGTCCATCCATAAAAGAAGGTTTCCATTTGTGTTGTGTTCTTTTCACAAACTTGTAGACAACAAATCCATGCATCGACGAAATGATGAAGCATCAACCGTGAGATAGAGAGATGGAGTTACATAACTTTTGGGGTAAGTGTATGAAACTTCACTATTCATAGATTTATCACAAGATTTTATGGTGAGTTGGTTAGGCATCCCTGGGGGCCCTTAACTCATGGAAAGCAATGGATGTCCAAACACATATTTTTTATGAACTAATTTTGAACTCAAATTTTTATAATTTCATACCTTCTAATTTTTTAATATATTTTTTTTAAATTCATATATTCTAATATAAAATTTCATGTCCGTTCGTGCGGAGAAGTGATGAAAACAGTGGCTTTGATAATATGGCAGCCAAGAAATTACGTGAAAGTCATGTGAAGGGGCTGAGGTTTTCATTTTTCCATCATAGCATAAATAGCCTCTGCAAATCTAAAAGCTTTCAGCTTATCTTCTTTTATGGTTTTAATGAAAGCAACTGTTCATAAGACCACTGTTCATACATGACCATTTAACCAGTTCTTCAGGTCCTAGGCTGTCTTTCTTCATACATGACCATTTGTCAGAATTATTCTTTTTGAAAACCAAAGCTCTAATTCATAAACAAAACCTGTAGATCTCAGGGTAATAAATTATTCCGTTGGAATATTTGTGTTGGTAGAGTTGATGGCTTAGATTTGATTTAATAGGTTGAGTGATTCTTTTTTTTCATGAGGCGACTAATTCTCAAATCCTATTGATAGATATTACAGACTATATATACACAAATACTTTGTTCCCTTTCCTTTTCCTTGCTTTCTTTTTCTTCTTTGGTTGGGTGTTTCTAGGTTTAAACAATGATATTTTATGTTAAATTCATAGGGTTTTGAGATATATTGGCATAGCATTAGTTACATTTTTTATACCTAAGCTTCTTAGAAATGATTCAATAACTTTATCTACGTACCCTCCAACTGTTTGATTAATACTTCTGTCAGTCGTATTGACTGAGGTAAAATTACAAACTTTTTTCTTATGCATATTAATATACTTTTTTCACAACTTTTTTGGGTCCACATTGATACCTAAATTTTTTTATTTTTCTTATATCTATACTTTTTTACAATAGTTTTAGTTTTTTTTTACATTTTTAAAATTTTTATTTTTTGATAATATCCATTACCATTCTTATATATGAGTATAAATTATTCGAATTGTTAATTTTAAGAATATATACACCTTAATTCATGTTCAATTCAATCATTTAAACATGAATTATTATTAAAAGTTCTATTTGGATGGACCAAATTAAATTGCAACTTATCGTTATTCGAATAACTTGAGAACTAAGCTTGGAAATCTAAAGAGTATTTTTTTTTTCTAAATGGAAAGCAAACATGATGTGGTTTCGACATTCGGCTCCCCTCAAAGTATGAACATTTGTTTGTCTACCGTTCATCTCTCTCAGGATTCCCAGTCTGAGAAACTTATAGCCCCTTTTTCTTTTATTGCTCAGAGCGAATCGCTGAACTGTATAAGCATTGGGATCGAAAATGACGGATGAAAGCCACTTTTTTTAATTTATTAATCACTTCCTTAATTTCTCTCTCCCTCGTTAATGTATAAAGAAATTTCCATATCCAACATTTCTGAAAATTTGTTTTGCAAAAGTAGTTTGTCTCGTTTGTATTTGAAGTACAATGATTCTTGGTCAAAATCTGATGCATAATCAGAAATAATAATAAAAAAGCGCAATTTGAACTGTGGAAAGCTAATTCAGCTTGGATTTGCTTTTATTAAACGAATAAACTTAGCTGTTTCTTTGTGGTTCATATCTGGGGTTGGCAAAGTTACATTGAGACTAATATAGTTTGATTATAAAAATATATAAAATAAAGAGTAAATTGTACTTACAATCACCCGGTAATTATTATATTTTTATTAGGTTATGTTATTATTTATATTTGATCTTCCTCTAATGTTTGATTCTAATTACGTTCCGAAGCATTGATATGGTGACCGAGGTTCAGTTCATAGCCAACCAGAAGAGGGTCCATTGCTATTCCATCAATACCTTGCATAGGACACTTCGAAACACACTTTATAGTCTCGAATAAAGTAACCATGTCCCCTAAATATTACAACATTTGCATGTGTTTTGTGAATATGTCTTCTGAATCAAACCCAAAGCCCCCCATAATTCAAGTAAAGAATAATTCATGTCATTTCATTCATTATATATACAAGAATGCATTCTCAATGATTTCTCATTCAAATATGTTATTTCCATTGTAGTTTTTGCAGAAGAAGAAGAAGAAAAGTGAAAGGTTGTAGTTTGTTTTATCAAAAAAAAAAAAGCAAACACCTTTGATCTGTAAGTTGATTCTACCCTTTCCTTATTCCTAACCCTAACCCCATATTCTTTTGTCTACTTTTCCCATGGCCCCATTCACCATTCTCTTTCTTGCTTTCGTTCTTCATAGTGAGTGTCTAAGTGACTAACTGTGATGTGTTTGAAAACAGTAACGAGTGAGTGAGTGAGTGAGTATACTCTTTTTAGTGCTGCCTGCCATGGCACTACAAATCCCACGTTTCTCTCAGCCTGCCTTTACCTTCTTTTTTAATAGTTTCTTCAATTTCATTTTCTTTTCCTTTTCTTCTTTCTCTTTGATGTAATTTTTTTGTTGTTTGATGACTTGATCATATAATTATGTACTTTGTGTCTGCGTTTGATTTGTTGTTCTCTTCATCAAGCTTCTCTTTCTGTTTTTTGCTTTAAATTTAATTCAAAGCAATTTTATTTTTCCTTTTTTTAAGAAAATTGTTTGGCATCAGAGAAAATAAGATGTCAAGCTCCAACAATTCTGCACCAGAACAACTCTGCTACATCCCTTGCAACCTTTGCAACATCACTCTTGCGGTATTTAATTTTGATCCTAAACCCTTTTTCCCTTCTTATTTAATGTTTTTATATAAATCTAATACACATCATCATCATCACCACGATGTCAGTTTCTGTTACTGAAACACATAACGCCTTTGTATAATTGGAGAAGAATGCTAGGTCTTCAGTCGTTCAATATATATAAATAAATAAACCAAAGTTGCTTTTGCTCATAAAATTCCCAGTTTCAATTTATATCAAAGACCCAAACTTTCAAAAGCTTTCTTCTTTCATTTTTCTTTGCAAGAGAATCTTATTTTGTTGGGTTTCTCTTCTGTATGATTATTTTAGGGTTTTATTCTAATGAAGTTAGGTCACTTTCACAAGACTTCTTTTCTCATTCTTTTGCAGAAAAGTCATAAGTTCCCTTAATTTCTTTCTCTTTTGCAGTTCTTATCCTCTGATCTCAGTGAAGTTGTTGAAAAATGGGTCTTAAGTTCATTTTTTTTAGAGAAAACAATAATGGGATGATAGATTAGCTGATATTATTGGAAGAAGATGGAATCTCCTTCAAATTTCACCTTTTCCCTATTAGAATAGGGCACCATCTGCTTTGATGTTTTTGTTTTCTTTTTTGTAAAGCCCAAAAGCTTCTCTCTCTCTCTCTCTCTTTTCCTTTTAATATAATGGAAAACGGAAGGGATTAGCTCTGTTGTCTTCCTCAAAACCCCCATTTTCATGTAGGAAAGATGCTTTCGAACGATGAGAAAGTCCAGCCAGTGTTTGACTACCCATAAAAATAAAAAAATATCAAACAAAGCCCTAGATTTTTTACTGATTGGAATTTTAGACAAAAAAACCTTTCTCTTTTTTCTTAAAGGACATGGAAAGATCCCATGTTGTTCGTTTATATTTTCCATTTGGACAAAAAAAGGCTTAATTTTCTAACAAGCAAACGATCTTCATGTAAAAGGGTTTCATGAGCTAAAATCTGTACATGATTTTCTGCAGGTGAATGTACCATGCAGCAGCTTGTTTGAAACGGTAACAGTCCGATGTGGGCAGTGCACCAATCTTTGTTCAGTGAATTTGGCGGCTTCCTTTCAAACAAGGGCTGGAAAAGATATTCAGGTTTTCTTTTTCAATTTTATTTTCTTGTAGATCCAGGTTTTCTGGGATTTTATCTCTTTCCAAGGAAAATCCTATAGTTTTTCTTAGCCCCTTGAAACTTAGGGTTTCTGAGCCTTCAGATCCCAGAGAAAAAGACCCTATGTGCTGCTAATTAGTGCAATGCAAAGTTTTAGGGTTTCCCATTTTTCATTGATTGGGCCTCAACTCTTAAATGCTGATTGACATGAATCTTTGATTTTATATATACTTTGATCACTACACTGTTTTATCCTTTCTCTTAAGTTTTGTCTTCAGTGTGGTTTTTTCCCTTTGTTTGCTCATTTTATGGGGAAACTGAATCCAAATAAAGGTTTGAGAAAAAGCAGATGGATAATGCTGTGTCTTCGCAGACAATATTTAACCATGTTTGATCATGCATTCGTGCCTGTCCAATCAAAGAGATAGATTCCCAATCTAGTACTTAACAGTGGAACCTAGTAAACTTGGAGATGCGACTAAGGTCATCTCCAAGCTATTAAATCAACATTATATAATTAAAAATGCATCGTGATTTCAATTTAAATCCCAAAATATTGTTAATTGATATCGGTTTTATTGGATGTTTAGGTGCCTAACTACAGCTCATCGGAGTACAGAATTGACCTAGGCTCTTCCTCCAGAAGCAAGAATAAGCCGCTACCCAAGCGACCAACAACTTTAAACACAACAACTCCAGAAAGGGTTGTTAACCGACGTGAGTATTATTTGTGTTTAATTCATTTCATTAACTCTTGGATTTTGGGTTTAGGGTTTCATTTTTTATCTACATTTCATAGACTGCTATTTCTCTTTTTTTTCCCAGCTCCTGACAAGAGGCATAGGGCTCCTTCATTGTACAATCAGTTCATCAAGTAATTTGATCATAATTATACTGATTTTGTTATGATTAATTCATGATTATAAACTAAAAAAATGTGGTATCTTTATAGGGAGGAGATCCAAAGGATCAAGATGAGCAATCCTGACATCACTCATAGGGAGGCATTTAGCACTGCTGCTAAGAATGTAAGTTCAACATTCATTTTTCATGGTCAAAAAACAAAATGATCATATACGTATCTCATTCTTCACGACCGACTGAATCATTATAAGGTTGTTAGCTCTATTATTGTAATATCTTGAAAGTCACGAGTTCGAATACAGTTAATCATGTAATTCTCTTCGAGGTGTAAGGGAATTTTAATTACAGGAAATTAATGATTATAACAGAGTTCCGTTTTTGTGTCCTCAACTGCAGTGGGCTCGATTCCCTCACGTTCATTTTGGACTGATGTTGGAGAATGATAATCAACCTAAGCTCAACGATGTAAGTAGCATTTACATTTATTTGAGCCATTGGGTAAAAGTATTGTACTAATTAGACTTATAGTGTGAAGTATATTCTGGTTTTATATTTTTAAAATAGGTAAAAATGTGACTGCCCGTCGGTAAAATGAGAGAAATGGACATTTTTAACAAGTTTTCATAGATTTTATCGATATGTGGTCACTTAAAAATAGTATTATATATCTTTAAACTATGATTACATATGAAATTAATAATTTTTTTAATTGTTATGAAAATATATATGGCCATTGATTTGTTTCTTAAGGTAAATAAATCTATGTCCTCATTTTTACCTAACCTACTGCTAAGACTAGAAAGATTAACACTGGTTTGTTTGTGTTTATTTTTGTTTAATTTTGTTTACAGGACTCAACTGAGCCATTCCATCAACTGCTTAAGTGAATAAAAGACAATTGATTTTATAAGATAATTTTGCTTCTATATTATATGGATGTTGTTGAAATAAAAGGCTTCCATTTATGAGGGTTGTATGAACTTAAATCTGTTTGTTGAACAACTTTGCTTTATCTATTAATATATGTCATGATTGAAGTTATTATATATATTGAGCTTTGATAACTTGTTCACTATTTTAGTTAGTTAAACACGATTTATTTAACTCTAATTAAAGCTCAATGAAATATTGGATTAATAATTTACATATTAATATCATTCAAAGAGCCAGGATTCAAGTTATTCAGTTTTACCTTCTATTTTATTTTAAAATTAGCATTTCAGTTGTATTTTTATTTGATCTTAAACATATATTCCTTTTCCTAATGAATGATTTTTGCAAGCGTGAGATAATTCTTTCACAAGATGACTACAACTTTCATATAAGTTTCAACATTTAATTCTCCCAATTTTTTTGATACATATATATTAATGATATACATAATTTATCTTGTTAGAGTTTTTTTTTAAAAAACCCTTTTAAGATAAATATTTTAAATAACGTTCACTAAGACTTAATCGATTCTTCAATAAATTTAATGTTATATTTTTAAGAACTTTATCCTTGATTAATAGAATTAGAAATTAAATTATTTTGAATTAAAGTATATACAATTTAAATACAATAAAAGAAGCATAAGTATAGTTTTAATAGGATATGATGTGATTTAACAATAACTAATTTTTTTTTTGAAAAAAACAACTTTAAAAAATTATAATTTTCACTATAAATTTGTTTTTATTATATTGAAAATATTAAAAAATCCATTAAAATAAAAGCACTAAAAAATTCTAAAGACAGAACATAAAACATATACATTTTAGGATTATCGATTTCAAAGAGACCGAGTCAAGGTTTGAAACAAAAACAACTCCCACCAAACTCCGTTTCATCACCACCAATTATTTACTGCCACGTCTCATAAATTGTTTGGCTTATCCGTGTCCCCTCACCGCGCTGTCATTCTTGCAACCGTCGGTCATCATTTTCTCACCCATTTCCCTTTTTATGTTCATTTTCTCCGCATAAAATCCCCCCTCTTAATCTCCTCTCAAAAGCAAATTTCACCGAAAAAGAATTTTTTTGGAAGCCTTTGAACCGATGTCGTCTCCTTCGTCGTTTAGGAAAACCTCGTGCATTTCACGGAGATTCTCGAGGTCATTGAGACAATCATCAGCCAGAACGGCGGCGTTCGCAACAGTCTCAACCAGGGAGGCTCAGCCGGAGTCTTCTGATTCGTCGCCGTCTATGCCGGCGGATGGAGGGGATTCGTGGTCGACGTTGCTGCCGGAGCTGTTAATTGAGATCATGGAGCGCGTGGAAGCGAGTGAAGAAATGTGGCCCGGAAGGAAAGACGTGGTTGCTTGCGCTTGCGTGTGTAAGAAGTGGAGAGAAGTTACTAGAAAGATCGTTAAGGCTTCTCCTCAAAATAGCGGCAAAATCACTTTCCCTTCCTGTCTTAAGCAGGTAATTCAATTTTTTTGCTTTTTTTTAATTGAAATTGAAATATAATTTCATTATCTGGTACAAATGTTTTAAGGTAGCATGTATAAATTTCATTAAGGTTTTAAATATTTGAAATTTAGAGTAGTTTAATTTTTTAGGATTTGGAGTGTTTGCGAGTTGGGATGATTTGTGGGGAATTGGTGTAAATTAGTCTTTTGGGGAGTTACTTGTTTTGTTCTAGTTTATGGTAATGTTATTTTCTGATAGTTCTTATTGATTGATGCCTTTTATTCCTGGTATTTAATTTAGGGAATTAGTTTGTGCTTCTTCTTTGTATTATAAGGGAAATATTCTAGGTATAGAGGTACACAATTCCTATCAAATGACATTTTTCTGGTTTTTGGAAGTTAAACTTAGTTCAAATTTTAACCACGTAGTGTCAAGTTTAAGCTTTTAACATGTTTTACTTCTACTAGAAATGACACTTTTTTTGCTGTTACGGAAGTGAATTATCCTTTGGAGGGTTGGGATTTGTTTTCTGGGCACTCCCAATAATCAGAAATTTTTTTGTTTCGAATCACACAAATTGAGAATAAATAGAGGTTCTGTCTTTTGTCATCTTTAACTGTAATCACTTATTGCTATTAGTTTGGATTTTTACAGAATTTCAGCTGCTTTGCAGTTGCTGGTTACGAGTATAGAATGCTTTTGGGATTCAGAGTTATCGATCGATGAATAAGTCAATATGTTTTGGAGCTGATGGTTTTATTCTCTTTTGTTATGCAGCCTGGTCCACTGGAGTTTCCAAACCAGTGCATTATAAAGCGGAACAGAAAAAACTCGACATTTTTCCTTTATCTTGCCTTTTCACCATGTAAGTACTTTTTCTTCACAAGCAAAACTTGACAAGAACGTGTTAATTAGACTGATATGCTGAAATACATGCGGAAAAAAGGGTTAAAAGGGACATAATCTGCTTTGTCAAAGGTCTTAAATTGACTTTTGACTTCCATTTAGGTAGGTGCAAAACTATGGACTTCTAACCTAATACCTTTGACCAAGTCAGTCATACTTGATCTCAACCTTTCAAAATCTATATAATCGTTTAGACTGATTATCAATTTGCCTATTGGTCTTAGATTTGGGTTTTTTTTAATGTGATGATGCCAGTCTGCTCACCATTTTCTCTTGAAAACAATGTACACTTGCTAATGTTGTTTTACTAGAACTCGTCTTCACATTCTTGTAACCAGTCTTTGAAGGGTGTGTGGATAAGTCTCCTGTGCTTGGTTCTTAAATTATATCTTCTGTTTTTTATTTACCAGCAGCTTCTAATCTGTATGCTATTACACTCTGGACTCATCTCTTCATGCGGCTGGGTTTTTCTTTAAAAACTTTGTGTTGGAATAATCTTGTAATAAGCATAATAAAATCATGACTGTGGCTTCTGAGAGTGAAGATATGGATCACTAAACAGTTTGATATGTTTCAAGTTTCTGGTCTCACTAGTCTTCTTTAGTTGTGGTGGCATTGTATTCAACATGATGACAGGTTGATAACTGTGTTGGCTATGTTGTTGACACAGGCATATGAATGAAGCTATTGCTCAAGTCGTAAGGATCTGATTATGTAACCTCTTTGCACCCCACTCTCTGTCTTTTACGCTCTTGATATCTTTCCATCTTCAGAGATGCAGGGTAGTGATATTTTCCTTATGGAAGTGGCAAATTTGGGCAATGGAAAACATGCTAGGATAACAATGATTCCCTTCCTTTCAGTTATATATTTAACAATTCACTTAGTAAAGATGCCCGGGTCATTGTGTTATTACTAAGTACAGAGTTTAAAATCTTATTTCCAATTTGATTTTACACCTAACATTTCTTTGCCTGATTTAAGTATGTTACAATCAGTCTGGTATCAATTATTCTTTTTCCTCAAAGATGATGCTGCCAGTTATAAAGCTATATAGGTTAGCTTTTGTTTATAAACCAAGACATTTTTGTCTTTTGATTTTAGTTAATCAGAGAATGCGGTAGGGTTTATTATGGTTTAACCAATCTTTAGCAGTTGTCTTTTTGGCCAACATGCAACTGGATGACATTACATGTCTGTGGTTGAAATCTACTTTATTTAGTCTTTTCCTGATGTTGGCAGCATTCACTGACAAGGGGAAGATACTATTAGCAGCACGAAGATATCGACATGGTGCTCATATTGAGTATATTATATCCCTTGATCCAAATGAACTATCTCAAGGCAGTAATGCCTATGTCGGGAAGCTAAGGTACGTGGCTCATATCTTGTGCTCTCTCTTGCTGAAATTCTGTTTACAGGATCTGTTTGTTTTGGATATGGTGGATACGGGTTTTATAGAAGTACAATTTACATTTTACTATATACCTTTTAAGGAACAAAAACTTCTATGTGGTGGCCGTTAAAGGGACAGCCATTTTTTGAGGAACAATATTCATGATGCCATTACTTTCTTTTCTTGTTACAAGTTACAAAAAAAAAAAAATCGAATCTTTATGGTTCACTTTATAATTCAGCTGACACAAATTCAAAATCTTTGTAGTTCGGATTTTCTAGGTACCAACTTTAAAATCTATGACAGTCAGCCGCCACATAGTGATGCAAAGCCCTCCAGCTGCAGATCAAGTCGCAGATTTGCAAGTAAGCAAATCTGCCCCCAAGTTTCAGCTGGCAGTTTCGAGGTTGGGCAAGTGTCTTACAAGTTCAATCTCTTGAAATCAAGAGGTCCCAGGAGGATGATTTGCTCAATACAGTGCCCTTTGCCAGAAAATATGGTTGATGACAGGCATTTAGATAACACTGAGATGAAAATGCCAGAGCATGATGTATCCGGCCATACAACTTTGAGGAACAAAGCTCCAAGATGGCATGAACATTTACAGTGCTGGTGCTTGAATTTCCATGGTCGGGTAACTGTAGCATCCGTGAAAAACTTTCAGCTGGCTGCAACTGTGGAGCAGAGCCAACCGGGAGGGAAAGAAGAGGAGGAAACTGTTCTACAGTTTGGTAAAGTAGCGGATGATACATTCACCATGGATTATAGGCAGCCCTTGTCAGCTTTTCTTGCTTTTGCCATCTGCCTTACAAGCTTTGGTACAAAACTGGCTTGTGAGTGATTCAATGTCGATGTACTATATATATATAAACAAGTTGTTCTGCATGTTAAGTATAATGTTTTTTAAAATTTCACTTTCAAATCTTGTAGACAGCCTTGGCTTAGTGAGACAAAGCAAATAATGTACATGTTTCTCTTGTATCTAATAACATTTACTGAAATTATTGGCTGCAAAAATGTCTTACTGTTCATATTGTGTATATTACATCAAGATGAAAGTACTTTAATGACTTTGCTAACAAGCCATAGAAAGGCATTCTCTAAGGTTTTCATATCAAGAAATATCGTGCAACATTCAAGAGAATTCCTTGAAACATTCAAGAACACAAACCTCATAGTCATCAGACAAAGTCGAAGACACTGTTATTACACACAAACCATAGTACCAGTAGTGAAACATTTATTTACATTACAAAGTTTTAGGACTCGGACACTGAACACCATATTCGAGTTCTGTTTGACGTAACGATAAGACCCTGCTCACTTCTTCCCTCGCAGCTTTGTACCAAGTGCCCTCTCGAGTTTACCAATTATCTGCTGGTTAGGAATAGCTTTTCCAGATTCATACTCTTGTATGATTTGAGGCTTCTCGTTGATCATCTGTAGGATGACATGAAAGATTCAATGAAAGAACTTAACAATAAATAAGGGAGCTGTAACACTCTTAGGGAATAAGAATCAGCATACACATGGATGAACAAAGAGACCTGGGCAAGTTGAGCCTGGGTGAGTTTCTTATCCGTTCGGGCCTGCATGATGGCTTTCTTCAGTTCTGTTGGCACTCGTTCATCTGTTCATTAGTTTTTAAACACGGTCAAACACTTGGGAGGCTAGACTTAGGGTCATATTATAATATCCGATTATGTAAATGAGAAGAGCATCTCGCTTGTTACAAAAGGAGAGCGAAGGAGATCACCGAAACATGTAATCAGGTTATTCACGAAATTATGTAAATGAGAAGGCAGCATAATTGATCTTTTAAAGCAATATTGAACAACTAATTCGACTTGTACGTGATAAAAATGAGGGATGGAAGGAAAGGGAATAAAGGATTTCTTACGAGCAAGATTTTCAGTTTCTTCATCAAGCTTCCTTGTATTCAAAGTAGTACCACTAGATGCTGCCTTGTTCGTCCCAGCATTCGCTGCAAATTCCCATTTACAAGAAACAGATTTTCATTATTCGCTATCATCAATAAAAAATAACCCTAATTGATATTAAAAAATGAAAACTATATTAGGTATTTCCAATTTTTTCCCAAAAGAAAAGGAGGATTTTAAAAAAAAAAGATACATTTTTTGACGGATTCGATCTCGGCGCCAGCTCGACGGGCGGCGTTGACGACTTTCTCATCCTTCTTGGTTGCGGCGCTTGGGGCTTTTTTCCGAATCACAACAGGCTCCCAGTCTTGAGTCAAAGGTCCGATTCCGGCCATTTTTGCAAGCTCTTGAATTCCTTTGATCGGATTAAAGGGAAGTGAAAGTAAGGAATCGAAAAGAGAAATTTTCTTCTCTTTTTCTGGTTAGAATTCGTGTATTTATAGGTAGTATTAATGATCTGAGTAAAAATTAAACATTAATTAT
Source organism: Hibiscus syriacus (assembly GCF_006381635.1). Lineage (NCBI taxonomy): Eukaryota > Viridiplantae > Streptophyta > Magnoliopsida > Malvales > Malvaceae > Hibiscus > Hibiscus syriacus. Next base: position 1,888,103 of record NW_024062752.1, on the reverse strand, counting down.
CTAATATTATCCAATTATTAATTTATTAATTACTATTATTAGATGACGTGGTATTAATCCTTATAAATGTTAAAAGTTTTTTGGACTGGACTTCTGATTTGGGCTTCTTATAATGTCCGAAGCCTCGTCCAGATTAGAAGTTTTGTAGGTTAAATTTTTTTAATCCTTTTATAATATATAAATTGTAGATTTATTTTTTGTATTTTGATTTGATAAAATTTTAATCTTATTATTATTTTAATTTTAAAATTTTGATTTCTGATTAAATTATATGATTATAAATAATCACATGATAAAATTTTAATCATTCATGATTAAAATCAATTGGTTCCTTTCCTATTTTTCCTCATTAAGTACATAATTTTGTTAGGAGAAGAAGATATTTTACTTTGAATGCACTGTCTCAATGCCTAGAAATATTTTAATTTTCTACTTTTTGATGTCAAACTTCTTCAACAGACACTACTTCGATTTGTACATGTATTTCATATCGTTATGATAGCATCTATATATACTAACATTGTTATAAAATTGGAGTGTCATAATAACTTGGGAGTCCATCGTTCTCTGTGAAAATCACAGAAAGAAATTAAACTCCTCACTCACTGTAACAGTTTTAGGGAATAAGCATCAGCATACACATGGATGAAGAGAGAGACCTGGGCAAGTTGAGTCTGGGTGAGTTTCTTATCCATTCGAGCCTGCATGATAGATTTCTTCAGTTCTGTTGGCACTCTTTCATCTGTTCATTGGTTTTTAAACACTTGGGAGCAATAATTTGATTTCATACGTAAAAACAAGTAATTTAACACTGGCATAATTCAGTTAAAATGGGACAAATAGAAGAAGAAGAAAATAACGGAAGGGAATAAAGTATTTCTTACGAGCAAAATTTTCAGTTTCTTCATCAAGCTTCCCTGTGTTCAAAGTAGTACAACTAGATGCTGCCTTGTTCGTCTCAGCATTCCCTGGAAATTCCCATTAACAAGAAATAGATTTTTATTATTGTTTTATCATCGACGAAAGAACAACCCTAATTGAGATAAAAAAAAAGTTGCAAATTATATTAGGTATTTCTCCTTTTTTTCCCACCAAAAGAAGAGGGAGAAAAAGAATAAAAAACACATTTTTTTGACGAATTCGATCTCGGCCCCGGCTCGACGGGATCCCGGAATTGAGTTAAAGGTCCGATTTCGGCCATTCTTGCACGCTCTTGAATTTCTTTGATCGGATTAAAGGAAAAGGAAAGTAAGGAATAGAAAACAGTGGCTAAGTCATAGAAGATCAATATTCATTCGAACACTACTGTATTCTTGTATTAATAGAATAGAATAAAGCGCATGAATCGGATGCATTCTCCATTGAAAAACAGTGGTTAAGTTATAGATGATCAATATTTATACTATCTTATTTTGCTATTTAATCCCTGAACTTGATTGGTTTTTTAATTTAATCCATTTGGTCTACATTAGTTTTGAAACTTAATAATTTATTCTAATTTGATTCTTAAATTTAGATTTTATCTCATATTTTAATTTTAACGGAATTTAAATTTAAAGATTAAGTAAAAAATTTATTAAATTCAATGAAAACATAATTTTATCTCTTGTATTAATATATTAAAGTCTATATTCTTAATTGATATCGAATGAATTCAAAGATCAACTCGATTAGCACGAACCAAGTTACTTCCGTAGTTAAATATTTAAGGGGTCGTTATCCCTTGAGGTTCTAAATTCGAGCATCATACATGTATGATATAAAAGTTCAATGTCAAATGTTTAGAGTTTGTTTGAGAATGTTTATGAAAGTGCTTTTGACCCAAAAATCCATTTGAAACGCAAAAACAATCTCAAACACCTCGTTTTCAACCAAAACTTCACGTTTCAATCGAGGTTATTGACTCAAACTAAAAAGCTAGAATAGCGATGCCTTTATATTGAAAAACTCGTTAAAAAAGTTTACATGAAGAAAAATTCTTAAACAAACTATCTTATATTCATATCATATTTAAACTTCATGAAGTTGTTCGAACCTGTTAGAACTTCAACCTAATAGTTAGGTTCCTATAAGTTTTAAGCTCTTTTGAGTTTCCAAATTTAAGGAAAACCCGCACCGTAATCACTCGAATTCTGATATTCATGGAGCATGCAATAATCAATAAGCAGTTCTAATGCTGTGAAGGGCTAAAAAAACCACCAAAATTTTTCTTTTAGGAATTATATCAAACACTGAAAATGCAATTAAATAATTCAAGTATAATACACTGATTTTATAAATCATATTTTGTATAATACATAATCAATTTGTTTATATCAAATTGTAGAGTTTATTGTTGAGAGGTAGCTCACAACCTTCTTTTTCTCCGCCAAAAACTACAAGAAGAAAATGAAAAAGAGTTCATTAAAGCAAATTCCATTCCACTCTCTTCTGTAGCCTCTGGCTTTACTTCCCAAATTTTACTCTCTCAGTCCATCACTACCCAAACACATTTAAGAAACACGGCAGAGCGAAACCAAAACCACCACAAAAATGGCGGGAACCCATTAAGCCTTTTCGGCCCTTCCTAAAACCCCCATATCTCTTCCTATGCTTAAGCTTTCCTTAATCCTCACCATCCCCAATAAACCCAAAATTCCTCTCTTGTTTTTCCGCTCTCTCAAAAGCCCCGACCTTTTTTCTACTTTTCACTGTTGGAGAAAGCGAAATATGTCCACCAAAATCGTAGCCGAGTATGCCAAGTCCGGAAGGTCCTCTTGCAAGAAATGTGGCGAAGCCATAACTGCTAAGGCCCTGAGGTTGGGTCTTGTTTCCAGAGATCCTAGAGGCTTTGACATGACCAAATGGCATCACTTGCATTGCTTCGCTGGGAAAATTGATTCCTTTGATGGAATAAAAGGCTTTGACTCTCTCAAGGTTGAACCTTTCTATCCTTATTCCTTGCAGCTATATATGTATATGTGTATGTGTGGGTGTGTGTGTGTGTTTGGGTTTTGATTGAAAAGTGTTTTTTTTGTTTTGATGTTGGTGGTGTTAGGGTGTTGACCAGGAAGCTTTAAAGAAATTTGCTGATGGGTCTATTAAATCGACCAAGAAGGTACTTTGTTAATTTTCAGACTTGTGATTCTAAATATGAACTGATTTCATCTCATGCTGATTAATTTACGAGTTTGCTAGTTACTTTAGCTTGGACTCTTCATAGCACAATTCAGTGTGATTTGAAAAATACTAGTTTTAATCATATCTGATTTATGTCGTGTATTGTGTCTAGGACACAGTCAATTAATAAAGTATTACTTGAATTTCAATTAAATGATGATGAACACGTTTTGTCCAAGAGGACTTAAGTTCTGTGTTTTGTTTAACTCTGCGTTGTCACGTGTGTCATGAGACGCTAAAATGTATTGCTTATTCTCTCTCCTACCTGAAACTATACATTAAGAACAGATAAGTAATTTTAACTGAAACAACCATTTCCCCGCCATTTTTATCCTGTGCAGCATATTGTCTAATGTAAATTGGCTTGAGCTAGAGTTAAGAACAAGTTTGAAAGGGGCACTTTTTGTTGGAGATTTTATTTTTTTCAGAATCGGACAGTCTCGAACCAGTACTAAATTTGTATGAAATGTAATTGTAGTCACATGCAGTTCCGATGTTTTGCCTTTCATGTAGATTCGGTTGCTGATAAAATGTGCCATGTTATCTTCACTTGGTAATGTGTTTAGCTTTCTGTGTTCTTTCTTTCCTTTTTTGTTTAGATGAAGAAGATATGCTTTAGGTGTATAAGTATTTTTGAGGATGGGAAAAAAACCCTAAAATGAAACTTATGGTTTTCCACTTTCATCTTTGTTAGTGTATCAGTTTCATTTATCTATTTCATTAACAGTTGCAGGGAAAAGAAGATGAAGGGAAAAGAAAAGAAGATGAAGAAATTGAATCAGAGAAAAGCATTTCAAAGAAAATTAAGGTAGGGGACTATCCCTTTCCACTTTCTTGCATGATATAGCGACCTTCGGAAAGGAAAGGAGAACCAGTTTTCCATTTTCACCTTTGCAATGCACTTATTATTATTTATCTATAATATTTTGTGCCATATCCTGCTCCTCATACCGAGAGGCGAGAACCTATAAATTTAAAGAAATAATGAAGTGGAGGAAAATAAGGGCAGATGATAATTTTTTTCCTCATTTCTTGTATGTTGAGAAACCTAAAGAATAAAGAAAGGAAATAACATTAATCACATATTATTAATTCCAACCACTGATTAGCTTTAAATTTGTATGCTCTTAACTAGTTGTCAGCACCTGATGAGAAAGCTCAATTGGACATAGCCTTTTCTATCTCAGATGTCAAGGATAAGTATAAGGTATAGTATATTTTTCTTGTTATTTATTTTGTTTTTGAACCTTAACATATTCTAAGGAAGTTTATTTATAGCTCATATGTTTATATAATTGTTACAAAGTTTTCTGCATTTGTCTGTTTGTATCTTTTTCTTTGCTTTAGGATGCTAATTTAGAACCAAAATGGAAGGTATTCCAGACAGTTATATTTCTTGAACGGGTAAGATGCCAATCATATAGTACAGTTGAGAAATGAAGAAAAACTGACTGCTTTCATGTTAGTGGATGCTGAAAGTTCAATAATTGGTCTAACATTGCAGATTCAATCTATTTTTATTTCTTCATACTTATTTCTTTCTGTTGAAAACATTTTGATATTTCGATATAACAAATTAAGTTAAATGAATTTTAAGATTTTCCAAAATGATTTTCTAAGTATATTCGATATAATTATTTGAATATCAAAACATTACTCAAAATATTTCAAAAATCATTTTTAATCCTTACTTAAGTGTAAAATTAAGTTTTAATCTTAAAACAATTTCAAAATAATCTTTCAAAGTATCTCGAATCATTTCAAAGCCAAAAATTCCAGATTGCTCAGAGGGAACCGATTCCCCTCCCAAGGGATATCGATTCCCCCTTAAATGGTTTGGCTTCGAGATTTCCAGAATACTCGGAGGGAACCGATTCCCCCATAGGGGGTACCGATTTCCCCTTGTTCAACGGTCGAAATATTTGAATTTTATACTTAGGGAACCGATTCCCTATGAGGGAAACCGATTCTCCCCACGCTCCAAACTGTTTTATTAATTGTTTTCATACTAAAACGGCTATATGATCTTCACTAATCATCCCCAACGTTCAGAAGTGATTCAATGTGTATTTAAACAAGTTCTGAAGCCCTTGATCAATAAAAATCATAGAGAAACAAGAGAGAAAGCATCAATCATCAAGTTTGTGCAAATCAAGCCAATTTTCCTTTCAATATTCATTTTGCTTTCAAGAACACCATTTGTGCTCATTTGTAATTATCTTTGAGTGTTATTTTCTTGTTCTAGAATTGTGCAAACATCTTACCTTGTGAGGTTTTCCTTGTAAGTTTGCAAATTTGTAATCTTCTCTTTGGGAAAAGAGTGTTATCAAGAATTGGGGTATATTCTTGAGGGTGTTGTAAGGTTATCTCTTTGGCCTCAAAAGAAAGAACAAATTAGTGAATTTGTTGGAAATCCTTAGTGTGGATAACTAAGGTAGTGGACATAGACTTTGATTGAGAAAGTCGAACCACTCTAAATAGCTGTGCAAATCTTTTCAATTTTCTGCAAAAGCTTCCACTGAATTTTTAATTGCCAATTCACCCCCTCTTGGCTAATTCCTTCGATCGATTAACTCAACAATTGGTATCAGAGTTTAACTCATTTGAAGGTTTAATCGCCTCTTGAGTCGATTCGGGAAGAGTTATATCGATTATCAAAGTCATCAATGGCCTCCGCTTCAAACTTCGACTCCGGTCTCGATTTGATGCCCGTCAACAAGCCTCCTTTCTTCAATGGAGTTAACTATGCCTATTGGAAGAATAGAATGATGTACTTCATTCAAGCAAGTGACATGGGAGCATGGAATGCTGTAGAAGAATGATACATCAAACCTCTCACTCATCCAAGGTTGTGGAGTGAAGGAGAGACAAGAATGTTCCAGCTCAACTCCAAAGCCATCCATATCATTTTTTGTGCTCTTGGACCAGATGAATACGAAAGAGTTTCATCGTGTACAACCGCCAAAGAAATATGGACAAACTTCAAGTCACTCATGAAGGTACCGATGAGGTAAAGAAATATAAAATTAGTATTCTAACGCATAGCTATGAAAATTTTAGGATGAAACCAAATGAAGATATCAAAGCTATGACGGATAGATTTTCAACGATTGTCAATGGTCTCAAATCATATGGAGAGATCATTTCAAATGAAAAGCTTGTGAGGAAGTTAGTCTACTCCCTCCCAAAATCGTGGCAATCAAAGAAGACGGCAATCATCGAGTCTAAGGACTTAACGTCCTTAACTCTTGAAGAGCTAATTGGGTCACTCCTCACTCATGAAATGATGCTCGAAGATGAGGTGGACCTCGACAAAATTGACGAGACACCAAAGGAGAAGGAGAAGAAGAAAAATATTGGAGTTGCTCTCAAATCCACAAAAGATGAGAGTGATTCGAATAACGATGACGAGGAAATGACATTGTTTGCCAAACGGTTCAGAAAAATGATAAGACTTTATCGAGGAAGAAAATTTAAACGAAATGAAGGCCTCAAAAATGAACCGAAAGAGAAAGACCCAATCATTTGCTACGAATGCAAAAAGCCAGGGCATGTTAAATATGATTGCCCACAATTGAAGAAAAATGGTCAATCAAAGAATAAGCACAAAGCTCATGTGGCTACATGGAGCGATGAAGAAAGTTCCGATGAAGAGGAACAAGAAGTAGCTAACTTGTGCTTGATGGCATTTGGGGAAGATTCTAAGGTAACCTCTAACTCATCCGATTTTGATGATTTATCCTATGATGAGTTATTAGAGGAATATAATGGGTTGGCTTCGGATTATGAGAAATTATTTTTAAAATATAAAAACGATGTTTCAAAATTGAAAAATGAAAACAAACTCATATCCAAAACCAACAACGATCTTGAAAGTAAAATCAAAGATTTGCAAATCAAACTAGAAGAGTTTTAAAAGAAAAATTTAGATTTGCAAAATTTACTTTCAAAGATCAATGATGATCATCAAAAGAAAATTGATGATCTTAAAACTTCTTTTGATAAAGTTGGAACAAAACATTTTGAAAAAGGTGAAAATTCAAAATCCAACTTTGCTAGAAAAAGTTTTAGAAACTACAATCATAGAGGTCCCCAAAGAACCTCTAATGGAAAAATCGTTAGAAGTATGTGGGTTCCTAAAGAACTCATTACTACTAAAGATAAAAATATCCTACACAAATGGATACCTAAGGGGACTAGGATTTTGGAAACTAATGAATATGGACCCAAAAGAATTTGGGTACCAAAAATAAAAAATTAATCTATGTTTGTAGGGAAATGAGCATTGCTACAAGGCACGGGAAACAAATTCAAATTCATGGTACCTTGATAGTGGATGCTCAAGACATATGACCGGAGACAAAAGCCGATTCATTGAGCTTAACGCCAAAAATGGAGGAGAAGTGACTTTTGGAGACAATTCAAAAGGTCACATTGAAGGTATTGGTATAATAGGTAATACCTCTTCCATACAAATTAAGAATGTTTTATATGTGAATGGATTAAAGCATAATCTATTGAGTATTAGTCAATTATGCGATAAAGGATTCAATGTCTTATTTGAAATTAATGGTTGTAAAATCATTGACATTGCATCTAATCGGATTATGCTTGTTGGTCATAGAATAGGGGACATTTACATGGTGCATTTAGATTCTTTTGATATAACTAATTTATGCCTAGTTGCTAAAGATGAACATGATAGTTGGTTATGGCATAGGAGACTATGACATGCTAGTATGAGTGTTTTGCAATGACTAATTCAAGGTGATTTAGTTCGAGGGTTGCCTAAGCTTAAATTTGATAATGATAAAATATGTGATGCTTGTGCTAAAGGAAAACAAAAGCGTGTTTCTTTTAAATCCATTAATGACGTATCACTAGTAGAGTATTACAATTGATCCATGTAGATCTTTTTGGGCCAACTAGGACTACTAGCTTGGGTGGAAAACAATATGCATTTGTCTTGGTAGATGACTATTCTAGATATACTTGGGTTCTATTTTTAAGTACTAAAATGCCTCCATATTTTCAATCTTTTATGGAGACATTTGATTACCGATATGCGACCATGGATTCGCGCTTTAATTCTATAGAGTTTCATTTATCCACAATGGGAGCTCAACAATTAGAAATTCTTCGGGAAATGCGTGCAAATAATGAAGCAACCAACGCACGTATTAATGACCTCACTAACGAAATGGCCGCTATGCGAGCTCGTTTTCCTCCTCCTGATCCGGATATGTGATTAAATGTTTTACTTTGTTTTCCAAACTTATTGTTTTAACATTTTGAATATTTTGGAATGTTTGAATTTATGGATGGTGTGAACTTATATGTTTGGTGTGATTTACTCATTATTGCATCATTTACATCATTATTAGCAATATGACCAATTTTACCATATCACATTGTTTATGAATATTGATTATGAAACTAATGGCTAACGGTTCTCTTGATTGTGATCTTAGCAGCTTATGCATACATATACCTAATCAATTGGCTACATATTTTTCACGTTTATTTAAATCTTTTTGATTTAACAAAAAGGGGGAGAAGTGTGTTTTAAGTGTGTTTTTAAAATGATAAATGGGAGAAGTGTTAAAGTAAGGGAGAGTAATTTCAAAACTTGATTTCAAAATCTTAAAATTACTAAAATGTTTTGTTATATCAAAAAGGGAGAGATTGTTGAAAACATTTTGATATTTCGATATAACAAATTAAGTTAAATGAATTTTAAGATTTTTCAAAATGATTTTCTAAGTATATTCGATATAATTATTCGAATATCAAAACATTACTCAAAATATTTCAAAAATCATTTTTAATCCTTACTTAAGTGTAAAATTAAGTTTTAATCTTAAAACAATTTCAAAATAATCTTTCAAAGTATTTCGAATCATTTCAAAGCAAAAAATTCCAGATTGCTCAGAGGGTACCGATTCCCCCTGAATGGTTTGGCTCCGAGATTTCCAGAATGCTCGGAGGGAACCGATTCCCCCATAGGGGGTACTGATTCCCCCTTGTTCAACGGTCGAAATATTTGAATTTTACACTTATGGAACTGATTCCCTATGAGGGGAACCGATTCCCCCCACGCTCCAAACTGTTTTATTAATTGTTTTCACACTAAAACGGCTATATGATCTTCACTAATCATCCCCAACGTTCAGAAGTGATTCAATGTGTATTTAAACAAGTTCTGAAGCCCTTGATCAATAAGAAATCATAGAGAAACAAGAGAGAAAGCATCAAACATCAAGTTTGTGCAAATCAAGCCAATTTTCCTTTCAATATTCATTTTTCTTTCAAGAACACCATTTGTGCTCATTTGTAATTATCTTTGAGTGTTCTTTTCTTGTTCTAGAATTGTGCAAACATCTTACCTTGTGAGGTTTTCCTTGTAAGTTTGCAAATTTGTAATATTCTCTTTGGGAAAAGAGTGTTCTCAAGAATTGGGGTATATTCTTGAGGGTGTTGTAAGGTTATCTCTTTGGCCTCAAAAGAAAGAACAAATTAGTGAATTTGTTGGAAAATCCTTAGTGTGGATAGCTAAGGTAGTGGACGTAGACTTTGATTGAGAAAGTCGAACCTCTAAATCGTTGTGCAAATCTTTTCAATTTTCTGCAAAAGCTTCCACCAAATTTTTAATTGCCAATTCACCCCCCTCTTGACTAATTCCGTCGATCGATTAACTCAACACCTTCACTTTCATCATTTTATTTATTTGATTTTTTTGGGGCATATCCAAATACTTCTTACGTCGAGACATAAAATAATGGTCATGACTCTTTATTTCTTATAATTGATTTGCTGGTATGGAGCACTTAAGTTATATGGTGATAAGGTGACATCTCCCTTTTATACTCCTCAGGATGATGGTCTCCATGATTCTGGCAAAATTGCTGCTTTTGATTTTGATGGCTGTCTGGCTGACACATCTGTTAAAAGGTATGGTTGTATGCAGTTTTCTTTGCATTTAATTATGGCTGTTCTACATACTTATTTTTGACATTGCATAAATCTGAGTATCTGACATGTATTTAATTGGATGAATAAAGTAAATACATTTTTTCTCTGTAAGTTGGTTTCACATCTTTGTTAAACGAGATTCTTGAATTCAGTTAGTTTGTTGTACGATATTCACTTGCATGCTCATATTTTAACTTGTTTTTGGTTCTGAATGATGTTACATTCTTTTGAACATTTTTCCTTCCCATACATTTTCCTTCAACATAACTGCCGTGCAGGGAATAGGAATTAGAGGTTTAGGGGGTATGGGGAATAAAAGGGAAATGGTATTGTGCCAATGAATGTGGGTGGGGCCTTGCGAATGTGGTATGCCCAACCATAAGTGCTCTGATGTAAGTGTCAAATTGAAGCAGCTGCTCACTTTTTGAATTGATGTCTTTCAGAGTAGGTGCAGGTGCTTGGTCTCTTATGTATCCTTCAATACCAGAGAAGCTGCAGAATCTTTATGAAGAGGGCTTTAAGCTGGTTTTGTTTCGTGTTCTAAAAGCTTTTTCATTGTTTTATTTTCCAAGAAAATATAATTGATGTGCATTTGTTATCTGTTTTGGTTCTTGCAATATTTAGGTAATCTTTACAAACGATTCCAATATTGACCGCTGGAAGAATAAAAGGCAGGTAGCGGTGGACTAAAAAATTGGACGATTCAACAATTTCATCAAGCAAGTAAAGGTTCCAATGCAGGTTTGGTTTGCTCCCTTTAGTTCATTCCTCTGTAGAAAGAAAGTATCTCAAATCTATTTAAACTTCAACAAATCTTGAATAATTTCTGGTGCTGAACTTAAATAAGCAATGATGTTGCTTCTTGAAATAATTACTCCCAGTCTTCCTCTCATTGGTGTTTTATTTATCAAGGTGTTGCTCAAACTTTTACCATGGGATCTTTCACTGAGAAGAGTGGGGTAAATACATTCATCTGGCTGGCCCCAACTAGTTTGAGATTAGGGTTTTTTTTAATCGAATCAAATGGTGCTGCTTAAAGTTTCTGGCAAAACAAAAAATGGTATTAATGGGGACAATCCAGACTTTACAATGCATGATGCTGTCTGAACAATGAATTACAAACTCATCCTTATCTCTGTAATAGCGGGGTCATCTATTCCTTTATAGTAAACTGTGGAATGTGTGTAAACTTCTCTACTATAATTTATATATAGTAAGAATTTGGAAGGTCTTCAATGTTTTTTATCTGTGCAGGTTTTTATAGCTTGTGGCATAGGGAGTTCTGGCGGTAAAGCAGATGACCCTTTCCGCAAACCAAATCCTGGGATGTGGCACATCATGGAGAAACAGTTCAATTCTGACATTCCAATTGATATGGATCAGTTATTTTCTCCATCTTCTTTATCTTGTTTCACTATTCTAAACATTTAAGTAGCTATTCTTGTACAACTTGCTGCTAATGATTCTTAAATTTTTGTAGTAAAATCATCTGATCTGGGTGTTTAACGTTTGTATTTCTCAATATCACATTTTATAGGAACACAGATTTGACAGAAAGCTCTAATTGTCTGTGTTGTAGATCCTTTTATGTTGGCGATGCTGCTGGGAGGCCTAACGATCATAGTGATGCCGATATTAAATTTGCACAGGTGTTATTTAACTTGTTCTTTTTTTTATTTATTTATTCTGAAAGCATTTTTTTTATAGAAGATGAGGCCTCGTAAAAAACCCCCTTTTTTACCCTCCATGTTATGAAAGTAACATGAAGGGCATTGAAAGGAGGAAAAGAGCGCCTATAATTATATTAAACAGAAGAATAGTACATTGCCAACCCTTACAACAAACAAAACTTCCCAAAAAGCATAAGACTTAAAAACCACTATCAGCTGGACAGCGTAGTCACTAATAACATAAGACTGAGAACCAAAATCTGCAGTAACAAAGTGAAACATACACACCAACTCCCCAAATACTAAGGCAGCAAATCAACCTATACCATCTTTAGCTAATCTGTCCGCTTCCCAATTAGCAACCCTCAAGATAAGCCTTAACGTAATGTCCAACCCTTCCATAGTAGAGACTATCTCCTTCACCAATGATTGGAATAAAGGGGTGCTTAATTTCGGATTTTTGATCCACTTCAGCGCGTTGGAAGAATCTGATTCTAAAATAATCCTCTGGTTAAGAACCCCACCTGAATCAATAAGCAAACCCAACCCCCTCTTAATCGCCAGAAGTTCTGCCATAATCGGGGGACCTCCCCCAACATTTTCAGCAAACCAATGAATCAACCTACCACTGCTGTCCCTAATCAGGCCTCCTATACCTCCTTTGTTCCACCCCTTCACCATTGCTCCATCAACATTAATCTTTATAAACCCAACTGGAGGAGGAACCCAGCACGAAGGCTTGGATCTTACTTTGTAACTAACCATTGAATCAGCAAGTGTTAGATCACCCACAAGGGAATCAAAAGGAATCTGCGTATCAAAACTAGTAGCAAACCAAGAAACTATTCTAAACCGAGCAATAAAGAACAACAACACCACATCCAATTTCCCTTTCTTAAAAATAACTTCATTCCTAATTTTCCAAACCGTCCACAAGACTGCCCTTGGAATGTATTTCCAAATACTAGAATTCGGAAGAAGCTCGTCCCACTGAGTGATGCAATCTAAGGGTTTATTAGGAATCACCCAAGCAACATCCCACAAATTCAAAAATCTGACCCACAGTCCCCAAGCAACCTCACAATGCAGAAAAAGATGGGAAACATATTCACCAAATCTGCCACACAACGGACATAAGGAATCTTCAATTCCAGCCACTCCACGCTTTAACAATTCCTCCTTAACCGCCACTCTTAGATGAACTACTTGCCATAAAAAGGTTTCAACACGGGGAGGTGCTATCCCTACCCAAATATTTCTGTCCCAAAAATCCTGATTCCCCTCAATACCATCCGAGTCAAAGAAACTCTTGATACATGAATTATTAGAGAAGCAGCCCTCTCCATTCCCAAACCAAATCCAACAATCTTCCTCATCATGAGACAAAGAGGTGTTATTCAGCAAAGAAATCAGATGCAACCATTGATCAACCTCCCAATCCACCAGATTTCTTCTGAATTGAATATCCCACACCCAGCCTGCAGCATGACTCTCCCTAAATTCCACTACTTTCTCCTCTTTATTCGTCGAAAGAGTGTACAATCTAGGGAACAAATCTTTGAGGGGGACTTCTCCCAACCAAGCATCATTCCAAAATACCACAGAATGGCCATTTCTAGTTTTCCACCTCAAATTACTCCTAATGCAGACACCAAATCCATCATTGGAAAAGAAGTTATTGATCACTCCTCTCCAAATCCAAGAGGCACGAGCAGTCAAAGAACTCTCTACCTTTTTGGAGTTCGGGTCCAAATTATTAACACAACAGACTACTCTCTTCCACCAAGAATCCTTTTCAGAGGCAAACTTCCAAAGCCATTTACCCAACAATGCTCTATTCAGAATAGCTAAGTTCGGGATCCCTAGGCCCCCCAACCTTCTCGGCTTGCTGACCAAACCCCAATTCACCCAATGTATGTTTCTTTTATCAGTCGACCCCCCCATAAATATGCTGCCATTATAGAATTTAATTTCTGCAGCACCGAAACTGGAATTCGAAATAAAGAAAGGAAATAAATGGGAAGAGAGCACAAAACTGATTTGATCAACACCACCCTTCCTGCTAATGCTAGAGAATTCACCTTCCAGCCAGACAACCTATTATAAAAATTCTGCACTATTGGCTCCCACATTGCAACAGAATTTCTCCTAGACCCCAGAGGCAGGCCTAAGTAATCTGCTGGAAACTTACCCACTGAACAACCAATTTCCTTAGACCAGTCAACAAGCACATCCTCCTCAATATTGATTCCGTAAATTTTGCTCTTGACTAGATTAATCTTCAACCCCACCAATAGTTCGTAAATCAAAAGCACCCTTCTAACATTCTTCAAATCCCGAATTGAAGCCTTTGAAAAGATAATAAGATCATCCGCAAATTGTAGGTGCGAGAGCTTGAAAAAACGATCTTGAGCTCCCAACTCAAAACCCGAAAACAGTCCCAAATCCACTGCTTTAGTTAACATCAAATGAAGCAATTCACCACCCAAATTAAACAAGGGTGATAACGAACATCCCTGTCTAAGACCTCTTTTTGTATGAATTTTCTCAGTAGGAGTCTCATTCAGTAAAACAGAAACTGAAGCAGTTGACATACACTGAAACATCCAAGAACGCCATTTTTCGCCAAACCCCATTTTACCCAAAATTTTCAACAAAATCAACCAATCAACTGAATCATATGCTCTCTTGAAATCCACCTTAAAAACCACCCCCTTCAACCCTTTCTTCCTCCAGAAGTCGATTCCTTCATTCGCTATAAAGGAACAGTCCAGAATACTCCTCCCTCGGATAAAAGCAAATTGGGACGGACTAATAATGTCATTAATGCATAAACTGAACCTCCTAGCCAAGACCTTTGACAAAATTTTGTATAGCCCTCCCACAAGGCTAATTGGCCTAAAATCCCCCATCCCCTCCGGGTTAATCTTCTTAGGAATAAGAGAAATAAAGGAATGGTTCACCTCCAGATCCCACTCCTTCCCCTCGAAAAAGTCCTTAAAAAACAGCATAATATTCTCTTTCAAACTAGACCAGAATTTCTTGAAAAAGCCTAAATTCAAGCCATCCGGGCCAGGAGCTTTGTTGCTATCCGAATCAGCAATTGCTCTCCAAACTTCTTCTTCCGAAAATGGCTTTTCAAGTGTTAACCTCTGCCCTTCCGATAATTTTAAAAATTCCAGATTTATATCCTCAGCCTCCAAAGAATTTTCCTGAGAAAACAGACCATTGAAAAACTCCACTACAGAATTTCTAATTGAGGTATGATCTTCTATGACTTCATTCCCCACTAAAAGGGACTTAATGCCATTGTTTCTCCCTCTAACTGAAGCAGTATGGTGGAAGAATCTGGTGTTCTTATCACCCTCCAATCTCCATTTCAGTCTCGATATTTGCAACCAAATCGATTCTTCTTTCTTTTAGAGGTCCCATAAATCCCTCTTTGCTTCAATTATTGACCTCATTGTCACCGAGGAAAGGCCTTGTTGCATATCCAACTCCATTTCGTGAATTCTTTTCTCCAACTTTTTAATTTTTCCAGGCAATTCTAAATAACCCCTCCCAGACCATCTAATTACCACGCCCTTCACCCTCTTAAACACCATAGACATGGACTTCCCCTTTTCCTCTTTGCAAATAATATCCAGCTCCTTACCCATCATCTCAGTAAAACCCTCCTCCTCCATAACATAGTTAAACAACCTAAACGGCTTCAGGCCCCAATTGCAATCCTTGTTCTCCAGCAGAATAATATTATGATCAGAAACTGACCTTGCCTGTAATGACTGACTTAGCTTCGGGAACAAGCTAACTAATCTCTGATCCACCAAAAAACGATCCAACCTCTCAAACGTAGGAAGTTCCCTATTATTACACCATGTAAACCGGCCTCCAGACAAAGGCAAATCTAGCATATTAGCCTTACTCACAAAGTCCCTAAAAATATTCATAGTCACCGAATTCACAGCTCCTCCTTCTTTCTCCTCCTGTGACAAAACTACATTGAAATCTCCTCCTACGCATAATGGACATTCCACGTTATCCAAGAAAGATAATAATTCCCTGAAAAATGCCTCTTTCTCTGCATCCAGACTAGGGCCATACACATTAATGAAACAACAACTTCCTGGGAGTCCCACCATAGTTCCTTTTAAAGCTACAAATCTGCTATAAAGGACTACATCTTCCATCACAAATTCCTTCTGATTCCACAAGGTTATTAATCCACCAGCAGAACCTATGGAAGGGGCTACAGCCGATCCAGTAAGTAGTTTCCCCCCCATTTTCCTCACTAACACATGGCTGACAACCTCCAATTTGGACTCTTGCAAAAATAGAATTGTAGGTTTTTTATCATCCACAAACCTCCTAATAGCTCGAGCTTTCACTCTCCTACCCAAACCTCTAACATTCCAAGACATCATCGACCACTCAACCATCAATAATATATCATAACCTTGCAACTCAGCTACAACTACTGAAGCTCCTTCGAATTACTTTCATTCACCAACGGAACCATTTTAGCCATAAAAGCTTCCTCTCCTCCTTTAAATTTCACCCCCAACAATTTGGACACATTCCAACACTCCAATGCCTCTGCCACCCCATCATTCTCATTCTCTACAAAGGAAGCTAACTCCTTGCCATTGCAACTCTTAACTTCCCACCTCCTAGAATAAACATTCTTATAAAAACCTCTTTCAATGTTACTTACCGACGCACTTCTCCCAGAATGACGACGCCTCGCCGGTGATATAGATCGATTCTGCAGGTTTAACGCAGATTGATCACCAATTGCCATTTCTGCAGATTGGATACGAACAGTATTCGACCTTAATATCCCTTGAACAGGCCCACTTGTTTGACTTCTGACCAAGCTGGTATTAAGCCCATTATCTTGTACACCCTTATCCTGGCCCAAGGTGACTCCTTCCACAGATCTCTCATTTTCTCTTTCTTCATTAAAATCCTCTGACAATCTCTGTTGACTGGAACCATCACCTACTGCTGCTACCTCCGCAGAACAAAAGTCATCAGCCAACAAATGTTTTGTCCCTTCAATTAATTTCAAATTTCCATCGATAACCGTATCAACCCCTTGTTTATCTCCCCGTACCCATGCTTCAACCCTATCCTGAGAGTCTGACACAGACTGATCACCCCACTGCTCATCCTGTCCCTGCTGGACATCCCGCTGGCTCCAGACCGGCGAAATCCCCTCCCGAGAAGCCATTGTTCCGTCATCTTCAACCATATCCTCTAACTCCGGAAAAAACTCATCACTACCTTCCACCTTAATCTTAATCATGAACGACCTCCCATACGTATTTATAATGACATGGGGAGGAATATCAAAGGGACTTTCAACCCTCAATAGCATATAAGCTACTCTACAATCCACTCTGTTAGCAGTTTGTTCCTGTATCTTAACTAGCTTGCCCCATTTCGACGCCAAGCTTGTGAAGAAAGGAACTGACCAACAATTAAGAGGAACTCCAATCATAGAAACTGCACAATAAGGTAATGGCACACCCTCTTCTTCCATAACGTGCTCCAACCTCTCGAACCAGAAGGACAAGGTCTCCCATTTGTTTTCCATCGTTGCAACTTTCTCCTCAGCAGTCTGGAAAACTACCAGACAGGCTTTTTTTGCATAACCCCATTGAATCACTTTTACATTGATTCCTTCAGTCCTTAACGCCCTCTTTACAAACTCAACTTCGAATAAAGGCTTACAAATACCAGTTAACGACGATCTCAACCATGATCTATCCTCCATTGGAATAAAGACTTCCAACTGCTTCTTCACCTCCTTCTTAGCTCCAAAACTCCCCGCTTTCTGGCCCTCAACTTCTTTTGCACCCACAACCATCTCCTTATATGACCTTCCATTGTGAAACTTATTCATCATCTCCTTCTTTCCAGTACCTGCAGCTTGAGATGATGGTAGTTTCCTGAGCAACCCATCTACACCAGCATCTGTAGACCTCGCCCCACTAGTACGTTTGAGACTCCTCGAAATACTTTTCTTCTGATATTTGGCAATCGACACCAATATTCTCCTCCCATCGACCGAGGCGTTGTTCATCTTTTCAATTGCTAGATGCATATCATCTTTTCTAGCAAAATGCACAAAGGCAAAAGTACTATCCTTGTAATAAGGTCTCCTATTAACAAATGGAATGAACACCTTAATCACCTTACCATAATGACTAAAACGATCCCATAATACACTTCTCTGCACTAGCCTACTAAGATTATCCACGAATACAACCCACGATATTTCTCCAGGCGAAGACCTACTTCTGACCGGACGAACAAGACCCTTCGAACTCTCCCTCACTCTCTCTCTACCTTTCTCGCTCATTTTCTTACATTGATATTGTGATCTTGACACACTGGTTTTGATATACAGGTAGCTGAGCAGAAAGTGAAGGATGAGCAGCAGAGGGCGGAAAGGGATCAGGTAATATGAACTATCAGTTGCTTGTAATAACTCGCAATAATAGCCATTTATTCTGAAAGCATTAGTTTCCCATTATTGATTTATGTTTGCAATAACTTGTCTTTCTACTCTGCCATTTTGGCTTGAGATTGGCATATTGAAAACAGCCTTGTTATTTCGATGACAATGCCTTAATTCTTCCGTTGCAATAATCATTATTCCAGTTGTCCTACTATTCTGATTTACACAATTTTGCGGCGTTTACATGGCATTACTGTTGTTTCCACTTAGCCCTTATTGGTAATCTTCAAGAACGAAGAACTATGGTCCTTTTAGTGCATATCTTCTAAACTGCCCTCTCTATCCACTTGTGCCTGTTGAACACCTCAATTATTGATTAATGTATAAACACATATATGCTAAATTAAAATAGATCCATTTTCATGATTTTCTTATGGTTGCAGGCGATAGGCTTGAAATTTTACGTTCCAGAGGACTATTTCATCACGTAGTTTCGGTTAGTGCCTACTGATGCACAACCATTTCAGCATGTAGTACGTTATTAGTCTTAAACTGTATATATTTTTAACAGCAAAACCTGGACTCAAGTTTGTTATTGGAGATTATTATGTTTTAGATTGATTCATTAAGGCCTCTGTTTGCCCTGGCAGAATATTTGATCGGAAATAAAGCTTCATTTGCATCTGCTATCCCTAAAACTGAGCACATTTCTTCCGAACATTAGCTGTGAGTTTCCCAGGCTAAGTCTGTGTGCTTCGATGTCTATGTAGTCTAACATGCTTTATATTGTCATCTTGTTGGAGTTCATGTAAAGATCTTTGATGAGATATTTCTGCAACAGAGCATGACAGAAATAACTCGTATGACTGTTGGTATTTTAAAAGTTTCCAAGTTTTATTTTATATTTTATATTTCATATTCGTTTTATTATTATGTTCGGATTTTTTGATTATCCTTGTGTAAGAATGCAATATGCCACTGCCCCCAAACTGTTAACTGTTTGCTTATTTCTTACTTCAAAGAATAGAAGAATTTCCCTGAAAGCTGAAAGCTATGGTTGCAGAGCATGTGAATTTCCTAGACTAGCGTTACACACCAAATTCTCAAACATCAGAGGTTGGTGACTCCTTCGACCTTGCAGAGGAAGCACGGCGAAATTGCATAGAAGAATATAAATATTTTAATCCGGACAATAGCTTGTAAATGTCAACACCATATGACTTGTAGCTTAGAAAAGCTGTGACTCTGACTTATAGTCTTCAATACATTAGTTTTGAATAGGACGTCATCGGTTACAAATTTTTCCCACCATTCAAATTATGGCTTTCTGTTATTCAAAAGACTTTTAGTTTCATGACTGATGTCTTAAATCTCGAATTATTTGGCCCCATTTTCGTTTTCCTAATAATTTCAAAGTATTTGGTCTCATTCATAGAGTGTTTAGGTGTACTCTGCTGGAAATGCCAAAATAATTGAAAAGAAACTAATGTCGGCGTCACGTATTAAAGTTAGTAGCGTTTGGTTTGCAATGTGAGGATGAATGCTTTTGTTTGCTTATAAACAGAAGACACCCACTCTACTCTTTATTTATCTCAGCCTTCACATTTTACGCACTCCGTTCTCACTTTTTCCTGAGAGCAACATGAAAGTGCGGTTAATACTGTTGTATTTTGTGGTCTTTTCCCACTTCTTTGCCAATGATTCTTCTGCTCTAACAACGAACGCCATGGTGCCCTCATGACCAAAGCGTTGCCTTAGTCCAATTCAACAACTCCTTTTCCATTGATTGCAACCTCAGTTTCCTCAGCAATGTACCTAGGGCTAAGACATTGTCGTGGAAGGAAGGAACAAACTGTTGTTTGTGGGATGGGGTTAAGTGTGATACTGAAATTGGGAATGCGATTGGCCTCGATCTCAGTCCTCATGGTATTACCCTGGAAAATTATTTTACATGTATATCAACTACCAATACCCTGAAAGCCGATGAAACTTTTAAGCAAGCTATCAACTAAAATTCCTGCAATCTACACAGTCCATGAAGACGAGCAGTTCAGTGTGCAGAACCATATATGTCAGCTTGTTCTTCTAGAAGCAGAGCAACTTCATCTTCTCTGGGCCTCTTTTTTTAGGTTACTAGCTGCAACGAGAAGAGAAGATAAACCGTCTGTCAATTCTTGATTTACAGAAGCATTGATAAATTTAATATCCAGTTTTCGTCCTGTCCATCCTTTATAAGGTCCAAATATTTTTATTGAAGTTGATTTTGAAACCTAGGTTACTTGCAATGAATTTTTGGATGGACTATAGGCATTCCCAGGTGAAGAAGTCATTTTCAATGGACTTTCAGTTAGTTTTCCAATGTATTTTAAAATGTTCAATGGAACATCGGGAACTCAAGATATGTTTATTTTAATGAAGACAAGCATACAAAAATTTAGATATGAGCCTAATACGATAATTTTAATTTTAAATTATTTTATTGATTATTTGTAATTAAATTTAACTTTAGACTTTCCTTTACTTATTTAGGGTAATTTAATATTTTTATGATTATTTTAAAGATTTATTTGTGTATCTAACATTAATGGAAAAATACTAGATTTCACTTTTAGTTTTTTTAGAGGCCTAAATAGGCACTCAAAAAAAAGGAGAAAGAAAAACGAGGGAGTCTATAAATACTAGATCAAACCTCTCTTGAGGTTTATCATTGAATATCGAAGTGGAATTTAAAAGGGGAAAATGATTTTAGTTCCTATGTTTTTGGATTTTATACTTGATCCGAAGACTCGATTCCGCACCTTTTAAACGGGTAGGATAATGCATGTCGCAATCCTTCAGAATTATTCATAAGTATATTTTGGTCCTCATTCTTTTAATTACTTTCTAATTTTATTCGATTTTGATTTATTTATTTTATTTTAATTTAATCATTTGTCTTTTTTCTTTTATTTGCTTATTATGTTTATTTTATTCAAATTTGTTTACAGTTAACTGTTTATTTTTTATAAAAATATTCTTTTCCAATGTACTTGGGTCATTTATTTCCTTTTAATTTTAACTTTTTTCTAATTTATTTAATTCATGTCGTTTTCGTTATTCTTAATTTTCTTTTTCTTTTTTATTTTAATATTATTTTTTTGTCTAATGTAACTTATTTTCTTTTCCTTTTTCTTATTTCTTTGTATTTGTATATATTAGTTTATTTAACTCTTTGTATTTATTTATTTCACATTATTTTTAAATTTTGTATTTTCCTATTTGTTTAATTTTTTTAATTCCAACCTTGAGTTTCTTGATTATTTGATTTTAGTCATAGAATTAATCAATGTACTTTAGATTGAACCCCTTAGACTTTATTTTTTTATTTAGGTCCTCACTTAGATTAATTAAGAGAATTTTTAAAATAGTCTACGTTTATGCTCGGAGCCTCAATTTTAGGTTAGTTTATCTTAAATATTTAAGTAGCTTAATTAGGAGAATTTTTAAAATAGTATTCGCTCATGCTTAGGGTTCTATTTTAATTATTCGATCAATAATTTTAAAATCTATTATGTTTAATATTAGAGCCTCAATTTTAAGATTAGTTTTATTAAGTCCCTAAAAATTCATAATTTGTCACTTTAGTTAGATGAAGCCTTAATTAACTCATTTAATGTAATTAGGTTCAATAATTGGTTGTTTGATTGCATAATTTAGTTTAAAAAATAAAGACAATGCTCATTTATTAGGGATTAATAGTGTCTCCTCCACTTATGTTCGGGGTGGCCATTATTATTTTTAGAAATAAATCAACACCGTTTTCAAATTTGTGCATCATGATTTAAAATATATTAAGACAATAATTATTAGGATTAATGATAAACCTCCTCTTATGCCCGGGGTAACTATTATTAATTCTTAAATAAATAAATATCCTTTTTCAAATTGACATACATAACGAATCACAAATTAAATAACAAGCTTAGTGGTCCTATTGATCAATTTGACAAGGTCCCTTCCTTGGAGATTGTTGATTTGTCCAGTAATGAGATACAGGGTCCAATTCCTGCTTTTTCCTAACTTATGGACCTTACTCAGCTTGACCTTTCCTTTAATGATTTGAGTGGTAGTTTTGAAATGGACAAATTATCAAAGCTCAGCAAACTTGAGACACTTGATCTCTCCGACAACCCTTTTCTATCATTGAGCAGTGCAAGCAGCAGTGTCAATTACTCTTTGCCTAGTCTTGCAAGTTAAATCTCTATCCTTGCAACACAAGTGAATTTCCAAATTTTGTAAGAAATCTTGAAGGTTTGATCCGTCTAGACCTTTCTTATAATAGAATCCGTGTCGTCAATGCTGATATGCTTGTAAAGCTTAATAGCCTTCAAATATTGGATCTTTCACACAGCAGTCCACTATACCAGAGTAACAATAACAACCTCACTCTTGTCTTGCCTAATCTTGTTTCCTTGTCGATGTCTTCTTGTAATATAACTGAATTCTCAAATTTCTTGACAACTCAAGAGGTTTGATTAGTTTAGACCTTTCAAACAACATCATTCAAGGCCAAATTACGAAACAGGAAAGAAATTGGGGAAGCAATCTAACCTATCTTGATCTTTCTCACAACTTGTTGCAGTTGTAGAATATTCATGGAAGAATCTACTAGTTCTAAACCTTGGCTCCAACCAATTAGAAGCCACTTCTACTTCCACCTCCTCGCGTATCTGTTCTCTTAATCTCACAGAACAGATTACCTGGCGAAATTCCACCTTCCATATGCAATATGTACAATTCGGAGGAGGATGTGATTCTCGACTTGTCCCATAACAACTTGAGTGGAGCAATTCCGAGATGTATGGGGCAAGCAATTTTTTCTGTTCTAGATTTGCAGATGAATCATTTACATGGAAACATCCCTGATTTTCGTGTTGAGGAAGACTACATGTTACAAACACTCAACCTCAACAACAATGATTTTGATGGGCCACTACCTAAGTCCTTGGTCAATTGTCATCATTTGGAAGTGTTGAATTTCGGAAACAACAAGATAAATGATGCATTTCCCGACTGGTTGGGAACTCTTCCTCAGCTACAAGTTCTTGTCTTGCGCTCCAGTTATTTCCATTGTCAATTAACCCATTCAGAAAATGGATCGCATTTCTCGACCCTGCGAATCTTGGACATCTCACATAATGAGTTCTCTGGTTTTCTGTCAACAACATACTTTAAAAGTTTCCAAGGTATGATGAGTTTGGCCGATAATCAAATGAGATATATGGAAGATTATGATTCTTACTACCGAGATTCCCATGGTTGTCACAATGAAAGGTATGGACATGGAGCTTGAGAGAATTCTAACTATTTTTGCAACGCTTGATATGTCAAGCAACAGATTTGAAGGGACAATTCCACAAATAGTTGGAGACCTCATTTCTCTCAGTTGACTGGTTTGAATTTTCTTGAAGTATTGAACCTGTCAGAGAACCAGCTTGTTGGACTCATTCCTCAGGGAAAACAATTCAATACCTTCCTCAACAATTCCTATGTCGGCAATACAGGATTGTGTCGGTTTCCAGTTTCAAAAAGCTGTGGCCATAGTGAATCTCCGGCACGAGGATCTTATGAACATGAAGATGATTCTGCATTCAGATTGAATTGGAAATTCTTGATGATGGGTTATGGCTGTGGAATGGTGTTTGGATTTTCTGCAGGATATATCATGATGACAATTCGAAAACCAACATGTCTTGTTGGGGTGATTCAAGGAGCAGGCAACAGAGTTCTAAGCAGATTCAAGAAATACCGTTGAGGAAGATGGAATTTGTGGAGACAGATATTTGCTCTTCCATGGCTGGTTGGACACTTTTGTACGGAATCTCTTTCACTCGGTCTCCTGATTTTGGTTTGAAGTGTTTGATTCCGACATGTATTTTTTTTTATCTTGTTTCCTTTAAGAAGTTGTTAATGACTGTTTATGTACTTTTCAGTTTTGATGAATTTGAATGAAATAATTTTCTCATCCAAATTAAAAACAGAAGTTGATCTTTGGGAAAGTTATATATTTAGGTATGTGTTGAATTTGAGAAAGAAGGGAATTGGTCGTATGTAATTTATTTTAAGGTTTTTTTTTTCATACGGATTCAGTAAAACAATCTTGATGAGTATATGGACGATGATAATCTGCAACTTTAGAACTTGGTAAGCATTTTTCCGACAGGGTACCAATGAACTCATTTCCAGAGATATCAATTAGTACTAGCAAACTAGAAAACGAATAGGAAGCCGTGGACTTGTCCAGGCGACCGTGGAAGCTATAAGAGCGTAGGATAAGAACTTGCAGGCTTGAATTTTTAACTATCTTTTTAATTTCAATGATGAGATTTCAAATAGAAATGGTTACAAGACAAATTTATATATTTCAAACTATGCAAATTTGCCAAGTGGACGAGTAATGAGCCATGAAAATTGTTGGATTGCAAGTTCAATCAAGAAAGAACAGAGAAATTTCCTTTGTGGGGTGGCATGCTGCCAGAGAGATTCTGGTAAGGAGGTAATGAGCCGGCTCCCGTTCCTCCTAATTTCTATTTGTCTTTATTGGCATCAAGATTCGATGACCAACAAAATGCAACTTTACAGCTGAATTTTAAAAGATTGGGAGTCTACGTGAAACGATATATATAGGCTCAACCCCTAAACCCATACATAGCACATTCCCAACTTCATTTCCTTCAAACTTTGCCTCCTTCCATCGCTTGGTTCTTAGATTGTAGAAATGGGGAAATTGATTTGGTTGCATCAAACTGGTAGGTTCATCTTACTGTTGTTGTTTCTTTTCGAAGTCGATTGTTCTCCGATTGTGTCTTTCTATTCTCTTAATCCAACTCCCCTCATATCTGTTAGACGATAAATCAGCCTTACTCCAATTCAAGAACACCATGTCCATTGATGATTCTAATGCTGATTCCACTTGTTATCCCAAAATAAACTCCTGGAATGAAAGCACCCACTGCTGCTCATGGGAGTGTTAGAAAAGTCAAATTGGGGGGTTGGGAAGTCTAAATTTGGGGTGCCGAATTCGGTGGGTTGGCACCGAATTCGGTGCATTTTTTTTGGTAATTACAACTTTAGTCTTTGCAATTTTTAGGGTATTTATAAGATTAATCCCTAAGCTTCAACTATAAATACCCTAACCCATTTAGCTTCAAAATAATTCCAAAAATCATTTCTTTCTCTCATTACTAGAGAGCTTTCTTGTGAGTAGTGAGTGTTTTGTAAACACCTGTAAATTTTCTTTCTTAGTAAAAGATCTGCAGCAGTCCGGAGACGTAAGCATAATTGGTTGAACTCCGTTATCAATTTCGGGTATTATTTTTCCGCTTTTATTTCGCATTCTCACTAATCTGGTTATAGGGAAATTACTCGTTACTCGGTTTATTTCCTAACAACTGGTAATCAGAGCTTTTCGTTGTGAATTTTGTCGCGAGGTTACTCACGTGAATAGTGAATTTTGTGAATAGTAAAATTTTGTAGGCGATACGAATTTATCGACGGAGGTGTTCTAATACACGGTGGTTCACAAAAATTGTCAGAAACGATCCAAACGAAGCCAGATTCGAGTGGGAGCGATAGCTGCAGACGAATGGAATGTGAAAATTGAGAAATTCGATGGTGCAGACTTTAGCTTTTGGAAGATGCAGATTGAAGATTTTCTGTACCAGAAAAATCTATATCAACCTCTCTCAGGAAAGCAACCAAGGGCATGAAGAATGAAGACTGGGCTCTTCTCGACAGACAAGCCCTCGGAGTTATCCGACTGACGTTGTCTCGAAATGTTGCTTTCAATATAGCAAAAGAAAAGACTACGGCGGGTCTTATGGTGGCTCTCTCCAGTATGTATGAGAAGCCATCGGCCTCAAACAAAGTTCATTTGATGAGGCGGTTATTCAATTTGCGGATGGATCAATGACTCAACACCTAAATGAACTCAACACAATCACAACCCAGTTGAGTTCAGTGGAAATTGAATTTGATGATGAAGTTCGAGCTTTAATTCTCTTATCATCTCTACCAGACAATTGGAATGATACTATTACAGCAGTCAGCAGCTCGTCGGGAAACAGCAAATTAAAATTCGACGATGTTCGGGATCTGGTACTGAGTGAAGAAATTAGACGAGAGAATCAAGTGAAGCATCAACCTCCTCAGCCTTGCACACAGAGTCAAGAGGGAGAACTTCAGAAAGAAATTCAAATCGTGGCAGATCGAAATCCAGAAGGGGAAAATCAAGAACATGAAAGAAAGATTTTACCTGTTATAATTGTGGCAAGAAAGGTCACTTTAAAAGAGATTGTCGAGCACTGAAAAAAGATACTGGTGCACAGGAATCTACCAACGTGACAGAGGAGACATGTGATGTCATGATTCTAAGCGTCAACAGTCCAATTGAATCATGGATCTTGGATTCAGGGGCATCTTTCCACTCCACCCCATACCGAGAAATCATGGAGAACTATGTAAATGGTGACTTTGGGAAGGTTTATCTAGCAGATGATGAAACCTTGAAGATCGTCGAAAAAGGAGACATCCGATTAAAGTTGCCAAACCAGACCACATGGACGCTGAAGGGAGTGAGACATATTCCTGACCTCAAAAGAAATTTTATTTATGTA
The DNA here is from genome assembly GCF_006381635.1 of Hibiscus syriacus. NCBI lineage: Eukaryota > Viridiplantae > Streptophyta > Magnoliopsida > Malvales > Malvaceae > Hibiscus > Hibiscus syriacus. The sequence goes on along the minus strand of NW_024062752.1, from coordinate 1,861,182 downwards.
GGACAGCTTGATGGAGAATGATATAACACAACCTTTTCAGGCTGTGAATGGAAGATTACCAAAGGAGCACTCGTCATTGCTTGTGGTAAGAAGACTGGTACTCTCTATGTAACCTCAAATTTAGAGAATATTATTACAGCCGCATATGCTGATGGAAAATCAAACCTATGGTACCAAAGGCTTGACCATATGAGCGAGAAAGAGATGAAGATGCTTTTGTCAAAAGAGAAGCTGCCGGATCTAAAGAATGTAGATGTCGGACTATGTGAAGATTGCATCTTTGGTAGACAAAAGAAAGTAAGTTTCCAAAGATTGGCAAGACACCCAAGGCAGAAAATAAACTCACACCTTCATCGATGATTCAACAAGGAAGGTGTGAGTTTATTTTTGAAGAAGAAATCAAAAGTCTTTGATACCTTCAGAAAATGGAAAGCCATGGTGGAAAATGAGACTGGTTTGAAAGTCAAGCGGTTGAGGTATGATAATGGAGGAGAGTACAAAAATAGAAGATTCAGAGATTTCTGCGCAAACAATGGGATCAAGATGGAGACAACAGTTCCCATGACACTGCAGCAGAATGTTGTAGCAGAGCGCATGAACAGAACTCTGAATGAACGTCCCAGAAGTATGAGGATACGTGCCAGAAGTATGAGGATACATGCCAGATTGCCCAAATTTCTATGGGCTAAAGCTATCAACACTGCAACTTACCTGATCAACCGTGGGCCCTCAGTTCCTTCGGATGGCAGAATACCAGAGGAAGTTTGGAGCAAGAAAGAAATAAATCTTTCACACTTAAAAGTGTTTGGTTGTATTTCTTATGTACATATAGATTCTGCTGAAAGAAGTAAACTTGATGCCAAGTCCAACAAATGTGTCTTTGTTGGTTATGGTAGTGATGATTTCGGTTACAAATTTTGGGACTACGAAAATCGAAAGATCATCAGAAGCAGAGACGTCATTTTCAATGAGAATATGATGTACAAAGAAAGGTCAACTATAGAATCAAGTAGCTCTAATACCGAAGCTGAAATAAAGGAATTTGCTGAGTTCGAGGAGATTTCTAGAAATGATGTTCAGATCAATCCTGAAGTAGTTCAAGAAGAACCAGGCACACCAGAAGTGAGACGCTCCTCCAGAATTCTTAAACCAACCCAACGGTATTCTTCTTCTTTGCACTACTTGTTGCTGACTGAAATGGTGAACCAGAGTGCTATGATGAAGCAATTCAAGTGGAGGATTCAGTCAAGTGGGAGTCTTCCATGAAAGATGAGATGGACTCGCTTATGTCAAATCAAACATGGGAATTAGCTGAATTACCACCAGGCAAGAAAGCGCTCCACAATAAGTGGATTTACAGGATCAAAGAAGAGCACGATGGGAGCAAACGCTACAAAGTAAAATTGGTTATCAAAGGTTTTCAACAAAAAGAAGGTATTGACTACAATGAAATTTTCTCTCTAGTCGTAAAACTGTCTACAATCAGACTGGTGTTGAAAATTGTAGCAGCAGAGAATTTACATCTTGAGCAGTTAGATGTGAAGACAGCTTTCCTTCATGGTGATTTGGAGGAAGAAATCTATATGAGGCAGCCAGAAGGCTTCATAGAAGCAGGCAAGAAAAACCTGGTATGCAGGTTGAAGAAGAGCTTGTATGGTTTAAAACAAGCTCCAAGACAGTGGTACAAGAAGTTTGATAGTTTCATGAGTAGCAATGGTTTTACCAGATTTCAAGCAGATCATTATTGCTACATCAAGAGGTTCGACAACAACTTCATAATTTTATTATTGTACGTTGATGACATGCTCGTTGCAGGCTCAGACATGCAAGAGATTATACACTTGAAGCAAAAATTGTCGAAGCAGTTTGCTATGAAGGATCTGGGTGCTGCAAAGCATATTCTTAGGATGAGGATTAAGAGAGACACAAAGTCGGGGACTTTGATGTTATCACAAGTTGAATACATTAACAAAGTACTTTCCAGGTTCAACATGCAAGATGCTAAACCAGTAAGTACACCTTTAGGTGTTCATTTTAGACTCTCCAAAGAACAGTCACCAAAGATGAAGGAAGAACGTGCACACATAGTGAAAGTGTCGTATGCCTCAGTAATTGGAAGTCTAATGTATGCCATGGTTTGTACTAGACCAGATATTGCTCATGCAGTGGGAGCTGTTAACAGGTACATGAATAATCCAGGCAAGGTACAATGGGAAGCTGTCAAATGGATCCTCAAATATCTGCGGGGTACTACAAACAAAACACTTTGTTTCAAAGGTGGAGATATGATACTGACAGGCTATGTAGATGCTGACTTAGCCGGAAATGTTGACATCAGAAGGAGCACTACAGGGTATGTCTATACTCTAGGAGGTACTGCAGTGAGTTGGGTTTCTCAACTACAGAAGATAATTGCTCTCTCCATAACTGAAGCAGAATATGTCGTTGTTACGGAAGCCAGCAAGGAGATGGTCTGGCTCCAAAGTTTCTTGGAAGAGTTAGGCAAGAAACAAGAAAACAATGTCTTGTATTGCGACAGTCAAAGTGCTATCCATCTAGTAAAGAATCCGTCTTTTCATTCCAGGACGAAGCACATACAACTGCGATATCATTTTATCCGGTCTCTTCTGGAAGATGGGATTTTGAAACTTGAAAAGATTAGTGGAGCTCAAAATTCGGTAGACATGTTGACAAAGACGGTGACCACGGACAAACTGAAGTTGTGTTCAGCTTCAGTTGGCATGCTAGAATAATAAGACCAGAAATGTTACTGTATTGATTGAGGTGTGAAGACAGATTAAAATCATTCTTCAAGTGAGAGATTATTAGAAAATTCAAATTGGGGGGCTGGGGAAGTCTAAATTTGGGGTGCCAAATTCGATGGGTTGGCATCGAATTCAGTGCATTTTTTTTGGTAATTATAACTTTAGTCATTGTAATTTTTAGAGTATTTACAAGATTAGTCCCTAAGCTTCAACTATAAATACCCTAACCCATTTAGCTTCAAAATCATCCCAAAAATCATTTCTTTCTCCCATTACTAGAGAACTTTCTTGTGAGTAGTGAGTGTTTTGTAAACACCTGTAAATTTTATATCTTAGTAAAAGGTCTGCAGTAGTTTGGAGACGTAAGCAAAATTAACTGAACTCCGTTATTAATTTCGGGTATTATTTTTCAGCTTTTATTTCGCATTCTCACTAATCTGGTTATAGGAAAATTACTCGTTACTCGGTTTATTTTCAAACAGGGAGGGAGTCACTTGTGGTAAGGCAACTGGTCAGGTAATAGGCCTCGACCTTAGTTGCTCTATGATCGTCGGTTCTCTTCCTCGAAACACCAGCCTTTTCCGTCTCCAAGGACTCAAACAACTCAACCTCTCTCTCAACAATTTTAATCATTCTTCGATTCCGTACGGGTTTAGTCAGTTGGTTAGCTTGACTCATCTTGATCTCTCTGATTCTTTCTTCTCCGTTTTTATCCCACTGGATATTTCCTTGGCATCAAAACTGATCTCAATTGATCTTTCTGGAAATCATTTGACATTTGACAGCCACAGTTTTGGCATGCTTACAGGTAACCTATCTGAATAGGAAAATCTTTCCCTCCAAAATGTAAACATGTCTGATGTTGAGGTGACATCCTTCGTAAACATATCTTTGTTACTAAAGCGTTTGAATCTCGAGTTGTGGTTTACAGGGGGAATTCCGGCGATTTGACCAAACAGACATATATTTACCAAATATTTACCTTTTTAGCATCGTTTGATATATATTTCCCAAAGTGGCACCCTTTCGGCTGAGCTGGAGAAAGGCGCGTCCCCGGGGACGCGCTTTATCCGTGTTTTCGCTGAGTTGGATGCCACGTGTGGAAGGCGCATCCCCAGGGACGCGCCTTTCGCCAGCTCGACTGCCACGCTGGTATTTTGTTTAATAATAAATATTTTATTTTTATTATTATTATAAATTAGTAATATATTATGTAAAGTGTTTCGATTATAATGTAAGAATTATCAAATGTATTTTGTTAATGTGTATTAAAGGTGGAGTGAATTATCTACATTAATATGATAGAACAATATATGAAAACCAGTTTTGACTTTATTGTAGTTATCGGAAAAATGTATGAAATTATAATATTACACATATGGTTATATTATTATTTTTGATTTTGATTATCGATCTATTAATTTTATCAGTTAATTATTTAAATATTATCAATCTAGTCTTCTCTTATCAATATTTAACAAAAATATTGATGCATAAGTTAATAAATTAGTATAATTACATATTTAATCTTCAAGACTTACATATTTTATGAAATTAGTCTTATTGAAAATTTAATTTAATAAATTTAATCCTCCAATCAGAACATGAAATGTGTCATCGTATACATAAATTTTTTAATAACTTTTAATTTGTTTAATTTAATATTTTTCTCTACTTAGAATGTGGAATTATTATTATAGTTTAAAAAATATATAACAAATAATATTAATTATTATATTAAATAAATATATTAAAAATATTTATGTATTTAAAAGTTAAAAAAAATTATTTAGGTGTACATACATTGACAAATTATATAAATGCAATAACATTAAATTATTAGAAACAAAAACATTCATTTAAATACAATATTAATTACGTATTATATGATGATAACAGAGCTGAACATTTTTTTCTATTGTGCCCGATGTTTCTACAATGCCCACATCGTTTTTGTTCCGTTGACTTCTCCCGAATATCCATATCACAATGTATTCTAGTAGATTTTGGATGACCTGAGTCCCTCAATAGCAATAGATCTGGTACAATTGTAAGCCAAGTTTGAATCTCATTTGGGTCTCTTTCGTTTCCTATGGGCGGAAACTCAAATTCATATACCTTAAATACTTGTGAAAGTTGGTATACGGGATCAACATAATTTTTGTGGTCCAAATGCGAATGTGAGCAAGCTGCAATGACATGAGAGCATGGATATTTGAGTGCTTGAAAGAAACCACAATCGCACCACCTCTCTTGCAGATTAACTCTGAAAGAGTTAGCTCCAATCCCTTGCAACGGACGTGGCATTTCGGTTACACGAAACAATTCACGGGTGCGAGAAAAATTTGTAACTAACATCCCATTTGATGCAACCATTTTTTTCTGTAAATCAACTACTAGTCTTGGGTGGTAAATATGGCCGTTTTGCATCCAAGTAAGAGCTTGTCCACCGAGCTTTGCAAAGAGTTGACCCAAACGAAAATAAGTCGTTTTAACCAACGCCGTGACTGGTAAATAACGCGCCCCCTTTAAGGTTGAATTTATTGCTTCAGCCAAGTTTGTTGTTATATGACCATAGCGATACCCCCCGTCATATGCATTTGTTCACATTTTTTACTGATGTCCATAATGTACTCGCACCCCTTCTTATTTTTGCCAAACAGCTCTTGTAGCATCGACTCAAACCTTTGAGGTAAGAGTTCGTAACCTAAGCCATTAGGAATATGTAATAGTTAATATGAAGTATAAATAAGTAATAAGAAATTGATAGAAAAATTGGGAAAAAGTAACATACTCATCCGCACGACTAACTGACGTTCATCGTTTTTCTTGTATTTTCCGTAATAGTTTGCAGCAATATGACGGACACAATAACGATGTTGAACATGTGGAGGTCTATACGTTGTACCCAAAGAGTCCATTGCTGCTTTTATCCCGGCTCCTCGGTCTGAAATAATGCATACTCGTTCCCTGGTGACAACATGTAAACGTAAATTTTTAAGGAAAAAAGCCCAAGACTCAGTGTCTTCTCCTTGAACGAGGGCAAACGCAACAGGAAGAATACTGCGGTTTCCATCTTGGACCACAACCAATAATAAAACTTGCTTGTATTTCCCATACAAGAAAGTACCATCAATTTGGACAACTGGTTTACAGTACTTGACTGCATTAATACACTGAGGGTAAGTCCAAAAGACACGGTAAAATTGGCAGCGATCGCGAACCATTCGATCATTCACGTAATGATGTTGAGTTTCGAACTCAACAATTGTCCCGGGATTAAGTCTTTGCACAACATGAAACCAACTGGGCAGCTCGTTGTAAGAGGAATCCCATTCGCCATGAAGTTTGCAAATGGCATTCTGTTTTACCAACCACGCTTTTTTATATGAGATAGTGTACCCATATTGTGACTGTATAGCAGAAATCAACACTGCAACAGCTATATGAGAGCTTTGCTTCACAATGGGCATGATTGCTTGGCAAATAATGTTGGAGTCCAAGTTGGGATGATCCTGGTTTATACATGTTGCACAACATGTATGAGGACCGTTGTATCTGATTAGTTCCCATAAGTTGTTCTTCCTCTTCCTCTTTGATACACGGACCATCCATTGACATCCGTTGTCACGTTGGACGCAGTAGCAGACATATTTCTCCGTGTTAGATCGATCAACTCGGGACTTAACTGAGTTACGAATATTGTAACTCTTTATTGCCATCATTGCTTCCTCCTTCGATGCGAACTCCATTCCAATATGTAAATTACCGTCATTAACTAATGATTGAAGTCCATAGTTGCCAACATCAGGAAGATCTGGAAATTCAGGCTCATACATTGCATCATAATCAGCCTCATACATATATGCAGGAAGTTCGGCTGGTGTTGTATTTATCGGAACGTCATCCTCGTCATCATCAGAATGTACGTTAAACTGTGGTGAGTCAGGTTCAACGAATAATCTCATTTCAGCACCATATGCACTGGCTCCCGAAGAGGTTCTTCTGGTGGATATGAGGGTTCCTCAGATAATCCAATGTTGAGATCAAATAAGTTCCCACTTGCGTGTCCTCCCCTTGAACTTGAGGTCATTGTATCATGTGGGATGTGAATAGACTGTCGTCTCGTTGGCATTTCCATATGTAAGTCGAAAACATTGGCAGATGAATGTCTGCCCCTTGAAGTAAAAGAGATGTTGCCATATGGATTATTGGTGAAGCCACGTGGTTTGAGATCATAAGCAGTTGCAGATGAATGCCTTCCTATTGAACTTGATGGCATGGTATCTGGCGTTGGATCCGCCATTAATGATGTGAAATTATTACAGATCAGTTGTGTTGGGCTATCAACTTGATCAGCTTGATATGCAATGCCAAAGTGAGAGGAATATGAGAGACCACGAGTTGCACGAACCTCAATAAAAGTGGTATACATTTCAATAAGAGATTGTGAACTCCCCATATGAGTATCAACCATCATAGAAACATCATCATCGTTTGAAAGCTGAAATGATGTATACGTGAGCAGAAAAAGTTCAGTAGGAAATCTGTACTGAAGTGAATATAGTCTTCTCTGGCCTGCTACACGAATCTTTAACGAAATTTTTGTGATTAACTCCTCAATTGTGATGTTTCTCTTCAAGGTTAAGGGGATATAATGATCTGACTCAAAAACAACACCCTCTTCAGCTTCCTTAATTTCTCCATCATACAAAACAACAGCAGAAAGACGACTCATTTTCAAAGAATTTGAGAATTTAGAGTTTGGGAATTTGAGAATTTGAAAGCTTGTGAACTGAAGTTTGTTTTGAAAGTTTATAATACGTTGCATATAATAGTGTCTATAATCGGAGTACTATTCACATGAAGGCGCGTTCTCGGGGGCGTGCCTTCCATTATTTTGTCAGAGAATATGTTATCATTGCCCTATTATGTCATCATATCCCTCGGGGACACTATTCATATCAGTACCTATTATTTCTCAGGGGACTTGAAGGCACGTTCCCGGGGGGGCGCCTTCCATTATTTTGTCAGAGAATATGTTATCATTGCCCTATTATTTCACTCATGTCCCTCGGGGACACTATTCATATCAGTACCTATTATTTCTCAGGGGACTTGAAGGCGCGTTCCCGGGGGCGCGCCTTCCATTATTTTGTCAGAGAATATGTTATCATTGCCCTATTATGTCACTCATGTCCCTCGGGGACACTATTCATATCAGTACCTATTATTTCTCAGAGGACTTGAAGGCGCGTTCCCGGGGGGGCGCCTTCCATTATTTTGTCAGAGAATATGTTATCATTGCCCTATTATGTCACTCATATCCCTCGGGGACACTAGATGGATTATGAAATCAGGTAAATTATAACCAAAATTTAACTTCTTTTGAAAGTTCAGCAAGTTAAGAATAAATTATACATATAGATTAATTTAAGTTCATAACTTAAATTAAAACGTTATGTGAAGTTTGAATAAATTAGATAAAATGTTATGGATAAATTGAATAAATGTGAAGTGATAAGTTGATTGTCACATTGAAATTGTATGGAATGAGCATCGAGATGTTTTTACGAATAAATGTGAAGTGATAAGTTGATTTTAATGTATACGTTTTAATATATATGTTAATGATAAAATCATATGTATGGATAAATTTAATTTCAATTTAAGTATTGTGAACTATAATTGGAATATAACTTTTAATTTCGAATACAATTGGAATATTAAGTAGAAATTTAATGTTAAATTTTGAATACTATAATTTATATTTTAATTTTAAATTTCGAATAATATTATTTTTATTTTTATTTTAAATATCGAATAATATAATTTGTATTTTAAAAACATTTATCAATCATTTAATGTTAAATGTGAATAAAAAATAACATTAAAAATATGTATGTAACAACCATGAAACATTTAAATAACATAACCAAATTACATAAAATTCTGAAATATAACTATTTAAATAATATTAAAATACAACTTGATCACTGATGTCGTCTTCTCGAATGAGTTCCACATGGCGGTGGTTGTCTATTTCGTGGAGGATTTCTTCGTGGAACTTGTTCTTCAGTCTCTTCATATTCACTATCATCGTCAGTAGCATTTTCTTCATTTGGTGTAGATGACGCTGAAGGGGCTGAAGGGCCTGTATAAAATAACGACCCTGGAGGAGTGCTAGTAACAATCCCACCGCTCCCCGGGAACTGTGAAAACTATGGAAACATTGGCATCGATATCTGTGATCCAGATGGAGATTGAGGTGTTGCGAAGAAGCACCACCATGCAAATAAGATGCATATGAACCATATGCTGGATCATTAAACATAGTCGTATATGCACCTCATATGGTATAAAACCCTGCGGGCTAGGCATGTAACCTGGCGGGCTAGGAATGTAACCCTGCGGGCTCGAAATGTAACCCTGCGGGCTCGGAATGTAACCCAGCGGAGATGGCATATGAACTGGTGGGCTTGGCATATGAAAAGGAGGGCTGGGCATGTACCCCTGCGGCATCGACAGATAAGGATGTTGTAGTGGGACTGATGCAGAACCGGTAGCGCCTTCTCTCCGTCCATACATCGTAGGACGATGATATTGAGACGGTTGACGTCTTTCTCGGCGCCTAGGAATGTTAACCCCTTGTGCTTCCGCCGAAAGTAGAAACGGCTTCCCATTTTCATTAAACCAGTCCATATAGTTATCCGTAACCATATGACCAGTTTCAGCGTAATATTGTCAAGGGGCCAACAGTGTATATCGGTTCTCCCAAAGCGCAATCCAATCTCTGTGTCTCACCACCCAGTTAACATCTTTCTTTCCTCGTCTATCTATGTTATGCACGTCGCCTAAATTCCTAGGTGCTCCAGGAATATATTGCGTACAACCATACTGACGGAGCACGCGATCAACTGGATGCCACTCAATAATAGCATAACATATAAGAGGTATAACCGATATCCATACCTCTAATAACCCACTAAGGTGGGGTGGGATGCAAGCTTTCACTTCATCGCTCGCATAAGGTATCCACTGAAACTGAAATATAAATATACAATTCAAATAAATAAAATATTCTAATTATATCTAGCATTTTAAATTAAAATATTAATAATTAAAAAAATTTAAAAACATACCTCAACCCAACTTTCGTATCAATAAGTAAATGAATTTCCTCTAACCCAGTAGGTATACTTTTATGGTCCTTTCTTTTCATCGACCACCTATGAAATATAATATAAACTAAATATCACCCCATTTAATTGAAAATATTTAAATCAAAATTTAGTTCGAAAATTACCTCAACAATAAGGGGAATACGTATGGTTCATTCACGATCGGGCATAAGAAAGGCATGCGGAACCACACCCATGATTGTAGAAGCAGGAGACATCCACCGATAGAAGTTTTCTTATAATTTGTCGCCTGACACATTTCTCTAAAGAGAAATGCCAAAACTGCAGCGCCCCAACTATATCTTCCAGCTTCATCAAAATCGATCAGATGCCGCAACTACATACAATACACCTGGTTGCGAGATTTGTCGGGCATCAATATTCCTCCAATTATTCGTAGAATATATGCCCGAGCACATGCCTTTGCTTGATCCTCTGAAGCATTTTCATTTAAAACCTCAAAATTAGCTTTCAACCAAGATAAAGCTATTCTACATCCATTAAACTCTGGCGGAGCAGCTCCAAGATAATCAATGCACATTGACTGCCAATCACCATCCGCCATACCGCACATCATATTTCCGTCGACGGGAAGCCCCATATGCATAGAGACATCCTCCAATGTAATTGTGGCATCTCCACATGGAAGATGAAAAGTGTGTGTCTCGGGCCTCCACCTCTCAATCAGTGCAGAAATTAGGACAGGTTCGAATTTGCAACCGCCAATAATTGTTGCAATATACTCGAACCCGGCAGAAGCCAAATATGGCAAAATATGTTCCGGTGTCGGTATACGTGGATTTTTAATAAAAGTCTCTAAAATACGATCAGTATCCTAAATAATATACATTATAAAAAATAAAAATTAATATAAATTCATAATAACTTTAAAATAAAAATAAATTTAAATATTAACATTAATTATAAAAATATTACCATATCGCTAAAATGTCTGGAGATATGATCAATATCCAATCGCAACAGCGTTTCGTTTTCCATTATAACTGTAGACAAAACAATATAATTAGCACAAAAAAATAATAATTCTAAATAAATAATAATTATATAAATATTATTTTAATAAAAAAATAATATTTACATAAATATATTAATATAAAATATAATAACTATTTAAAAAATACTAACATAAAAATAAATTTCTTACCACTAATAACAAATTTAAAACTCAAATAGTTGGAGAATTTGAGTTATATAAGAGAGGATAATATGATTTTGGTGTGAAGAATGAGGGAGGGTTGAGGGGGTTTATATATGGGAGGAGGAGGGGTAGTTAGAGAAAACGGATGGGGGCATTTATGGCATTTAATGGAAGGCGCGTCACCGGGGATGCGCTTTCCACACGTGGCAGTCGAGTCAGTGAAGGCGCGTCCCCGGGGATGCGCCTTCCACACGTGGCATCTAACTCAGCAAAATACGGGTAAAGCGCGTCCCCGGAGACGCTCCTTTCGCCAGCTCAGCCGAAAAGGTGCCACTTCAAGAAATATATATTAAACGGTGCTAAAAAAATAAATATTTGATAAATATGTGTCATTTGTCAAATCGCCGGAATTCCCTAGTGAAATATTCCAGCTTCGGAACCTAGAGTATCTTGATCTAAGATCCAAATCTTTGACAGGCCATCTCCCTGAGTCCAACTGGAGTAGTCCCCTCCGGTTGTTGGACCTTTCCCATAACCATTTCAGTGGGTCGATTCCTGCATCTCTCGGAAACCTCACAACAATCGCTTCTCTAGATTTTTCGTCTAACGAATTCGGGGGACCAATTCCAGACGTCTTTGGAAACCTTATCAAGCTTACTGCTTTGGATTTCTATGATTGTAAATTTACTGGTCTGCTTCCCTCATCGATGTTCAATCTCCCACGACTTACCTTTTTAAGTTATCCTCCAATAGGCTAACAGGTCCCCTCCCAACGAACCTAACAGGGCTTCAGATTTTGTTTCAACTCAGTTTAAACGATAACCTGCTAACCGGAGGAATTCCATCTTGGCTTTTCACTTTGCCCTCTTGAAAAGCATTATACCTCAGCAATAACAGTCTCACTGGTCCTATCAATCAGATTCAAAAGCCTAAATCCATTCAACGTGTTTATTTGGCGAAGAATGACATCCATGGTGAAATACCAACTTCTTTCATTGGTCTTATAAAGCTTACCCATCTTGATCTTTCATCAAATAATTTCAGCGCTGCCGTTGAGTTCGATGTGCTTTCAAAGATGAAGAGTCTTACAGAACTTGATCTTTCGAATAACAAGTTGCTATCATGTAGTAGCATTGACAGTGGCAACAACTCCACTTTTCGAGTTCTCGAGGTCTTATACTTATCTTCCTGCAATGTAGGGCGATTTGAGTTTCTTACGATCATCCAAAAGCTTGAGGCTTCTTGATCTTCCCAATAACAGAATTCAGGGCACATTTTTGAAGTGGGAATCAAGGTTGGGAAAATTTGACCTATCTAAATCTTTCTCACAACCTATTAACTGATTTAGATCAATTTCCATTGAAGAATCTTGTTACGCTTGATCTTGGTTTCAACCTGCTCCAAGGTTCCCTACCGGCTCCACCACCTTCATTGCAAGAATTCTTGATTTCAAAAAACAAATTGAGTGGAGAAATCCCTCCTTCCATTTGTAATTTGACATCACTTGATATTCTTGATTTGTCCAGCAACTACTTGGGAGGAATTATACCTGCTTGTCTTGGAAATTTTAGTCAGGGGATCTCAACCATAAACCTGCAAATGAATAACTTTCGAAGTAGATTCCCTGATTTTTGTGTTGAAGACAATATTTGATGACGCTTTTAACGACAACCAATTAGAAGGGTTATTGCCAGGATCATTGGTTAATTGTACTTCGTTACGTTTTTTGAACGTAGCAAATAACACCTTAAATGATCTCTTTCCCATCAGCTCAGTGTTCTTCCAGACCTGCAAGTTCTTATCCTACGCTCTAATAGGTTTCATGGTGGACTACACAATTCCAAGGCAACCTCTGGCTTTTTAAGTTTGCAAGTCATTGATCTCTCTCAAAATAAGTTCACTGGTCCCTTGCCAACAACATTCTTCCCGAGTTTAAGGGCTATGCAAGTTGTAGATTCTCGTCAAACGATAAAATGCGGTCGAGCTACTCCAGATGTTATGTGTATAGCTGACTGCGAAGGTTGCGGCGCAGTCAGATATAAAGCAGTTATGAAATTAAACATGAAAAGGTTGGAGATGGAGCTTGATCTGGAGAAGTCATTAAGTAGTGATTTCACACACTTTGATTTTTTGAACAATCAGTTCAATGGACGAATCCCTGAGGTACTTGCTGAACTTTGTTCTCTTCTGGTGCTCAACCTCTCGCACAATAGCCTAACTGGTCCCCTGCCGTCGTTGCTCGGAAGTATAGCAGCACTTGAATCGTTAGATCTCACATCAAACAAGCTTGGTGGCAGAATTCCTTCCGAGTTGACCAAACTAACATTTCTGGAAGTGTTAAACTTGTCACAAAATAATTTTGTCGGACCCACTGTCAAAGAAATGTGGGAATGACGAGGATCCAAGGACACCAACATCAAAGCTTGGAGAAGAGAAAATTTCGGCAATAGCCTTCATCTGGAAACCTGTAATGATGGGCTATGGGTGTGGAGTAGTGTTGGGACCGAGCACAGGATACATTGTATTCACGACTGGAAGACCGCACTGGTTCGTGAGAATGGTCGAGAGAGATTGGCATAGGAATTTTACAAGATGGATTCGCAGGATTGGTATAAAAGCAAACCAGCATTTCATCACCTTTTTGTTATAGTGTAATTTGAGCTGAATCGGAGGGAAAATGCACCCCTGCTCTCGTATGATTTGGCTTGAAGCCTATGTTTTTCATATATAAATAGAATGGATGCATCATCTCTGCCATTACTTGCCAATTATAGATAGGTGGAAAGTAAAAAAGTTTCTGTTAACCTCACATTTATCATTCATGTATAGAAACAAGGAGCCAAGTTTCTTTATCAAATTAAGCCATTCCTTTGTCATTTACTAGCTTTTACTCGACAACGAATTGAGGAATGGATTCTGTCCACAACATACATTTCATGGAAGCTAACTTTGTGGTCCTAAAGGAAGCAAACAAAGTTGCAGGCAAAGAAATCAAATTCAGAACAAAGATTGGTAAATTTTTCAATTAAGAAAACAGTTCAACACTGACAATTGACCTGAGTCTCAATTCAATAAAAAGACTTCCAGAGGAACATAAGGAGAATCTGTTAATGATCCAAACCCGTACGTTGGCTGTAACAATCTGCAACCTTTAGCACAGGGGAGGGCTAGGAGGCGTGGTCCAGTGCTCATCTGCCAGACCTGTGGTCAAGTAAAAACCATTCATATGCTCGATCACTTCATACAAGAAATAGATGCATATGACTTCAGTACCAAGTACATAAGATTAATTATATATGAAGCTCTAAGAACTGCATATTGAAAGAAAACCATCTGAAACTACTCCAGCTTTCAATGCACAACACAACTCAAGTCATGGCAAAGCCAAATATCTGTAAATATTAGTAACATTGGATCCGCTCATGAAAAGATAAATTAAGATGTTTCTTTTAAGAAAAAGATAAATTCATCAACCCATTTGCACATTTATATTTACTTGAATCATGTAAGAACTCAATCAAAAGTCACAACCATCTATAGGGAGAGCGTCCACATTGGCTTTTTGCGTGTAGCCCCAATGTACCCTACACTTGTGGATGATTAGATGATATAAAACCACTGGTAAATAGTAATGCACCATATGACGATAAAAGTTGCAAGACTATTGCTGTTCTCACCTTAATGGTTGTGATATACTGATATGAAAAAAGGTTCTCATGGTCCTAAAACAAAAAGCACAATGACTCTGTATCTAGGTTTCTTGATCTTAGATTTGTAAGCCATCAAACATTTAAACTAGAATCTGGAAATTCCAAATAAAGAAACAATAAGAACCAAATAAAATAATATAAAAATCTCAATAATTCCTTTTCGGGGCGCATGAATGGCTAAACAGAGGCAATAGTCACTCTTTCCTGGTGCATGGTGAGAGGAACTAGGACGTTTGTCATCTCTATTGACTAACATTTCCATGAAAAAGCAGTTTGCATCGCGATATCCCTGAAAGAGTGCATGAAAATCAATGCTCAGACAAGGAAAAAGAGCTGTTGATTTCCAAGAAATGCAGAATTGATAAAGCAAAAGAAACCTTCCATAGTCGCACTACTACAAGGGCTTGAGTATCTAAGAGCAATACTCAACCGAGTGAATCTGTGATAGCGGCCAAAGTGCCACTGGGTGATAAAGTGAGCTTCTCACCCTTTCCAGGGTAGTCCTTCAAACATGTCAATGGGGAAGCTGGCATAAATCATGACATCAGTGACTTATTCAATAGGTTTTGAAAAAGCATTAATAAGGATAACTAAAAGAAGGGTTAAGATTTGTATGCTAAGTACGCCTGCTAATATTTAGACCACAACATAAAGACACAATAAACTTGCAAATTCATTATCTGAGAATATGATAGAATCATAGAAACAGATTAATTTTATCTTAAATACTCTCTCTATCTACTAAAATATTTAACTGCACATCAGAACACACTAAGATGAACCCTATGGTTCAGAATAAGCACATAGATGAACAGCATAAATAAGCAGGTGCAACAATGAGAAGGAAAATTATGAAATTAAGAGACTAAAGATGAGCTTGGTAAATACAATGAGATGAGAAAGATGCAAGCAGCCAAGCAGCATTTCCATGTTTAAACATAAGATTGCCAAAACATACTTGTGAAATGTGATTGAACCAAAACAATAGTGAGAACTAAAGATCAGTAAAATGAATGTAAATCAACTTCAATCACTAAAATTTGATTCTGAGAACAAATTTCTTGAAGGGTAATTAGATGACAAAAATGGATTTTGGGCAGGCACGCACTTTTAGAGATTCAACCTACCCAATATCAAAGTACCATGGGCACCCGAACCAAATAACGACTCACATGAAAAGAAAAATTAGCAAACTTCACCTTGAGCAAATGATTGAAGCTTCTCTTCTGGTTTCCTGTTTGGTGTTGGTTCACTCCGGCATACCGTTTTTGAAAAGGAAGTAATAGCGGAAAATGTGGCAGGCATAACTTTTGACAAAATAGCTCCTATCAACAAACGTTTCCTATCTACTGAAAGTCTTCAGCATGGTTAAAAGAAATTAATCAGTAAAACACAAGAAGAAGGAAGAAAAGAATCCATCTTTTTGTGGAAGGTAAATCATATAATATCTTGAATGCAGAGAAACAAACCTGAAAGCTGAGATCACAGCATCATCTCCAATGGTGAGTGCACAATAGTAATGTTGATTTGACCGCCCAACAATAAAAGCAGCTGAATTCATATAACAGAATAACTTCAGAGGACTTCCATAATTCATTGGAGAAGAAACCAAAACCATACATAAAAATGTACCACAAGGAACAAGAAATGAACAGGGAACCAGCAAAAGCAGTTTTCACATGCGCATTTGAAGATCAAATAGGCAGCAATTAAGAATATGAAAATCAGTTATTGCACATTTTCAATCTTATCAAGGGCTTATAAGATCAAGCAACATAAGAAAAATCACCTGGAATTCCATGAGTGGAGGAGGCATTATGCCAGTGATTGCTACATCAACACATGACCCATACTTCCTAACATTCCTCTAGATCTTCCTTTGATTTCTCATCCAAAAAACGAGAATGTGTATCTTGAAACCACCTTTGAAGCATACTCTACAATAGCAGAGGCATATCTGACAGTCAAACATGTCCCACTTATACACATTGCTAACACTTTGCTTCTGCATAAAATAAACATGTAATATTTATGTCATTTTCAGAATAACCATCACACTTTCAAGCAGCTAATAGCTCACCTGAATATCAGACCCATCAAAATGAGAAATTACACCAGGCAAGACAACACATACATCCTCTTGAGGATATGTCTTGCATCAGGCCTTTCTTAGTCCCACGACCTCTTAACTTGATGATTTGTCTGTGATATACCATCTATAAAATTAAATATTAAATACAAGTTACGTTTCCAACAACAATTTACATCCAAACTTATCTCCATCTAATAACAATAGATGCAAGTACAACTGATTTTAACATAAGATCTCATTTAGCTTATTATTTTATGAAATACATAAGACTATGCAGTTTACGTTTTGCTAAAAAAATAACACCAATGATGCTAATTTCACTTTGCATATTTTTTTTGTACGACAAGAAGCTCATTTTCCACCATGATACATGCATGCCAAATTGCCAATTGACCTATTACATTCTAACACACCAAGCTTAGCATGCAACAAAACATTAAGCATCAATAAACCTATGGAAACAGTATCTTAATGACATTAGAAAAACATAAAATAATAAATAAATAAATAAATAACAGCATTGAATAAATTAGAAATCATCACACTACAGCTTTGTAGATGCTTCTACTACTTTTTTCCAAAAGCATAACATGAAA
Source organism: Hibiscus syriacus (assembly GCF_006381635.1). Taxonomy (NCBI): domain Eukaryota; kingdom Viridiplantae; phylum Streptophyta; class Magnoliopsida; order Malvales; family Malvaceae; genus Hibiscus; species Hibiscus syriacus. The sequence continues at coordinate 1,843,679 of NW_024062752.1, read as the reverse complement.
AATAATTTTGAAGAATTAAAAATAAAAAATGGAATTTTAAGATAAGCAAATGCATTATTCTACTTTTACATGAAATAACTATCTCTATAGTTAACATTTTATTCCAGTCACTGTTCATTTAATTAAGTTATACAATTTTTCTCTAGAGTCTAAAGTCTATACCAACCTCTCGAGAAAATATCAATTACAAACAAACCAAAGTAAAAAGAAGAAGAAAATAACGTAAATAGGAATATTACCTGTCTATGAATCAAATCACCACGCAAAGAGTAAATCAGCAGGAATCCTCTGGAGGTGCCGACTGCAATCACTTTAATATCATCGAAAACCAGCCACTCGATGGCCGTGATGCGCTCTGCCTCGATAGGTGATAGTTAGGGTCTGATCTTAACTCTCTGTTCATCCGGGTCGGACCATCCGAAGATGAGAATAAGAGATCGGTTAGCGACTGCGAAAGAATTGGCGTCTAGAGCGCAAAGGACGGTGGTGCCGGCATCAGGGGCTAGCCAACCTTCCTTTCCGGCACCGAATATCGTCAAATCTGCGAAAACGATGCAGCCGAGTTCCGTCAAGTGGTGGCTCCGCTTGGCTATTGGCATTAGATTTCGATTTTTCTACCTTTTTCTTCACTTTCGCAGGTGAGTTATGGAAGAAAGAATTTTGTATAGGTAGGGAAAGCACGTGACCTTCTCGGATTCACATATCTAGCAGTTATTTATATGGTTAAATATGCTCCAAGTTCCTCTACTTCTCCATACATTATAATTTAGTCCCCACACTTATATGTAGTTTACGCTTTTAACTTCTATCCAATATTCTGACGTGGCAAGATCAGAAGCGTCGATTTAACTTACAATATCCCAAAGTCAACACTCGATCTCTTTTCAAAGATAAGAAAGAGTGTAAACTTCCACCATAGTCCTAAAACCTGCGTCGCAAATTCTCCTCGTAAACAGAAAAGGAAAACAAAATGAGCATCTTTTCACTAACAAGGTCAAAATCCCATTTCAATTATATATAAATTTCAACCTTTTTTTTAACAAAAAAATAATTTTCTTATTCTTCAATTTTTCATGCAGTGCTTGCAGTTCTTTGGGATTTAATTCCTCCATCTTGACAGTGCAGTTGGGATTTCACTGTAATGAAACTAATAATTTCCCTGGAGCTTTTGTTTCTTCTCCTAAAAGAACAAAAACTAAGAAGTTTTATGTAGCATGCTCTTCTGCTACAAGTAAAGTTCATTTCATCGCTTTGCTTTTCTTTTTATTTTAGTTTTCTGGGTTTCTTATTGCTGGGTTTAATTCAAAATGGATTTTCGTTTTTTTCCTTGATTGGGCTGGTTGGTAGTTTTGTTTTTATATTATGGGTGTTCAGTGAATATGATTAAAGGTTGTACTTTTAGGAGAATTTCGTTTAGAATTGAATGCATTTTGTCTCAAGCTACTGTTTGTTCTGAAAATGTCTACTTAGTCTGAAGATAAGATCAGGCCATAAATGAAATGGATTAGATTCTTTTAAAGATATGTTTTTGAGTATTGCAGTGATTGGAGCATGGATAGCAGTTGATATGCCTTGGTTTAGGATGTAAAACGGCTTTAATATCCAATGGTATTATAATGAAATTTTATTATTTTTTACTTTTCTAATAAATGATAATATGATTAATGGTATAGTTATAAAAGCTGTGAACCTCCATGGTTTCAATTTGAGATCCTTTTCTGTAACCTGTACGAATTTGACTAATTATTCCACCTTACTAGTGAAAAAGTCATTTTTGTAATGTTGTTGGTATATCCAGAATGGCAAGAACATTCTTCTCTTTGGAATTTACAGTTGTTATCAACTTATGCTCTGTCTCCATTCATCTGGTTTTTAGACCCATTGTTGGTTAAAGCTGCAAGAGGGGATCCTGTAAGTCGGCCTCCTGCATGGATGATGCGCCAGGCAGGAAGGTATATGGCTGTTTACAAAAAGCTTGCAGAGAAACATCCATCCTTCAGAGAGAGGTCTGAGACAACTGATCTCATTGTGGAAATTTCTTTGCAGCCTTGGGAAGCTTTCCGCCCTGATGGAGTGATAATTTTCTCCGATATACTTACTCCACTGCCTGCATTTGGTGTCCCATTTGACATTGAAGAAGTTAGGGGCCCTGTCATTCAGTCACCGATTCTCTCTGAGGATTGCTTGAAGGCATTGCATCCTATTGACTTGGAGAAACTACATTTTGTTGGGGACTCCCTTAAAATTTTGCGCCAGGAGGTGATTGTCTGTTTTAATAGTGTGCATTATTTAAAATATGTCTTACAAATTTTCTAAAGTTTTTTGTAATTGTCGAGTTTCTTTTTCTTTTCCTTATACAGTATTTTTGTTATGTAGGTTGGTGATCATGCAGCGGTGCTGGGCTTTGTCGGTGCTCCTTGGACAATTGCCACATATATAGTAGAGGGAGGTACAACCCGCACTTACACAAACATAAAGAGTATGTGCCACACAGCACCAAATTTATTGAGGGCCCTTCTTTCTCATTTAACAAAGGCAATAGCTGAATACGTTATTTACCAAGTGGAGTCTGGAGCGCATTGCATACAAATATTCGATTCATGGGGTGGCCAACTACCACCTGATATGTGGGAGAAATGGTCAAAGACTTACATAACTGAGGTAAGTTGGCACTTAGTTGATTTGATAAAGCATCATTGTCTTGCCTTACTGAATAATTCTCACCTCGTTGCTTAGAAATTGCCCAGTTATTTTTTGTCTTAAAGCTAATTAAGCTCTGCATGATACTTCAAGCTCTGTTTGATTGCTGTTTTTCTACTTCCTGAAGAATTGGTATAAGGTGAAAGCAAACTATAAGAAACAAAATCATATTTCATTAATATGAGTGAATGACTAAAATGTAAAACCAATCAAGTATATTATTTGATATAAAACTATAAGGTTATGAATTTTGAAAATTCATTTATTTTACGGAAGAGCACTGCTTTTTATAAATTATATAGAAAAAAGGGACAGAAAAATTAGACGCTTCTTCTATTACTAGTTACTACCAGCAATCGGTTCCTATTAAGTGGTTTGAGAACAATTTCCTGGGATTACATGTTTCTATACCTTTTAATGTCTCTCTTTTGGGTTCTTGAAATTGCAGATTGTGAGCATAGTACGGAATAAATGCCCTAAAACACCCCTTGTTCTATACATTAATGGAAACGGTGGCCTCCTTGAGCGCATGAAAGGAACCGGGGTTGATGTGATTGGACTTGACTGGACAGTGGATATGGCTGATGGAAGGAAGCGGTTGGGTAATGATATCAGTGTGCAGGGAAATGTCGACCCTGCTTATTTGTTTGCTCCACTTCCTGCAGTGACAGAGGAAATTCAAAGGTTTGCCATATCATTTGAACGTTGTTCTTGAATTTTCTTTATCTATATTTGAATGTGGATTCTTGTTTCATTTGTTGCTAATATTGTTATGGACACACACACAAAGGTCACTTGATTAATATAAGATGGCTCAGTAGATTTACAATTGTGAAGCAAGTACCTTACTTGAGGAGTAAATGTCTGATCCTGTGTGCCTGACCAACTGTTGACTTAACGAATATTTATGACTATGTATGTTGGTATATTCAAAGGCAATGTTAGAATATCGGTCACAATGATAAAGACGCATAAACTTTTAGATCTTTAAGTTATGTTTCCGTGTCAAATATAACTTAAACTATGCTTCTAACTGGTCCAGTGGTTTAAACTGGTGCATTCTATTTTTCAGGGTTGTTAAGTGTGCAGGATCACGTGGGCACATTCTTAATTTGGGTCATGGCGTTCTAGTCGGGACTCCTGAAGAGGCCGTGGCACATTTCTTTGATGTCACAAAAAGCTTGAAGTATGACAGTTCATCTCAAAATCATGCCATGGAGGAATCTAAATTGTTAGTTTGAGAACATTATGGTTAGACGGAATCCTGAGATTTTTTCCCCCTATAAATTGGCCCTTGATGGTTTAAATCAAATCTTATCCCTGCATCACAACCTCATAATGTTTAATCAATTTGCATTATTTTAAAGGGGTTGATTGGAGTTTGGCTCTAGTACATCCTTTAGGATAAGCTGGTTAGGTATATTCATTGTGCCAGTTATTAAACTTTGGGGATGAATGAAATTCCTGATTTTTTTTTTTTTTTTGTATATTTGAAGTCTATGCATTAATTTGAGTATTTGGTTCAAGTTTAAGCCAGGCGAAGTTTCCACTTTATGTGCGAGTTTATCAATTCTTATGAACCTTCATATCATTTTATTAGCAGCTGCCTGTAGATGCAGAGAATGATTAGTTTAGTTATAGTAAGTAATTTTTAATGCTGGTTTTGGTTCCAAGTTGACAGACTTGTGATAGAAATTTGAGCTGAGTTCTGCAGAGGGGAAGGAATGCAGGTTCCCTACTCTGAATTTTCTGTCTGTTACTGTGAAATGCTCTCTTGTCGATCATCGCATGGGACGTGCGATTTTATGTTTTTCGATCATGCAAGTCTTCTTTCAAATGTCTGTCTCAATTCTCGTTCCTTAATTTGATATTTATGTTAAGGGTAAATTAAAATTTTCTTACTCAACTTTCTTCTTACTCCTATTTTGATCATTAAAATTTAAAAAATTTCAATTTATTCACTAAACTTTCGATTTGTTCTTGTTTTGGTCACTCCATTATTAAATTCTAAACGACGTTATAACTGGACATTTTCCTTTTAAAAATCATGAAATGTCTCAAAAAAAAATCTCATTTTTTATGAAAAAAAAATTAGTTTTGAATTCCATTTAATTTTTCGAAAAGGAAACATTTTCTTCTAAATTCCAATTGTGAAGAGATGGAAATGGAAAAACACTAGTTGTATATCTTAATCCCTTTATAATTTAATTACAGTTTTCTAACAAAAAACTTAATACACTTTTTAGTGCCTAAATTGTATCTCATAATACGATTTGGCGTCTAATTTTTTTTGCTAAAAATAGGTGTCTAACGTTTCTAATGTTATACTTTTATGTGCCTAGACTGTAACGGTCGTTAAATTTGACTATTATATGACATGTGTCACGCATATAAAATTTCAAAAGTTATTTTATTTAAAGAAACACTTAATATTATAATTTAAAAAATAAAAAAACGTCTAAATTTTACATCTTTCACCGCCGATCGGCTATTGTCGTTCCTTGACCGTCACTGTTGACACCATCAGAACCATCTCACCTTCGAGACCAAAACTCAGTCCCTCACTCACCGTGAAACTGCACCGATCGTCGTGAACAATGCCACGAAGGGTCATAAGATATCTAGGTTTTTTGTTGTTGTTTTCCGATAATTTTGACGACTACAACCATTCGTACGTTACACAACCGCCACTGTTGAGTTCCTCGTCCTGCTCCGAACAAAACCCAATTGGTTGTGACCCTTCATCGTCGGAGATGGGGATGGGAGGGAGAGTGATTACACAAGAGGGCTTTTTTTAAATAAATAATATTTTTGTTATTGAAAAAATTAAAAATATAACGGTAGGCACCTAAAAGTTCAATAGAGAAACGTTATGAACCTATTTTTAATGAATAGTTCTTTAGGTACCAAATTGTATTTCGAAGTATAGTTTAGGACTTAAAAGTGTATTAAGCCAAAAAGAAATAAGGCTTCGCCTTTAGAGCCATTTTTCAAAAGTTAAATTGTGATCCTTCCTACGAAGAATTGGTGGATTGAACCTTGTGGTTGATACCGGTTCTGCTACGGTGGCGGAAGCATTAGCTTATGAAGCATTGCTTTCTCGCTCAGAGATGGTGGTGAGCGAGGTTATCTTTGGAGTATGTACATACTAGTTGAAATCAGCTTTTCCTTCAAGCGTGGATCTACTTATACGATATGATTATCATTCATTTTCATTGAATCAATCTATCTTAATCCCTTGTCGATCAACAGTAATTAAATTATTAATTTGAAAACCTGCTACAACTTTAAGAACCCTTGAAACAACACCTGCCATGCGACTGAGACAAAAGGTGGGGTCTTTAAGACAAGAAGTATGAGAGAGAAAAGAGGCAATTGCATGCTTTTTACCTCTTCGTTTAAGGTTACTTACAAATGGTTTTAGGGTCTTCAACTTGCTTCCACAAGAAGACAATCCTAAAGGTTGAAATGCATCCTTCCTTCTTTATACACTTGCAAATATTGTCTATGCACAATCATTTTAAGTGGGAATTAGTTTTTAGTGATTCGACAAGATCTTATGTAAATCTTTTAAATGATTATATTTTAAAAAATATCTTATGAACAAACAATATTTAGAAAACACGGCTCTTTAAAATAAGAAAAAGTAATTTTTTATTGGTCAAATCATATCTTTCTTGTCTGTTGTATCTTAAAGAAAGTTTAAAGTTGATATTGAGATATACAAACTTTTTAATAATAATAATTTTAAGTCTGAATCTAACTGTTCACAAATAACCAATCGAAACTAAACTAAATTATAGAACCTCAAAAAAATTTATACCTTTTTTAGATTAGAAATCAATATGAAACTAAATAATCTTTTCTATACAATATGTCAACTATTCAGACGTCTCACTATTTATAGATCAAAGGATATTACACGCTCAAATTCATGTCCTTTAATATGATGCAACAAAAGTACCAACCTAACTAAAACTCTGGCATTGAATGAACAAATTGACAAGAATTTTAGGAATCCTATACCTCTATCAGTGCAGATTTTCTTGCTTTCAAACAGATCATTAACCCTTATGATGGTCGCCAATTAGCCTACAATAATTCTCTTTGTACAAGCAAAAAATCAAACAGAAAAGAGAAAACTCAAGTTATTTTTTATGCTGGCTAAGATTAAAAGAATCAATTGTGCTCCCTCCATCTAATATATCTTAGTCCTCATTGTACCATTGATTTGATCCTTGGTTTAGTGCTATGGCTGAATTTCATTTTCAAGTCTTATGATATAAATATATATATATCATGTTTCTTCAGTAAATTCATGAAAGATTAAGGAGTCATTAGTGTTATGAATGCCCCCACGTTTTGCTAGTGTTGAGAATTGGAGCACATGTACATCTTTAATCCAAAGGCATTGGCTGAAAAAATTGTGCTGTAATGACTGTAAAATTACATCAATCTGAAAAGTCTAAACTGCAGTCTAGTAATCAAGATAAACTTCATCATCTTCCTAGTACAATCTGATAGACATCCAATGTTAGTGGCTGTTATACTATCTAGGGAAGAAATGGCTAAAAAAAGATATCATTTCAACAAGTCTAGAAGACTGATTAGGTATACATCTGACAGAAATAAAGTTAAAACAACCACAATGGACCTTGAACTGCATGAGAAAGATCATGAAAGAAGAGATAATATCGAACATATTCGAATCTTAAAGTCTATGAAAGAGAAGATAAGTAATGGGACAACTCTATGTAGCTATACTTTCAAAACTTTCAAACTTTGGGATTTTGGCCCCTCAAAGCATATCAGTCTCTCCTGGTTCCAAGGGAATTGTTTTTCAAGTTGCAATTCAACCTGAACTTTTCTCAATAATTTCCAGCTACCTTATCAACCTTTTATTGACATTAAGCTTCACTTTGCGTATATGTTCTTACTTTTATAATTGTACATTATATTCTCAATGCCCCACCTTTTTATTTCAAGTTTGATTCACACCTACATCCCAATACATGCATATTTTTTTATATGATTGATTAAAGTTGAATTTTAATCAATATGGTAACATACCATGGTGTCCCTTGCTGATATTTGTAGCATTTTATAATGATTGTCATTCTCTTTTCTTTCTACAAAGGGGGCCATGGTGTTTGCTATATTTAATTCAAAACTAAGTTTTTTTTTAAAAAAAAAATTGGAATTATTCTTATACATGAATCTTCTCTTACTTATTCAATCTATTCATGGATAGAATAATAATCTAGTACTCTATCCATATATATTCAATCTCCTTAGGAGTAGTATAAGCATTACTAAAACTACATAAACTAAGCTTGAATAGGGATAAGCAGGGATTGACCAAAGAGCGGGTGGGGTAATTGTCTCCTGAAAATTTTAAATTCTCAAATATTTTAAGTATTTTCTTTCTTTAAAATTTTATAAGTTCGTCTCCTAACATAAAATGTTGTATCTGTCCCTTGGGGTAAAGGTTATTGCGTTCAAAATATCAGAAAATTTGGCCATTTTTCACTGGAAGTTAACAAGAATTGCAGATACAGTAGCTAGTTAGGGGACATGGAAATGGTGGGAATTAGGAGAAATTTTATCCTTGAGTGGAAGAAGGAAGGTTAATGACAGTAATTACTAGCTTGTGTAATTTTTTTTATTAACTTGAAGAGGATCCAATGATGTTACTGTACAAATCAAAGAACATTATGAAGATGTGGGGCAAGATAAATTTAAGTGGGGAATGAAAAAATATATATGAAATAGAAAAAATTATAAAAAGGGGGTTCTCTTATATTTTTATGACTGTCATTACTCCTAAAATCCTAATATTCAAATGTATCTATAATTGTATTATAATATATGATATAAATAGAGATATACAAACAGACAAAGATGATAATATATGATATACATAGGTCCTAGAGAGCCAACCACTTTATATGTAATAATTTAATGTACTATCTTCCTAATCCTAGATGTTGAAGAAGATCCAATACAGTAGTTTATACAAAAGTATAAAAAAACAATACTGATAAACAAAAAATTGAACAGTTGAAGTATGAAATTATCAAAGTTGTTTTCATAATCAATATACATATACCTGGAGAATACTAGTTCATGGAACATACTTAATTGCATTTGACAAAATACTACAAATTTAACTAACTTGAAATATAAAATAGAAGAAGAAAACCAAAGCAACTTACCCTCTTCAACTCCAGTTTATATCCATAAATATTTATATATATTGTCCCCTTTCCCGCTTTGATTCTCATTTAAAACAATAAACGCAGTGCTGATGAACTAGCCATCTACCAGTATCTTGATCCAAGGAGGAAACGATTGCTGATTTCCCAGTAAGATGAAACTTTGGCATGATGATGTAATACTAGTAAGCAAACTGATTCAAGCTCTTGGAATTTTATTTTAGGACCTGAAATGATTTAATCATGTGATCAGTGAACTTGAAATCTGGGTTTCTTGAAATGATTTTAAAGGATGTGATGGTGAAATTTGTTAATGATTTTGGCATAATTATGATGTTTTTGCATTTTTCATGTTGCTTGGACACTAATATTAGCTGCAGAGCATTTGTGGGTTATATTAAAATAGGGGTAAACAATTAGCACTTTTCTGATGCAGACAAAAGAAGATCTGATTCTTTTGCCTTGATTGCAAATAGAATTATCACCCAAGAAAAGGACATTCATTTAATGGCAAGTTAAATTAAATCATTAAAAAAGTTAGTATTATTATAAATCTGATGAAATACCGTATATCTTAATCTATTATATATGTTGGATACCTTAGTAGTATAGCTTATGTTATCTGCAGCAAAATAACAAAGACAATGAACAAGCATTTTGGGTTTAGCCTACTGTCTTGTACTCTTGTTGATCTTCAATCATGATATTTTCTTAATATTATAAAAAGGAAATTAATATATATATATATATTATATTTAAAGTGTTATGACCATTAATGGCGAGCACAAGTTAGTGCAGAATCCTAAAAGAGCAAGGACTCACCAAGAGTAAAATTATTGAGATTTTTGCATGAGAGAGAGAGAGAGAGAGAGAGAAAATGAACGGGAAGAGGAAGGAGAAGAGCTTTGTATGTGTTCATATCAAATTCATGTTTGTTATTGATATTAAGGTAAAGTTTCTCAGTGCTGTTATTATGTTTTGTCTTTCTTAAAGTTAACAAAGTTACAAATTAGGGTTTTGAAGACCTAGGGTTTATCATCCATGGCAGAAAATGTTTTGGCCTAAATGTATAAGTTTTAAACAGGCTTTGGGGTGTTAGAAATTGTTCTTCTTTCTTTTCAGTAATTTTCTTCCTACAGGTAATTTTCTTGAAGTAAAGTAATCAACTGACAATTAAAGCTTACTTAATCTATTGATTATAGAATAATTCAATTATTTTCTTGTATTATGGATACCAGATCTTATGCTGTTAACTAGGACTATTAATGAAGGAAAATAGTTACCATAAGAGAATCAAGGTTGCTGAATTGGGAAGCTTGAGCTAACTTCGTTAGCCTTCAATGGATTCCTCTTCTTCTTTTTCTTCTTATAAGGAATTCCCCGAGCTTTAGCCTGGGAATCCCTCACTTCACGAAGGTAAATCCTTATAGAACCGCTGGCAAAAGGGTTGGTCTCAGGTAACCCGCCATTCTCCTCGTACGCAGCCCGGAGCCGACCGATGAGAGCATCGAGGCTACCCCAAGCTTGTCTAAGCGGGCACGTGCATGGCCCCGGCGGTTCCGGTTGCCCGAAGAACACGCAACCTTGTAAGTGCACCTTAGTCTTGCCGAACTGATCGAGATAACGAAGAAATTCGAGGACATGATTGGCGTTACACTGCGAAAGTGCAACCGGTGGCCTTTGGTTCCTTAAGTATTGACCGAAAGTGTTCCAATCTCTTCGCTTCTGTGACTCGTATCGGCTCAACGGTGGCGGATTCCGCTGATCACCAACACCACCAGCACCAACACGAGCGCCATCAGCAGTACCAGCAACAGTGGCTAGTATTGAAGAGCCTTCAGCTACTTCCTTCCCTTTGTTGATTGACATCATTGTATTTACCTAATCAAAGAAGAAAAGGTGAGGAGAAGAACAAATTTGCAGAGAAGATAGAGGAAGATGAAGATCACATCAATGGGGGAGCTAAATTGAGGGGGACAAGTAATGGGGCCTATGAAAGTGCTTTAGTTATTCTTTTTCTAGCTATCACAATATTTTTCTTCCTTTAATCGTACAATTAGCATCAACTATACTATACTTTTTTTTCTATTTATTTATAATTATGCTTCCATCATCCAAGCAATCATTATAGGCTACATTAGTCTAATTACCACTAAGTTTTAACATTTCTCACCTGGTTTTCCTTTTTACCGTGAAGTAAAAGCTAGTTTGAGTGACTTGATTTACTGGTGCAGATCAGATACCTTGTGCTGCGAGGTCATGGTTTATATATATATATATATATATATCATGTGTTTTAAATAAAAATTAATATTTCATGCATTAATAGAATATATTTTTATACATCATCGATAAACTAAAATGATACATTATCTATCTTTTATATATCATCGATTACAGTCGACGGTACCAGAAGGAGAGGTAGACCAAGGCGGAAATGGGAAGACTGTTTGAGATCTGATTTGAAGGATTTAGCCCTTATCGATGACATGAACTCTAATAGGAAATTATGGCGACTTAAGACCAGGGTAGCCGAGTAGGGCGAGTCACATCCGTGTATCATCTTTGTCTTCTTTTAATGCCTTTGTAGTAATTTCATTACTTATACTTTTTATACGTTTCTGTCATTGGAATTTATGAAGGCCTAGAACTAAGGTAGCGGAGTAGTGTTGCCTTAGTTTATGTTCTAACCCATTTGACTTTATCCCTTCTCGAAGCCTGCTATCGTTGAATTTTGTGTATACTGCTCAACATGTTTCCTCTTTATAATTTTGGCCGGGTCTTACGTTTCTGTCTATATGCAGATATTTTTATGCAGGGATTTATTTGCAGGGATTACTTACCATTACAGACGTGCATATGAGGACTGCATATGAAGATTGTTCAACTACGTATTTTATTTATTTATTTAAGTATGCATTGTATTTTATCTTTATTTTTAATTTTTTTTGACTGTCGGAGGTCCTCCACGGAAGCTGCTCTCAACCTGGCGTTGGAGGACAACCTACTACCCTACCTCCCCTTACCCTATTACATATGGAAATATGGTTTTGTTGTTGTTGTTGTTATTAATTATATATATATATACATATATGCGCGCGCGCTCTTTTTAGGTATCTATAAACTAAGAAATAAATTAATGCTCTTTAATCCATGTTGAAATTGAGGAATATCAGCAGCCCTTCTTTTGTATTTAATGGCTTACTCTATAGGGTTAAGTCCTTATCAATTCATTTAAGATAACTTTAATTATTAGAATTTTGACAACCACTGTTTCGTTCTTTTTTATCCTTTATCAATTTTTTGAAGCGGTTGTAAGATTTATGTTAATATCAATTTTTTTAAACAATATTTAAAACTTAAAATTTGATTTTATGAATAAGATAAATTAAATTTGAAAATTTACTTACATATTATACTTTTGTAATGTTTGATGTAAATTAATCGATTACACGGATAAAAATAATATATTGATAAATACATGAATTGGAAACTCAAACTTTCACCTCTCCTTGTTTTCAACAGTTTGATTTTGACTCCCGTTGATGGGGGGTAGGCACAAAATTACAGTATATCTTGTAGACGAGCTGGTTGACCCTTGAAATGATTTCCCCGTATATTATAATGAGCAGTGATGGAGTTACATACAAAACACCATGAATGCCCAATGAGAAGGCTGAACAGTCGCCACGTTTCGGAGCTTCAGTGGAGGAATTCATGGTGTTTGAGAACTGGGCTGTTACTGTAACAATTTCTCTTTGAAGATGGAAGTCTCTAGCCATCACTATATAGCCATTGCACCACCATCAACACCGTCTCCCACTGCTGTTAATGCATTATATATATGATCCTAACTACTATTATAATATTGATTATAAATGATGTTTTCCTTTTGATTCCTTTGTGAATTTGACATTTGGATTCTTTATCAGAAACCTGCTTCCAGACACTGCTGCATTTGGTATGTATTTCGGATTTTCCTCCCTGTAATACATTAGTACAATATGCTTAAAGTAGAAGACGTTGTTAGAGTTTGTAAATCGAATTTTATTTTATTTTATTTTAATTTAAAAAATTTACGATGTGATATGTTTGGTGAAAGAAAGATTTTGAGAAAAAAATTATCGTGGAAGGGGATGTAATTTCAATTGTGAATCGTCTTGCCAACTCACATCAAGATATCTTGGTGATCAAATTGATGTTCAACGAGGCTCATGCTAATCTCAAGGGATTATTCTGCCAAAAGGTCCATTTTGTCAACCACGAGGCTAATCGGGTGGTATACACACTAGAGCGTTGAACATTGTCGAGGATTGATCCTTTTTATTTTATGTTTGATGAATCATATTATAATAAAAATGATTTATGAATACCATTGACATTTGAATGAAACCCTTTTCCTTTTAAAGAAAAATGGTGTTAACAGATAAGGTTCTAAGCCCTAAGTGCCTAAGCTCATGTGGACGATGCCTATGACATTCCGAGTTTTCTTAGACCTCTTTTTGATCTTATTTGGATCTATATAACAACTTCATTACACAAAAGAGATTTAAATATTTATACATGTAACATACATACAAAGGGTAAAGATTATTAATACAATATAAAATTTAAAAATTTTGTATGAAAAATATAATCATTGAATAAATTTATAAATAGATAAATAAATACAAAAAACTTTATAATCATCGATGTAAACATGAGAATTTACACTTATAATTTTTTCTTCCTTACCAAACATATATAAGATCAGCGGCAGACACAATTTTTTTTTATCATAAGGTTGAATTATTAGGAAGTTATATTAGAAATATAGGAGTAAGAAGTTACAAAATTTTAGGAGATAAGAAAGTAGATCATCAAAAAAAATACTAAAAATACTTAAACTATATATGAATTTAAAATTTTTAAGAGTGTGATCGCCTCCATCAACCCCTCAATCAATCTCTGTATAAATATATATAATAAGATTAAAAATAAAACAAAAACATGAAAAAAAAGAATACTTCTAAATAAAGAAATACAAATGAATAAGGAATTTTTTTCAAGTAGTAAATCCAAATTCAATTATTTATAATGTGTGCAACAATTATATATATATATATATCACAACACTCACAAAATGTTTAAAATCGATAAAATCACAAAAAAGAAATTGTAAAATTTCGTCACCAACACGTTTCCTAGAGGTTGAAATCAATCTTTGCCTAATTTGGAAAGGTAATACAAGATTACAAATATAAAATGCATGATTCTGTTGACTAAGCACCGAAAGGTGCATATTAAATGCACAAAAAAAAGAGTTGTTTTGTTGATTTTTTGGACAATGGCTAAATCATAATTTAGTCATTAAACTTTAGGGTATTTACAAATTAGTCCTTAGTTTTAACTATAAATACCCTAGCTCATTTAGCTTCAAAATCATCCCAAAGCATTCTAGCTTTCTTCCAATACTAGAGAGAGATTTTAGAGAGTTTCTTGAGAGTTGTTTTCTCCTTTTTATCTAGAGAGAATTATCATTGTTTTATCCTTGGTAGATCGAGAGAGGTTGTAATTCCTATTTTCTCATAGTGAAATTCTTCTACCGTTGCCCGTGGTTTTTACCCTAAATATTTTAGGGGTTTTCCACGTAAATTTTGTGTCTCTTTTATCTTCAATTTTATTTTCTCAAATTATCAGTTGCAATTTTGCTCTATCTGATAGCCGTCTTCCGCAACAATTGGTATCCGAGCTAGATTAGAGTGTGTAATATCTGCTTATTGTCTTTGTGGTTGCCACCAAAAGGTGGATCCTCCAACATAAGAAAGTAAGAAGGTATTACTCATTCTTTGAAGGTTCCAGAGAACTATTCACGATAGTGAAATAGTGGGAGCTATCCGTAATAGAAGCTATGACAACGAAATTTGATATTGAAAAATTCAATGGGAGAAATTTCTCACTGTGGAAATTGAAGATGAAGGCCATCCTGAGGAAAGACGGGTGTCTAGCGGCTATCAATGAAAGGCCGGTGGATTTCACAGATGACAACAAATGGAACGAGATGGACGGAAATGCTATGGCAAACTTTCATCTAGCATTAGCAGATGAAGTATTGTCAAGCATCGAGGAGAAGAAGACAGCTAAGGAGATATGAGATCATCTCACCAAATTGTACGAGGCCACATCGTTGCACAATAAAATTTTCCTTAAAAGAAAATTGTACACTCTCCGTATGCCAGAATCTACTTCAGTGACAGAGCACTTAAATACACTGAACACCTTATTTTCTCAGCTTACATCCTTAAGCTGTAAAATAGGAGAACAAGAACGTGCTGAACTTCTACTTCAAAGTCTACCGGATTCGTATGATCAACTCATCATCAACTTGACAAACAATAATGTCACCAGTCTAGTCTTCGATGACGTTGCAGCTGCTGTTCTACAAGAAGAAAATCGGCGCAAGAACAAGGAAGACGGACAAGTAAATCTGCAACAAGCAGAGGCATTGACAACGATGAGAGGGAGATCAACAAAACGTGGCCAAAGCAGCAGTCACAAACATGGTAGATCGAAGTCGAGAAGCAAGAAGAATTTAAAGTGCTACCACTGTGGAAAGAAGGGTCACTTGAAGAAGGATTGTTGGAGTCTCAATAAAAACTCCAATCCACAAGGCAATACCGCAAACACTTCAGATGATGAAGATGCTCTATGCTGTGAAGCGTCAACCACCGTGGAAGGAAGAAAACGATTTGCAGATATATGGCTCATTGATTCAGGAGCAACATATCACATGACCTCAAGAAGAGAATGGTTCCATCATTATGAACCTGTCTCAGGAGGATCTGTTTATAGTTGCAATGATCATGCCTTAGATATCGTTGGCGTGGGAACCATCAAATTGAAGATGTATGATGGAACAATTAAAGTTGTTCGAGATGTGCGGCACGTGAAAGGCCTGAAGAAAAATTTATTATCCTACAGATTGTTGGATAATAATGCAAGCAAGATTGAAACACAAAAATGAATCATGAAGGTGTTCCGTGGAGCGCTTGTGGTGCTGAAAGGCGAAAAGATAGCTGCAAACTTGTACATGCTGAAGGGAGAGACTTTGCTAGAAGCAGAAGCCTCTGTTGCCTCATGTAGTTCAGATTCTGCAATGCTATGTCATAAGAAACTTGGACACATGTCAGAACAAGGAATGAAAGTCCTTGTGGAGCAAAAGCTACTTCCCAGCTTAACAAAGGTATCACTTCCTTTGTGTGAGCATTGTATAACAAGTAAGCAACACCGGTTGAAATTCAACACATCAAATTCTAGAGGCAAAAGTGTTCTAGAATTGGTTCACTCTGACGTATGGCAAGCACCGGTCACATCCCTAGGCGGAGCAAAATACTTTGTCTCATTTATTGATGACTACTCCAGGAGATGTTGGGTGTACCCTATTAAGAAGAAGTCAGATGTGTTTGCAACTTTCAAAAACTTCAAAGAGCGGGTGGAACTTGATTCTGGAAATAAGATCAAGTGTTTCAGAACAGATAATGGAGAAGAATACACAAGCGAAGAATTTGATGACTTTTGCAAGAGAGAATGCATCAAAAGACAGTTCACAGTGGCGAACACTCCTCAACAAAATGGAGTGGCAGAGCGATGAACAGAACCTTGTTAGAAAGAACACGAGCAATGTTGAGGGATGCAGGCCTAGAAAAATCATTCTGGGCAGAAGCAGTCAATACCGCCTGTTATTTGGTGAATCGAGCTCCATCAACTGCAATAGAGCTGAAGACACCAATAGAGATGTGGACTGGTAAACCAACTGATTATTCAAACTTCCATGTATTTGGAAGTATTGTGTACGTGATGTACAACTCCCAAGAAATCTCAAAGCTGGATTCAAAATCCAGGAAATGCAAATTCTTGGGGTATGCTGATGGAGTCAAGGGGTATCGCTTGTGGGATCCCACTGCCCGCAAAGTGACCATTAGCAGGGATGTTATCTTTATAGAAGATAAGCTACAAAGAAAAGAAGACGATGATAGCGCTGAAAAGTCAGAGACTACACATATACATGTGGAAAAGGAGGTTGAACAAGGAGATTCTTCTTAAGCAGAACCAGCATATGATGAACAAGAACCAGAGAGTTCTGAAACTCCAACAACTCGTCAATCAGATCGTGTGAGAAGACGTCCCAATTGGCACTCATATTATGTTATAGAAGGTAATATTGCATACTGCCTTTTAACAGAGGACGGTGAGCCATCAACATACCAAGAGGTAATAAACAACTCAGATGCTTCACTATGGATGATGGCGATGCAAGAGGAAATCGAAGCCCTTCATAAAAATAATATGTAACACCCCCAACCCGTACCCGACCCGGATATGAGTCAGAGATATTACATTGACTTTTAAAACACAACTCTTAACCAATAATAGCAAAATATTTGAACTTATATTAAGAAAATACGATAATATACATATTGTAATATAAGTTTACCAAAATATTCAGAGCATACACAACTTAACCCTTTAATTACATGCCAACTTCCATTTACATAACAAAATGACCTACTGATTAAGTTGCTTCTGATCTGGTGGTTGCAGGAGTAATGCTGTCAAGCTGCTTAACCTGTCTCGTCTACTTTCTCGGATCCTACGTGTGAAACACTCACACGCTAAGTCATCGACTTAGTGAGGCAATGTAATAATAATAACAAGGCAATGTAATGAAAATGTCATAATGATATGAAATGAGATGCAAACATGTACTTAATCAATGTAGTCTACATCATCAATATCCATACCTGTAAGCATATTACTTTAACATTCAAGAATTTGTATTAATAAGTGTATTGGCCCATGATATCATATTGAGAACCTAAGGTATCTGAGTAATGTGAGGTTGTGCACTATGCTGTCACCACAGCTCATATAAATGCACCGAAGTGCCGCGTAGAATTGCACCGTAGTGCCATATAATAATGTTCATAAGGACCACATAGAATTCCTTAAGAATCATATACATATGCTAGGGATCACATATGTGTCTCACCAGACTTCACACATGTTCCAAAGAATATATATATATCCCGAAGGACCGCGTAGAATTTTGTCCCGAAGGACCGCGTAGACCCTCTACCCTTGGCATGCCAACTATACCTATAGTTCTCATCTACATAACATGAGCTTTTACATTTCACGTAGTCTATATCGCGTAGACATGTAAATTCTTACCTTTTCACATAGCTCATAACTTTTCCTGCATATTCATGTCATATAATGCATTTTATATGAATTCATGTCATGTCTCATAATACAGAATATGCTCATGTGCCAAGATATAAAATCTAGACTTATCACAAGTCTAGAATTGAGTATATTTCTATAATTATGCTATACATATGCACTCACCTATATTTCTTTGCCTTCTCCTCGATCGATCCTACTTGTAGATTGTTCCCGAACTCGTGTAGGCTCGGTATCTACATAAACATAATTTCAAGATGATATCAGATGTCTATGTCTTGAAATTAATCTTTAATAGCCTACCAATTTAAGGAATTAATAGTTTAGTCTTTCTCTTTTTTTTTATATGGGGGAATCGGTTCCTCCCTGGGGGTATCGATTCCCCTCTAGCATTCTGGAAATTCATATACGTTGAGGGGGTATCGATTCCCCTTGAATGGGTACCGATTCCCCTAGCCCAGAAATCCTATTTTGAGCTCAAAAATCATCTCATTTCAGCTCAAACATTCATATTTCACTCCCTTTAATACTCTTAGCTTTCATACACTTACCTAAACTAATTATTATCCATTCAATACCTCTAAAACTAAAAAAAACTAATCATCCATATAGAATTTAAGAATCTTACTCAAATTCCAACTTGTTCTAATTTTAATTCTATCACCTCATACTTCTTAATTAACTTATTAACAAGTCAAAAATCTTATTCAAACTTCAAAAACTCATCTATATCAAAATTTCATCTAAAACTCATTTTCCAAATCTATCTCTAAAACACTTATCTTATTGTCTTAATGTCATATAAGCTTTCCTTTAGCTTATATAACATCCAAACTTCAATTTCCAAGCTAAAAATCAAAGAAACTATCAAGGTTCAGATTCTTACCTTAAGAAGAAGATAAGAAAGAAGGAAGAAGAGATGAGAGAAATCTGGAAACATTTGTTTCCTACTCAAGCCCCACGTGGGTTATAATATATCCCCATAAAATTTTTAATTATTATTTTTCCTTGCAAATGACCATTTTGTCCTTAAATTCATTTCATATTTACTAACAATTATTTTTAAACTATATAATTATTCTACTTTAATCACCAAATTCTGATTTTTTTATAATTTAGTCACTAACCCGTTACTTAGGATGTTACAAATATCTCCCCTTAAGAAAATTCATCCTCGAATTTTCAATAAGAAAAGAGATGGGGATACTGCTTCCTCATATCCTCCTCACGCTCCCATGTTGCTTCCTCTACTTTGTGATTTCTCCACAACACTTTGACCAAAGGAATAATTTTATTCCTTAGTTGCTTCACCTCGTAAGCTAATATATTAACAGGTTCTTCCTCATACGTCAAGTCAGGTCGAACCTCAATCTCTTCTGGTGTCACGATATGAGAGGGATCAGATCTATATCTTCGAAGCATTGAAACGTGAAAGACATCATGTATCTTTTCCATCTCAGGTGGTAAAGCTAGCTGATATGCTACAGGTCCTACTCTCCTTACAATCTCATATGGTCCAATAAACCGAGGACTCAATTTTCCTTTTCGACCAAATCTCAACACCTTCTTCCATGGAGACACTTTTAAAAACACTTTATCTCCAACTTGAAATTCAATTTCTTTCCTTTTTAGATCAGAATAGGACTTTTGCCGATCAGAGGCCACTTTGAGGTTATGCTGAATTTCTCGAACTTTCTGTTCTACATCTTGAATTAAATCCGACCAAGAACACTTCGGTCTTTGAGTTCATACCAATTTAATGGAGTACGACATTTTCTTCCATATAATGCTTCATATGGGGCCATCTTTATACTAGACTGATAACTATTGTTGTAAGCGAACTCTGCCAGCGTTAAATACTTTTCCCATGATCCTTTAAATTCCATTACGCATGCTCTCAACATATCTTCCAATATCTGAATAGTTCTCTCTGATTGCCCATCAGTATGAGGATGAAAAGCCGTACTAAAGTTTAAACGAGTCCCCAACGCTCCATGCAAAGATTTCCAGAATCTAGAAGTGAATCGAGGGTCTCGATCAGAGACTATGGAAACAGGTACTCCATGCAATCTAATAACTTCTCTAATATACAGCTCTGCATACTTTTCCATAGAGAAATCTGTTCTAACCGGAAGGAAATGCGCTGACTTAGTTAATCGATCAACAATTACCCAGATTGATTCTCTTTTGTTCGGGGTCAAGGGTAACCCGAAACAAAATCATCGTAACATTTTCCATTTCCATTGAGGAATGAAAAGCGGTTGCAATAATCCTGATGGAACTTGATGCTCGGCTTTGACTTGTTGACATATCAAACACTTAGACATAAATTTGGTGATGCTTCGCTTCATCCCTGACCACCAAAATCGATCCTTCAAATCCATATACATCTTGGTTCCACCCGAGTGTATCGTTAATGGACTGCAATGAGCCTCTGTTAATATTTCTTTCTTCAAGTCGTCATTGTCGGGTATTACAATTCTTCCTTTACAATATAGATTTCCATCTGACTTAATCTCAAAGTCTTTAATCTCTTTGTTCTTTACTCATTCAATTCTTTTCAAACACACTTCATCTTTACTTTGCAATTCTCCTATTCGTTCCAACCATGCTGGTTTAAGGGTTAATTCTGCACAAAGACCACCGTCTCCCGTTAAAGATAATCTTGCATCCATAGCTCGTAAAGCTGCAAACGTCTTTCTACTCAAAGCATCTGCTACCACATTAGCCTTTCCGGGATGATAGTCAATTATCACATCATAATCCTTTAAGAACTCTACCCATCTACGTTGCCTCAATTCAATTCTTTTTGAGTCATCAGATACTTCAGGCTCTTATGATCCGTATATAAGTAACAACGCTCCCCATAAAGATAATGACGCCAAATCCTGAGAGCGAATACTACAGCAGCCATTTCTAAATCATGAGTGGGGTAATTCCTTTCATGTGGTTTCAACTGTCTCGATGCATACGCTACCACCTTTCCTTCTTGCATTAATACACACCCCAACCCGTTATGGGATGCGTCACTGTATACTACAAAATTCTTGCCAGATTCCTGTTGAACCAATATCGGAGTTTCCGTCAGAATTCTCTTTAAAGCTTCGAAACTTTCTTAACATTCAGAAGTCCAAACAAATGGTACGTTCTTTCTCATTAGCTTTGTTAGAGGCAGCACAATCATCGAAATATTCTTAACGAATCTTCGATAGTAACCGGCAAGTCCAAGAAAACTCTGAACTTCAGACACATTCCTAGGAACTTCCCAATCCATTATAGCTTAACCTTCTGAGGGTCTCTAATCCCAACTGCCGAGATCACATGCCCCAAGAAAATTACTTCGTTTAGCCAAAATTCACATTTGGACAATTTCGCATAGAGATTTTTATCCCTGAGAATTTGCAAAACTAGCCTCAGATGTGTGTTGTGCTCTTCAATGGACTTCGAGTAAACCAATATGTCATCAATAAAGACAACAACAAACTGGTCCGGATAGGGCTAAAAAATCCTGTTCATGAGATCCATGAAAGTAGCAGGTGCATTCGTTACTCCGAATGGCATTACGATGAATTCATAATGACCATATCTCGTTCTGAAAGCCGTCTTCGGAATATCTTTCTCCTGGATCTTCAATTGATGATAACCCGAACGTAGATCGATCTTCGAAAATACCGAAGCTCCTTTTAGTTGATCAAACAAGTCATCAATGCGCGGAAGGGGATACTTGTTCTTGATGGTCACCTTATTAAGCTGTCGATAATCAATACAGAGACACATTGATCCATCCTTCTTCTTAACAAATAACACGGAGCTCCCCAAGGTGACACACTTGGTCGAATAAATCCTTTTTCTAACAAATCTTGCAATTGATTCTTTAACTCTTGCAATTCTTTCGGAGCCATCCGATAAGGTGCCATTGCAATTGGAGCGGTTCCTGGCATTACTTCAATTTGAAATTCTACCTCTCTATCCGGAGGTAATCCTGGCAATTCAGCAGGAAAAACATCAGGGAACTCTCGAACTATTGGAATCTCCTCTAACATTTTCTCTTGAGCTCTTGAATCAATCACATTTGCAAGAAAACCCTGACATCCTTGTAGCAATAATTTCTTGGCAGACATCACTGATATTACATTTGCTAAAGGATTACACATTTCACTGATCACATTAACTTCTATTCTTCTGGACTCTTCAGGGTTACCTTTTTCAATATACAGTCATTCCCATAATAATGAAACAACTAATCCATTCCCAGAATCACTTCAAACTCGTCAAAGGGTAATTCCATCAGATTAGCAGGTAATTCAATTCCCTGAACCTTTATGGGACACCCCTTACAGACTTTGTCCACCTGAGTACTATGCCCTAACGGATTAGTTACTATCATCACATTACTCGTAGCTTCTATAGGAATCCTCAACTCCTTTACTAACTTACTTGTAATATAAGAATAATTAGAACCCGGATCAATCAGCACCAATACTAATTTATCATACAACTGAAAAGTACCTGCTATAATATCAGGGTCATCACGGTCTTCACTTGTCTTTAGATTGTATACCCGAGCAGTGGATCGAGCTTCAGGTTGAGCAGAGAATTCAGACGGGTTCCTTCCTCTGCCTCTTCCTCGTCCTCTTTATGAGGAAGAACCAACTCTTCCAGATGGTGCAGGCTCACCAACAATCAATGGACAATCCTGGATAAAATGTCTGGCATCTCCGCATCGAAAACAAGTCCCAGCAGCCATCTGCCAAGCCCCATAATGGTTTTTTCCCACAGTGCTACATGTCTCCCTTGACTCGGAGTAGATCTCCCAGCACAGATTCCACTGACTGCGTCTGTCTAGGTCTTGCCTGACTTGCTCCCCTAGCAGACGATGCAACTGATTCTGATTTAGCTTGTGATCGAAATCCGAGTCTCTTCCCCTTTTTGATGGTACTGAGCTAGAAGAAGCACCCGTTCTCTTTGATGTTTGAACTCTAAAATCCCCGAATCACTCATTCTGAGCTCTTTCAAGAGCCTTGGCGTGATTGATCACCTCTTGGAACGAGGACAAATTCAACACTATCAACAATTCTTTAAGTCTAGGGCGCAAGCCCTCCACGAACCATTCGCAAGCATCTTTTTCAGTAGGCACAAGCTCAGCTGCAAACTGCAGCTTATTAAACTCACATTCGTACTCATATACAGAGCGGCTCATCTGCTTCAAATTCATAAACTCCTGCTTCATTTGTCGGATAAACTGATCTCCAATATACTTGTTTTTAAATTATTCTAAAAACAAAGAGCAAGTCAACTGGTCGGTTGACATCCTCATGGTGACGTTCGTCCACCATATCCTCGCCTGACCCCTCAATAAAGATACAGCTCCATCTAATTTCTCTACTTCGGAACAGTGGAGACCATCTAACATGATTTTCAAATCATTCAACCAAATATCCGCTGACACTGGACCTTCCTCAGCTTCTCCCTTAAATTTGGGAGCTCCTAAACCTCTCAACTCTTTTGCTACATTTATTCTTTGAGTTAGTGGAGTAGAAGGTTGAAGACGCGTCAGAATAGCGTCTAACGTTCTGAAGAACGTATCTTGATCTTGCACAGGCACTCCTTGAGATGCCTGTTCTTCACCTTGCCTGGCCAGGGCAGGTGAATTACTGCTTTCAGCATGCCTATCTTCTCCCGCTCTCTTCGGGAGCTATTATGTCCGGACATCTAATAAGAATAAACATATTATTCTATTAGCAAAATAGCATACTCATACTATACCAGATCAGAAGTTCTCACTATTTGTTGGTATGTATTCCATTTAAAGACTCTATAGACTCTGGTTCATGCCTAGAATCGGCTAAACCATAGCTCTGATACCATTAAATGTAAACCCCCAACCCGTACCGACCCGGATATGAGTCAGAGATATTACACTTGACTTTTAAAACAACAACTCTTAACCAATAATAGCAAAATATTTGAACTTATATTAAGAAAATACGATAATATACATATTGTATATAAGTTTACCAAAAAATTCAGAGCATACACAACTTAACCCTTTAATTACATGCCAACTGCCATTTACATAATAAAATGACCTACTGATTAAGTTACTTCTGATGGTGGTTGCAGGAGTAATGATGTCAAGCTGCTTAACCTGTCTCGTCTACTTTCTCGGATCCTACGTATGAAACACTCACACGCTAAGTCATCGACTTAGTGAGGCAATGTAATAATAATAACAAGGCAATGTAATGAAAATGTCATAATGATATGAAATGAGATGCAAACATGTACTTAATATGTAGTCTACATCATCAATATCCATACCTGTAAGCATATTACTTTAACATTCTGAATTTGTATTATAAGTTTATTGGCCCATGATATCATATTAAGAACCTAAAGTATCTGAGTAATGAGGTTGTGCACTATGCTGTCACCACAGCTCGTATAAATGCACCGAAGTGCGCGTAGAATTGCACCGTAGTGCCATATAATGGTCCATAAGGACCACATAGAATTCCTTAAGAATCATATACATATGCTAGGGATCACATATGTGTCTCACCAGACTTCACACATGTTCCAAAGAATATATATATATCCCGAAGAACCGCGTAAAATTTTGTCTCGAAGGACCACGTAGACCCTCTACCCTTGGCATGCCAACTATACCTATAGTTCTCATCTACATAACATGGGATTTTACATTTCACGTAGTCTATCGCGTAGACATGTAAATTCTTACCTTTTCACATAGCTCATACTTTTCCTGCATATTCATGTCATATAATGCATTTATATGAATTCATGTCATGTCTCATAATACAGAATATGCTCATGTGCCAAGATATAAAATCTAGACTTATCACAAGTCTAGAATTGAGTATATTTCTATAATTATGCTATGCATATGCACTCACCTATATTTCTTTGCCTTCTTCTCGATAGATCCTACTTGTAGATTGTTCCCGAACTCGTGTAGGCTTGGTATCTACATAAACATAATTTTCAAGATGATTATCAGATGTCTATGTCTTGAAATTAATCTTTAATAGCCTACCAATTTAAGGAATTAATAGTTTAGTCTTTCTCTTTTTTTATATGGGGGAATCGGTTCTCCCCTGGGGGTATCGATTCCCCTAGCATCTGGAAATTATACGTTGAGGGGGTATCGATTCCCCTTGAATGGGTACCGATTCCCCTAGCCCAGAAATCCTATTTTGAGCTCGAAAATCATCTCATTTCAGCTCAAACATTCATATTTCACTCCCTTTAATATCTTAGCTTTCATACACTTACTTAAACTAATTATTATCCATTCAATACCTCTAAAACTAAAAAACTAATCATCCATATAGAATTTAAGAATCTTACTCAAATTCCAACTGTTCTAATTTTCATTTCAGCTCAAACATCATATTTCACTCCCTTTAATACTCTTAGCTTCATACACTTACTAAAACTATTATTATCCCTTCAATACCTCTCTAAAAATAAAAAACTATCATCCATAAGAATTTAAGAATCTTACTCAAATTCCAAGTGTTCTAATTTTAATTCTATCACCTCATACTTCTTAATTAACTTATTGACAAGTCAAAAATCTTATTCAAACTTCAAAAACTCATCCATATCAAAATTTCATCTAAAAACTCATTTTCCAAATCTATCTCTAAAACACTTATCTTGTTGTCTTAATGTCATATAAGCTTTCCTTTAGCTTATATAACATCCAAACTTCAATTTCCAAGCTAAAAAACAAAGAAACTACCAAGGTTCAGATTCTTACCTTAAACTTGGTCTTCACGTTTGGAAGAAGAGAAGAGTGAAGAAGATAAGAAAGAAGGAAGAAGATGAGAGAAATCTGGAAACATTTGTTTCCTACTCAAGCCCCACGTGGGTTATAGTATATCCCCATAAAATTTTTAATTATATTTTTCCTTGCAAATGACCATTTGTCCTTAATTCATTTCATATTTACTACAATTATTTTTAAACTATATAATTATTCTACTTTAATCACCAAATTCTGAATTTTTTACAATTTAGTCACTAACCCGTTACTTAGGATGTTACATATTACATGGGACCTTGTGCCACTACCACAAGGAAGGAAGCCAATTGGTAACAAATGGGTCTTCAAAATCAAGCGAAATGGTGACGATCAAGTTGAGAGGTATCGTGCAAGATTGGTGGTCAAGGATATGCTCAAAAAGAAGGTATGATTTCAATGAAATATTTTCTCCTGTGGTTCGACAACAACAGTTCGAGTAATTTTGGCAATGTGTGCTACATTGAACTTACATCTAGAGCAACTAGATGTAAACAGCTTTTCTTCATGGAATCTTGAAGAAGAGATTACATGCTCCAACCTGAAGAATTTGAAAAAAAGAAAAGAAGAACTTGGTTTGCAGGTTGAACAAATCTCTGTACGGTCTAAAGCATGCGCCGAGGTATTGGTATAAGAGATTTGATTCCTTCATTATGTGCCTTGGATACAACAGACTTAATGCAGACCCTTGTGCTTATTTTAAGAGGTCTGGTGATAACGATTTTGTTATATTGCTGTTGAATGTGGATGACATGTTGGTTGCGGACCCGACAAAGATCATATTGAAGATTGAAGGCACAACTGGCTAGGGAATTTGAAATGAAGGACTTGGGATCAGCAACAGATTCTAGGGATGCAAATTCACCGAGACAGAAGTAATATGAAGATTTGGCTTTCACAAAAGAATTACTTGAAGAAGATCTTGTCACGATTCAGCATGCAAGATTGTAAGCCAATTTCTACTCCTCTTCCTATTAACTTCAAATTATCCTCTAGTATGAGTCCTAGCAGTGAAGAAGAGAGGATGGAGATGTCTCGAGTACCGTATGCATCAGCAGTGGGAAGTTTAATGTTCGCTATGATATGCACAAGACCAGACATTGCACAAGCAGTGGGAGTGGTTAGTCGGTACATGGTGAATCCAGGCAAAGAGCATTGGAATACAGTGAAGAGGATCCTGAGATACATCAAAGGGACCTCAAATGTTGCATTATGTTACGGAGGATCAAACTTACTAATCAATGGTTATGTAGATTCTGACTATGCAGGGGATTTGGATAAAAGCAAATCTACTACAGGATATGTGTTTAAAATTGCTGGTGGAGCTGTAAGTTGGGTTTCAAAATTGCAGTCAGTTATGGCTACGTCCACAACAGAGGCAGAATATGTAGCAGCTACACAAGCCAGTAAAGAAGCAATTTGGTTGAAGATGCTATTGGAGGAGCTGGGCACAATCAAGAGTATGTTTCTCTGTTTTGTGACAGTCAAAGCGCCTTGCATCTAGCAAGGAATCCAGCATTTCATTCAAGGACAAAGCACATACGAGTTCAATACCATTTCATTCGTGAAAAGGTGGAAGAAGGGACGGTAGATATGCAGAAGATTCATACCAAAGACAACATAGCAGATTTCATGACGAAAGCGATCAATACCGATAAATTTACTTGGTGTCGATCCTCTTGTGGCCTGTCAGAGACGTAAGCAACATGATGGTACAAGGTAGAAAGAATGGTGTGAAGATATGATTGTTCCAATCAAATCTTCAAGTGGGAGATTGTTGACTAAGCACCGAAAGGTGCATATTAAATGCACTGAAAAAAATGAGTTGTTTTGTTGATTTTTTGGACAATGGCTAAATCATAATTTAGTCATTAAACTTTAGGGTATTTACAAATTAGTCCTTAGTTTTCAACTATAAATACCCTAGCTCATTTAGCTTCAAAATCATCCCAAAGCATTCTAGCTTTCTTCCAATACTAGAGAGATTTTAGAGAGTTTCTTGAGAGTTGTTTTCTCCTTTTTATCTAGAGAGAATTATCATTGTTTTCTCCTTGGTAGATCGAGAGAGGTTGTAATTCCTATTTTCTCATAGTGAAATTCTTCTACCGTTGCCCGTGGTTTTTACCCTAAATATTTTAGGGATTTTCCACGTAAATTTTGTGTCTCTTTTATCTTCAATTTTATTTTCTCAAATTATCAGTTGCAATTTTTCTCTATCTGATAGCCGTCTTCCGCAACAGATTCGAGTTAATTTCATTACATTGGTTTTAAAAATTCGGTGTTAAGAATCAAAATAAGGGCAAATTTAGAGAGATATGGTTCAAATATATTAGGAAAATAAGGATTATAAGAAATTGTTTAGGGGATTTGAGGTTGTCGTGTGTTGTGTGAAAAAAATAGATCAAAGTCGACAGCGGCTGCTAGTGATATTATGAAACTGGAGACAGTTTTCAACGATTTTGGTTTGATGTGTTTTCTACTTCACGATAATTAAAATGAAAGAATATTAAAATTATAGGGATCATAACGAAAATTTCAAAAAATTTGGTCTAGATGATTATTTTGGGTCTAAAATGAATAAAAATTTGAATATTTTGTCTAAAAAAGAAAATTGTACTGTATGTGTAATAGACTCATGTTAATATAAATACGAACATGGATACAAACTATTTTTTCCAGCTACTATAAATTAGACCTCAAATTCTTAAACAATTTTATAGGATCCATATTTTCCTAATTTTAAATAGTCTTTATGAACTTAGCCGCTAATTATATTAGAAAGTGTCGCATCTAAAATACATTGGGGTGAGTCATAAGCAAAATAAATAGGTTCAATTATAGATAAAACAAACTGAGCTAAGGCATCAGCAGCCGAGTTGGCGGAGCGACGAATACCATGTACCTGGAAGTCACCATGGGCAGAGTTTAGCGGTAGCAAGGTGAAAGCCAGCAGTGGAATGATCGAGCTGCGAGGACGTTAATTGTCGAACCACGTCGGAGGCATCGCTTTCCACTAAAACTTTATTGTAATTGAGTTCAGTTGCCAAGCGTAGACCATGGGTGGTGACAATGGCTTCATCAACTCCAACATCACAATAATCGCGAATTGGAATAACTTGACAAGCGATCATCAACCTATGGGTATCTCGGGCAACAACACCAACCGTCCACCGTCGTCTCCAGTAGGAGCACGCAACGTCCACATTAATTTTTACCTAACTTAAATATTAGGTTTAAATTATAAAATTAATTTAACATATTTATCCGATAATCAGTGACAGACACGAGATTTTATATTGAGAGGTAAATTTATAAAATTTTAGGAGATGATTAAAACAGATTATCAATGAAAAACAAAAAAAATCACTTAAATTATATAAGAATTTAAATTTTTTAAAGATACGACCATCTCGTCAACTCTCTCCGTCCATCCCTATAATAGGTACCTCCACTCGTATAGGTTTTCCTCTAGCAAAGAAAGAAACCAATTAATTACATTTTAAATTGATTATTAGCCTACTTGAGGTGTATTAAAAGCCATAATCACCGACGATTATCATCATAATTTGGCTTTTGTTCAAGACTGGAAATGGAGAAGCACGTGAAGTGTCTCCTTGGCTTCTTGCTTGAGGATTGTGACAGTTGCATATTCAATCTTAATTTGAATCTTAATTTGACTAATTAATTTTTCTCAGTTAATATTTGAAATTTTGAATTTAGAAAGTTGTCTTTAATTAAGTAAATACTTAAATATTAATCAACTGAATGATTTTGTTTACACCTCTAAGGATGTGATTTATATAAGATTGATTTTAAAAATCCAGTAAATATTAAATTACATTTTATATTAAATTAGGATTACACTTTCATTACAAATTAAATATCAAAATTTATAGAAAAACAACACCTATATTTCTATGGCATGGTGTGGAAAGCTAATAATTTTTTTTTTATAGAATCCGTTAATTTTACTAAAAAATAAAAAGAGAAAATAACCTCAGTGACCAAAAATCCCATATAATATACGATTTTAACCAACTTTTTCCGGATTTGCCAAAATGACCAACAAAATCGCAATGCGATCGCTAATTCGCAACGCGATCTCCATTATCGCAAATTCACGTTGCATTTCGCGTTGCGATAGTTGGAAATCGCGTTGCGATGGTATACAATGTCGTTGCGATTTTCCCAATTCGCAATGCGAATAAGTAAATCGCAACGCGAATTGGGAAAATCGCAATGCGATACTGACTATCGCAATGCGATAATACAAAATCGTAACGAGATACTGACTTTCGCAACGCGATTTACATAGCGCCATTCGTATTAACGCGTTTTTTTTTTTCAAATTCCAAACACGATTTTTTTCTTAATAAATCGGAAACTGAACCGTCCACAGTAATCGCAACTCATAACCTCAAACCCAAAAACACAACACTCAGTCCCATCTCCATCTCTCACTCTCTACGGCGAAATCTGTCCCCATCTCCGAAGATTTCCGTCCCCATCGCCGACGAAATCCCTCACAACCATTCACAGTCAAAAATCCCTCACAATCATTCAGAAATGGAAAATCAACCTCCGAGGGTTAGTTTTTTTTTTTTTTTTTTTGAAATTTTTGCATTATTTTAGGTTTTTCATATTGAGATTGATGATAAGTTTACTGGTAATTTCAATAATAGATTAACCATTTCACTTAGATTTCTTATTAAATTCATTCGATTGCTGCCAATACTGCTAAACTGTTTAGCCTGTGAAGTTAGTATTTGTCTTTGCTTTGTCTTTTGGTTGAAGTAATGCAGAAGAAGAATAGTTTCGAGAATGAAAATCGCAACGCGAAATAACTATCGCAACGAGATAATCGCAACGCGAAACCAAAATCGCATTGCGATTTTCATTTCGCGTTGCGATTTTTATTTCGCGTTGCGATTTCGCGTTGCATTTCGCGTTGCGATTGTCTGGTCGCGATAGTCATTTCGCGTTGCGATTCTCTCGTTGCGATAGTCATTTCCGCGTTGCGATTCTCATTATCTCGTTGCGATTTTCATTTCAACCAAAGACAAAACAGTGTTGCAAATTTTAGTTTCAAGAAAACTACTATTTATGTTTATTGTTTTGTTTTTGGTATATCTTGACAGTGTAATTTTGGTATATCTAACTTGGTATGTTTATTGTTTTTTGTAGAAATTTTTTTCGGCTTCATTGACATTAAGGAATAAAGTTAGCCTAGCCACTACAATTGCTTCGAAGCTTTCACCTGCACAAAGAAATTGTTTGAAGAAACCTGCTTCGGGCCATGGCTGAGAGTACAGCATCCGGGTGGAGATGCTAGTTTGACCCATTTGTGGCTTCAGACCATGACTAGCGATCTACCCGACAGTATACAACGTGGTGAGGAAGAGATATGGTTTCATTTTCCACCGGCGTATACTTGTTTTGGGCGGAAGGAGTTCTGCTTAATCACTGGTCTACGATTCGGACACGATGATGTAGGCCGATACACTCGTCATATCACCGCCCATCATGGTTATCCAGGTTTTTCCTGATGAGTCAATAGAGAAGCCGAACTTACACGTCGACGACATGAAGAAATTGTTTAATAAGAAAGATGGTTTTACTCGGATGAATGACGTCGATGTTGTCCGAGTATGCCTTCTACTACTTTTGTATGCGGCTTTTTAGGCAGAGAGGCTAGACAACCTATTCCTCATGAGCTAATATTATTGGTAGAGGACTTAAATGCATGGAATCTGTTTCCGTGGGGTTCGTATATATGGAAAGCTACCTGGACTAAGTTGTCGTCTGCCTTTGATGACCGCAAAAGTTTGCGGGGCGATGGGTCGAAATACACTTTGTCAGGCTTTGTTTGGGCCTTTAAGGTAAGAATTTCTATATAATGTTTTCAAAATTATAATTAATTATTTAACAATTACTAATGTTTGTTATTATATTGTTTGTAGATTTGGATATTCGAGGCTTTCCCCAGCATGCGGACATATGCATTAAAATCCTCAGATGATATTCCTAGGGCTATTTCCTGGAAGAGGAAACGTATGTTGGATTGGGAAGACTTAATACCATATGCGACAATAAATAATGTAAGTTAACACAAATACTATCATATATAAACAAGTTATTAATAGTAGCGTTAACTTTGTTTTAGTTTTTATATTTTTAGGAGGCCAACACTCCATTAATGAGACTGACACCCACGGAGGCTGAGCTTGCCACTGATTGGTGGCAAGCTAGTCAGCGTTTTTTTGATGGCACGAATGATGAGCAGCCTCCACTTCCTCCACTTCGAGAGCCATTACCTCACCCAGAGCCATCACCTGATCGACCCGACTATACACCTCTACAACGAGAGCCATCACCTATCCCGTCACATCATCGAGTCTCTTCTCTACCATCACCTCATGATAGGCGACCGACAAAGATACCACGACTTCTATCTCCATGTTCTCCACCTCCACGGGATGAGTCAAGGGAGTTACGTGATGAGCTCAATGCCTTGCGTGAGGAGATCGGTACTCTACGCGATAACGATGGTGCATGGCGTGTGGAGGTGTCTACTTTACGTGGTGAGGTTACCGCTCTACGTGAGATGGTAGTATCGTTGCAGAATGAGGTTCATACTCTACGCAACGAGGTAAGTTTAAGATTTTCCATATTTAACTTGATGATAAATTTACTCGTAATTTCACTTAAATTAACCATTTCACTTAGATTGCTTAGTAAATTTATTCGGTTGCTGCCAAAACTGCTAAACTTTTTACTTTAACACTGTGAAGTTAGTATTTGTCTTTGTTTTGTCTTTTGGTTGAAAGTTTGAAATATATTTATCTTTGTTTTCACTGTTTAAATATCATGTCTGTTTATTTACTGATATTTGTATTTTTATTTAGCGGACCGATAAGGTGGATGCTTTACGTCGGGTTTTTCTTGCACGACAGAGTTCACGCATCAGACGGCGTGCACGTGCTATTAAGTCTCCGTATACCCCAATAGTGCGAAGACACCGTAAGAAGAAGCCCGACTCGCCTATCATCCCTCAAGAGTCAACTCCTATCGTTGAAGAGGCCCCTATCATTCCTCAAGAGTCCCCTCCCACCGTTCAAGAGGCCACTTTCATCGTTGAAGAGGTCCATCCCACCATTCAAGAGCCCGATTCACATGGCGTCATATGTAGGATTCTTGAGAAACCCTCTGACGTGCCGGACATGATGGATTCAAGTTGGCTCTCGTATGAGTTACCGGCCAGTACCATACCGGTATCTGAAAAGGAGAGGAAACAACTACCGGACACAATTCTGGATAACACCCTTTGGGCTAAGACCGCAGTTGATTTTTATCTACATGAGAGAAGCCAGGGGTGTTTCACTGACATATGCAAGCTCAATGATGATATCTATTTGTTGCTTGATCGGTCTTGGTGGGGCGTATTATTAGGGGTCGAAGACAATGGCTATTTCGATGGAGGGGTAAGTCTTATATTTTTCTTATATTTTCATTTGATTATTTTTTTTGTAAATTTATGTAAGTTACTAATATATGTCTTTTTTTGTAAAACAGCATATCGATGCGTGGGTGTCACGTCTTCTAATAATTAGGAAACTTAAGGAAAATAAAAGAAATACACGGTATACAATTATGCCGACGTCTTTTAACGCCGTTCACTTGAAGAATCAACGAGATGAATCATTTGCGTTGGGCAATGGACAAGCTAAACTTTATCCTGCATGGTGGGAGGTCGATAAGGTTAGTGTTTATTTTAGATTGAGTTTAAAGGTATTCATAAATAAGTGTGCAAATGAATGAATTATTACTTATGATTGCAGGTGTTTATCTCTGTTTTGGAACGTAACCATTGGCTTCTCGTCGAGCTTCAGATCCCATCCCTTAAGGCAATAGTATATGACAGCATGATAAATTACATATCATTGGCTGATTTAAGAGATATTATTAAGGGATGGAGCTCTTATTTGGCTAAATACTTGGATGCGATAAATTATTGGACTCATTCTGGAAACAAGAAGCCAAAGAAGCTCAATATTACAGTTAGCAGAGACGAGACCGCACCACAACAAACGAAAGGACCCAGAGGGGATTGTGGTCCTCTGTATGCTTGGCGTTGGACCGTTTGATCACAGGAAGTATAAATATCTACCTCCCACCGATATAGATAGAGCTGCAGTAGGCTTGTGGTTTCGACATTATATGGCTAGATCGATATATACGACGCTGCCTACCTGCATCCGCGTTATAAAATGTCCATAAACAATTGGTATGTTTATAGGCTTGTGGTTTGAAAATGTTTGGTTAAGTACCTAGAATTCAATAATTTGCTGTTTGTAGGTTTTAGATGTGTAGAAAGTGTTGTTTGAGCAAATGTTTGGTTTATGCAGGTTAATCTCAGAAGTGAGCTGCGTGAAAATGATGTATGGCTGCAAAAGTTGATTCAATAGTAGAAGTGTTATTTTCTCTAATAATTATTGCTTATTTTTTGATTGTTTAATTGTTTTGTAAAAGGTGATTTGTAAAAGTTGATTTGTTTAATTGATGTTAACATAATTCTTATTTGTGCTTGTTTAATTGATTGAAATGTAATGGTTGATTTTGTTGATTTCAATCTACATTATGTTGAAGGCAAAAAGTACTATCGCAATGCGAAATGAAAATCGCAACGAGAGAATCGCAACGCGAAAATGAAAATCGCAACGCGAAATTAAATTCGCGTTGCGATTTTCATTTCGCATTGCGATTCCCTCGTTGCGATTTTCATTTCGCATTGCAAAATTAGCATTGCGATTTTCATTTCGCATTGCGATTCTCTCGTTGCGATTTTCATTTCGCATTGCGATAGTAATTTCCGCGTTGCGATGGACATTAAGATGATTGCCTATTAAGTGATAACAACTGGAATAGATCATAGCAATTTTCAAACTCAAGTTACTAATACATGCCTAACTGAAAATGTTAAAAGTTCACACATAAAATCTACATAATACAACGTTTGCATTTAAAAATCACCTAAGTTAACAGTCCCAAAAGGTGAAGCCAGTTGTGATTGGGATTTTAAAGATGATTGCGATTTTGATTGCCTTTTTCTTGACACCATATGAGCTTTGGATTTTGATGATGATCCATATTTTGGTAGAGGAAAAGATGATTGTGATGGCACTGGTGATCCACATGTCAACCTTGTATGACCACTTTCCTTGCACCGACTACATGTCGATCTCTTCTTCTCTTCACCCTTAGACGGTATACGAT
Organism: Hibiscus syriacus; assembly: GCF_006381635.1. NCBI lineage: Eukaryota > Viridiplantae > Streptophyta > Magnoliopsida > Malvales > Malvaceae > Hibiscus > Hibiscus syriacus. Next base: position 1,808,441 of record NW_024062752.1, on the reverse strand, counting down.
CGTGACTTTTTGGTCGGCCAGGTAGCCTTCTGTCCATGGCTGGTGGCAAAACTGTTTGTAAGTCATCTGGTATCTCCCACTCAGAAGGATGTGAAATAGGGTAGACAATCACGGCATAAGTCTGTCGATACACTTCTGTAGTGTAGCAATCCATAGCGTGTGTGCTTGAATCATCTTGGTTTAGATGAAGAGCAACTTTTATAACATGGCCACATGGATAACCAGATGTTTGCCATTTCATACAACTACACGTCCTTGCATTTAGATCGACAAGCCCATTTAAGTTATTATCCAGTACTTCAAACAAAGTGTTTGAACATGGTTCAACTCTCCATGACGTTGACTTTACAACACGTTTCGTTATCTTTTTTTCAGTCCATGGTGTAACACGATGTTCCAATGTTCCTGTAAATTTAAATAAATAATACTTAGTAAAATATATGATAAGTTACGAATTCAAAGAAATAATACCTGCATGGTTTCTTTTCTTGTAGTACCACTGTTGAATAGAGGCTCGAAAAAACTCCATTAACATAGTAATGGGTAATTTCCGGGAATGAAGACTTAGAGCGTTAATTGATTCTGCACTATTAGACGTCATGAAACCATATATTGCTCCAAGTTGATGTACTCTTGACCATCTTTCAAACCCGACATCTTCTAGTGTTTGAGCACACTGAGGCAAAACACGTTTTAAACAGTTTATATGCTTATTGAAATCCACTTCCCGATAAGCCTTTACAGCCTTCCAGTATGTCCATTTGTGCTTTTTTATACCAGCAGACCTTGATTTTAGATTTATATACAAATGAACACCACAAAGTCCATGAAAAGCATCTGGGAAACACCTTCTAACAGCGTTGTCAATTGAGTTTGCCCTATCGGATATGATTGTCAGATTGCTAATAGGACCTATGCAATCCCTAAGATGCCCCATAAACCATGTCCATGAATCAGAGGTTTCAGATTTGCCAACCCCGTAAGCTATTGGCAATATCCCATTGTTAGCATCCATGGCTACTGCTAATAAGTTTACTCCAAGGTATCGACCTTTCAAATGTGCTCCGTCAACTATAATAACTGGGCGCATGCAAGTAATAAACGAACGAATCTACAAAATAATATACACAAGAAATATAATCATTTAAATGTGAAATGCATGTAACTAACAGAAATGAGTCAACAGAATTATATTGATTTACTAACCACAGCACCAATAGCGATAAACAGCAACTCAAAGCGTCCATCTCTATCTGTTTTGATATGAGTTACTGACCCAGGATTTTTCAGCTTTAAATTATGACAATAAGCCGGCAGTTGTGCAAACGATGCTTCTAGCGACCCCCTCAACAATTCCAAGGCATAACATTTAGCTCTCCAAGCTTGAGAATATGATATACTAATCTTGAACCGAGCATTCATGTCAGTCATAATTTCATGTCCCCGATATACCCTTCCATTCAAAAACATTAACTCAGCCAGAAAACCACCCAACACCTTTTTGTTTGCCTGTCTATGGTGAGGAAAAACTTGGGTTCTTGAACATGTATGTTTATCAATAAAAGTCCTAACTTGAAACATTGCGCAATCTTTTATCCTCTCTGCAATCATACGCCACGTACAGTTTTTGTCAATCGTACACCTTGTTTCGAAACGATCTTTGCTTGATTTGTTAACTTTTAGTTGATAGCCATCTTCCACACATTTCGTATACAAAGCTATCTTCAAGTCTTCCTTTGTATCAAAACAATCATCTTTCTTGATACGAATAACTTTTGTGTAACAATCAACTGCTTTCTTTGCCAACTCTTCTTCCAGTAACTGAAGTAATTCTGGCATATTCCAGTTATACTCCCGTGGCATTTTCTTTTCTTCGGGGACTTTTTCTTCTTCTTTTTCTTCTTCAGGATTATATGAATTATAGAATGGATGTTCAACATGTTCATTCACAGTCGTAACTTCCTCCTCATTATCATCAACAACATCTTCCTCGGCAACAGGTGTTTCATCATCAAAATTCGGGTATTGACCAATATCAAAATCATTACACGCAGGGTCTGTTTCTTCTTCTGAAACATCATCAAAATCCGTGTATTGACCAATATCAAAGTCCGGGTATTGACCAAGATCAAATTTCGAATACTGACTAGTACTCACAATTTTTTCTCTTGGCTCATCATCGTCTAATTGGTCAATACGAAAACCGGAATTTGGTGCTGAAAGTTGATTTGGATTTGGATTAGAGAAAGGCTGTGGGTTTTGAGACCCACTTAGTTGATTACTACCCGCTACTGACCCAACAATACTACTTCTAGGTTCAACAACATACAATGTAACATCATCACTTGAAACATTAATGTAAGCAATGAATCGTTCAACATCTTCATTGTCGGTTAACAAATAAACTTTACCATTTCTCTGATAAGATAGCCTAAATCCACTTAGGGGCTCTAAATTTAATTTCTTTGAAACACGTAACATTAGGGTTTCATAAGTTAACTTCTTTAATGACAATTTTAGTTGAAGATTCATGGGTAAAGGCATATATTGTAAAACACCATGAACATTCTCCCATGACCCTCCAAATCACAAATCTATCCAAACATGATCAACATTAGATGATTTCATGGTTGTAACTAAACAAACGAGATGCGAAACTAAGACCTGTTGCCGGATGGGGAAGGATGTCGTTGGATATAGGAACGGATGTCGCCGGAGAGAGTGATAGATGGAGATGGAATGAGTTGCGATTTAGGGATTTAGGTTATGAGTTGTTGTTGCTGCGTAGATATATACACAAAAAATTTGGCTTGCGAAACTAAAACCTGTTGCGAACTTTGAAACTCGCATTGCGATTATGTATTATCTCGTTGCGAAAGTCAGAATCGCGTTGCGAAAGGCAATCATTTGACCATCGCAATGCGAAATGCAAATCGCAACGATAGAATCGCAATGCGAAATGAAAAAGGCAACGAGGATTAACATGCATAAACTTTTAACAATTATTGAATTCTAGGTACTTAACCAAACATTTTCAAACCAAAAGGAGTATATATGTTAACAAAACTTGCATTATGTGTATTTTATGTGTGCACTTTTAACATTACTATGATCTGTTCAGTTGTTATCACTTATTAGACATTCATTTGACTATCGCAACGCGAAAATGGCTATCGCAACGCGAAAATGGCTATCGCAACGCGAAAATGGCTATCGCAACGAGGAAATCGCAATGCGAAATGAAAATCGCATTGCGATTTTCTCGTTGCGATTTTCATTTCGCATTGCGATTTTCATTTCGCATTGCGATTTTCTCGTTGCGATAGCCATTTTCGCGTTGCGATAGTCTGTTTTGCCTTCAACATAAAGCAGATTGAAAATCAACAAATCAACTATTACATTTCAACACAAATTATGTACACATCAATTAAACAAATCAACATTTACAAATCATCTTTTACAAATCAATTAAACAATCAAAAAATAATAATAATTCTTATTTCTTCATCAATTATTGAATCAATGAATCAACAACTTTGTGACCCCGTACATCCATTTCACGCAGCTCACTTAAGGATTAACCTACAGAAACCAAACATTTGCTCAAACAAGACTTCCTACACATCTAAAACCTACAAACAGTAAATTATTGAATTCTAGGTACTTAACCAAACATTTTCAAACCAAAAGGAGTATATATGTTAACAAAACATTTTCAAACGCGCCAAGCAAAGGCATACGAGAGGACCAAATCCCCTCTGGCTCCCGGCGATTGCTGTGGCATGGTCTCGTCTCTGACAACTGTGACATTGAACTTCTTTGGCTTCTTGTGTCCAGAATGACTCCAATACTTAATCACATCCAAGAATTTAGCCAAATGAGAGCTCCATCCCTTGAAAATATCTCTCAAATCAGACAGTGATATGTAATTGATCATGCTGTCATACACTATTATCTTCAGGGATGGGAGCTGAAGTTGGACGAGAAGCCAGTGACGACGTTCCAAAACAGGGATAAACACCTGCGATCATAAGTAATAATTCATTTATTTGCGCACTTATTTATGAACACCTTTAAAAATTTAAAAAATAAACACTAACCTTATCGACCTCCCACCATGCAGGATAAAGTTTAGCTTGTCCATTGCCCAACAAAAATGATTCATCTCGTTGATTCTTCAAGTGAACTGCGTGAAAAGCCGTCGGCATTATTGTATATAGCGAATTTTTTTTATTTTTCCTAAGCTTCCTTATTATTAGTAGACATGACACCCACGCATCGATATGCTGTTTTACAAAAAAATACATATATTAGTGAATTACATTAATTTTTAAACAAATTAATCAAAATCATATATAAGACAAATATAAGACTTACCTCCCCATCCAAATAGCCACTGTCTTCAACCCCTAATAGCACACCCCACCAAGACCGATCAAGCAACAAAAACATTTCATCGTTGAGTTTGCTGATGTCAGTGTAACACCCTTGGCTCCGCTCATGTAGATAAAAATCAACTGCGGTCTTAGCCCAAAGGGTATTATCCACAATTGTTTCCGGTAGTTGTCTCCTCTCCACTTCAAATACCGGAAGGGTACTAGCCGGTAACTCATACGAGAGCCAACTCTCATCCATCATGTCCGGAACCGGTGGGGGTTTCTCAATACTTCGATATATTACCCCATGTGAATCGGGCTCTGGAATGGTGGGAGGGACCTCTTCAACGATGACAGTGGCCTCTTGAACGGTGGGGGGAATCTTGAGGGAGAATAGGGGCCTCTTGAACGATTGGAGGGGACTCTTGAGGGATGACCGGTGAGTCGGGCTTCTTATTGCGGAGTCTTCGCACCATTGGGGTGAACGGAGACGTAATAGCACGTCCACGCCGTCTGATGCGTGAACTCCGTCGTGCAAGGAAAACCCGACGTAAAGCATCCACCTTATCGGGCCGCTAAAAAAAATTAATACATAAATCAGTAAATAAAAAGACATGATATTAAACAAAGACAAATATGTTTCAAACTAGCATTGTATTCACCCAAATCATTATTCTATCATAGTTCACAAAATGCTCAGATAACATTCCAGAAGTAAGCACTTATATAAACATTTAAAAGGACAACATATATAAACATTCCAGAAGAAGAATAGTTTACTTTCGCAACACGAAACTTAAAATCGCAACGCGAAATGACTATCGCAACGCGGAAATGGCTATCGCAATGCGAAATAAAAATCGCAACGACAAAATCGCAATGCGAAATGAAATCGCAACGACAAAATCGCAACGCGAAATGAAAATCGCAATGCGATTTGTGTTTCGCGTTGCGATTTTGTCGTTGCGATTTCATTTCGCATTGCGATTTTGTCGTTGCGATTTTCATTTCGCATTGCGATAGCCATTTTCGCGTTGCGATAGTCATTTTCGTGTTGCGAAAGTAAACTATTCTTCTTCTGCAAATTGAAACTTGAATGGATTGCATTACTTCAACCAAAAGACAAAAACAAAACCAAAAACAAAATACTAACAAAAACAGTTTAGCAGTATTGGCAGCAACCGAATGAATTACGAGTATGAAAAATCTTAAACTTACCTCGTTGCGTAGAGTATTCACCTCATTCTGCAACGATGCTACCATCTCACGTAGAGCGGCTACCTCACCGCGTAATGTAGACACCTCAACACGCCATGCACCATCGTCTTTGCGTAAAGTACCGACCTCCTCACGCAAGGCATTGACCTCATCACGTAACTCCCCTAACTCATCCCGTTGAGGTGGAGGTGGAGAACAGGGAGATAAACGTCGTGGCATCTTTGTCGGTCGCCTATCTTGCGGTGATGGTGGAGAAGAGGCTCGATGATGTGACAGAATAGGTGATGGTTGTCGTTGTGGAGGTGTATAGACGGGTCGATCAGATAATGGCTCTGGGTGAGGTGATAGCTCTGGGCGAGGTGATGGCTCCCGAAGTGGAGGCTGCTCATCAACCGTTCCATCAAAAAAACGCTTACTAGCTTGCCACCAATCAGTGGCAAGCTCAGCTTCCGTGGGTGTCAGCCTCTGTAGAGGAGTGTTGGCCTCCTAACAATATAAAAGCTCAACAAAGTTAAACGTGTACTAGTAATAACTTGTTTATAAACATATGGTAGTATTTATGTTAACTTACATTATTTATTGTCGTATACCGTAGTAAATCTTCCCATTGCAAGGTACGTTTCCTCTTCCAGGAAATAGCCCTGGGAATATCATTTGAAGTTTTTATTGCATATGTCTTCATGGCGGGAAAGGCCTCAAATATCCAAATCTACAAACAATATAATAACAAACATTAGTAATTGTTAAATAATTACTTATAATTTTGGAAACATCATATAAAAATTCTTACCTTAAAGGCCCAAATAAAGCCTGTCAAAGTGTATTTGGAACCATCGCCATGCAAACTTTTTTGATCATCCAAGGCAGACGATAACTTATTCCATGTAGCTTTCCATAAATACGAGCCCCACGGAAACAGGTTCCACGCATTTAGGTCTTCTACCAATTTGATTAGATCATTTGGAATAGGTTGTCTGGCCTCTCTGCCTAAAAAGCCGGTATGCAAAGAATTAGAAGGCATACTCGGACAACGTCGACGTCATCCATCCGAGTAAAACCATCTTTATTATTCAAAAATCTTGTCAGGTCTTCTACGTGTAGACTCGGCCTCTCCAGCTCAGGAAAAACCCGGGATAGCCATGATGGGCGGGTAATGTGTCTAGTGTACCGACCTACATCATCGTGTCCGAAGCGTAGACCGGTGATTAAGCAAAACTCCTCCCGCCCAAAACACGTATACGCCGGTGGAAAATCAAACCATATCTCTTCATCACGACGTTGTATATTCTCTGGTAGATCGCTAGTCATGGTTTGAAGAAACAGGTGTGTCAACATCGCATCTCCACCGGGATGTTGTACTTTCAGCCATGGCCCGAAGCATGTATCCTCAAACATTTTTCTTTGTGCAGGTGAAAGCTTCGACGCAATTGTTTGGCCAGGCTGACTTTATTTCTCAAGGTCAATTGAGCCGAATAAAAGTTCTACAAAAACAATAAACATACTAAATTAGATATACCAAAAACTACACTGTGAAGATATACCAAAAACAATAATAAACATAAATAGTAGTAGTTTATTCTTCAAACTTAAATATGCAACACTGTGAATTTCGTATTTGTCTTTGTTTTTTGGTTGAAGTAATGCAATTCATTCAAGTTTCAATTTGCAGAAGAAGAATAGTTTCTGAAAATGAAAATCGCAACACGAAAATGACTATCGCAACCAGAGAATCGCAACGCGAAACTAAAATCGCGTTGCGATTTGCATTTCGCGTTGCGATTCTTGGTTGATTTAATAAGCAATCTAAGTGAAATGGTTAATCTATTATTGAAATTACCAGTAAACTTATCATCAATTTCAATATGAAAAACCTAATAATAATGCAAAAATTTCAAAAAGAAAATAATTAAAAAAACTAACCCTCGTTGGTTGATTTGGTTGATTTTCCATTTCTGATTGTGAGGGTGGCTCTGAGAGATGGAGATAGACGGATTTCGCCGGAGATGGGGACGGATTTCGTCGGAGATGGGTGAGAGAGTGAGAGATGGAGATGGGACTGAGTTGTGATTTTAGGTTTTAGGTTATGAGTTGCGATTACGGGATATACTGTGGACAGTTCAGTGTTCCAATATATTAATATTTATGTTTGGAATTTAAAAATAAAATACTTGGCCAGGATACTAATGGCGCTTTGAAAATCGCATTGCGATTATGTATTATCGCGTTGCGAAAGTCAGTATCGCGTTGCGAAAGTAAGTATCTCGTTGCAATTTTTTATTATCGCATTGCGATGGTCAGTATCGCATTGCGATTTTCCCAATTCGCGTTGCGATTTACTTATTCGCATTGCGATTTACTTATTCGCATTGCGAATTGGGAAAATCGCAACGATACTGTAGACCATCGCAACGCGATTTTCAACTATCGCATTGCAAAAATGCAACGCGAATTTGCGATAATGGAGATCGCGTTGCGAATTAGCGATCGCATTGCGATTTTGTTGGTCATTTTGGCAAATCCGGAAAAAGTTGGTTAAAATCGTATATTATATGGGATTTTTGGTCACTGAGGTTATTTTCTCAAATAAAAAATATCCAAATTAAATGTATGTTTATAATCACAATTGAAACTATATAATAAAAATATTTCCTAAACACAATAAAATTAGTCATTTAAGATCACACAAGGTTAAAAAACCTAACCAAATAAACTCGAACAAGAGATAAATATGAACAGATCTGACTGCATCGACAAACGAAACACAAAAGGAAATAAAGCAACTGAAAGACCACCAACAAACCGTAAATTAGAATCGAGCTATGTGAAAATACTTTACACGAACGTAAATCACATATCCAAATTTAATCCGATAGTTCAAAGTAGGGAAGATCATCATGATAACAAATAAGCGTCATCTTGATCAGTCGTAACGATGTCAAATCCAACGCGAAAAAAAGATAAACGACAACAACGGCCAAACAATCGAAAATGTGCTATAGAGACAAAGAAAAACGTGTGATAAAGGCAGAATAAGACATGCCAAAAATACAAAATTATTATGAATAAAAAAAAGAAAAAACAAAGATAACGCTATAATAAAGCAAATGAAAAAATAATGAATATCGACGGTCAGCAACCAGTACCAAAATCGGTACTACCGTATATCACAAAGATGAAAAGAAAAAAGACAAACGACAAATATGGAAAATGAGAGAAAAAGAAAGCAAACCCTAGTTAAACCTAATGACTTAAATTGGAATAATGGTTAGGATTTAAATAAAAATAATAGCCATTAATTATATTCATGAATAAAGTAATTTATCGTATTTATAATTGTATTTTGATATTAAATATATATATTTATTAAAGTTAGCTTGGCACTATATATTAGTCCATCTCAAGTAATGAATTGCTCAAAGAAAAAATTGGAAAACCGTGATGAGCAACTTGAAAGAAAATCCGATGGGGACAAGAAAATAATGGAGAAGCATTCTATTTGTCAAATATATTATATATTTGTTTATTTACACATTGGGGTCCATAAATTTTTCTTATATGATGTAGATTTTAAAATCATCATTACAAGTATTAACCGAATTCATATTAACAAAGTATGATATATCTCGATGATTCGTAAGAAAAAGGAATCTGAACAAAACATATATATAATAGGGTTTAAACATTAAAGCTCAAAGGTTTCAAGATCTCCTCTCGTTGGCTTGACTTTAAGTTTATTTATCTTTTAAAATGAAGGATAAATTATATCGATGTTACTTGATTATATGTTTGGTAATAAATGTCATTTTCTCCTTTCAAAAGTTACAAACATGTTGTTTAATTAAAATATTGTTACAAACAAGTTATTTTGTCGTTAAAATTGAAATAAACATCTAATGTAGTTTGATGTAATCATTTTTAGTCCTCAAAATTTATACGTTCTATTAATTTTGATCTAATCCGAAATAATTTAATAACTTTAACCCTTCATAATATCAATTTAATCCTTTTTGTGATATTGCCGATCTAAAAAAGCCAACCATATCAAAGAATTAGTTGTAGAACATTGCTCTTGTCATAAAGTAACAAGTTATTGTTAAACTATTACTATACCAAAAAAGTAACATGAAGGTAATATAACTTTATGGGAGAAGAACAACATTGTATGAGAAGAACAAAGACTAAAATAATAGAAATTTTAAATAATAAGGATTAAATTTATTGAATTGTTTCATTGTATGATCAAATTGATAAATTGTATAAGTTTTAAGAATCAAAATTATTATTATACCATGTCACATCATTATTTTGTCCAATATTTAACGATCAAATTAAGTGGCATATTTAAATTTTAGAGAAAAATTGACTTGTTACCAAATCCATAATTAAATGACTCTGATTATAATTTTTCCTAAAATTAACTACTTTAATTAATTGAGGCAATCTTCAAATTAGAAAATAAAATGATTTAGAATATAAGGAAAATAAATTAGAAGGGTGGGTAAATGTCTTTATGAGAAAAGGCAAGTAACAAGCCTGGAAAAGGAAAGGAAGACCTTTGACAACAAATCTTATATGGAAGAGAGAAGGGACAGAAGATTAAAAGTTTATATACTCTCCCATTCCCATGCACTTTGTTAGTTGGGATTCATGCATATAAAAAGGCAACCGATGCTATCAATTTTTAAGCTAGACAAATTAAGAATTGTCCACCTAATTTTTTTTTTCATTTTTTGATTCAATTACTTTTTAAGTCCTCTTAGTTTAAAAAGTAGGTGATTTAGGCCTTAACTCTAGTTTTTTTTTTTGGTTCAATTCTTGTTACGTCCCTCTAAGTTTTGAAACTAGGCAAATTAAGCATTAGCCTACCATTTCTCGATTTAAATACTTTTTATGCTCGCTTCAATTTCAAAATTAAATGAATTAGATCTCAACCCCTTTTATTCTTAGTTTTTTTTATGACTTTATTCTTATTTATATTTATCCCCTAAAACTTCATCTTAACTTTGTTCCTATTTCGGCGCCTGAATGAGCTGATTTTACTGGCTCCTTTTGGTTGTAGAATCTGGGGCTAGAGTTGGATGTTGTTGGTCCATCGTTGGTCATATTATCTGCGTTTATTTTTGTATCAATTCTGACAATAAAGTGGTGCATTCTTTTTCCTCCAATTAGATTTAAGGAGGTTTTTTATTAAGCATTATATTTTTGCCATATTTTGTATGTGTTTATATTAATACCATGCAAAATTCATTTTTTTAAAAAAAATTTGTTCCTATTTATTGTCAACCACGATCATCAAAAAGATTAAATATGATTTCGGAATAATAGTGTAATAATTAATCTCTAATGATATTAACTAAAATAATTTTTTACATCTTAGGAATACTGTACATATCTATAAATTAATAACTAATCACATCTTCAAAGCTATTAAGAAAATTAAAAACATATTAACATTCAAAAAAGACCCAAGAAAATCCTTGTGTGTGAAAAGAATTAGTGTGGTTAATTCCTCTAGGAGAATCAATAACCCATTGCCTACTCATGAACATACATTCCGATGTGATAAAAGGTAAATGAAATTGTAAGGTGTCTTCTTAGGATGCAACCTTAGCCAATAATACCAAAGAAATGATGACACAATGCTGCCTATTGGCTATGTAATAATTAAATAATCCAAAAAGATATTTGTGGTAGAATTTTTTAAACATGAAATTTGTCAACGTCAACTTCCAATAAACCTTATATAAATCAAGGTTTAATTTAATTATTCTTTAGAAGTAGTGAAGGTTTAAAATATTATTCTTAGGAAGAAAAGGAAAAGTTAATCCACCTTTCTCTTACCCAAATCCCTTGACAGATTTGGGATTGATTAAAAGTTTCTTAATATTGATGCTCAAATTATTGGAGAGGGGCAAACTCAGTCCAATATAAAATGTTGATTAACGGTTATCTGAAGCCTTAAATTTAAAAAAAAAATAGTAAAGTTTTCAGATTTTAAAATTAAATGAATTAGGTCTGTTGATCAATTTTAATTGTTATTTTTTTAACATTTTCTTGGGATATTATTATCGTATGACACATTATGATTATGTCACATAAAATATATTAGTTTTTTAAAGAAAAACTTTATAAAATGAATTTAAATTCTAAAAATTATTTAAAAATTTTGTAAATTTATGATAGTGTAATATAGTAACACCATAACACGACATGGGACATCATCTGACGCAAAGAAACTCTTATGCTAAAGATTCAGTGTTCATCAAAAAAATGTTTTCAGGGGATAAAAATTTAATAAGAAGCAAGAAAATTCAGAATTTTTAAAAAATTTTGAGGATTTATAACACCCTTTAACTTAAAATATTTTACAATTTTAAATTATCATAATAATAACTATTAAATTAATATATAATCATTAATATTTTCCTAACTTCTCATTATAACTATGAACTGTCCATTGAAATATTATAACCCAATCATGTATAGTCCAACTGGTGAATATTATATCGGCCCAAGTGAAAACCAACAATATAAGGCTAATTTGCTATCCCTGTTTTTTGTTTCCCTTACACACTAGTGACGAACAAATGGTGGCAAGAAGGAAAACTGATAAGAGATTTATATATAAATTTATTAATTTTGTATTTGAACACACTCAAACACGAAAATCCCAGAAAGAAGAGCTAAATCTACTTAGAGTACTTAATATATCCCACGGATGTAGCATTAACATCTTTGATCAAAGTCCCAAGAACAGGAGCTGTCAAACACTTTGATGTATCCTCCTTGTAAATGAACCCCACACATTTACAATCTTTGGTACATTTGTCCCGGCATTGTTCCACTTTCATCGGACCTTCGCCGTCCTCCAAATACGTGTTTAAAAAATGTTCCACCCCAACAACTTTGTAGTAATTGACCTTAGCTCCGTTCTGACAAGGTACCGGGTTCGGCGGTTTACAGCTTTCGCTCCACCCCAACAGCCCTTTCGGACTTGGACAAGCAATGCACATTCTCTTGTCACATAATCCGAAAGCACCGCATTTCGATGGCAAAGCGCATTCCCTCACAAAGTAACTTGAGAAGAAAGCAAAGCTCTCATCCCATTTTAGGTAACTCACTTGGTCATAATAAGTGAAAGCCTTGAGGTTTCCATCAGATCCAAGCCTTAAGAAAGAGATTGTGGCATTGTAGTTCAGTTTATTAAGGTTGTATCGGTTGCCTCCGCCGATTGGACGAACTTGGAGAAGTCGTCGGCCGTTACCCGCCGTAGAAGTAGTGCTCGAATTAGCTTGCTCATGTATCAATACTAACTCGTAAGCTGTTGCATTTTCATTTTCCGGCACCGCGTCAAATGTCACAATGTCTCCAAAGTTTTCTATTGGCCAACCACCGTATATAAGTTGCTGACCGGAGTTATTTAGGTACATAATGAACCCTTTACGGTCTAGTACAATACTATACGGCCCATCTGAACCGTCTACGTCTGATGTTCGGCTAACGAGCTTGTTTTGACCATTGATTCGAACAGATTGACCCACCAACAAAGTATCGGTGGGGTGATCAAAACTTTGCCAAACGAATTTCCCATTTTTATCATACAATACCAAGTTACCATTTGGTAGTAACGTAATCCCCGTGACGCCTTTGTTAGCCGTGTTGGTTTGCCAAACGACACGACCATCCACGTCCGCCAGCACAAAGTTCCCATCCTCACCGAAGGTAAGGGTGGCATTTTCGCGAACCGGATCGTTGCGGTTTGCGTCCCATACCCACCTCATGAGGTCTTCGTCTCTGGGAAGGCCGGCTCGAATGGCGAAAATGTGAGCATCGGGAGTGGTATTATAGAAGCAAAGGCGAAAAGGATAGTTGAAAAATGTGTAAACATCGTTCCGGATTATTCGATAGCTAGCGTCGTATTCGATAATATACTCACCGAACTCCCCTTGGTTGACGAATCTGAAGGTTTGGTTTGCAGGGACTGTAGCTAGAGTAGTAGTAGCAAAGGCAAAGAAGGAAATGAAAATGAATTGAAAGAAGAGTGGAGATATTTGGGAAGCCATTAAAGCTCAATGCTTGTGAATGAACTTGCTTTGCATTGAATTGCTACTTATAAGCACTAGTTTACAATTTGCAAAAGGGCTTTAAATGTGCATTCAAAGTCAAAAAAGGAGGGCATTGATTTTTGTGGTTAACTCCTCAAATATGTGACACTTGACCCTTGTATGTCATTATCATTATCCTGACATAAGAATTTCAGTGTTTAGGGAAACTGGTTTAATTATGGTTTTAGTCCGTATACTATGTTAAAATCCATTTACTAAATGGTCAAATTTTCTATTTGTCCCCATACAATGCATAAGTTGTAGTCCATCTATTTTATTGTTATCATTTTTAGTACCGTACTTTTATAAAATTTGAGATTATGATCCTAACCCAAACAATAACTGTTAAAAGTTTTAAGTCATATTTTGTTGTGAGTTTCTCTAGTAGGTGCAATTTGTAGATTTAATCAATGATCTTGAAATTGATTATTACAAGTCCTTGTAGTTTAGCCATATTAACTATGTATCATTTAGGTCTGGACTAAAATTTCGAAGTTCAAAAAATAAAAGGTTAAAATTAACTAAATTAGAGTATGAGGACTAAATTCGTATTATGTATAGTACATGAGTTAGAGACAAAATTTAGCCTAATATAATTCGAAATAATTTGATCTTCTACTTTTATAATATAGTTAGTAAGCCTAGAGTGAGAAAATACCACTAACTACTATTTGAGTAATACACAAATTTATTATTTGTTGAACATAATTAACTGAATTTTTATATAACTTTGATGGTATTACTAAATAATAATAGAAAAATCTACATATGTACTTTAACGATATCAATTATGACATTTTCAATGTATTTTTTGTATAATATCTAAATTAAGAAGACCTTTTTTTATCCCTAAATTGGAGGATATGACTTAACATTTTCTTGTATATTGTAGAGATAACAATGTCGATCAAATTAACGTTGATAATTAAATTATGGACATATGTTAAAATGAAGCACGCGGAGCGTAGTACAAAAATGGGTGGAGGGGAATAATTATCTTTTAGATACATATCATCGTCTGGAATCACAAAGCATATGCCATTGAAGCAATGGTCCATCAGATTTAATATCTCTACTATTTTGTCTTCAGTTTGCTGTATTCGTCTGGGAAATTTAATACAGTATCAATCAATAAAGATATTATACTATGCACCGAACCCGGATTTAGTCTTATCCCGAAATAGATATTTAGTTTTTAGCAACTATATAACATGAAAATATCTAGAAATCTAATTCATGTTATAGCTAGAACGAGTCATTTGTTAAATCGGTTTCACCTTACATTTAATTTGATGACGAAGGTGAAGGATTTTAGGTTAAGATTTGGAGAGTTTAATATATTTTTTTAGTAAAATAGATATTATGTTTATAATGGTGAAGTTCAATAGTTATTAGTACGGGTGATCGATATATATTTTGATTAGATTACGGGTTGAGAGATATTTAGAATTTTTTAAATGTGGATAATGAATGAAATAAAAAGAAACAATTATAACAACTATTAAAAAGAAACAATCATCACTTTAATGATAACAACTAATGGTATTGATCAATTTAGGTCTACTAATAACATTATAAAAGTAGAGAGATCAATTATATCAAATTAAAATAGATGGATTAAATCTCAAATTTTAGCATATAATAGGGACTAAAACAATAATTAAACCAATATCGATCATTTATTTAACGTTTCATAATAATAATAATCTAAACTTAAGTATCTAAAACGATTCATATTTTAAAATGAATTGACTAGATTTTTCATTAAGCTTCTTAACAAACGTAACTCAAAGGTTCAAACTACTAATCAGCTCATGGTTAATGTTAATCAGCCATGGAAGTACGTCATATAATTAAGCAAATGGAGCGTACTATGGAAGTGTGTGGAGGGGAATAATTATCTTTAAGACCCACATAATTGTATAGAAACAAAAAGCATATGCTATTGAAGCAACATATGGTCCACCAAATTGAAATATCTGTCCCATTTTATCGTCAAGTTGCTGTATGTTTGCTGACAAATTCAATATATGTATCAATACCATTTATATATATATATATACATACATGTGTGTGGAAAATTCTATACGCGTTTAGTCCTCGTATATCATATTTATTTTTGTATAAACTAAATTAGTGATATTCATTGAATTTTTAATAACTTTTTGTCACAAAATTATTAAAATTTAGATTACAATCATTAAATTTTTATATCAAAATTATTAAATATTGCCGTTAAGAAATAATAACGTAACACGTTAAAAGTTTATTTAAAAAAAAAATTGAAGATTCTAAATTTACCGTCGCTGCTAATGTCAAATTTCTTATGAACAAAATAGTTTCTGATCAATCCTAAATTCCTAACAGTTGGAGGATTCATTTGGTTACAAGTAGGGCTGTAAACGAGCCGAGTTGAGTTCGAGTATTGCTGAGCTCGACTTGAACTCGAAAAGTTTAAAATTAGGCTCAACTCGAAAACTCGCGAGCTAAAAATTATCAAGCTCAGCTCGAACTCGAAATATAATATTGAAACTCGAACTCGAAAAGGCTCGAACTCAAAAAAAATTCACGAGCTCGATTTTGAGCTTGATTCATGTTCGAACTCGATTCAAGCTCCAGCTCAAACTCGAATTTAAACATACAAAAATCTTATATTACATTTAAAAATATTTTTTAAAAAAATTATAATTATCAATAATGTATTTTTAATATATTTTTATTAATGTAATTTAAAAAAAATCTAAAATTATAATATAACATTTTTTCAAGTAGCTCGTGAGCTTTTCAAGTCGAGTATTAAGTAGCTCGTTAAGAATTTGAGTCGAGTTCATTCGATTCGAGTGTTGATCGAGTTTTGACCGAGTCGATCTCGAGTAGCTCGCGATCTATCTCGTCCCATTTACAGTCCTAGCCACAAGGTTAACATAATTTGGTTTCAAGTTGATTCATCGGTTAATAGTAACAAATCAAAAAGTTTTAAGTTTTAGTTTCGATTAGGATTTATTTGGGATTTGAAGAGACTTAAAGGTTTTCTGATGAGTTTGAACCGAATGAAAAAAAGAGAAGAAGAAGAAGATAAATAGTTCAGTGATTTTGACAAGAGAAACTATTAAATGACGATAGAATGACAACAAAAAAATGTGATACTCTAATAGAAATTAAAAGCTAAAATTTTGTGATCTACCATCATTAATCGTTAGACCATATTGAAATCAAACTATGTTAATTTTTTGATCAACCAACGACCGTCCCGTTAATTAAAAACTAAACATTTGTAACGACTGTTAATTTAAAAATTTAAAGCTTTTAGGGAAGAAGATTTCATATCAGCATTTTTTTAATGACAAATAACGATAATGACTGTCATAAAAATAAATTAAAAGTTTTATGATCAAAATGAAAATACCTTAAAAGTTTAGTGACTACCAATGTGCCCTTTATTTTTATACAGCTGTAAAATATGAAAAATATCTAGAAATAGAAATCTATTACAGAACATTATTCGAATTTCATTTGATTTAATCTAAAAAGCTTATAGTATATTTCATTTGGTGAATAAATAAATCAAAAGAAAAAATAGAGATATGAGATGGATGTAGATGCTCTTGAACTTTTAGGTACAATATTATTTTAGGATTTTCAATGTCACATAAATATAAATATGTATTTAGGAATTTTTTTTATTTAATTTTACATTGTGATACGTTTAAAATTTATTGTATATCTTTTGTGATTTTTAGTGTATTTTGTTACTAACATAATTAATTTTCTTTTATTTTTTCGGATTGAATTTTGTAAATATTTACTATGAAAGCGATCCTTTCAATCTAATCTATTTCATTCCTAAATTTCAAAATTTTAAAATTTTAAATTTACTTAAAAATCTAATATATTATCGTACTAAACTAACTCATTTTCGATAACCATTACTACAAATTTGCTAAACATAAGGAGAAGAGGAAAGCGACCCCAGCAATTTGCGATAATGCTTCCAACTCAAATCAGGATCACGTGTCAAGATGTTGACATCGCTTTTCCTTCTTTTATTAGTGCTAATCTCTTTATAATTATTTGGTGGATAATATTACAAAGTATATTCTCTATCCTAAAACTAACTTCTTTTCTATGTAAAACTAATTTCTCATTATTAAAATGGTTATACCAGCTTTTATTTTCATGTTTTTTAATGTTATTATGATATAGTAGAAAATTATAAAATAATTGATGTCAATATTTCAACAAAGCAAAATAATATTATTTTATCATATTTAGATTAATTTAAGAAACTAAATTTTGAGTTTTTAAATAATGTAAAATTAAGAAATAAAATAAATAAACTGATAATATTTCAATATCGACGATATAAAAGAATTATTCCAGAATAATTTTTTATAACATTTGATTTGAAATAATTAATTAGATTTTATTATTTAATTTTTTTCTGAAAGAAACAAAAGAAGTTGTTTTGGGGTAACCCAAACAACGAAGGTCCCATAGGGATGCGCAGGCAGTGGTGGCCGTCGCTTATGTATGTAGCGGCCCACCACCATTACAATGTTAATTGCAGCACAGCTAAGCATAATATGCCTTGGACTTTCAAAGCCATCGGAAAAGACTCGACTCGCTACTGACATTATCGTATTTATCCATTGTCCTTGAAAAAATTGTAATGAGTTATTGATTTAATTCTTTAATTTTAAAAATTTCACGTAAATAATTCATTTATTTAGATAAATAAATAAATATAAACACGTAACCATATGATATTTGTGATTGTTACAAGACTTGGGATGTCTAAGGAAAGACAGCCTAATATAAAGTTAAGAAAAAATGCTATCAGAAATGTTAATATTTTTTTAATATTTTCGATAGAACGCTACCTAAAATGTTATTTTTTTCTATATGAAATATTCATTTTAGGTAGCGGAATTAATATTTTCGGTAAAAAAATAATATTTTAGGTAACACTCTACTAGAAATGTTAAAAATATTAATATTTACAGTAATGCATTTTCTTAACCTTATATTAAATTGTAGTACAGCAGAACTACTCTAGGTGCAGTCGTGCAAGAAAGTTCGTCTCTTTGTTTTCTCCATTAGTGGAAGCTTACTCAACTCCAAAGTTTTGTTTACATACTAATAAATACATAATCCCAACACTAGAGGGGACAATTCAATTATTGTTTTTAATATAATATAATGTAGTAACCATTTTTCATCCACTACCTTATATTATTATTATTATTATTATATTATTATTACTACTATTATTTTAAAATATCATTATTTATTACAAACTCAAAATACCTAATACCAACAACCAAACTAAAAAAATTTGGGCCCAAACTGAAACCCAAATTCAGGCCCAATTACAAACCCTAGCCCAAACCAACCTAACCCTAACTTTAATAATTGTTGTCCAAGCTTGTACCGTTATCGATTCCAGCAAGCATATCTACCGACGTTGTCGCCCGTCATCCGTAGGGATGATCATCTTCACTATTCCACCATCATCATTTCAGCAACACAACAAAAGGAAAGTTCAGATCAAATCCAACCAAACCCCATAAAATTCGGGGCATTAAAGGGCGCAAATCATCACCAACAGTGGATGGAAGAAGGCAGTAGAATTAGGTCTAATTTTTTATTGAAGAAAACTCTGTAAAATCTGGGTATAAAACACGAAACTCGCTTGTAAAATAGGAATTCCCCTTATTTTTTAGAAAGCGATAGAAAAAAAAATTATCTTCCACTTTCGAATAAAATACATATATTTTTAATTAAAAAAAGGGAAAAGAGGGAAGTTAAAGAGTTACTTAGAAAGGGGAAGTCGAATCGGAGGGTTGGTTCGTCTTCGCGGTGGTCGGAGTGGGAGAACTCGAAGCGTTGAAGAGTTTTTTGGGTTACCTAGAAGTGTTGTTTGGTGATTTTAACCCCAGATCCGGGTTTATAAAAATGAAACTAATTAAATGGGGCATTTGGGGTTTGGTTTGGGAACTCCGACCACCATGTGTGGTGACCATAGCGGCGATTGAGACGGAGGCGTGAATGGCCGACAAGGGGTTGACCGAGAGAGTTGGGAGAGTTTTTTTAGTTTTTTTTCGGGAAATAGGTTGAAAATGGGAAAAAAAAAGAGAGGAAATTTGTTTTATAGAGGAGTTTAGGGGTTATTCACGTTTAAGTCCCCCTAAGTTTCCCGTGTTTTTGCACTTTGGTCACATGTGAGGACAAAAAATATTATTTTCCCTTTTAATTTGCACTCATTTCATTATTTTTCCTTTTTTTATGCTATGTATTGATTGGTATAATTGCGTTCATATCCCCTTAATTTTAACGTGTTTTTGCATTCTGGTAACATGTGGTGATTATTTTATTTTAATTTTGTTAGATTAATTTTATAATTTTCGCATTTTTATTTAATAGTGCATTTTAAAATATCATTATTTATTACAAACCCAAAATACCTAATACCCAACAACCAAACTCAAAATATTTGGGCCCAAACTGAAACCCAAATTCAGACCCAATTACAAACCCTAGCCCAAACCAACCTAACCCTAACTTTAATAATTGTTGTCCAAGCTTGTACCGTTATCGATTCCAGCAAGCATATCTACCGACGTTGTCGCCCGTCATCCGTAGGGATGATCATCTTCACTATTCCACCATCATCATTTCAGCAACACAACAAAAGGAAAGTTCAGATCAAATCCAACCAAACCCCATAAAATTCGGGGCATTAAAGGGCGCAAATCATCACCAACAGTGGATGGAAGAAGGCAGTAGAATTAGGTCTAATTTTTTATTGAAGAAAACTCTGTAAAATCTGGGTATAAAACACGAAACTCGCTTGTAAAATAGGAATTCCCCTTATTTTTTAGAAAGCGATAGAAAAAAAAATTATCTTCCACTTTCGAATAAAATACATATATTTTTAATTAAAAAAAGGGAAAAGAGGGAAGTTAAAGAGTTACTTAGAAAGGGGAAGTCGAATCGGAGGGTTGGTTCGTCTTCGCGGTGGTCGGAGTGGGAGAACTCGAAGCGTTGAAGAGTTTTTTGGGTTACCTAGAAGTGTTGTTTGGTGATTTTAACCCCAGATCCGGGTTTATAAAAATGAAACTAATTAAATGGGGCATTTGGGGTTTGGTTTGGGAACTCCGACCACCATGTGTGGTGACCATAGCGGCGATTGAGACGGAGGCGTGAAGGGCTGACAAGGGGGTTGACCGAGAGAGTTGGGAGAGTTTTTTTAGTTTTTTTCGGGAAATAGGTTGAAAATGGAAAGAAAAAAAAAGAGAGGAAATTTGTTTTATAGAGGAGTTTAGGGGTTATTCACCTTTAAGTCCCCCTAAATTTCCCGTGATTTTGCACTTTGGTCACATGTGAGGACAAAAAATATTATTTTCCCTTTTAATTTGCACTCATTTCATTATTTTTCCTTTTTTTATGCTATGTATTGATTGGTATAATTGCGTCCACATCCCCTTAATTTTAACGTGTTTTTGCATTCTGGTCACATGTAGTGATTATTTTATTTTAATTTTGTTAGATTAATTTTATAGTTTTCGCATTTTTATTTAAGAGTGCATTTTAGGCTTGTAAAAATGAATAACTATTTTTTAGTCCCTCCAGTTTTAGCTTGTTTTTATATTTTGCTCACTATCCTATTTTTTATTTTGTTTTGATTCAGTTACTAAATTTTTAAAGTTATTTTAATTAGGTAAATTTTGTAATCCTCTTAATTTAATGTCAATTCGATTCAGTCCCTTTATATGTAATTTATTAGATTTCAATTAAAATACATTTGTTTGTTTATTTCTTTCTTTCTTGCATTTAATTTATATAATTGTTTGTTTGATATTTAAAAGGTATGCCTCCTTTATATTTGTTTAATTTAATTAGCTTTTTAGAATTTGTCCTTAGATTAGATTTGTAAACTTAAAATTTAATTTTGTAATTAGGGTTTCACCTTAGCTTTAATTATGGAGCAATTTTCGTATAAAATGTTCGATTATTCAAGTCGATTGTTCGAGGCCCCAAATTGTTAATTATTTACTAATTTTAAAACTTATTTAGTCCAACACCTTAATTTTTAAATAGTTAATTAGGACAATTATTAGAGCCTTGATTTATTGGTTAGTCCTTAAACTTTATGTGTTATAGACTCAGTGCTTTTACTTCAGTTTATTTACACTTATGTCTCTGGACTTTAGTTTCCTTGCATTTTAGTCCTTAAACTTTTAATTAAAATTTTAAGTTAACATAATTAAATAGGTTGTTAATTAAAGCCTCCGCTTTAGGTTAGATTTCAATCTAGGACCTCTAATTTAAGGAGTAATCTGAGTTGGCCCTTGCCTAAATGCTCAATGGATCATATCAATTATTCGATTCAATAACTGGTTAAAATCAAGTAGGATTGATATTAGAGCCTACATTTTTAGGTTTATGCCTCTAGGCTCTTTAATTATTCATAATTTGACACTTTAAGCTAGAGAAAGCCTTAATCTACTCTTAGTTTAATTAGGGTTAATAATAAATTGTTTGATTATATCATGTTTTAAAATCTAATGCAATATTCATTTATTAAGGAGTCAATAGTATATCTCCCGCAAGTATGAGGGTGACTACTGGTGACTCATGAAATAGGTCGACATCCTTTTCAATATTGCATCATGATTTCTAAAATATTGAGGCAATATTCGGTTATTGGGCACAATAGCTGATCTCATGCATTCATGGTAGGGGGCGAATGATATTGGCTTTAATAAACGAATATCCTTTTCAATTTTGCATTCGTAATGATTTTTAAATTAGATGAAGTTCGAACTCAAATTTTTTAATTTTAAATATAAGGTAATCAAGTAGGTACCAATTTTTTGGCGTTATGGGGTGCTAATTCTTCCCCACACGTAATTGATTCTTGAACCTATTTTATAGTTTTCGTAGACTCTAAACTTGATATTTTGATAAAAAAATATTTTATTAAAATTATCCTGTCGTTATGGTGTTCCGATCACACCTTAAAATGATTGGTTTCACATTTCAAAAAAAATTAAAAAAAACTCTTAAGTCGTAATTTTTCCCTACCTGAGTGAAAAACAGTGTTGACATACATATATATTAGATAAATATAGAAAGAAACACGCTACGTGTCCATGATTGCTTTTCATGAAAGTTTTAATGCTGCAAAGATAGCAAATTAACTAGATAACCTAACACGACATGCACGTAAACCAGGGGCTTATCAAAGCTGTCTTTTCTTAACCAAAATCAGGGAAAACGTTTCTTGGCGTCTCACCTCTTAAATTGCCAAGTGTAAATAATTCAGACAGAATATGACAGCAGGGAGGCCCAAAATCCATGAATTATTTGGTCAAATAAATCATTTTCTAATTAATTTCGCTGCCAAACATATTAAATTCTTAATCAATCTCCTTTAAAACAACTTTACGTAAGTTAAAACAACTTTACGTAAGTGAAAAATTCTCAGTCGGTGGTGCACTAATTAACTTTATTATAATTCCATCGTGGCAACCTCTGCTTAATATGGCTTAAGAAGAATTCCCCAGAATTTGCAATGTCAATATTGACTGCAGTTTAGGAATATAACTAATAAGGTCAAATCAGATGGTATCCAATGTACCCTTTATTTAGTCATTATAAATATACATCATGCCTTGCTGCTGCATTCTCATGTCTTCAAAGTCTATTTCCCCTTCTTTCAATATGTCTTTGCTGTCTTTCTCCTTGTTGTTTCTGTTCACTTTTAATGCCGGAGCTGTTGTTCCTCCGTCGGAGACGTTTAGGTTTGTCAACGATGGAGAATTCGGTTCGTTTGTGGTCGAATATGGTGGAGATTACCGTGTGATAAGTATAGGTACTGCCCCCTTCCAGCTTGCGTTTTATAACACCACCCCTAATGCCTTCACCCTTGCATTACGCATGGCTACCACACGTTCTGAATCGTTGTTCCGGTGGGTTTGGGAGGCGAACCGGGGGAACCCTGTTCGTGAGAATGCCACGTTCTCTCTCGGGACTGACGGGAACCTTGTCTTGGCCGATGCCGATGGTCGGATAGCTTGGCAAAGTAACACTGCCAACAAAGGTGTGGTAGGGTTCAAATTGTCGCCTAATGGTAACATGGTGCTACATGATGCCAGTGGTAAGTTCATTTGGCAAAGCTTTGATCATCCAACTGATACACTCTTGGTGGGTCAGTCCCTTCGGGCCGGTGGGGCGACGAAGCTTGTGAGCCGGGCCTCGGCTCAAAACAATGTTGACGGAGCCTATAGCTTGGTGTTGGAGCCCAAAGAGCTGGTTTTGCAATACGAGGGACCGAACACACCCAAACCACTTGTCTACTTCAGATCCTCTGTTTTGCCTTAATACACAAGATGGTACCTTACAGACCGTGACACTAAATGTCGAGGAAACAAACGATGGTTTTGCTTATGATGTTTTGCTCGATTACACAGTGGCTAATTCCTCCATCGGGACAGGGAATCTCATTTTGACGAGACCGAAATACAACAGCACGTTGTCTTTTCTTCGGCTCGGGATCGATGGAAACCTGAGGGTTTTCACATACTATTACAAGGTTGATTCACAAGCATGGGAAGAAACATTTACTCTCTTTTCCAGGGATTCGATATGGGGCAGAGAATGTGAACTGCCGGAGAGATGTGGGAACTTTGGGCTTTGCTAGGACAACCAATGCGTCGCTTGCCCATCGCCGAACGGATTACTTGGTTGAAGCCGGAACTGTCAACCACAGAAGGTGACTTGTAGTCCAAATACTTTCAGCTACTACAAGCTTGGAGTTAACCATTTCATGAGCCAATACAATGAAGGACAAAGGATCAAGGAGAATGACTGTGGGAGGAAATGCACCACCGATTGCAAGTGTTTGGGGTACTTTTACCACAGGGAAACATCAAAATGTTGGATTGCTAATGAGTTGAAAACACTTGCAAAAACCTCAAACACTTCCCATGTTGGTTACATAAAAGCACCTAACAAGTGATGATGGGAGTCTAATAACCATGCAAAAGTAAATTGCTGAAGCTCGTGTTTGTACTTGGTTGTATCTCTACTTTTTCCTCTGTATTTTCTATTGCCTGGTAATAAATATTTGTAAGTTTGGATCACATATTACAAGTAATAAAATTTAATTCACAACTATCTATCTAGTGTATTTGTAATTGGATTTAGTGACAGAACAGAAAAGGAACTCTGTAACGTTCCAAGTAGAGGCAAAACCCAATCTGGAATTAATACTAATGAAAGTAAGATAACAAAGTTTACTGTCATAAAAGTATAAATATAAAGCATCCTCAATAATCTTGTGACTTTCTTCTACAATATGAAATGGTTTTGGAAGCTACTGTTCAGAGCTGCCAAAGCCTAGAAAACGATCGACAATTTTGGTGACGGAGTCAGCCAAGCTGTCGGCAGCTTCTTGGGTGGAAGCTTCTGCATAAACACGAATTACATCCTCTGTGCCTGATGGTCGTATGAAACAACGGCCTCTAGGATACTTCACTGCATTTCGTATAAGACATGGTTAATATAAATGTGGCCCTGAAAAACGATCAAAGAGAAAGATATCCCCCAAAAGTGAGATGTTAATCGAATAACACACACAATAATAAGCTGGGAATATGCACCAAAAAATGGATTGAGAAAAGATAAATGACAAAATGTTACCAGTTTCAGCATCAATAGCTTCTTGAATGCCAGGGGGGCTAACAGCTATAGTTTCTGCATTTGTTGTTGTAACAGCTGTTCTGTCTACAACTTTGACCTGACACAGGCAATGGATTAATTAGTATAAGCAATGCTAAGGTCCTCATCATAGAAAAGTTTACAGGCAAAATATAAAGAAGTGAACATAGCAGGCGGAAATCAGCTAATATTCTTCAGCTAATGTTACACTGACCAGACTTCTGTTCGAGCAACTAGCTAAGCTGCTAATTTAGAGGAGAATTTTCAATCTTAACAGACATGAATTACCTCTCTCCCTTGTTTTGTTTCCAAAAGTAATAAAGAAAACTGACCTTAAGTTGTCGACTAGGTAAATCCTGGTAAAGTTCGTTCCATTTATGTATGGACCAACCCTTATGTTGCAAAATAGCCTCAACCAAAAGCAAGCAACTCAAAGCATCTCCAACGGCTTGGTTGATCAATTTACTGACTGAGAGTAGTCTTAGAGCAGCTTTCTGTTGTTCGGATCCTAAAAAAAATGACATGATACTCAATAAACTACCATAGATAATTCTTAAAAGAAAAAGACTTCACTCATAAATAACACCTTCAGACGCCAAACTGAGCTCATTGTTCCTGGCCTCTAACCAACATAACCAGGATTCAGAGAACAAGATAGTGCCATGGCCGTTGGCTTCAAAATAGATTCCAATATCAAACTGAGCAGCTTTCTCATGCAAGTGTTTTACACCTGTAGGAGTAAAAATGACTTCCAAACCCGACTGTTTGAGATAATCAGTGGATGCTCCATTAGCATAAGCTGTCTGTACAACACCAAGTCGAGCTTGAGAATTATTATTTGGATTTTCATTGCTCTCCTTGGTCAGAATACTTAGTTGCTCCTTGATGAATAAAGCAAACAAGGATAATATTTTGTCCCCATCAACAAGATCAATTCTGCTGCTACTGTTATCTGGGACCATAAAATATACAATGCGATCACCATCGCCATCCAAACTTGCACACCTGATAAATAAAATCCAGAACATGACCAGATTTTAATATACACCAGATATCCCTACTAAGTACCATACTAAAAACACTGTCAAATACCATCATGAATCAACCATCCAAAACTAGCATTGGTACTACTCAATGAAGGATAAAGTGCTTGATTAGTGATCATTTCGTGAAGCATTGCTAATTTGTCTCATGTTTAGTTATCTTATTTTATTTACATATGCACTTGCCAGAATGAGTTGAAACGAAAATGAACCCTTTCACCTTTGATCAAATTTCAATGAGATAAAGAATAATCAGCTTGTAACTAGTTGATAACTGTAATTTACTGCCAAATATGAAAAGATAACGCACCTTATTCCAACATCATCGGAACCAAAACCACGTGGAACAACCTTCTCTTTTTGTACATAATCAGCACCAACCCCATCATTCAGTAGGCCTCCACCTTTACCAGTATTATGAACCTCAATAACTAAACCGCTCAACATATTTTTCAAAACTTCAAGTTTCTCTCCGCCAACACCATCAGCCCCATCAACCACCACTGTGTTATCCATCTTGTTGCTTTCGGTTTCATTTGGGATGAAGTCTACCAGGCACCTAAACAATAATGTAAGTAGTATATTTCAAGCTAAATAAATGGCTACAAAACACACTTCCGCTTCAATTAACCTGAAAGAGCTTGAAATCTGGTCAAAATAGGCAGGTTCTGTCGCTGTCATGCCTTTATTCCTAGCACGAACCATCCAATGCAGCTGTGGGGTTGTTAAAATTCCTAAATCAAGCGCAATGGCTCCAAAAATTGAACTTATTCCCTAAAAAATGGATAGGTATACTATCAGCAAACGATAGATACATATACTCACAAAGAAATTTATCAAAATTTCGGCAATCTGATGGTGATTGAAAGAAGAGATGCCTGCTTTGCAGCTTCGATGAGAGATTCTCCACTAGGCCGTGTATCTCTTCCCAACAAGATCTCAGCGGTTTGCACCCCGTCAAATGGAATTGTTTCCTTCTCTATGAATTCTGTTATGAGCTGTTCTAAGAAGATAAAATAAATAAGTACAATATGCATCTCTAGTCTCATTTAGAATTCCACATAAAAATTAAATCGTCTCTTCAAGCTCAATAAACAACGCTAGCTTTAGCATTCCATCAACAAAAACAGACATCGTTCCTTGTAAAACACCTAACAGAAGCCATCAAGAAAAATTGGAAACATGTTTCAAAATGAACCATTTTCCACGATCTCTCAACAACAATTTCAATGAATTACGATGAAACAAGTAGAACCCACAGCCAGAAACATAAAAATAGAAAAAAGTTACTCACTGAGAGGAGAGCTTCAGGAGTTTCGGCATTGGCAAGCTGATCGGCAAAAGGTTCCCATTCTTGAGAGAGCATTCCACCACTCGGATCAACGATTTTGACTCCATTGTCAGTGACTTTATTGTGTGAAGCAGTGATCATCAATCCAACAACTGATTGGGTTTTGAGCGATCTCAAAGCAGACAATATCCCAACTCTGTGAACCGTTGATTTAAGAATCGATGCATCTGCCCTGAATCCTGCTGTCCCATATGATAGCTTCACTCCTAAAACAAAAACCCGTAACCAAAAAAAAATCAGCAAAATAAAAACAAAAATCAATATCTTTTGGGTTTGAAGGGAATGAAAGACCTTCAGGAGGAGAAAAAATAGAAGATGACTGGAGAAGAAGTAAGCGTTGTTCTTCTTTCATGGTGTCAAAGTATCATACTCCTGGATTTGATTAAATTCAAAACCAGAAAATATACTGAAATTGTGAGAGAAGAATGGTTAACAATTAACAGTTAACAACACAGTTTGATGAACGGAGATGAAATTGTTTGTGGTTAGGCCCAAACAAAGTTCCAAAGGTAAATTCTATTAGTCGAAGTTCTAATTATCCGACAAGAAGAAACCAAGCTTGTGAGTCGGGCCTGGTGATGTCTACAAATTATGAGAATCCAAAACACGAGCTTTGGACTAGAAGAGCCCAAACATCCTCCAGCCTATTCATTGTTTCGATCATCCCTCTCGGCTGAATATAGGGATATCAAAAAATATCGTCCCAGATTCGATTTTATATGATCAAATTTTTATAAAAAAAAAATTTTGACTCAAATTAGATCAGGTAAATTTTAAATTTGGTAAGATTAGATCGAGTTTTTTATGATCGATCAGATTAAGTCATATTGAGTGAAAAAAATTATATTAGTCAAGTTCATGGGTATCACATTAAATATGATATTATTTAAGCGAATAATTTTTTTTTATTTTTTTTGAGTTGGACAGATTATTACATTGCTCAGTTGCTGTAATTGCGCAAAAACAATTATGGAACGATACATCTTGAAATATATAAATGAGGAATTTAATTACGATAACATAAAATTTCACACATTTTTGTATTTTTAAAAATCATTAATCAATAAATCAAGATAATGTTATTCTACCTAAAAAGTCGTGAGTTTGAATAATTGTGTCTACTAACTGTATTGTCAATTGATAAAAAAAAATTTGAACAAATATTATCTTATAATCACTCAAGAATATTCAGTCGTTTAATTTAATTATAAAATATTCTTTTGATATGTACTTTGAATAAATATCATCTTATGTTTTGTTTCGTTTGGTTTGTGTAGTGGTCTAAATTGCATGCTCGTCGACCTGGTTTGGGTTCTTTGCATGGTCGTATTGGTGGTGTTCAAGGTTTTTGTAATTTAAGTTATATTTGTCCGACTGAATATGTTTTTCGTTTGACTTTGGTCGGGTCATTGTTTTTCCTCCATTTAAATTTAGGTAAGTTTTTTAACGATGACTCGATCATAGCTATTATCTTTGTATGTTTTGTGTTGTTAATAATATACAAGATGCCCTTTTTCAAAAATATAAATAAATATTATCTTATAATCATTTCATATTATTAAAATTATCGTATGTGATGGTTTACTTCGACTTCCTTTTCATTTTTCAATCCCTAGATTGACATAAGTTTATTATGTTGTATATAAAATTTGTATTATTTATTTACAATTATATGTTCTTTCCATTATGTTTTATTGATATATCAATTCATACACTTATCGTCATAAATTTGACTAAAATGATAATATTTGTTACTAAAATTGTATACTATTCGAATATAATGGGAAATACGATTTAATTATACAACCGATGTGGACCGTCGAAGCATGTCATATGATATGAGCATGAGTGTCTAAATAATTGAGCTTAATTTTCATTGAAATAATCTGAATTTTACATTTTAATACGACAATAATTGGATTTTCAACTACGTGGATGGGAAGCTCTCCTATTATTTTCTATGCTATTTTTCTTCAAGTGTGTACGATTGATAAGTTAATTTATGATTATGTAACAAGCCACCGACTCAATAATTGAGCATGCGATAGCTTATCGAGGTAACTTATCAGCATGCATTCACATCAAAATCAAATGAATTAATAAATAGAAACTTTATTCCAATTAAGTCAAACCAATTACTTTGTTATGCTTGGGCATACTCAATTACAATTAAGTCTAAAAGTATGTTTGTTTTAATATTATCTAACATATTTAAATAAGTTTAAATCTTAAACTTTAAACATTAAATTTTAAATTTAAGCACTAAAATATATAATTTTAAATTATTTTATTAATAAATTCTAAATTTAATCTTAATCCTACCTAAAAGGAAGGGGAAAGAAAAATCTTGTCAGAAGATATGAGAGTACTTATAGTGAGTCTAGAATTCATGACCTAAGGGGATATAAAAAAACAAAGACGAACAACTTGAAAAATCGACCGAATCTCACATCTCATACATAAAAAATACGTCATTAATATAACAATATTTATAAAAAGAATTCCACCATTAGTAATAATCACAATTAAATATCACATCTCATAAAATAAAAGGAACTAACATAATAATTTATCGCAATTAAAAAAATACAATTAGGAAAAAATCAACCACCACTGTGTAGTGATGGGCATAGTGAAATTGGGTCGAATTTTTTATTGATCTAAATTAGAATCAAGTATTCTATTCTTTTATCAGTCTTGATTCGAGTTTAAGAAAATTCCATCCAACCTATAATGTACTTCATCCAACCTAACACATACACACACTTTTATATATATCATTTTTATTAGATCAATTAGAGAGTTAATTGAAAAATATAGAGAGATGATTATTACTACAATTATCTCTAAATATATAAGAGATAATTATATTATAATCTCATGTAAGATTTTTCACACTAAATTCAACTCAAATCGGCTCTTTCCTTCAAAAGATATAACTCGGCCCTATTATAACTCAATCTTTTAAAATATAATTCAACATACAAAATCATATCAAATCTCATCAAGCTCGAATCTTATACCCCTCCATAGTCCCTACCACGATGCATTTGTGTTTTTTCAAAACTGGTCCCTTATATGTATATATATATATCTTTAAGAAAAGTAGAAGTTATGCTAAATTCAATGTATTTTACCAAATTTCAGGAGATATTCTTCTGGCTTTTCATATTGAGAGTCATCCTCCCATTGTTAAGGAAAAACCATCCAATCACAAATAACATTTTATTTTTTGATATAACTATTACTATTCAATTCTTCAGACAATTAATAGATTGAGTACTACATAGGTTCATTACAAGATAGTCCTATCTCAATTTATTTCATTCACAACATTAAAATTCAAACATTTAACCTTATCTAAGAGACTTAATATATTATTTCATTAAATCAATTAACTTTTACAATAATTCTTTATATTTTTTATAAAGAAGATAGATAGAATATTCTTCTCCAAAATACTTTCCCAAATAATCAATAAAATATAAATAAGTCTCTAGAAACGTTTATGTGTTTTGACTTTTGATTAGTTAGTGTGGATTAAAGTCAAAATTGATGGCATAAAACCACATTGTTCACAAATGAATTTTTTTATTTTAAAATTCTTAAAAATTCAGAGTAAATTACTCATTTAGTTCCTAAACTTTCATTTGTTTCAAAACCATAAATAATGTTTACTTTTTATTTCATTTTAGTATCCCGACATTAAAAACTTAACGGCTGCACATGGTATTTTTTAATAGGTAAATTACATCATTCATCAATTAACTATCTTCTCACTCTTATTTTGGTCACTAAAGTTTAAAAAATTCAATTTAACTAATCAACTTTCAAATCGATCATGTTTTGATCACTCTAACTTGTTTTATTAATGATTTTTATGACATGAGATTTATTATTATTATTTTATTAATATATAATTAAAAAATTAAAAGTTAGAGTGATTAAATTAGGAATAATTTGAAAGTTAAGTAATTGAATTAAAAATAAATAAATTTCAATGACCAAAATATGAGTAAGAAGATAGTTGAGTGATGAATAATGTAATGTGACACCCTCATACTAATACGGGTGACCCAATCCGATCCGATGTGTCACATTAGGGCCACTAGAGCGACCAACACTTAAAATCTGGAGAAATTTAAAATTTAATTAAATCACTTAAAATCGTAAATCATTCATATATTGAAAACAAAAGTCAATCATACACAATATTAAAATGAGTTCAAACTCCAATATAAAAATAATATGACATACAAGCCCCTAATTACACGTACACCATACTCCACGTTATAATTGGTGTGTCTTCCAATGAATTAATACCCTTTCACGTTATAATGATGATTAATATTTATGCAAGTCAACTATATATCTAGATCCAAGACTTCACTCATAGACATGAGACATCCCTGAAAATGGGTGTTGAATCTAGTGTTTTTCGGATCGTTCGAGTACTATTACAATTATAATTCCTAACTAATTTAATCATAAAATTAAATTCAGCCGTTGGAAATAAAATATTGACTTAAATCAATTTAATTATTAAAATATAAAATGTATAAATTAAAAAGTTTTTGAAAACTACGTGAGGATACTTTATGTCCTCAATTTCATAGCCCTCATGGACCGACACCATGAGTGGTGGTGGGCATTTTCAAAATTTCCTCACTTTATTTTTCTCAATTGGTCAATTAATATCGGTGAAAGTAGGAATCCCAAAGGAATATCCACTTAATATTCCATTTTTGACTCCTACAGCGTATTCTTTTGAGAAATGGAACACAAATGTATATTAATTCTGATAAGTTGTCAAAGGTGGAAAAAATAAGCAACCGACCCTATCGTCATTGCAGTTTATTACTGTTTTTAGGATGGACTCAGATAGTGGTCGAGATGATTGTATTTTTTAAATATTTTATTTTTAAAAATTATATTTTTAATATTTTTTTATTAATTTATATATATTTTAAATTTTGTAATATTATATTTTTAAAATTTTAATATAATTTATTAAAAGTTTATATGTTTAGAATCCTTTCCTATATATTTTCCTACATAATTTTATAAATAGAATATATTAATTATTGATTTCAATTTTGTTATCACTTAATTTGTGTCATCAATGAGAAGATGCGTGCAGCATGGCCACTAGTTAATAGTTTAATATATGAGTAAGAGCTGACTTGCCTATATTTTATTATTATTCTTATCACATTACCAAATGTGTCCCAACTTTAACCCACAAGTCATACGAAACTATAGTTAAATTTCATCAGACTGTTACAAAACATTTATTAAATTTATTAAAATTTAACATTTCATACAAAGCTAATAGTTAAAAAGTTTTCAGTTGACACCTTTGTTCTTTGCAATCGAGATCAAATATTGAAAATCAAATGTAACATATAATAAAAATAAGGTAGGAATGTATTCTTAAACTATTAATTTAAATTAAGAAAATTATAGTCTAATTTATCTAATTTAAATTTGATAGAAAAACACAAAAATATTTAACAAAAAAGGGCACTAGCCTTATTTATCAAACTTTATGAAATGAAAAAAAAGCACATTAAATTTTTTATTTTTAAATAGTTTGAGGTGATTACAAGGTAGTATGTGTTTATAATTTTTTTAACCTATTAATAATGCACACACACTCTATGTAGATGTAACTGCTCGAATCTATAACTTTTAGGAAGAATAACATTTCATTTTACCATCGAGGTCACAACGAGTTATATTTTTTTTAATTTTTTTGAAGAGTATATCATTAATCTATCAGATAATTATAAAATAAGAAACTTTTGAATTAGTTGCGATTACACATCCTCAAACTATGATATGAATTCTAAATTTGATCTCAAAATTGTAAGCATTTCATTTTCATCCTTAAACTATGAATCTTATTAGTCCTCAAACTTTTGAACATTCAAATTTAATTCCTAAATTATGATCCTCATTCTAAATTGTCTCCAAACTTTTGAATATTTCAATTTTATCCCAAACTATCAGTATATACTAATTGCATCCATGCTAATAAAAATGTTAGGCCAAACTATATAGTTATATGTTTGAAAAAAATAAGTTGGACTATGATTGAAACTAATTACATATTTAGATGAATTTGGGATGAAATTGGAAGATTCAAAAATCTGGGGGCATTTTAGAATGAGGATCATAGTTTAGGAGTTAAATTAAAATGGTCAAAATTTTAAGGATTAATTTAAAATAAGAATCATAATCTATATATGAAAATAATATATTTAAAAGC
The DNA here is from genome assembly GCF_006381635.1 of Hibiscus syriacus. NCBI lineage: Eukaryota > Viridiplantae > Streptophyta > Magnoliopsida > Malvales > Malvaceae > Hibiscus > Hibiscus syriacus. Next base: position 1,774,353 of record NW_024062752.1, on the reverse strand, counting down.
TTAAAGAATAATTTAAAATAAAAAACCATAATTTAAGAACATATAATGCAATTAATTCAAGATTTAATTATATAAGAAAAGATGATGGTGGTGGTGATGTAATAAAATACATTAGTTATTTAATTTCTTAAAAGCATGATTTGTCATGTTTGATGCTCGTGGGTGCTGACAATCAACCAATTAACATGGTTTAACCACCCAAAGCAACATGAACCTATACTTAAATATGATTTAGTTCCAGCAGTGATGGTACATATTATATTTTTATTTCAATGTGTAAATTTTATAATATCTACTTATTAACTAAATCAAGTTTACATTATGAGAAAAGACTTATATGATTGCTGATCTTAATAATAAAGAGAAAATATTATTTTTTTATAGATTATAAGTTCGAACATTTACATATATGTGGTATAAATATTATTAATTAATTAAGAAAAATAAATACTACATTATATGCTATTAAAAAAAACTGAATTTCAGTTCCATTTAAGTTTTTCACGTACAAAATATGACAAAAGGACGTATGCTTAGTTAAAAGAGGTAAAGTCTGTCCATTAGTCCCTATATTATGCAAACGTTGTGCATTTAATATATTTATTCTATTTTCTTTTACATTTTAGTCCCTTCACTTTCAAAATTTAAGATTCTGATTATGACCCAAATAGTACCTGTAAAATTCGTTAAGTCAATTTTATATTAGTCCATGCATTATACGTAAGTTGTAGATTTTCTTTTTGTACTCCAATTTGATCATTTAACTATTTAAGTATTTGTAAACTAGTCATATTGTTACAATATTATTTGAGTTAGGGCTAAAATTTTAAATTTGAAAAGTAGAAAGATTAAAATTATCCAATTAGCGTATAAAGACTAATTTCACAACTCATGCATAGTATGAAGACTAATGATATAATATAACTATGCTAAATTGTTTTTTAAAATTTTAAAATATTTTATATCAATCCTCAAACTGTGACCTTCACTTCAATTGATATCAATATTATTTCATTTTGATCCTTTTGTCAATGTGTTGTTAACTCTGCTAGTTTCAAAAATTTAATATGTTTTTAAAGGTTCTAATAATTGAACCCGATATCTTCTAAAAAATCTCAATGCCTTTAAAAATAGATTAATCTTTTTAGAAGATAATGGGTTCAATTCACAAGACCTTCAAAAACATATTATTATTTTTTTACCAGAGCATGAATTCAATTCTCAATGCCTTAAAAAATTAGCAGAGTTATCGATTGATATAGAATATTTCAAAGTTTATAGGGCAATTTATGATGATCATATTTAAGAACTAATATAAAATACTTTAAAATTTAAAGACTAATTAAAAATAGAATAATAATTTGAGGACCTCCTATGCAATTTGCTCAAAATAAAAATAGTAATATATTTTTACTAATCAAACTATCTTAAATTTATAGTTTGTCCCTTATATGTTTTGTTGTAATTCTGCAACTTTAATAGTGTGCTTACGAGGATTTACAATTTAGAGAATTGGTTGCTTGCTTGTGCTTTTTATCCAACTTTTTGATGGGACATAGCCCATAAAAAAGTACACTTTCGTATATAAAATATTAAACTTATTATTATTTTTAATTAAGATAACTTAACTGGGTGTCCATTCATCGCTTGATTGAAGCATATCCGCAAGATTATCATCACTATTTTTATCTCTCCATTCCAGCAGCTCCACGTTGCATTTCCAGCAATTTTCATCAGCTGCAGCAGCCCCTCCACGCAGCATTTCCAGCAATTTCCATCAGCTGCAGCAGCCCCTCCACGCAGCATTTTCAGTAGCTTCCAGCGACAGCTGCCCCTCCACGTTGAAGCTATAGGGTGAGTCACTACCATAGTTTGGTGACTCACCGAACTCCCCCCTTATTACCCGATCCATGGAGAGCTTTGTGGTGGCTATAAAAGCCACCACCGAGCCTGCAAAAGGGGAAAGGGAGGAGAATCGACAGAGCGAGCAAGAAAAGAAAAAAGGAGGGAAAGACAAAGAGACAGCCACGAACAGAAAGAGGAATATACCAAACGGAGCGAGAACGAGAAGAACGAGACCATCATCCACAGCAACACCAACACGAGCAAAGAACAACAAAGAGGAAAAGAGAAGTAACTTACCACCGAGGAGAGCCGAACGTCGCCGGAGCCATTGTATAACCAAAGGTAATACATACGGTTATTTTAGATCTAGAACGATCTAAAGCATTTTAGTATAAAAGAAGGCCATATTTGGCCTTAGAATTGAAAGAGGAGTATTCAGAGCTATTTTCCCGAATTTCGGCCACCGTCGGCGGTGGCCTGCGACAGTGCCGGAAACGGAGCACGGCGACCGGTCAGTTTCTGGTCTCCCTCCGAACGGAGCTTTTAGAAAGAGGGAGAGAGTTTTATTTCTCTTATAGAGAGAAAAAAAATGAGAAATGAGAAAATTTTGGCCTTTAGGGCCTTTTTAAGGGTATTTATACCCTCACCAAAACTACGTCGTTTTGGTGAGGGATGTTTGTGTAATTTCCTGCATAGAAAAATCAGTTGCGCAGACCCTTGAAGTTTGTAAACTTCCATTTTAGTCACTGAAATCAAATTCTAAACATTTTAATTTTGTCTTCAATTTTTTTATTTATAATTTAGTCATTATCAGTGTTTATATATATTTAGGGTAAATACTATATTAATCCCTTATAATTTTTATAATTTATATTTTAACCCGAATTAATTAAATAAGACTAAATTACATTATTAGCACTTAGATTGTTTTATTATTCGAGTTAGAGCCTTTAATTTTAATAATTAATATTTTAATCTGAATAGCATGTTTTAATTTATTTTAATTTGACATTCGAATTTAATATAATTTTATTTTAGTCCATAAATTAATAAATGAGTAAAATAACATTTTTAATCCCTGTAATTTTAAATAATTAATTATGAATTAGGTATTTAATTCTATTAGGTTATAATTTAGTCACTAATTTCAATTTTTATTTATTTTTTACAAGTTTTATTTATTTTAAATATATATAGTTTTAATTTTATTCATTGTTTAGTTATATGTTAATTTTATATGTTTACTTTTAATTATTATTACTATTATTATTATTATTATTATTTAGCCATATATATATATATAATAAATAATATTTATTTTATTTATTAAAATATTATTTAATTACTTTTAACTTATTTTAATCATGTTTTTAATATTTATTTATTTTTCAATATTAAGAAAGGGCAGTCTTAAAACAACTGGATGTCCATTTTCTGATATTTTTAAATAAATAAATATCCTATTTTATAAATTATATATTAATTATTTTAATTATTTATTTATTTTTTAATATCGAAGAAAATAGATGTCTTAAGGCACCTAGAAGTCCTTTTCTGATATTTCTAAATAAATAAATATTTTATTTATAAATATATATAAATTAATATTTTTTTTTCATAATTATAATTTTGAAATAATAGGATTATAAATTAAATATATTTTAAATTTTTAAATTTCTAATAATAGAGACAATTTATAATTAAAAAGTACCAATTTTGGGCGTTGTAGAGGTGTTAATCCTTCCCTAAACGTAACCGACCACGAATTCCTTTTTTATTATTAAAAAGAACAAATTTTTGGTTAAAACGCAGATCAGTTTATCTTTTAATCGATGTTTTCTTAAAAACTCTTTTAAATGATGATTTTTAGGTATTCGACCTACCTGACCCAAAATGCCGATGGTGACTCCCAAATTATTTTAAAAACCATTTATTCACATCACTTTTCCCGCCAAGTAAAAAATTCGTGCCCGGACGAAAACCGGTTACGACAGCTTGGCGACTCCGCTGGGGAACGTCAAACTTTAAAATTAATTATAAACTGTCTCTATTAATTAGAAATTAAAAATTCATTTATTTAATTTTTAATTCTTTTCTTTTAAATTTTTATTACTTATGATTTTCATAATATTTATTATATTTTTTATTTTTACTTTATTTTTAGATATTAAAATTTTCATTTAATTATTTGTCAAAGGTTTGAATATTTCTCCTCACACACAACACTTGCATTGCATAACATAAGCTTTCTAATCAAGCTTGTCCCTTTTAAGTGGGAGTGAAAGCGACGTCTTTGTGAGAATTTATTCTCCGTGTCAGACCTAGCAAGTAACTTTCGGGGTTCATATGCTCTATGTCTTCGTGAGAATTTATTCTCCGTGTCAGGTATAGAGAAATGTGTCCCCTCGAATTGAACTCGATCTGCTTAAGTCTGTAATGGACTAGGATTGAGGGTTGACAGCCCAAGGGGGCATCAACAAGGACAGTTCGAGTACCTTTACTCCTAGAACTAAAAACATGCATATAATAAACCCTAGAAATTCTCCTAATCTAAGACAATACTGAAACCATGTCCATAGGTGTACACAAAGGAGAAATAAGTTTTAGCTTTTAATTTATTTAATTTATTATTTTTTTTCTCTCTGAATAAATGCATGTGAACTAGAAATCATGCAGTTAGGTTAATTTTTCCAAACAAAGCATGGAACTAGAAAGCATGAGGTTAGGATTTATACTTTGATAAATAGGATCTTTTCTTTCCATTAATTGGTACTAACCAATTTCTTTTTTCACTTCTCATTTTTTTTCATACATATTGTTTGCTCTAAACTTGTTTATATTTGATTTCTTTTGTTTGCATTGCATGATCATGGCATAATCAAAAGGTGTTGACTTGAAAGACTGTTCATCAAATTGGAAAGAAATCGTAAATGGACAAAAAGTTTTATGATCAAACAAAATATGATGCGGCCAAGGAAAAACATCCTGAAGAAACTACGAGGATCGAGGGAAGTTTTGTACATAGAGAACAGATTATATTAATACCAAAAGTGTTACACAAGATCCTACCAGATTGATACCAAAAACAGTCTATGGTAAGAACAACAGTCAGGGCATTCAGAGTAGTGGAGGTTTTTATGAAGCTCAATCATGTTATTTAAAGGACTTGAACGACCAAAACAAGAAATTGAGCACAAAAATGAAAACCATGCATGAAGATTTTCAGAAGATCAGTTAAGCCTTTCGAAATGCTGGTATAGGAAACACCCCAAAAGAGTGGATCACAGGGGTCACCAAGCTGAAAAAGAATTGCAACATATATGAAGATCTTGTTCAAGAACTTCTTGGACAGAAAGGTTCTCTTACAAGGGAAAATGAGCAACTCCGAGAAGTGACACAAAAGATGAAAGAGAATGTCATGGAAGAAGTTGCAGTCCAGACAAGCAATATGGTTCTTAAATGATAGATTTAGCTGACTTTACAAGGAGATGAAGCAGACTGAAGACTCAACTTTTGAGCATGAATGGAAACTAATTGGGCTTTGGAGAAGTTAGAAGTGAAAGATATCCCTATATGTAAAGTTTTGTTTGATGTACCGAAACTTTTGTGTTCAATGAAATCTGTTCTAAGATGATCACTCTTGAGTAACACCTTTTCATACATACATTTGCATTTTGCATCCTTGCATTTTTCATTTTGCATTTATACTTTTATGTTTGCTTTTGTATTGCACAATTTACATTTTTATGGTTACATTCACATTTTTATATTTGCATTTTTACGTTCGTATTCATATTTTCATTTTTTGCGTTTGCATCTTTACATATTTACATTTTGTTTAAAAAATATTTTGCATACATTTAAACATGTGGAATAATTCGGGGAAGATTCCATGACAGAATTTTTGAAATCAAAGTGGAGCTAACTTGGTCTTCCTAAAGAGAGATAATAGCTATGAATGAGATTTTAGCAAGGGTTGGTAGAATTGAGAAATTACAAGAGCAACTTATCAAGACTCAACAAGAGATGACTGATCATGCAAAAAAGTTTCAGGATGATTCAAAAGAGCAAATGACCAAGCTGATGAACCTGATGAATGTTGTGATCCATGGAAAGAAACCCTTGGAGGATCCTGTTGTAAAAGATTTGAATGGAATTATGAAGTATGTAGCTGATACAATGAAAACAAATGACCAGAATTTTGTCAGGGAATGTGGAAATCCAATAAGCCACCAAAAGTCGGGTATAATCCCAGAAAATGCGACAAAGATCAAGTTGAAGAGAAGCATGGAAGAAGTTTCAGTGCCATTGAAGAAAGCTAAAGAAAGCAAAGTAAACAGTTATAATGAGACAATGATGTCTGAGAAATTTTACCCAAGTTTCCTTCAGTTTCATGCAGCAAGATATATTACAAGTTGCTTCAGGCCCAGATTATTGCTCCATGTCGAGCTAAGCCTTTGTTGCTTCCATATCCAAGTTGGTATAATGAGAAAGTCTTTTGTGACTATCATGATGGAGCCCGAGGACACTCCATTGAGAATTGTGGTCGCTTCAAACGACGAGTTCAAGACCTTTTGGTTCAGGGAATCATAGAAGTGGAGGATCAGTCTGTTTTGATCAAACAATCGGGAATCAAATCCCAAAATGGAGTTGGTAGTATCAAAACAAATGAAGTACATGCTGTAGGGGAAGAAGAAAATGAAGTATTTGAGCCAAAGATAAAACGTTCAATTTTCAATATCTCCCTAATTATAAATGATAAAGAAGTAAAAGGAGAGGTAATTCGAGACTGGCCTATAGGTCTAAGAATGAATGAAAAAGATACAAGTATGAAGAAACCTCAAACACCTGTATCAGATTTTCTGAGGACAAGTGAGGTAGTGTACAATACAAAGAGTCTGGTGAATACTACTCCAATTACAGCCGCAATATATATTCAGAATCAGGACAAAGCTGTCATCCTTAGTAAAAGTTGTTCTGGATCTAGAAATGAGCTCAATCTCCAGTCAGGGGAGAAAAAGATGATGATGGAAAATATTCAGGAAGAAGGAAAAAGTTATGTATCTGAAGGTTTATCCAAAGAAGTTGACATAAGAAATGATCAAGAAATGGGGGGCAAATAAGGATGAAAATCCTAGACCAGTTACAGAAAAGATGTGGCATGATAAATAAATAAGTGGAAGTTGTTATTTACCACTGTAGTACCTTTCTATTTTCAGCATCATGTTTGAACTTGTTTTTGTTCCTTTCTCCCTTTTTTTGCAATAAATAAATTTGTGTTGCTTTTAAGGTTATGAGCATTGAATCAATTTTGTAATCTTGCAGTTCTTTTAATATCAACTGGATTAAAAATTCTGCATGATTAGAGTCGTAATCTTTGACAAAATATCAAGATTGAAAACCAGAAAAACAAGGACCATTGATCTTACCTCAGAAGAAATACACCCAAACACTATCCTATTACAAATATGAGATAGCATACTCCTATTGAAAGGAATTACAAAAAGGCTTGGTATTTATATATATGAGCGTACAACATGGGGTATCATTGGTGTATTACATTACAAAACTGACTAGAGTATTTTTCTATTGATGACATTCGATGATGAACATAATTTTTACAAATAGGTAAATCTAGTTTAAATAAGTTTCTTGGGAATTGAACTCTAATGAAGAGATTTTCTGACTTCCTCCAAAACACCTAGACTATAACAGGTTCTTCTTAACAAGCTTAAGAAGTTTAAGATGTATACTCACATTATTATTATATACAATAAAACTGGAGTTATCCCCCTAAAGCAATTGGTTAATAGCCCTGGCTTTATGGATAATATTCAACTAGTTTGTTATGCTTGAGTTATCCCCCTAAAGCAATTGGTTAATAGCCCCGGCTTTATGGATAATATTCAGCTAACCCATTATATTATTATATGCAATAAAACTGTTCCTCTAGAGCAATTGGTTAATAGCCCTGGCTTTATGGATAAGTTTCAATTAGCCTGATAAAGGTGATTATTTTATTATATACAATAAAGCTGAATTCAGCTTGCCAAAATGGAAAATGTGTTAAGAGATGGACTAAGGGAGTTGTGAAACACCTGTTATAGTCAACTTCACACAAGCACTCAGAAATTTCATTGTTAGACCGATATTTTCGCACTAATTTGGTTAGATAAGTCTAAATGAAATATTTCATAGAATTGAAATGGAAGCGTTCTGAAAGGTCTAGTAATTGTTAATCCTAGTTGCGTCATTTTGTATGCATCCGGTTAAAATACCAAGTCCTTAAAGTGAGGCATGTGACAAAGTTCACAGAGAGAGAGAGGGGTGGCATCTTAAATAGATGTAAACATAGAAAATAGGAAAGCCATCCTGAAATCAAACCAAATTTTGATACTTGTCAAAGAGCTATAATTCTCAAACATTAAAGAATTGTTGATTCTTTTGATATTCTTTGAATTTATGCTTATGATTTGATTCTATTATGAACCTGAGAAGGGCATTACTTTGAAAAATTCTTTCATTCTTCGATAAAGAAAGGATAAAAAACATTTTCAAACAGGATAGTCTCAAATGAGAAAGGTCCTTGAAGCAATTGTTGCTTATTCTACCTCTGTTGTAGAAAAAGAATAAACGAGGCCAGAATGATGAAGCATTTCACTTTCTTGAAAGCAAATGGTCCAAGAAGCCGGAAAAGTCTGGAGAATGGAACTTGTAACACTCTCCTATGACATTATTAGCAATCCATCAAGAAAGATTATCGCTTATTTCATGCTGAGGTCGATAAGCATCACCAAACAAATTATTTTCCCAGCCATCAATCCATGTTTATGGCAGATTACATCACAGAGATATAAGTCCCAATAAGATGTATTTTGGGAATGAACAAATCACTACCTGCACTCTGGTTATACCGTGATGTTGGCTCAAGTCTTGATACATCATTGCTACTTCTTCTAGGCCGATCATTTTTTTTCAAGATGATATCCATTATGTCCTTCAGAAGATTGTTGAATTCGAATTTGAGAACATATGGCACAGAATAAGACATTGGAACAAATTCTACATTTGTATGCCTTTCATATTGGGTAACATTGGTTATAGGATTCCAAAAGTTGAAGATGACCAGTTTTACTGTCAACTAAACTGTTCCATGATTCGAAACAAGTAGAATATGTCAATGTGTATTTTGGAGCAGCAAAAGAGACAGTCACTGTAGCAGTCATTGCAAGAAAATACACTAACAAAAATCTTCTAGTTCATCCTGATGATGTTTATTTGTTCCAGTAAGGTTGTTACACTAGATGCCATCGACGACAAGGTCGAATTCACCAAATCTACTCATCAATTGCTCCAACTGATCACCATTCAGTTCTTGCACATCTGTTTTCAAAGGTATGCCAAGACAGTAGAAGGCAACCTATGCATCACTGATCCTAGAGAAAAGAGACAAGACATTGATACTACCAGGGAACATGTCTCTAGCAGATTCTACTCCTCGTGTATGGTTTTTAGGGAAACCTAGAAGCATTTCTACCTCCTCAGATTTAAGCGGAACAACTTTATGCCTTCCAACTCATACTGGATTCCATTTTCGGCACTCATCAAGAACATACTTCTGAATACTCGAAGGTGGATCATCATTAGAAGTTTCAAGAGCCTTACGGATCCTTTCTGTTTATTTGGCACTTCCTGTACATGTTTGTAAATAGTTCAACTTGGTTCTTGGATCCCAGAAAGGTCACCATTTCTTTTTCAATAGAAAAGCATCATGTATGGTGAGTGGAAGAAGCAGAATAAGAGGAAATATGTTCTCAATGGGCAGATTAGGATCGTATTCTCTTTTATGTGAAGCAGCACAAAAATACTTTGAATCTAAAAATTTTGGCTCTGCATCGTATGAGTACCGTGACATTTCGGTCCAAACACCAATTGGAGTAGGTGCCATGTTCTCGTAGTAGAAATAAGGAGGCCCAATAGCATCTTCTGAAAGTGATTCTTTGAGTTATCTGATCTGGTTTGGTAAGAACTCCAAAACCAATCATTAGATTTGGAAGATGAACTGTCTAATCGTCTTAATTAAGAAGCTTCTTTTCAAGCTTCCTCTGCTTCTTTCTTTTCCAAAAATCATAGGCCAAGTTTCGTCTTTTCTTGTAATTGGGATCATTAAAGAAGTGCATCAACAGCCTTAGCCATTTGAGCAGCACATATAAAATCTGTCAATTCTGCAATTGATGAATCTGGACCACATCTCTCCATGGTTATTGAAGCCTTAGCCTCCGAGTACCCTATTTTCGTCAAGTATAACAGTTTATTCTCCTCATCAGAATCAGAATTCAGGATTTCCTTGGTATCAGTAGAACTATCAATATCTGTGAAATCATCCTGAAAGACCGCTTCATAATCAGATGAGTAGTTATCAGAATCAACATATTGCATGGAAAAGTATATTCCAGAAATAACCTTGACTGAAAACAAGGATCACTGTGTCAACCTGGAATGAATTACCAAACGACTTATACCACTCTGTCCGACTAGACCCCTCCAGATCCAAAAAATGGTCACCTCATTCAGAAGAGGCACATATCTCAGATATTCCTGTCAGAATGATTGATTATTTCTTAAGTTCGTGATAACATGAAAATAATTCCTTAGGTTACATGATAAATGTTGTTTAGGGATACCAGAATGAGAAAACAGATTTGGTGCACGAATAAAGCCACAAGTACCCACCACAGTGCATTGTCAAAATTGAACCTTGTGGGGATCATGATATTCAAGTCAAACAGACGTTGAGAATAAGCCTTACAGTTTAGAAAGTCGGGGGTATTTTGAAGGCCCAATTCAGACAGATCCATACGGGACATCTTGAAAGCCCATTGCAAACATAAATGATCCATGTGGGGCATTTTGAAGGCTCACATCAGTATGAATATTTGGTCATTTTAAAAGCTCATATCAATAAGAAGTAAATGTTGGGGTATGCTGAAAACCCATTTCAATCATAATCAGGAATATTGACGCGTTTTGAATATTCACGTCAACAAATGATGGGGCATGTTGAAAGCCCATTTTAATCAGAAATTGGAATAACATTTTGAATATTCATATCAGCAAATGTTGGGGCATGCTGAAGGCCCACATCATTATGTGTTAAAGATCATATCAGGCAGTTACATTATGATCATGTTGTTGAACAAATATCTACTCAGCAAGTATGTTTTCAAATACCCAATCTTCTTAACCGTGTTTCACATGACATCGTGTTCTTTGTTAAGCTACATCACGGTTGCATGAATAAAGATGGTCCCCAGGTAGACTACTCGATCCAAGGTTCAGTTCCTCAAGATCTCAGCTTTGAATTTTGCATTCTGTGTGTCGGTGATGATTGGAAATATTTCTTTGAGATTACTGGAAGTTAGTTTCAACCATAAAGTTGAGATTATGAAGCTGTTTTTCACATCAGTTTTTGCTTACTTGATGACAATGAAAAGGGAGACTCGACTCTCACTTATATTATTGTTATTCCCGTTGTTATTGGGATCATCATTGCTAGCCAAAATGAACTGAGTTTCCATCTATTTTGGTTTTATCATGTACATTTCATCCCCAGAAGCAAGAATTCTACGGATATCTTTCTGTACATGGATCCTATAGCTGAAGTGTTTCTACTTTCTACAATGCTCATTACAGAAGAAAACGTGATCAGTATTACATTTGCCTTTGCCCGAGATGAAAATGTGATCAGTTGGTATCTCCTATTCAATTCGACAATAGCACATTTTGTGAATTTGACCAACTTTTTGGTCATACTAACATCACACTTGAATCCCCACTGAGTTTTGTTTTCAAATGGTCTTGTGACATCATACAAAAATTTTGAACACCATGCAAAGAGCTTCAATGATTGAGAAATATTGGCAGAAGCCATAAAAAAGGATGAATGTGTTGTCAAATGCTTTACGAACATCTGAGCTGAAACCACATGAGATGAAGAATGTGTTGTCAAATGTTTTACGAATCAGTTATTCTGATGTTGAACCAATGTTGTGATCATACGGTTTCCATTTTTGATCCAAGATGAAGTTTGTCTTCAAGATTATAAGATGAGATATGATGAAGATTTCTTTATGCAGAAGGAGAGCTGAAATTTTAACCACAAGAAACTAGTTGAACGACAGATTGTGGTTAAGCATCTCAACATGATATGGTCCAAGTTGCTTTGTTCGAGAACCAATTAAATGTGGAGACATGAAAGGAATTGAGATAAATTATCCTTATGATGTGTTTCAAGAATCAAATCAGAACAGACTCTACTCCCCTAATTAATCCTCGCTGAGTCAGACATATCTACATCTACACTCTTTTCAAAGATGATAGATTATCTTTTTAAATATGATAGATTCTCTTTTCAAAAATGAAAGCTTTATTGGATTTCTACACAAGTCCAAGCAAAGAAAGTTGTTTTTATCCAAGACAAGATGGGGCATCAAGGTCATAGCTCTGACTACAGCAAGAGTTCCACAAATGAAACATTTCTTCTAAGACTTAAATGAAGTCAAGAAGACGCAAAGATACAAGTTGACCAGAGGATTCTGCATAAATGCAAGCTTGATAGCGTAAGTTTCTACACTGATATCCAGAGGTAACCCTGGCAATAAATGATGAACTGAAGGAAGACCGAGTTCACCACTTTGAAGTCAAATGAAGATTGCATCAACATTCATGCATTCATAAGAATATCATTTACACAATAGACAATGCATTACATTGATACATCTGAGTGCATTCAAACATGAAGTTTTACAGATCTCCGGAAGAACAAGAAGATTCATGGTAAAATATACCTTACACGAAGAAGGTATTCAAAACCACAAATACAAGAATCACGCAAACATCTGAAGAAGAGATGGACACAATCCACAAAAATGAGCATTATCTTGATATTGGGGCATGTTACCTAATCGACATGTTATTTCAAAAAATAATGAGAAAACGATTTCCATAGTTTCTCATTTTATCTTTTCTAAAATGAAATTGTTGAAAAGTAAGAAAACGATTTTCTTAGTTTTTTTACTTAGTAAACTATTTCCAACAGCCTTATCTTGAGATTGGGGCATGTTACCCAATCAACATGTTATTTTGAAAAATAATGAGAAAACGATTTCCATAGTTTCTCATTCAATCTTTTCTAAAAATAAAATTGTTGAAAAGTAAGAAAACGATTTCCTTAGTTTTTTTACTTAGTAAACTATTTCCCACATCTGTAAGACCTACAGTGCATGATGTTTTCAAAAAGCCTTCGAGAGCTTTTTGATCTTAAAGCCTCAGGGTCATCTGTAAGACCTACAGTGCATGATGTTATCAAAAAGCCTTCAGAAGCTTTTTGATCTTATAGCCTCAGGGTCATCTGTAAGACCTATAGTGCATGATGTTTTCAAAAAGCCTTCGGGAGCTTTTTGATCTCAAAGCCTCAGGGTCATCTGTAAGCCCTACAGTGCAAGATGATAAGACCTCAGGGCCATTCATAAGACCTCTGGGCAGAATGTTTTCCATATTTTCAGAAGAGTTCATAATGAGAAGAACTTGTTCAACCTTTTGCTCAAATTCATCACCCGATGGATCAGCGTTGCCAGAGAAAGTTCATAATGAGAAGAATTTATCTGAAGAGGAAGAAGAAGTTCATAATGAGAAGAGCTTGTTCAACATTTTGCATAAATCTATCACAGAATGAGATAGATCAACACCAACTTTTCCAGAGAAAGTTCATAATGAGAAGAACTTATCTGAAGAGGAAGAAGAAGTTCATAATAAGAAGAATTTATTCAACCTTACCTTAATTCATCACATATGAAGTTGAATCAACAAATCCCTCTTTTGAAGATCAGCATTTCCAGAAGGAGATCATAATGAGAAGAACTCATCTGAAAAAGAAGAATAAGTTCATAATGAGAAGAACTTGTTCAACTTTTTGCTTGAATTCATCACTCGATGGATCAACATTTCCAGGTCGAGTTCATAATGAGAAGAACTCATTTGAAGAAGGAAGAAGAAGTTCATAATAAGAAGAACTTGTTCAACCTTTTGCATGACTCTATCACAGAAGGAGATAGATAAGCATCAACTTTTCCAGAAAAGAGATAGAGCAGCAGAGCCATTTCCAGAAAGAGTTCATAATGAGAAGAACTTATCTGAAGAGGAAGAAGAAGTTCATAATGAGAAGAATTTGTTCGACCTTATCTTGATTCATCACCTATGAAGTTGAATGAAAGAAGAACCTCACTTGAGGATCAATATTTTCAGAGGAAGTTCATAATAAGAAGAACTCATCTGAATAGGAAGAGAAAGTTCATAATGAGAAGAACTTGTTCAACCTTGTCTTAATTCATCACATATGAAGTTGAATCAACGACACCTCTCTTGAGGATCAATATTTCCAGAAGGAGTTCATAATGAGAAAAACTCATCTGAAGAGGAAGAAAAAGTTCATAATGAGTAGAACTTGTTCAACCTTTTGCTAGATTTCATCACAGAAGAAGATGGAATATCATTCCCAGTAGAGGAGTTCTTAATGAGAAGAACTAGTCCCAAAGAAGAAGAAATTCATAATCTGAAGAAGTTATTCAACTTTTTGCTCAACTCATCATAGAGGGAAATATATCAACATCAACATTGTTCAACCTTTTGTCAAATCCATCACAGAAGGAGGTGGATCGCCATTCCCAGTAGAAGAGTTCATAATGAGAAGAACTCGTCCGAAGTGAGCAAAAAGTTCATAATAAGAAGAACTTATAGCTCAAAAGTTTAAACATTTCAAGCTAAAAATGTTGTTTTATGTCTTTGCTCCATTCCTGTTCCACAACAACGAGCAAAGAGGGGCAGCTATAATCACCATTTTTACCTTTCCATTCCAGCAGCTCCACGTTGCATTTCCAGCAATTTCCATCAGCTGCAGTAGCCCCTCCACGCAGCATTTCCAGCAATTTCCATCAGCTGCAGCAGCCCCTCCACGCAGCATTTCCAGTAGCTTCCAGCGACAGCTGCCCCTCCACGTTGAAGCTATAGGGTGAGTCACCACCATAGTTTGGTGACTCACCGAACTCCCCCTTATTACCCGGTCCATGGAGAGCTTTGTGGTGGCTATAAAAGCCACCACCGAGCCTGCAAAAGGGGAAAGGGAGGAGAATCGACAGAGAGAGCAAGAAAAGAAAAAAGGAGGGCAAGACAGAGAGACAGCCACGAACAGAAAGAGGAAGATACCAAACGGAGCGAGAACGAGAAGAACGAGACCATCATCCACAGCAACACCAACACGAGCAAAGAACAACAAAGAGGAAAAGAGAAGTAACTTACCACCAAGGAGAGCCGAACGTCACCGGAGCCATTGTATAACCAAAGGTAATACATACGGTTATTTTAGATGTAGAACGATCTAAAGCATTTTAGTATAAAAGAAGGCCATATTCGGCCTTAGAATTGAAAGAGGAGTATTCAGAGCTATTTTCTCGAATTTCGGCCACCGTCAGCGGTGGCCTGCGGCGGTGCCGGCGCCGGAGCACGGCGGCCGGCCAGTTTCTGGTCTCTCTCCGAACGGAGATTTTAGAAAGAGGGAGAGAGTTTTATTTCTCTTATAGAGAGAGAAAAAATGAGAAATGAGAAAAATTTGGCCTTTATGGCCTTTTTAAGGATATTTATACCCTCACCAAAACTACGTCGTTTTGGTGAGGGATGTTTGTGTAATTTCCCGCATAGAAAAATCAGTTGCGCAGACCCTTGAAGTTTGTAAACTTTCATTTTAGTCACTGAAATCAAATTCTAAACATTTTAATTTTGTCTTCAAATTTTTTTTTTATAATTTAGTCATTATCAGTGTTTATATATATTTAGGGTAAATACTATATTAATCCCTTATAATTTTCATAATTTATATTTTAACCTGAATTAATTAAATAAGACTAAATTACATTATTAGCACTTAGATTGTTTTATTATTCGAGTTAGAGCCTTTAATTTTAATAATTAATATTTTAATCTGAATAGCATGTTTTAATTTATTTTAATTTGACATTCGAATTTAATATAATTTTATTTTAGTTCATAAATTAATAAATGAGTAAAATAACATGTTTAATCCCTGTAATTTTAAATAATTAATTATGAATTAGGTATTTAATTCTATTAGGTTATAATTTAGTCACTAATTTCAATTTTTATTTATTTTTTTACAAGTTTTATTTATTTTAAATATATAGTTTTAATTTTATTCATTGTTTAGTTATATGTTAATTTTATATGTTTACTTTTAATTATTATTACTATTATTATTATTATTATTATTTAGCCATATATATATATATAATAACTAATATTTATTTTATTTATTAAAATCTTATTTAATTACTTTTAACTTATTTTAATCATGTTTTAATATTTATTTATTTTTCAATATTAAGAAATGGAAGTCTTAAAACAACTGGATGTCCATTTTCTGATATCTTTAAATAAATAAATATCCTATTTTATAAATTATATATTAATTGTTTTAATTATTTATTTATTTTTTAATATCGAAGAAAATAGCTGTCTTAAGGCACCTAGAAGTCCTTTTATGATATTTCTAAATAAATAAATATTTTATTTATAAATATATATATAAATTAATATTATTTTTTCATAATTATAATTTTGAAATAATAGGATTATAAATTAAATATATTTTAAATTTTTAAATTTCTAATAATAGAGACAATTTATAATTAAAAAGTACTAATTTTGGGTGTTGTAGGTATGCTAATCCTTCCCTAAACGTAACCGACCACGAATCTCTTTTTATTATTAAAAAGAACGAATTTTTGATTAAAACGCAGATCAGTTTATCTTTTAATCGATGTTTTATTAAAAACTCTTTTAAAGGATGATTTTTTGGTATTCGACCTACCTGACCCAAAAGTCCGATGGCGACTCCCAAATTATTTTAAAAATCATTTATTCACATCACTTTTCCCGTCAAGTAAAAAATTCGTGCCCGGACAAAAACCGGTTACGACATTATCCTTTGTTAAAGTGTATGCTAACTTATAGGCGTATTCTAGTTACAATTTAGAAAGTAAAATTAAAGTCCAAGTAAACCCAAATTAGTTGAAAATATAAGGCTTAATGAATGTTATGGTCCTTAAAGTATAACGTTTTTACTTCATTGATCTTTTATTTATTTTTTAACTAATCAAACCTATTATTATTATCATTACTATTATTTGTCATGTTAGTCCTTATCTTTACCAATGTCCTTAAAAAAAATTGGCATGTGGTGAATATCAGAATGCGTCATGTGGTGTATGGAAAAAAAGATTGAATGGACTAACGAAATATATTTTAAGGATCAATATCTACCAAAAAAAAATCTTTAAGAACCAAAATAGGAAAAGTGATCAACTTTAGAAACCAATTCATATATTAAGGCATTAATAGAAAGATTATATAGAGAAAAATCAAACAAAAGTTTGCTTTTGCTTTTACTATTGTAGTTTGTTTTCTATCATACTTCAATGTCCACACTGATTTCCGCTATATAATAAATAAATAAATAAAAAGCTGAAAATTTTGATAAGGTCAGGTAATTGACAATTATTTTCGTCTATAAATAATCGTTCTCCCTTTGTTCACCTTCTCATAAATCTCTTCACTGTCTCTCTTTTTCTCTGATACAAAATCTGGGATTTCTCAGATACCCAGATTCAGGTACTACTTTATCCACATCGTTTACTTGATTATCCAAATCTGGGTCTTTCTAAAAAACACTCAACTTTTTACAGTTTTTGGTTAGTGTTATTTGCTTTCATTGCTCCGT
Source organism: Hibiscus syriacus (assembly GCF_006381635.1). Lineage (NCBI taxonomy): Eukaryota > Viridiplantae > Streptophyta > Magnoliopsida > Malvales > Malvaceae > Hibiscus > Hibiscus syriacus. Next base: position 1,756,661 of record NW_024062752.1, on the reverse strand, counting down.
TTTTGGCGGGCAAAGAGCTAAATTTTCTCCTCAGATTTTGGCTTGTGTAGAAATCTATTATTCTTATAGGTTTATTTTTCTGGGTCTTGGTCTGTTTTTTCTTTGGTTCATTGGGTCTTGGTCAGTTTTGTGGCTGGTTTTGCATCCAATCGTTGGGTTTTGATTTTTTGATTTTTTTACCCCCAGGGAAAAGCGTGGAACAAAAGGTTGAGTGTTATTTTCGGGTGTGACAATGGCGACTCATAACAATGGTAACAAGATAGAGAAGTTGGCTTCCATTGATGCGCAGCTACGAGCTTTGGTTCCTGCTAAAGTAAGTGAAGATGATAAATTGGTGGAGTATGATGCTTTGCTTTTGGATCGGTTTCTCGATATTCTTCAAGATTTGCATGGAGAGGATCTTAGGGAAACGGTACGCCATTATTCAGTTTTCGCTTTGCTTTTAATATTTGGTTTTTGATCGTTTGATCCCATGGCTTTGTTTCAAGTTTTGATGGTGATGGACTGGTAGTTCGTGATGTTGAAAACTAATGCTTAAAAGTCATTATGCTAAATAAATTGATTTGATCCTGAAAATTTGTGTAGTGATTTACAGTGACAAAAATTGTATTTTTCTCTTTTTTTTTTTTGTGGTTGATTTCTTTAGGTTCAAGAATGTTATGAACTTTCTGCTGAGTATGAAGGGAAGAATAACCCCGAGAAACTCGAGGAGCTGGGAAATGTTTTGACGAGTTTGGATCCGGGGGACTCCATTGTTATAGCCAAGGCTTTCTCCCACATGCTTAACTTGGCTAACCTGGCTGAGGAAGTTCAGATTGCTCACCGTCGAAGGATCAAGTTGAAGAAAGGTGATTTTGTCGATGAGAACTCTGCAACAACAGAATCAGACATCGAAGAAACTCTCAAGAGACTTGTGAATGATCTCAAGAAGTCTCCCGAGGAAGTTTTCGATGCACTTAAGAACCAGACTGTGGATCTGGTCTTCACTGCTCATCCTACCCAATCAGTTCGTCGGTCTTTACTTCAGAAGCATGGAAGGTTTGTTCTTTGATTCTTACAGCTTTATGTACTTTTCATTAATTCTCAATAAGCATAGCGCTGAAAGCGATTTCAAATTTAAAATCTGTGTTTTTTCATTGCATCCAGGATAAGGAATTGTTTAGCTCAATTGTATGCTAAAGATATCACTCCAGATGATAAGCAGGAGCTTGATGAAGCTCTACAGCGTGAGGTATACCACCATGTCATGATATTTCTTTTATCTGTAAATAATCCTGGTATTTATCTCGCAAAGAAAAAAAATCTTGTACTCATTGATTTGTTTTGATTCCATTTCCTTGTAGATTCAAGCTGCATTTCGCACAGATGAGATCCGAAGGACCCCTCCAACTCCCCAAGATGAGATGAGGGCAGGAATGAGCTACTTCCATGAAACAGTATGGAAGGGTGTCCCAAAATTCTTGCGGCGAGTTGACACAGCTTTGAAGAACATTGGAATCAATGAACGTGTTCCCTATAATGCGCCACTTATTCAGTTTTCTTCATGGATGGGTGGTGATCGTGATGGTACATTCCTACTTGAATAACTGAATGTAAAATGATTGCATCTTGTAGTGTAAAAGTTCTTTTTTGTTAATTATTTAAAATGACTGAATATTTTCTTGATTCATAATGTAGGCAACCCAAGGGTAACTCCAGAGGTCACGCGGGATGTTTGCTTGTTGGCTAGAATGATGGCTGCCAATTTGTACTATTCCCAAATTGAGGATCTGATGTTTGAGGTATTTAGCTTGTATTATCTAACACGTTATACGAAGCTTTATTTTAAGGAACCATTTTAGGCCAATCCTTTTTTATGTCTTTTTTCAGTTGTCCATGTGGCGATGCAGTGACGAGCTTCGTGTTCGTGCAGAAGAACTTCATAGATCCTCAAGGAGAGATGCGAAACACTACATAGGTATACTTCGGAAATTTTAAAGTATCCTCAGAGAATGTATTTAGACTAGGGAAACAAAAACTAAATATGCTTCTCTGGCTAGATTTCAAATGCCATGTGATGATCTATGTGACTAGGAAATGATGGTTTCTACAACATTTTGTTTAGTTCGTTTCTATCATTGGTTTGGTTCTCATCGGTGCTACTTACAATGCAGAGTTCTGGAAAAAAGTTCCTTCAAATGAACCCTACCGTGTTATTCTTGGTGATGTTAGGGATAAGCTGTACCAGACACGTGAAAGGTCTCGCCAAATGTTATCTCATGGTATCTCTGACATTCCTGAGGAAGAAACTTTCACCAACATTGAGCAGGTCTATCTCAGTTTATCTTATATCACGGTTTTATTATTAATTTGGACTCCACCTACTTCTTATGAGTGAAATACGGATTTACTATTAGATTGTGTGCCCCTTGACTAATACCTAGCCTTGTTAGAAAATAGTCAACAGCCATAAAATCTGATTTTGTAGTTCTGCACTTTCTCTTGCTTTATGGACTGGGATAGTGATGTCTTGAGAACTTCCATTTCACTTTCTCTTCCCTCATTGTGATGTCTTCCCTAATTAACTCTTTGCTCTTTTTTTTTCTTTTTTTTTTTTGCAGTTTCTGGAACCTCTTGAGCTATGTTATAGATCACTTTGCTCTTGTGGTGACCGGCCAATTGCTGATGGAAGTCTTCTTGATTTCTTGAGGCAAGTGTCAACTTTCGGCCTCTCACTTGTCAGACTTGACATTCGACAAGAGTCTGACCGCCACACAGATGTCTTGGATGCCATTACCCAACACTTAGAAATCGGTTCCTACCGTGAGTGGTCTGAAGAACAAAGGCAGGAATGGCTACTATCTGAACTAAGTGGAAAGCGTCCGTTGTTTGGTCCTGATCTTCCTAAAACAGAAGAAATTGCTGATGTTTTGGATACATTCAGTGTCCTGGCAGAGCTCCCAGCAGACAACTTTGGAGCGTACATCATTTCAATGGCAACTGCCCCTTCTGATGTTCTTGCTGTTGAGCTCCTGCAGCGTGAATGCCATGTGAAGCAACCATTAAGAGTTGTTCCACTGTTTGAGAAGCTAGCAGATCTCCAGGCTGCACCTGCTGCTTTGGCTCGGCTCTTCTCAGTTGATTGGTACAGGAACCGGATCAATGGCAAGCAAGAAGTTATGATTGGGTATTCAGATTCAGGTAAAGACGCTGGGCGTCTCTCTGCTGCCTGGCAGTTATACAAAGCTCAAGAGGAGCTCATAAAGGTTGCTAAGCAATTTGGAGTGAAGCTAACGATGTTCCACGGTCGTGGGGGAACTGTTGGAAGAGGAGGTGGTCCCACCCATCTTGCTATATTATCTCAGCCTCCAGAGACTATCCATGGATCACTTCGGGTTACAGTCCAAGGTGAAGTTATCGAGCAATCATTTGGAGAGGAACACTTGTGCTTTAGAACACTCCAGCGTTTTACTGCTGCCACACTTGAGCATGGTATGCACCCACCAGTTTCACCAAAACCAGAATGGCGTGCACTGCTGGATGAAATGGCTGTTGTTGCTACGGAGGAGTACCGTTCCATTGTCTTCAAAGAACCCCGATTTGTTGAATATTTCCGCCTTGTAAGTGAACCTGCATTCTCATGTTCTTAACACCATCTGTTCTATGTTCATTAAAGCAGTTTTGGATTGAATAATCTATACCTTTTCTTTTGGCTGTAGGCTACACCAGAGCTGGAGTATGGTAGAATGAATATTGGTAGCCGACCATCAAAGCGAAAGCCAAGTGGGGGTATTGAGTCTCTCCGTGCAATCCCATGGATCTTTGCGTGGACACAAACAAGATTTCATCTCCCTGTTTGGCTCGGCTTTGGAGCAGCATTTAAGCATGTCATTCAGAAGGACATTAAGAATCTCCTTATGCTGCAGGAGATGTACAATGCGTGGCCTTTCTTCAGGGTGACAATTGATTTGGTTGAAATGGTCTTCGCAAAAGGAGATCCCGGCATAGCAGCCTTGTACGACAAGCTCCTTGTTTCTGAAGAACTCTGGTCTTTTGGAGAGCGATTGAGAACCAACTATGAAGATACTAAAAGCCTTCTCCTCCAGGTAAACTCTATGGGCCTTGAGCACATATGCTGTACCTCCAGTTAACAAAAACTCGAGCAGCTTAACTTTTTTTTCCTTTTTGGTTTTCAGATTGCTGGGCACAAGGATCTTCTTGAAGGTGACCCCTACCTGAAGCAAAGACTCCGGCTTCGTGATTCATACATCACAACACTAAATGTCTGTCAGGTCTACACACTCAAACGAATCCGTGATCCGAACTACAGTGTCAAGTTGCGTCCACATATCTCCAAAGAGATTATGGAATCAAGCAAACCTGCCGATGAACTTGTGAAACTGAACCCAACAAGCGAATATGCCCCTGGTTTGGAGGATACCCTCATCTTGACCATGAAGGGTATAGCTGCCGGCATGCAAAACACTGGTTAAACTTACTTCGCGACACATGCTTCTAGTTTTAAGTCAAGAAGAGATGAATTATTCATCGGAGATGTATGTCATTTCGGAGCGAACCTTTCTGAAGGTACAGAAAGGAAGTGATATATATATTATCTTATTACGCTATGATTATGTTGCTGTGCTGAGGACTCAGTTCTATATATATATATGGTGGCAAGTGTTTATTACTGCCACAAAATGGATGGGAGTTGAACTCCATTGAAACTGATTAATAATTTATGCTTTTAATGCAAGTAATGCCCTTGAGGGTGCTTCTGGTTTTTGTTTACATGGATAATCCGCAGCTTCTTTATGCATGCATGCATGTATCTAGTTATTATATATGTATTCAATAAAAAATAAATATCGAATGTGCAATAAGAAAATAACACCAAGAGCGGTAAGGGCTTTAGAGAGGGGGGGGGGGTAGACGGTACGAGGACCAGAACTTGAGTCTGGCGCCGTAGACCACTCTGCCACCTTGACTCACGGTTCTACTGCCTCTCTTTTCTATATATTATAGTTATTATATAGACCCAACTGCCCAAAGTAATCACTACAACAAAGGTTAAATTCATTAAAAATATGTTTAAAACAAAATGACAGACTCAAACTTCGAATATTTAGTCAATAAAATTGATTTTTTTGAATTAATCACTGGTATCCGATCTATTAATCGATTAATCCAGATCGGGTACTGCAGAGGCGAGGGCAAAACTCCCAACCAATTTGCTCTATTCGCAAACGTCAGGATTCAAACTTCTGACCTTGCTTAAGGGATCTAGTGTCTCATCCCACTAGACCAACTAATTGTTGGTAAAATTGATTTTTTTAATATTTTTCGAATATCTATATTGGTAAAATTAACCTTGTTATTATATGTTATTTTTTTATATAAATGTTAGTACTTAGATAAATAAATATTAAAATTTTACGAAAGCATCAATTGAGAACTTTTAGAGCTCTAAATATTGTTGACTCCACACTTTTATGCAATTATTATTATTCCTAATATTCCTTTGCGTAAAATGACATTTTAATGAAAACATGATTGAATACTAACCAATTTGGATTTAACATGCTCAATTCTTTTTAATGGTTTCCATAAACATTAGGTATAATTATGCCCCAAGTCTCTTACCCTTTCAATTTTTGAAATTTAATCTTCTACTTTATTTAAAAATCAAAATCTAATTAATTTATGTTAAACTTGAGTATGTTTTATTTGTTAGAACTAAAACCTAATTAATATAAAATCAAGAACTAAAAAATCTATCATTTTAAATCATCAAGAATAATAATCTAAATGTGAAAGCCTGTCTGAATTAAGTAATATGTTGAAATCCTCGAGTCTTTCTTTTGGTTGTGATCTTCCAAGAAGTTAAATTTTTTTTACCGGAAAAACTCTTAGACGGGATATGAGCAATATAAGTTAATCTATTTACTGGGTCCACTAACTCTCTATATAAAATGAATATTGGGTCAAGTTATTAAGTATTTATAATTTTATCCCTCGTTAAATTATAAATATAACTTATAGTATCTACATTTTAATTTCATAACAATTTAATACCTATGACACATGTAACATAATTGGTCACTTAATTTTGTGTCATATTTTTATGATAGCATTGTATATTATACATATGTACCTACAATTATGAATTTTAATCCAACATTATCAAGTAAACTACTAATTTTAAAATGATAGTAGAACAGGACTTATTCACCTCATAAAAAAAACATAATAAATTTATAGAAAACCTACTAACAATGTTATCGATTAAGTTTTAGTTCAAAACAAATATATAAAGGGAATCAATTCTTAAGACGAGATGAGATACAAGGCTTGTTAAACAATGTCTGAAATTCAAATTTTTGACATTATAAATAAAATATATTAGATTGTTCTTATAAATGATTTTTATAATATCATACCGAGATTAATCAATCAACGAACAAAAGGTTGATGATATACTAAATTTTTACTTTTTTATTGAAGATTAGATGACGGTACTGATGTTAGGATGATGGAGATGGCTTCAATAATTGGTCATGTACATAGGAAAAATGCAATACATGGCAGAACTCTGGAAACCAAAACCCATCATACATTTCGAAGGTTTATGAATTGGGGAATCTTTAAACAACCTTTAAAATTTTGGAACTTGATGGCTCCTTTGCCACACTCCCCAAATTAATATATACCCCAAAAAATAAAACTTTTTTTTTTCTTATTTATTGTCTTTTAGCCAATCAAAACCCAATATTTTTCACTTTCTTTCTCCCCCAAAGCATTTATTGGCACAGCACAAAAGCCACCCCCACCCCCCTCCAAAAGGCTGTGATGGCCTTGTTTAAGCACCCACCATTTGCACTTTTGGACCCCCGGTTTAGGTGTTTAAAACTTAACACAAACAACACTTAAATGCCCACATGCGAATGCTTCCCCACAACAAATTAAAAAAAGATAAACCCTTACTAGCCCCTCACATGACAATGCCATACAACTTCACTCGCAAACAAATTCAAAACATCAAATCAAATCAAATCACACCCTATAATGGAATTAGCTACAACATGCAGTAATGATTTAATAAACAAATTATGGTGGCCTTGGGGGCATGTTTTAGTTCTTAGACTAATCCCTACCCTATAGGGCAGAAGTTCATGTGTATATAGCAATAAATGGTGTCAACTACCCACCCCCACACTATTGAATAAGGGGAAACCAACCATGACCAAGTCTAAGAGATTCATGGAAAATCAGACAATTAAGTAAAACTAATAATGGAGTTGCAGAGAGGAATATATGGGAAAAAATGGGAATTTTTTATTGATGAAATGGTTAAGAGAAAAAGAAACAACAATATTGATGACAACATATTTCATCCTTCTTTCACTAACCCAGTAAACTAAGTACCCACCAAACATCCATCCAATCTTCCTCACGGCTTCGGTTGATTTTGTATATATCATCACATATATACATGTATAGATTCTCCTTTGCTACCTGCCTGCCAGTCCTCTCACTGTATCTCTCTAAAATGTAACCAAGTATCCACTTGTAATTAAATTGTACACATATTTCCCAATCCTTTTTTTTTTGTTTCCCACTGAATGAAAGCAGTGATACAAGAATCAGACTGGCCTACTTAAAAATGGAAAATTAAGGAAAAGGGTAGAGGAAAGAACAGGGAACCCTAGAGCAATGGGGAATGAATGAAAAAATAAAAGCTACAAAAGGGAAACTAAAAGCTAATTTTATTGGGGTTCCTCTGGCATTGACTGCTAATAGGATGATTATTATGTAGCTCTCTGGTTTTATGTCACATGTACCTGGTATGGTGGGGAGGAAAGATTGGAAGGGTAGTGGAAGAGTTCCCAACAAAATGGATATTTGGGTGGCAAGAAGTGAATGCAAAAAAGGGTGAACTGGGAATACAGTACAGTACAATACAATCACTAGTTCTAAAAGCTGTAATGCCTCACCGAGTGCTCCAACATTTCCCGACTCGGGCACACGAGTTCCTTTACCCGGCTGCCGTTTTTGTATATCTTCAATGTTGGTACGATCCTCACATTCTCCGCATTTGCAATCACTGGACTCTCGTTGATGTCCACCTTTACTCCAAAGAAATGACAAAAAAGTAGAAACAAACTGTTATTCTTGCTGCATTGCATTTAGTTAACCATTATCTAGAGGGGCATGCAAATACAAATAAACCATGGAGATAGAAAAATGGATCATTTACCTTAAGAAAATTTATGGAGGGGTAACGACCACAGAGAGCTTCAACGAATGGAAATATCTGTTTGCATTGCAGGTTGGAAGCCATCTTAAAATGAACAACAGATATGCCTATGGATCAAAAATAAAATCTCAAGAGGATTGCAAGTTGGTAAAATGGGGAGAGAGCAATTGAAGTACTGAAGACAGTTTAAAATGTAAGGTCAGCGTCTACCTGGCAGAGATATTGCAGCTCTGAACTGCTCGAGACTGGATACTTCTTCTACTTCACCACCGAACTTCATGTTATAAACCTCTTTACCGCGAGATTTCTTCAATGCAACTTGTGCATGAAAAAGAGATTCAGCAACGTCATTGTCATCTGGAAGTTCCCTTCTCAAAACTTCATAATCTCTGACAGTCTCAACCCATCTTTCTAGCTGTAGTTCACAATGACTGATGGTTAGTATGAAGCACCCAAATTTGGGTATACCCATCACAAAGATGTTTATCTGTATGATGAAGGAAAGCTTTAAATAATTGTTTACCTTGCTATTAGATGTTGCCCTCCGAAGAAGGGCTTTTATGTAGTTTGGTTGGATACTTAACGCTAGGTCGCAGTCTTCAACAGAAGACTCCCACCGTCCAAGCTTAAACCAGCATGCTGCTCTGTTACAATAAAGAACAGAATTTAATGGATCAAGCTTGAGCCCATCCCCATATGCTGAGCAGGCCTCGGTGAACCTTTCGGATTTGAAAAGATCATTCCCACGTGCTCGTGCTCTGGCGACCAACCTTACATTGCTGAGCAGTACTGAAACTTCAACATTTCGAGCATCAACCTGCCCAGCCTTTTCAGCAGCTGTAACTGCATTGTCGAACCTGCAATATATCCATCATCAAATTTCTAACTCATGACCCAAAGCCTTTTCCATCTTATATCTGATGAAGCCTAGTAATGTTTTTAAACTAACCTCCCAAGTGTCATCTCCATTTGTGCTTGGACAAAAAAGAGATAAGCTTCAGCAAGCATCCCAAAGAACTTAATCTGTGGGGAGTTGATGCATTGTTCTAATTTAGGAACAACCGAAAGGCTCGATTCAGCATCATTAAGTTGATGCAGTTTTAAAAGGGCTTCCACTCTACACATAAAAAGCTGTAAATTCAATGTGAACCAATTCAGCCATTTTCAATGTCTGTTAACTGCACAATTTCTTCAAAATTTAAAGATGGAAAGTTTTAAACAAGATGTTTACCTGAGGGGAAAAGTCTGCACCAGCAGAAATAGCAGCATCAGCTTCCCTTAATGCACTTCTCCAATCCCTAATTCTCCGGGCATCTGTACACTTGCTAAGATGCTTTTCTACTGCCTGCAACTTCTGCAACTCTGCCAGATCTTGTGGTTGCCCCGGAAAACATAAGTGCTTCCTAGCATTCTCAACATGCCCTACCCTGAAATTGAATAGAGTTAAATTGGTGCAACTGAAATATTAAACACACATCTGATTCTGGCGTAACGTGAAAACGTATGCATTTGACGAATAGTGGGAAACAAGAAGTGATTTAGAAAAGCCTACAATAATGAAATGAAAAAAGGCGGCAACATCAAAACTAAATACCGAACCACATATATCAAATTTTCATAGAAGATAGAAACATTGCAGATAAGTTCATGAGCTGCCTAATACCCTTTGACAATGGATCCTTCTAAAATAACTTAAACGAACTAAATCATTAGGAGCAAACAATTGACAACATTTCACCGGATTGCTCCAAGCCAAGCGAGTAATCCAAGCCAAGCTAATCTTATAAAAACAATCAACGTTAAAATGAGCTATTAAGTTCAGATCATAAGAATTGTGAAGATATAGCAAACAAGAGAATAAATGCATCTAGCAATCATTCACCAAAATTTTTTCCACCGATACTATTTCCATCACTAACGTAATCATAGCTCTTTTCACCTTAACAATAATGAAGCCAGTCTCTGATGAGCCCTCCCATAATTAGGATCCAATCTAACAGCTTCTTCACATTCCTTCACTGCCTCCCATACTCTCCCTAAAGCTGTCAATACGGCAGCTCTGTTACTCCGGTAAGCCGCATTCGTCGGTGACAAAACTATAGCCTTATCGTACAAACTCAAAGCCTCTAAAAAATGTCCTTTTTTGTACATCTCATTCGCAACTCTCTTAATATCCTCAGGTTCTGAGTTCCCCATTGCCTTTCTCATTAAATCACTCGCATTCCCATGGTTTCCAAGGGTGCTACTGGGTTCAAAGGCACCGCCTTTGGAGGCGGTAACGGGTCCAGTTCCCACTCGCCCGCCCCGCATTATGCTGCCATGGCCGTAATTACCAGACCCAGAGCCCAAAACAACGATTCTGGAACTCCGGTTCACCGCCATGCCGGTTTTAATGATTTTCCCCGAAGGGCATATGTTTCCCGTAGGAAGAACGTTGGCTGGCGGTGAGTTGATGGCTCTTTGACCCGAATAGATCAACGGGTAGGTCGCGGAAGTGTTGGATTTGGATCTGGTCTGACCAGGTTTTATATTCCCAGTAGAAGCAGTCGGACTCGTTTCACTCGAGCCGGAAAGCTCACCCGAGTTATTATTTCGACCCGATTCAGATCTCCTAGTGGTCGCGTTAGACGAGTTCCGACCCGAAACGGATCTGGAAGAACCGGAGCTGGAACTCGTCGTTGTCGTCATCGTGAGACCCTGTTGCCCGGTTCGGAGGGGGGATACGGGTGAACCCAGATCGAATTCACGGAAATCGGGTTTGTTATCATAGTAACTCAGTGAGTCACGGAGTTGATCGGCGAGTTTATCAAAATCCAGGCCTAGCTCCGGCACTGTCTTTCCACCTAGATGCGACATTTCATTAAAAAAAACGGGGTCAGTCCAATTTAAGTCCCCTTATCCTTTCTCTTCCCTTACCCCCCTCTCTTGTCTCCTCTGGGTGGGTTTTATTGGTAACGTGAGTGGGGGGAAAAGGAAGAGCTTGTTGAAGTGAATGTGGGAAGAACCGTTCTAGCAGAAGAAAAGAAGAAACTTGGAAGAATAGAGAGATCTGAGAGAGAGATAACGAAAGGAAAGGAAAGGAAAGAGATGGGGATCTCGTGATATTAAAAGTAAGAAGCAAAGAATGAATGTGAAATTTCTTTGAGAGCCAGAAAGGAAGGGTTTTACAGAGAAAAAGATTTGGAAGGCAAAGAGAGAAAGAAGGAAAGAAATGGACGAGAAAGAGCTTTAATTTATTCACTTATTTTATGCTGAATTAATAATTTTTTACCTGCTGCTTCACGAGGCAGACTTTTCATTCTTGGTTTAATATTTTACCTACTGCTTCACGAGTCAGGCTTTTCATTGATTCATGACTTTTTTTTTTCACTTAATGGACTGCTATTCCATGCCCCAAGATTCTTGTACTTTCTACTGGAATTTTTTTTCCACCGCCTTCTTTTTGCAATCGACTTTTTAACCAGCAGCTTAAGCAACCAAGAAAAATACAAAGATTAAAAGTCGGAATTACCCAAAATACCCTCTAATTTCCCAATAATTACGATATCACTTCAAACCATGCAAATTCCCCATAGGATCGAGAAAGTGTCAACTTCACTTGAAAGAAAAGGGCCAGCAATGGCATTCATCGTAAAAACAGCGGTTTAACGAGTGGTAATATGGGGATTTTCGAACATGGCGCGACAGAAGTTGCTGGCCATGTGCAGAAGAGAGCGGCGTGCCAGCTGGCCCTCTGAGGAGGAAAGACCTTGGGGCTAAGAGTGGCATCCAGCTAAGCAGATAACGGAGGGGGTAACGGCGTTTGGATGATTCTCGAGGATATCCTGTTTAGATTAGGGGTCCAAAGGAAATATCTATGTAGAATATTTGAGTTCGATTTGAAAATAATTAAATTTGAGTTGATAATTATAGTATCAAGTTTTTAGTTAGAGCAATTCAAGTTATTGATTAAAACAATTTTAATCATGGTAATAGATAATATAAATGGCTTTGGAGTTCGATCGAATTTTTTAATTTTAACTTATTGTATATTTTTACATGAAATTTTAATTGTATTATATATTATTGATAAAAAAAAGTTTAGTTAAGTTTAAGTTCAAATTTAAGTTTTATTATTGAAATTAATAAACAATTTTAATTAAAATTGAACTTTAATAGTTATTATTCAATTAAAATTAGGTGTAAATCGATCGTCAGATTTTAATGTTTCAACTAAACTTGAACGTGCCACTATTTGAATTCAACACCAATCGATTAAACTCTTAATTTGCACTGGGTTTTTATATTGCGGGGGATTTAACGGACGTTCAAAGGGGGATGGTGACACCAGGAGGCTACATTTATCAGTGGTGGCAGAGAAGGGGAATGATGAGCGAATTCATGCCAGGTAAGCATTTTGCCCACTTTCCAAGTTTCTTTTTTACCCCAAATGCAATTTTACATATGCTAAAAGCATAAATAACCTCCTAAATTATAAGTATAGGGTGAATCAAGTGATAACGTAAAATTTTACATGAAAATATATAAATTTAAACAATTTTAAGAGTATTAAATTTATAAGATTTTAAAAATGTGAAAATGTATTATGAATAAAAATATTTTAAAAAAATAAGAAATTGAAGTTTTCAGGAGGAAAAGATAGTCATCTTTAGAGAAGATCGAGATAAAATTAAGAATTTTAGGTTAAAATAAAATAAATTATACTGAAAAATATTTATATTATTTTATTATTTTTTAAAATAATCAAATGTATTATTTTTTTTTTCTATTTTAACCTATGATAAGATACTTGATCTTTATTGTATGAAAGAATTAATGTTAATGAATATGACTAAGCAAAGAAACTTAAAAGAAAAAATTGATAGCCGATAAGCTTGCTGCAGTGGTTAGAGGGTTAATAGTGGAGACCGAGTGTGCGATGGTGGTAAATATTCTTAATGGATCGGGTGAGGGGGTTAATGGCAACACTATTTTCATTCTAATACGTGAGCTACTGAATAGAGAATAGGATTCGACTGTTTATCACATTAAAAGAGAAGTTAATATGATAGCCGATAAGCTTACTGCAATGGCTAGAGGATGCCCGGTAGGAGTATTTCTTCACCATGAAATTTCAAACGAAGTGTTTGCCTTAGTTGCAAGGGACCAAAGCTCAATGAACTAATTATGTTTGTTTCTGTATTAACGAGAAAAAATACTATTTAAATGAATTGTAATTTTAAAATTTAAAAGTTTTTGACTAAAATCAAGTTAATTAATATTTTTAGTTTTAAATTAAAAATCAATTTACAAAATCAAACTAAGGAGTATGATACGGATAGAAAATCCATATGTTTAAATGAAATAAATTAATTCTTTGATTATCATAGTGGGCTAAGATGCGAGACGTCGGTCACATTCTTACGTCCAAAAGTCACACATAGATCTAGTGCGCAGAGAGAGTATACTGATAATAGTTCGTACACGTTACTATTATTAAGCAAAATCTAACATCACACTGTTTAATTCAGTGGTTAATGAATGTATCTTTCATTTTTATAAAATATTTTCTTTTAATTTTTTTTTATTATTATGAGTGTTTATAAGATAATATATATTTGAAAGATTTAATTATTTGAAGGGGGAATGTTAAAATACCTTTAATATATGATGTGTTTAAACTTAAAATATTTAAAAATGACAATCATCAATTTAATCGTTAAAATAACTTGATTCTTAATTTCTTCTTTTAAATTAAGCATACATAATTGGCACAATAAACTCGAAATAGAGAAATTATTCGATTTATAGATTTTAATTATTTTTATATATTTTTTTAAAAAGTTTGTAACATTAAAATTTTAATTAATTATATTGCATTAAAAATTATTATTGGTGTACTTTTATTAATTTGTGATTTTTAATTAATTATTATCGGGATTTACATGAGTTACATGAGTTAGGTCATCATTTCTTTTTGGTTTTTTGTTTTTGGAATTTTCGCTGTTTCTTCCTAAGTTTATTAATTGTAACGGCTATCCTGTACTTTCAATTTATTTATTTATTTTTATATACCTTATTTTTCTTGTTTTTTTATTGATTTTCTCATACTTCATGAGTTTTTTTTTAATTTTATAAGGTAATTATATGATAATAATCGGTAGAGAATTTTTTTTATCCCTTTAATAAAAACAACGTTCCATGAATTATGTACGTTAAAAATGATCATTTTATATTTTCTTACATATCCACTATTCTTGTTTTAATTAAGGGATAAAAGAATGTCCCATCATTATTATTTTATCTCACTAATTCAACTAATTAAATTTTCAACTTTTAGTTTAGTTTTTTAGTTCAATGAATTTACTCAAATCTTATTTTCACAACCATATTAAATGTAACAATATGAACCCCTAAAGTCTTCTAAATAATAAATAAATTATTCATTAATTGCAACTATTTAGGATAACATGGAGATTGATAGGAAAGCATATGATAATAGTTAATTGAAAGCAATTAACCTCTCAATACTAGAAGAAATTACGAAGGTTTTTATTATCTCCCGAGGGATTGATACTATAAATGCTTCAAAACCATGTTCGGTGGATCGAGTATATGTAACATTCATATATAGCTTATTTAAAGAGCTTGATGGTCACCATATATATATATATTATTTCCCCTTGCTTACTTGTGGTTTACATTTGGTAGCATTTAAACTATATTTTGTTTCTTTTTAGATAATATTTGTTAATGAATGCAATGTTCAAGCTTGTCTCATGGTGTCCACGTCATGGTTCTCGTTGACCACCACAATAACTTGTTCTTCCCTTCGTATGTAATGTTATTATTAGAACTTATAATTGAAATTTGGTCTTAAAATTTTTATAATAAGACGCGTTTAATAAATTGTGTTTGTACAACTATATATATTTATATTATTTTGGTGTAGCTCTCTTTCATATCGATAACTATTGTTTAAAGTAACAAAAGCCACCTGATTTATCAATCTCTAATGTTATTATTTTTGAAATTTAAAACTTTAATAAAAAATATTATTAGTACAATAATCAAGATTCTAAGGATTGTTATTTCTAAATCGGTATATTTATATAATACTATGAGGATTCGACGCTATTAAGATGATTATCATAGTTAATATTAGCAAAATACTATGAGGATCAATTTTTCAATTAAAATAATCTGTTTGATATAATAATACTTTAATAAGACAATGAGCTATGGTATTAGCATCTCATTAGATCTAGTAAAAATATATCCGTCGGAAAAAGATTGAACATCCATGAATTAGAAGAACGATGACAAAATCAATCTTGAATGATAATTAATAATTATTAACGCATAAGTAGAATGATAATCAAAATATATTTGAATTTATATTAGCATAAATTTAGATTAAATCTAAACATAATACAATTTAAATTAACATAATTTAATCTTGAACATACACGTAATATTTATATATAACAAGTTTCGATATTAAATTAGTATTTTTTTTTTAAAAAGAAAGAAAGAAAATTGATACGTTTTAAACTAGGGATGGGAGAGGATTTGTTGATTACGCATCGCACCTACTCTAATTGAAGTGGAGATGAATATAAGTTTAGTGAGTAGTGGACGGGTGAGGATGTAAAAAGTCATACATGTCGTAAATAGTGGGTAGGTTATGGGTTTAGGACATTACTCGTCCCACATCGAATCGCCCACTAACTACTCACCATATAAATTTTTGGATTATTATGAATTTAGGTATAATTTCATAGACTATTCTGTAAATATTAAGATTTTATAAGGCATGACTTGTAACTTAACCAAATGTTAAGGTATAAACATTTTGTAACCTATAAGGTTGTTGCCAAACGGGTATGGGCATGTACATACGGATACATGATGGGTGATGGGTATCCAGTTGGGTAATGAGGGTGAGAGTAAATTTGAGAATGTATCCACGTGAGCGCGTGTGGATTTAAAAAATTTACCTGTCATGGATAGTAGATAGACTACGGATATAAAAATATTAGGTGAATATGAAAATAAGAAAAAAAAGATATATGTACTTGTTTCGACCGTTTGCCATCCCTATTTTAAACTTAGTAAAAGTGACGAATTAAATATAAAACTACAAAAAATTACCGACCAAAATGACAATTACACACTGTTTGTTTGAGCCCACTTTTGCCTTGATTAAGGGATTGTTTGTTTACTTCATAATGATTAAATGCTGAATAATTTAAATGTTGAATGATTCAGAGGCTCTTGGTTTACTCTGAATATGATATGTTGTTTGATAACTGGCTCTGAATGATTCAGAATGTACTTCTGTGCTGAATCAGTCAGCATTAAATTATTTAGAGGTACAAAATAAACGCACTAAATACTGAACGATTCAACATTCAACGCTAAATAATTTTATTAAAAGACAAACAAACAGTCTCGTTTTTTTTTGGACAAAATTTACTTAACCTATTGGGATTAGGTGCCCTTAGGGTCCACGTGTTAGAGACGTATATAAATATATAATACTTGTTGAATTTGAGGTGACATTTTGAGTGGAAATTTGAAAAAGTAATGTTTTTTCAGCACTTTGGCAAGGGAGCTTCACTAGCCCACCAAATTAAGTGGAATACTTTAACTTCGTTTGTTGACATCAAATGCTTTATTTTACACGCAAATTGAATTGAATGAAAGAAAGGTAAAATCTTTCTCTAAAAGCTTTTATTATTCTTATTGCTTAAGGTGTCTTTTTTTTTTATAGAGTTTTTTTAAACTTTTATAATAGGTTAAATGCATATATGATTTCCAGAATGTGAATTTTAAAATTAGTTTAGAAATTTACGAAATAGAAAATCATAAGATATTAAGAGTATGAGATTGAACATATATTAGAAAATACATTCTTAAACTACATAAAACCTTAAATTTTCAAAAAAGAAAAACCGTTGTAAACACTCTTCAACCCATCCCAAACATGTTAGGTTGATCTAAAATTATACATTTAGAACAACTGGTGGAGGTTGAGAGTATTTATTGCAAATCTCCTATTTATTAAAAAAACTAGTTATTGTTTTCTTTTACAAGTTTGTATTGCATACTTTGCTTTAATTGTTTCTCAACTATGTAAAGTAATTACTCATTAACCTTATGAACTTGAAAAGTGAAAACGGATCCATAATTCTTTCATCACCTTATTATTGTGTTTTCTACTTTTACACCATCAATGTCTTTCATTAACACAATCTCTTCCATCAACTTGTGCACTCCATGAAGTAAATTACACAATCTATCTGGAGTTAAAGATCTAATATCTAAAAAATAAAATTTAAATAGCACAGTAGAAGGATCAAATCCATAATTCGACCAATCTAAATATCAACGAAGCTTGTTATTACTTGGGATGCCAAATTGCCCACAGATTCAAGACTCCCAAATATCAAATCCATAATTCGACTTTTTTTAATCGTATATTAAGACTGCCGTACGTGATCATAGGAGAATTTTCCTCGTAATCCAATTCAAAATAATTTTATACTCGTTTTACGTATCAAAACTGACATATATAATAAAATGCAGTGTCAAAAGGAAAGGCTTCAGAGTTGCTGCAGATAAGAGATAAGGGAAAGCACGTGATTGCCACATGGTAGTGGATGAAAAAAAAACCAGGAATTTAGATATTTTTGTCATTGTTCTTGGTTTCATCTTTAAAATTATAAAACTAGGTTAGATACTCAAATTTTGGTACTTAATCAAGTTGAATTTTAAGGTCGTTATCTAAAGTTTAATATTATATAATTAAAATACGCCTTTAAATAATATGTTTAAATAAAAGATTTAGATAAGACACATAACGATGTTAAAATTCATTTACACTATTTTTATCGCCAATATATGAAAATAATTCTATATATACAAGTGATAGATTGCGATGTCTCATGAAGAAAGCAAGACACCACCCTTGAAGGATTCCATGTCTAATTATAAAACATGTCACGAATGTGTTGGTAACATCGACCTCGCTCATTGTACTATGTAAACTTCCTTTGTAGGACCCATCTTGATAATATTCATGCATGGGAAAAATAAATTTTTCTAAGAAAATATATTTATTTATCATTGTTTCTAGTCTCAAAATATCTTTATATTTCGTTCATAAAACACAAGGTTTATTTATGAATTAGTCCCTGAATTACACTCATCTTCTCACTTTGATACCTCATATTTTTTACCTACTTTTTTCTTGTATAGATACTCATGGGCGAAACTAGATAGAGACCGGCCTGAGCCTTGGTCCATGCCAATTAACTTTTGACAAATAAATAAAATAAGTTTTGTCAGGTTCCCTTAATTAAAAATATATATTTCTGGAAAATAAAAAATATTTTGACTCTCATTTAATAAATTTCTAGTTTCGTCCAAGTAGACACTAATACTTAATCTATTGATTGATTAATCTAGATTAAAATACTACAAAAGCATATGATAAAGTAAGCCCTCTTAATCCAACTTGCTCATTTATAATGCTAGAAGTTGTAGTTTAGATATTTTTTAAAGGACTGAATGTCTCATTCCATTCTACCAACCGAAAGCCATCCCACTTTGGTATCTATATGATCCGATCTAAATGGGAGGTGGGAGAGATAATTGTCCCCCAAATTTTTATGATTTAATTGGTCTTAGGTTACTAATATTTTTGAAATCATTTAAATTAAATCATCGTCCCTCCCAAATTTACTGATTTAATTATATTTTAGGGCTTTTTTTAATTTTAAAAAGAAAGTTTGACTTCTAATTTTTTGGTATAATTACTCCTTAAGATATTTTAATTTTAAAATAATGAAATTAAACCAGAACTCCTTGAATTTTTAAAGAAATTAAAATATCGACAACTACAACTAATAAGGATGCATCACATATTTATTTATCCATGTCACGGATGCCATCATCTGCCACATGCCATATTTTTATTGGTTGGCATTGTCATATTTAAACAACGTCAACCTAGTAGAGGTAAACTAGATCGAAATGGTATTTTAAGTAAAATATCAAATAGAATCAAAAAAGAGACTTAGGTACCAAAACTAGGAAATGGATATAACTTGAGGATCAAATAGTGAATTAATCCAAAAAAATACAAAAACAAATAAACAGTATTAATTAAAGGGATGGAAGTACCCTTATTTCTAGGGGTGGGGGTCCAAATATGGAAACTGTGTGAAAACAACATGCAGATAAATGAATGAATTGGCAGATGATCTAAAAGCCTTGACAGTCTGCTACAAAAAAGTGGTCCTTGGATTCCTCCTAAACACAGAGAGGGCTACCCTGCTCTTCTATCGTTTTGATCGGCAAATAACATATTGTTTTTATTCATTAGGTTCCCCTTACTTCTTTCTTCTTATGCTTGTCTTTTGGATGTTTCGATACAGTTAAAACATCAAACTACACAGTCCAAAACTTTTTTACATTAAATTCAAATTTTCCTTTTTTTAAACCTGTATTTACTTTTTTATTATTATTTTCATTCCTCATATTATAATATTAGTAATTAATATTAAAATTTAATTTTTGTAATACACTAAAACTATTTTTAGATATCATGTCCAGTATATTCTCAGTGTATTTGTGTTAATTTTTCATATCATAGCAAAATTAAAATATATCTATTGATATGCTAGTAATTGACATTATATATATTGGTTTTCTAATTAAAAAATATATATAGGTTTTTAATATATCATGTATTATCTTTCATAATTCATTATATTTTTTAACCCTACAAACGAAATTACATTTCTCATAACTCTTTAATTCTATTCATAAAATTAAAAAACTCAACCGTAAAATAATAATCTTATATTTTATTTATTTTCTTTCTCAATATAAAAAATAGTAAATCTATTAGACATTTTTGGGTTTCTTAAATGCATTTATTTGCCAGTGCCACTCATTCAAGGTTCATCTCCCTGGGCCACATGTATGCTTCATGTTGAATATGATTTCCTTGCCACTTTCAAATCAGTTGTTATTTTGTAGAATAAAAAATAGAAAATATTTTAAAAAGACTTCAAGTACACTCTTTTTACATTTTCGTTTTAAAATTAGCTTTGAGGCCGATTAATGTTTGTGAAATCCAATATTGT
Organism: Hibiscus syriacus; assembly: GCF_006381635.1. Classification (NCBI taxonomy): domain Eukaryota; kingdom Viridiplantae; phylum Streptophyta; class Magnoliopsida; order Malvales; family Malvaceae; genus Hibiscus; species Hibiscus syriacus. The sequence continues at coordinate 1,736,288 of NW_024062752.1, read as the reverse complement.
GGGTCAAAATCCCACTATTGAAACTAATAGTTTAGACTATTTTAACATATCAACTCAGCATATAGTATTGCTATGATTATCATTTAGGCTATTTTTCTATATGTCTATCATTTCATCTCATGAATTATTATTATATTGCTTAAAAGATACCAACAAAAAATCATATATCCAATTTAAAAAATGCCTGCTCACCATTTTCTTTTCAATAATTCAATAAGTGAGCATGGTACTTGTCTGCATGTTAAGCTATCTCAAATTTTTGACATAGTACTCTAAGCAAAAATATCCCCTATATATATATAATTTTAAATAAAATAGAAAATATTACATCAAATTATTATGAGAAATTTAAAATTAATATGTTAGGAATAATTCCCACGTCGGAACTGAAAGTCACATGGAGATGGATAAGCGAAGCCACATGGCAAGCATACTTCAATAATAATGAAAGTCTATGCATAAGTAACATCTTAATGCCTTTGTACGAATAACATCTCTTTCATCTCCACCTCCATATGTTCTTTCTTTTGTCATTTTCATTTCTGATCCCTCTTTAGTTTGCCAGGATACACTTATATTTGTATCATCTTGATATTATTTTTCGTGATATATATCATGTATCTTGATTGTTTTCGGTTTATTATGCTCAATTCGTTATCTATTTAACATTATTTTGACGTATTTTCAAATATTTTTATCTCATGTGTTCACGCTATGTTCGTTTTATTTTCCATATCACATTTATTTTCTTAATATTCTTTCTGCATATTAAGAGTAGGGTAAAGTACACAAATAGCCCCTTGACTGTATGATAATGTTTTATTGAGTCTCCCGACTATTAAAAGTTACAAAATGATCACCTGACGATTCATTATGTTCCAAACTCGTCCTTTTTTATTAAAAAATTAACAGTCGTCTGAGCTGGACGTTAACATGATGCCAGAGATATGATAGTCGTTTGAGATTATGATATCATATTTTATCATATCTCAGTAAGTAGATTGACGTCAAACTCAGGCGACCATTATTTTTTTAACAGAAAATGACAAGTTTGGAACATAATGAATAGTCGAGTGACCATTTTGTAATTTTTAATAGTTGAGGGACTCAACAAAGTAACACCTTATAGTTGGGTGATCATTTTGTAACTTTTAATAGTTGGAAGACTCAACAAAGTAATATTCTATAGTCAGGGGACCATTTATGTATTTTACCTTTAAGAGTATGGTAAATTTATTTCATGTAGATTTTAATATTTTGACGTATTAATCTTATTGATGTTATTTTTCGCATTGAATCATATTTTATATAATTTATTAGGTATAATATTTTAGTTCAGATGAGTAATTTATGTTCATGATGTTCCTCAATTTATTGTATATTTTATATAATTTGTCATATTAATTATATAAATTAAAAATATTTGTTCATATTGTGTTATTTGTTCAGTGGGAGTGTCAAGGTTCCTTAAATTTTGTTACCATCCGTCTCTCACTATAATTATAGGTGATGAAATTCATCGATAGCATATAATGTTTATTTATATACTACAATTATATCAAATTAAAATTTGTATAATTTTGTACGAACCAATTTATTTTTATGGTTAAAGAAATCCTTATTGTTTATAGAGGTCACGGGTTGAGTACCAACGATTACAAGGGTGGTTGAGCGTTTATTGTTGGATGATTGAGAGTACTTAGAATAGATATTACTTTGTAATCACGTTTAGTTTAATAAAAAAAATAAATTGTATAACTTTTTACAAAGCACTTTTACATTTGTTTTTCCGAATGGAAATGAGCCTAATAAACGGAGTTAGGCAAATTTATAAATCACTTTTATATTTATTCCTATAAAAATTATGAATATATGATGTAAATTTTTTTAGTTCTATACTAATTTAGAATAGTTAGATAAGTGAAAATATATTATAGAGATTAACTATTTATTATTTTTTTCGGTGAATATTTTCTCATTTTTTACTATTAATTTCAGTCATTTATCTTTGTTCATCTAACTGTCCTAAATTTGTATAAAGTTAAAATAGTTTTATATTCTACAATAATATCATATCCCATATATATATATATATATATACATAGTTGGCGCGAGACTGCCAACGGTTGGGCCGCAACAAGCTCGAGTGGTAAGAGTTTGCAATGGTCAAAAACGTACGCCTCTTTATTTAATAATCTTTTGATTTGGTTTTCTTCTATAAAATAGAAACATCCGACTCTTTGATTCTCTTCCAGAAAAATATACAGAAAGTGATGTCACATCATTCGATGGATAAATCATCGCACAATAACACTTTTTGACGAGCACCTCGCGCTAACTTGCATGCTGCATTTCGGACCCTTTGCATGTCTTACGAGAAAAACAGAACTTTAGGATGTTCAATTATCATATCACCCGATCGATAAGCTTATCGCAATCATACGTGAAGCTTTGTGTTTATAAACGAGGGATATGGATGTGTTCAACAGAACAAGTTCATTTCTAGTACGTATCTTCTTTCATCCATGGCTTACTTTGAAAAATACCTGACCGAGGTCGATGTTAAGAAGCAAGTGGCCATTCCGACTGATTTCGTCAAGCATCTGCCTGATTACGAAGGGGGGTATACAATAACTTTCCCGGTCCGTGATGTTTCCGGTAATATTTGGGAGAATTTCGGGTATTATATCAGAAGAGAAGGGAACGATTATACTAAACCGGTTTTTCAAAAAGATTGGCGTAAATACGTTCGCGACAAATGTCTCAGCCCCGGTGACAAAATTATTTTTCGAATCGGCCGGAGCGACGTCGATGGTGCTCCGATGTACACGCTTGCAGCACAAAAGAAGATCGAACTTTTTGGCTCCACCGTTGGCTGGACCAAAGAGTTTGTCATTTTAATCTTTAGTGTCGTATTTGATTTTGATAAATTCCTTCAGTATCACGTTTGTTTTACAGTTCATATTCAGGGTCTGTGACGTCTGTCCCAACAATATCAAGGTTTGTTTTACGGTTTATGTTCATGTTTACGATCGTCTCTCCCAACAATATCTTAACCAAAGTTCAAGAGTACAATGTTCCATGAATGATCGGTTTTGGATCAATGGAGAAGATGGAAAGCATAGATACATACATTCAAAAACACAAATTAACCAAACAGCAAAATATGATGTCAAAGGTGGGTAATTTCAAGATCACTATGCGAGTAAATTTTACAATAGGCAATAGAACCATGTGAACTAGGTTCTCGTTTTAACCTTTAAAAATGGTAAAATAATGGTACAGTAAATCATATCGGCCACTTACATCATCGGTGAAAAGAAGATTTGTATGTTACTAAAATCATTTGTAGAAGACAAAAAAGATGTCTACCATGGCAGCAAGATCAACTTGCAGAGTAAGCAGTTCTCTGAAACACCTAGTCCAGATCAGAAAAATCCATGTGAATTTAGACCGAGAAAAGCTAATTATCGTCCGATGGCAACGTTGAACTATTTGAGCAGATTTGTTGCTCATGGAGTTCCAATAGCTTTGCCTCTGGATTACATAGTCCTACAAAACAATAGTATTAGAAACACAACTTATCTAAAGATTCCGAAGCCATTGTTCTATGACAACCATTTTCAGCTTAAAGGATTCGGAAATTTTCCATTGATCAATGATGAAATATGTCAGTATCATCTACAATGTTGAACATCCGTGGATCACCTGGTGTACCTGCCATATGACTGACCGAAACATACTATGAAAATTTGTGGCAAATATAAACCATTTATGCCACGAAAATCCTCAGGGATAGTGTAAATTACAGTTGGCAAGCCTAGAATGACTATTGGTACACTGGTTTGTATGCTTTAATCGCCAACCTGAACATTTGGGGAGATCCCAGACAGCTATAGATGTCTGCGAACATGATGTCTCACACAAATTCCGGTTATGCTCATGGTTGACATTCATCGCAAGCATCCATGCACCAATTGTAACATCTTCATTACTAAACATTCGAAAACTGCAATTTATACAAAATATATATTGGATTAAGCCAATCTCATGAAATGAGTAGTCAAAGAGAAATAACATGTTGCAAAATATATATTGGATTAAGCTTTCCAAATATTGAACTATTCTTTAAGAAAATCTACAGTTTCCATTATACACAACCCCTCAACCTCCTCAGTCACAACAAAGGAGGACGGAAAGAAAAAAAGTTTGATCAGAATACACAATTTTCGGTTATATTAGATGCCTCGATAAAAAAGAAGAAGCTGGTCATGACACAATAGTTCAAAACAAGAGTTCAAACAATTGAATAACATTTTAGACTAAGCATGTTGAGTTTGAACGAAGGATTGAAATTAGCCAATGTTTGGAGGGAAAAACCTACATTGACGGCACGTGAAACCCTGATCCGAAAATAGAAAAGGTGGGGACAAGAAACATAAGAAAAGAGAAAAAGGTTTAACAGAAAATTATGAGATTGAGGACAAAATTCCAGTGTACTCTAAAAATTAGGCGCTTTAGGAAAAAATTTGTCTTTATTCCTTTTCTTTCTATTTGATGGCGAGTAAAGTGAGAAGAGTTGTTGGGAAAAATTGTGTTACAGTGATCATTTTCAACATTCCAGAGTTTCTTCATCATCAAGGTCTTTGGTTATTTTTAGATAAATATGGCGAGGTGGTGGATTCTTTCATCCCTAATAAAAGAAGCAAGGGAGGAAGTAGGTTTGGCTTTGTTCGTTTCACCAGACTGGAGGATGCGAGGAAGGCTATCAACTGTGTTGATAGATCTTGGATTCAAGGTAACAAAGTTAGAGTTTTCATGGCAAGATATCATCCTCGTGATGTTTTCTGGAGGAAGAAGTTCTCTGATCCATATCAAGTCGAGGGCAAGAGTTTAGTGGAGGATGATAGTCATACTGAGGCTCCAATTGTTGGTTCGGTTGACGAGGATAAGCTCTCAACTCTCAAAGACAGCTTGGTTGGATGGTGCAGAAATTTTATTAAGATGAAAGAGTTGGCTGCCATTATGCATAAGGAAGGCATTGTTGGTCCGAAAATTATGAGATTAAGTGGGCTAGCAATTTTAATCTTATTTGAAGATGCAGAGAGTAGGGACTTTACTCTACATAATCAGATTGGGGCGTTTGAATAAATGTTTCGACAGAGTGGAAGATTTTAAGTGCAGCAGTCGTCGGGCATGGCTTTCGTGCAAAGGGATCCCTCCGTTTATGTCGTGTCTCTCCACCTTCAAAAATATTGCACTCAAATGGGGAGTTCTTATTTCCATTGAGGAAGGGACCTTAAATAACGACTCTTTTGATAGGGCGTTGCTATAGATCATCACGAACTATCAAGCTCGTGTGGAAAATTCCATTGTTTTGAAGGCCGGGGATAGGCTCTTTACAATTCATGTTTCTGAGTTTGAGCCGTGTTGGAGCCTAGAATCTGTCTGGATTGAGTCGTCTTCGATGGAAGAGGCAGTCGCCTCCCCGTTATCCAAGGTGGGGGAGCTCATTGGTGTCTCTCCAATTAAGTTTCCCGAGTTGGAGGTGTGTGCTGAAGAAGCTAGTAGAAACGTTAACTCATCGGAGGTGCAGTGTCCCAAGAGGTGTTCTGAGGAAGAAGAAAATATTCTCTGTTGTATGGGGAGTGGTACTAGAGGTTGCTTCTTGTCGGGTGAGGGCGAGGAGGACAGGAACATAGGTGAGGAAATGATGATGGGTCTGAGGAGCGCTGTTGTGGGTCAGGGGACGGTTCATTCGCAAATTGAGGAGGTGGGGGAACAAGAGATAGAGTTGGCGCACGCGGAGAGAGAAGCAGTGGATGTATATAAGGATAGGTGTTTGTCTGCACGTGGCTATGAGGGTTCGAAGGATTATTTTTCTAATTTCCCCATGTTGGATGGTCGAGTTGAGTCAAAGGGGGTGGAGGATGTGCTTAGGGATGACAAACGGGTACAATTTCATGGATTCCGCACTGCACCCGCTCCAATTGGGGCGGGGATGGGTATAATTTTAGTGGGTAGTGGGCGGGTGTGGATTTAGAAAGTGGTACCCGTCGCGGGTAGTGGGGGGTAATGGGTTTGAGACCTTACCCGCCCTGCATCCGCCCGCCCCACATCAGCCCGCCCAACTAAATATCCATTAAGTTTTGGACCATTATGAATTTAGGTGTAATTTTAGAGACTAATTTATAAATCCTAATATTTTACAAGATATAACTTGTAATTTAACCAAATATTAGGGATATGTTTATGCATTTGTGTTAATGTGAGGTATATGAATTTAATATTCGTTTCATCGGTTTGATAATAGAGCTTGCATTTGTCGTCTACAAATAGGACAATTTAGCAGTTATCTTGATGGGTTTGATTGCGTTTGTATTTCACATTACCAGTTTACCGACTTTCATCTAGTTTACGAGGTTGTTAAGATTCTCTGCCAAACTTGAAAGACATGGAGTACCCACTTCAGTTTTCATCTTCACAATAGTACAGGTTTCAATTCGAACTGCACTCTATTACTCCATCTTCAAAATTAGCCTGATTTTACTGCCATCTTGTTCTAATAATCTTGAACTTAGGCTAGAAGTATTTCTACTTTGTGAGATATAGTACTATATAAAAGCCAATAACTTTCCTAACTTGCTTATAAGAAGTATTTTTTCTGCTTTATATAGGAGACCTTCTTGTCCGATTTAAGAGATTTGCAGCTTGAACTCTGCATTACAGCAACATATGGGAATATTTTACCCACCAAGTTTCTCAACATTCCACTATTAGGTTAGTCCATGATGGTTTTGTTAACGGATTTGGAGTTTTTTGTTTCTGCTTCTTTGTCATATCTATGTTTGTGCTTACCTAATGTTTGCTCTCAAGTCAACAAACACTGCAACTATTTTTTCTTGCAACTTATAATGGTCAATTGATCTTTATAATGTGATCTTTACGGATTCAGCTTTCCACCAAATGCTAGACTTATAGTTCCTTTCCTGGAGTAATATCCCACATTGGGGAAGTACATGAGTGGACTACTTATTTGGCATTATAAATAAAAGGCAACTACCTCCTTTCAACATACTTACTTGGACGGGATCAATGGACAATCAGCAAGGCTCATGGCCTAGGTAAGCGACCTCCATTGCACTTGGGAGGGGCGCTCGCCTAAGGTCTTCCCACTGTTGGAGAGCCTACGTCATAATTTGTGGTAGTGGGTGAGTTTGAGCTTGAATCGAGCTTAAAATCGAGCTTCAATTGAGCTCTTGAAATTTTTTGAGTTTGAGTTTTTCGAGTTTGAGTCGAGTTTCCATATTATATTTCAAGTTCGAGTTGAGCTTGATAATTTTTAGCTCGCGAGTTTTTCAGTCGAGTCGAGCCTACTTTTAAAGTTTTCGAGTTCGAGTCGAGCTTAGCAATACTCGAAGCTCGACTCGGTGGGCGTGGGGATGGATTTGAGAATGTACCCGTGTGGGCAGGTGTGGATTTAAAATTTTTTACCCATCGTGGGTGGTGGGCGGGTGGTGGATTGAAAAATATTAGGTGGGGATGGGGGAGGGGGTATCCGCATCCGACCTGCCCGTTTGCCATCCCTAGATGTGCTTAAAGAGGGCCTTATCCATTGCACTTGGGAGGGGCGCTCACCTAAGGTCTTCCCACTGTAGGAGAGCTTACGTCATAATTTGTGGTAGTGGGTGAGTTTGAGCTAGAATCGAGCTTAAAATCGAGCTTCAATTGAGCTCTTGAAATTTTTTTGAGTTTGAGTTTTTTCGAGTTCGAGTTTCAATATTATATTTCAAGTTCGAGTTGAGCTTGATAATTTTTAGCTCGCGAGTTTTTCAGTCGAGTCGAGCCTACTTTTAAAGTTTTCGAGTTCGAGTCGAGCTCAGCAATACTCGAGCTCGACTCGGTGGGTGTGGGGATGGATTTGAGAATGTACCCGTGTGGGCGGGTGTGGATTTAAAATTTTTTACCCATCATGGGTGGTGGGCGGGTGGTGGATTGAAAAATATTAGGTGGGGATGGGGAGGGGGTATCCGCATCTGACCCGCCCGTTTGCCATCCCTAGATGTGCTTAAAGAGAGCCTTATAAATAATTGTGCATTCAATAGATTAAATGGTGAGGCCATGCTGAACCCGGGAACAAAGGAGGTGGAACACGAGATAGTGCTGGTTTTTTAGGAGAGTGAGGCAAAAAATGTCAACAAGAATTGTTGTATGACAGCACGTGCTAAGGAGGGAATGAATGATTTTCTAATTGATTTGCCCATCAAAGGTGGTGCACGATCTTTGAGGGATGATTCATTCTCGCACATTTCCAGGCAGAAACACAGAGTTATGGAGGGGAATTATAATAAATATACATCTCTCCATTCTTTTCATGACAAAAATTCAGCTCCTTAAAGGAAGAATTATCACTGCCGAAGCAAGTTTAAATAGAAGAAGGTTCAACGCGAGGTTCCTGCAGGCAGATTCCTTTATGATTCGGAGTTTCCAGCATTGGGACACAGTCTAAAGAAGGTAAAGATAGACTCCTTAAAGTTAGGGGAAGATCTGAATTTTGAGTCTAAAGGCTTAGTAGTGGTTCTGTTTCCGGAAGATTATGGCAATGGAAGTTTTGGAAGATGACTTACATATGATCTCTGTTTTTGGAGTTGGAAGTTCGGTTGGTCTCCGACGACAAGATGAGCAAGATTTGGCCTTTGCATCCGTTTTATGTAGAAACTCTTGGCCTTTGTGGTTGATCTTGGTGTATATGGATTGAGTCGTTTGTTTTATTTGGCTTTTATTAAAGTTGTTTTGCGTTGTGGTGTCTTTCAGGCCAAGCTTAGGTTTTAACTGTGGTCAGTCTTATTTGAGGCTGTTGTTCTAGCTAAGATGGATTAGGCAGAGTTTATGCTATTATTTAGGGTTATTTTCGATTGTTTTTGGTGTTCTGTTTATGTTGGGGGTGGATTTCTGGTTGTATCTTGTAATTTCTTATGTTCAATGAAATCCTAAGGCACTCTTTTCCTCCTTCCGATGATTAAGGAGTTTGTCTTTAAAACTCCTTTAATCAAGAAGGGGGTTTTTAACGAGGCCTTCAATTCCTATAAAAAAAATGAGATTAGTTCTAAAATAATTAAGAGTACCTGTTGTTCCGCAGAGCAACCAAACTAGCAACAACATCAGCAGAAAGAGCATATATAGGACCATAGGCATGAAGAAAGTACTCCGAGCCTAGTAGATGGGATAGTGGCTCATACCTGCATAATTTAGCTCTAATCACTCTACATACGAATATCTTTGCTAATACAAAGCCGATCCCTTTCAGTGTTATACAATGCTAAATCTTGTATAAAATAATTAAACAGAAAACTTTGACATATTTCTTCAAAAGGAAATCTTCAAATCCTATCCTAAAAGTACATGTACAAGTAAATTGCAGAGGAAAGATATAAATGGGAAAGGTAAGTTGCAAAACATTATGTACTACACATCCATTCCCAACAAAGGAGAGCACAGAGACAGAACATGATATGCATTTGCAATTAAGACGTGTGTAGCCAAACAATGATCACATCTTAATATTAGAGAGTTAAAATCAAAATGCATTGTTTATGGTGAAAACCAGTGTCTTGCATCTTAACCCTATTAGAGTTTGGACTTATTAAAGCTTTTTATGCATATATCACGTACATACCTACATTTATATTCAATGTAGCCCTGCATGTATACAGACATTTCAAGGTATAAAGCACCATAGATCTTATGATATCAATTTTGTCTTTTCTCATGGTAATTCAAAATCAAGGATATATTAATAGCTTGGGCAATTATCTCTAAATGATTATTAAAATAGTAAATGCCAAGATAAAGGTTATTGTAAGTGAAGATTTCTCTGCCTCCTTTGCAGTAAAGATCTGTTGTGGTTAAAATCGAATACCTGGAAAGAAGTAGCTGATATGGACTAAACTTTTAGAAGCTTATTGATAGGGATAACAGATTTGTAGCCCATTTAACTGTTGCGGTTTATAAATTTTACAGGTCCATACAGTCATTTAATACTATCATTGCCTCAAAACTAAAAGAATTCAAACAAGTTTAATTGTGACAATAATTTTTTTCCCACAGTGTAAGTAGTCTGGTTTTAAATTCTTTACGATTAGATAAGGTCTTTTCCTACTGTCATGGCCTTAAAACCAACAATTACAAAAGATGATGCTTTCCTGCTTTTCCGCAAAAATTAGTGGTGTTAGTAGATGTTATCGAACTATTCCTTTACTTTACTTTCCTCATGTTGATTGAATTCATAGTATCAACCAAAGATAACAACTTATCAGCTCTTCTACCAATTTACAGCACTAGGCAATCCCATCAACTGAAGAGAAACACTTATCCGAAACATGAATTAAAGAAACAGTCGAAATATGTAGATATCTAAACCGTCGGTTAAAGAAGTAAATACTCAAAAATACTAACCATTTCAGTTTAGGATTGGTAAATACTGGACCCTTTTTCATGCATCCAATGTAAGTCTGAGGGTGAGAACGTTCTTTTGCTATTAGAAGTGATAGTCGATCTGCAAATCGATAATAGGCCATTGTCAATTAACCACATAAATAATTCATACAAAGGTAAAGAATATCACTGCAACACATGCATAAAAGAGTAGTCACCTGGCCTCAAATATATGTCATCGTCAGCTTTAATATAAAAGTCAGAATCATAGAGTGCATAGGCAGCTTTAAAGAATGCCAACCTGAATCAGACATTCGAAAGTAAGGGATCTTCCTTCAAATGAAGAACAGACCTAATTCAATAACAAAAAAATTCAGGGAAAAAAGAACTCACGTTTTGTGTGGGAGTTTACTGTATTCCTCCTCAATATCTAACAAAATGAAATCATCATATTCTGCTACTTCTTTTCCCAGCTCTTCCATCTTTGATTTATCATTTGTTCTTCCAATTATAAATCTAAAAGCTAATCCTGTTGACTCTTCCAACCTGAAAACATTATACAAATAAAAAAAATTATATATGTATTTGAAGTATTGGGTTAATTGAAACATTATTCATTTCCCCCCCCCCATAATTTCAAAGAAAAATTATAACTTTGCTTTACTAAACAGAGCTTAATTTTTCTAAAATTCAAGATGAAGATTTAATCTCATTTGAAAAATAAATAAGATTACATACCGTTGAAGGCCTTTGCGATCCGAAGGCATCCAAGTCTTCCTCAACGACCGTCTCCGGCCGGCTGAACGGAACCCGGTTTGGATCCCAACAAAGCCCATAACTTTATGCCTTCTGATTCCAGCATCAGCACCTCCAGCATCAGCACCGACTTTATCCACATTCCCGGCTCGCTCCCAAAGAACCCGAACGGTACTTACGTTGGAGAGACAACGGTGGCCGCACCCACCGGAGGAAATTAAAGTGTAGAGGGCGAAGATAAAAGATAAGACGGAGAAGACGATGAGGAGCGTTGATCTGGTGAGGCGCTTGGCCGGCGGCGAAAGGCGGGAGTGGAAGAATTTGGGGGATGATGGCATAACTATAAATTTGATTTGATCTGCCGTTATTAAACGGATCTCTCTCGTTTATGGGCATTCGGGTTTCAAAGAAAGTGACTGCCTTTGATTTATTTATGGATTGTAAAGATAAAGAAAAATAAAAATTCCAACGAGAGCATTGGATTTAATGTAGAAAATTAATTTGGTTTCATTCAAGTCTAAGATTAGATTAAAATTAATTTTTGTTAAAATTAAAAATAATATAATTATTAATATCTAATCTATAAATTAATTAAGGGTAAAGTATAGTAATGGTCACTGAACATTTCTGAAGCTTGCATTTAGGTCCCCCAACTTTTAAAACTTGCAATACAGTCCCCCAATATTTATTCCGTTTGCAATATGGTCCCCCAACTTAAACCACTGTTAGAAAATTAGGGTAAATTATATAAACAGTCATTGAACTTTTCATGCACTTGAATTTAGGTCCCTAACTTTTAAAACTTGCAAAACAGTCCCCCAATAATTTTATTTTCTTATTAAATATAGATGTATAGAAAATATAAATGATTCAATTTATATTTAAATGTATGAATCATTTATATTTTTGATATATTTTGTTTTTCTTGTATAAACTAGTATTTAAAATATATTTATATTTTAATCAAAATATTTCAATATACGAATAAAAATATATTTATATAAATGTATATTTATATTTAGATGTATAAATAAAAAAATATATTCATATATTAATGTATGAATCATTTATATTTTTTGAATATTTTATTTTTAATAAGAAATTAAAATTATTAATTATATTAGAAATACTCAACTTAAGATTATATATATAATCATGAATTATAAATATGAAAAATATAATTATTAAATTTAGTTTAAAAATATATAAATCTTAAATTTATTCTTTTAAAATATTGTATCAACTAATATTTAAAAATATATTAAATCTATCAAACAATTTATCAAATATAATATTTTTTATTGTAAAAAAATATAATATTTTCCCATCATTTATTGCTTTCAAATTTTTTGCCGAAGTTCAAATCTCATTATTTCCATTTTCCATTATATTCTTTTTTTTTCTGGCATTGGTCATACTATTAGTATATGTATTATTGTATATCTCTTAACACAAACGATGGTGTTAGCTTAGTGGCTCCACCCTGTATCTTTCATTTGCGTGACTCAGGTTTGAGTTTGCCCAAGACCCAAAATTTACTTCTTTGTAACTTAATTTTCTTCTAATTAGGTGGTGACATGTGTCACTAATAACACATATCATGATCATGTGTTAACACATGTCAGATCCTGATTAAATGATTAATTTATTAAATTTTATTTAATTTAGGACCAAATTGATAGCATATATAAATAATTAGGTGGTGACATATTTCACCAATGACACATGTCATGATCATGTGCTAACACATGTCAGATCCTAATTAAATGATTAATTTATTAAATTTTATTTAATTTAGGACCAAATTGATTATATAAATAATAAAGACTGAATGTATAATAATGTCAATTCCTTTTAACTGTCACATCATCATTTTTATCAATTGGTAACGACTAGTGGCTTAGTTGAAACAGTTAAATAATTATGTTGTATGATTGATAAATTTAAAAGATCGATGACAAAAGTAAAAAGGGCTAGATAGTTAAGTTGTCAACCGAGTAGTTTACACTTTTATTTATACGTCAAAATAACATTTTATAAATTTAAAATTCGAATTATTTTCAACCTCTTCTATATCCTAACTACTTTTTTTAATTAAAAAATGTCTTCAACAGATAAGAATTATACTATTATATTTATATAAAAAATATGTATCACATGAAATAAGATGAAATTAACTAATAATAAATCTGACATAATTGAATTTAATTGAATTATTTTGGAATTTAAGGTTTAGAATGAAATTGAATTACTTTGGAAATTGGGGTTTAGAATGAAATTGATGACTGTTTTGCAAGTTTTAAAAGTTGGGGGGCCTAAATTCAAGTGTCTGAAAAGTTTAATAACCGTTTATATAATTTACCCTAATTTTCTAACAGTGGTTTAAGTTGAGGGACCATATTGCAAACGGAATAAATGTTGGGGGACTGTATTGCAAGTTTTAAAAGTTGGGGGACCTAAATGCAAGCTTCAGAAATGTTCAGTGACCATTACTATACTTTACCCATTAATTAATTCAAATAAGATACTATATAAATTTATTGTAGGATCTTCCTAGCTCTGTCTATATTTAGGTTAATTTAGATTTAGAATTAAAAGTTTTTATTTTATGATAATAAAGTTTAGGCTTAAAGTTATTTTTTAATAGTGTTGAGTGATTATAAAACAATATTTGTGTAAGATTTTTTAGTCATTGATAATGCATACACTCTATAAATGTAATTGTTTGAATCTAAAATTTATATGAATAACAATATTTTTTTTTATCATTGAGATCACTTAAATATATAAATTGACTTAAGTTAACGCGGGTTAAGTATAATTGAATTGGTTCAAGTTTGGATAAATTAAGAAGGGGATTTTAAATTAGGGTTTGTGTTTAGTTTTAGTTATAATTTGATTTAAATTATTAATTATAATTAATCTAGGATTAGATTAGCTTGGATTAATTAGAGGAATTTGTGTATTTTTTATGTTATAATAGAAATGATGTGGGTTTCAATTAGACGATCATGACTGGATTTTAGATATATAAAATATTGTAGGTTTGAGTGTTTATGATTTATGAGTACTTTAAGATTATAGAAAAATAGAAAATCGATTTTTATAAAGCATCATATGAACAGTGAGCTTATCATATGAAATATAAAACCTAAAAAATATAGAATTATATTAAATATTTTTAAAATATAAATATTACACAACTTTTAAACTCAAGACCTTAATCTTTGTTAATTATGTTCACGATTCATAGTCATGATGATGATAATTTGGATATGATTTTCTTATTTGCATAAAAAGTATTATATCGATAAAATAATAATATATATATTTTGATGTATCAGGCTTTAATAATTTTTGACGTTGATATTAAAATAAAAGATGAGAATAAAATATAGAAATATATTAAATGCTTTAAAATGTAAATATTATATTTATAATTTTACCGGAGTATAATTTAATTAATAATTATTAAAAGAGGTGGCAAAATAAAAACCGTTAATATTAACTATCGAATCCATTGCCGCCATACCCGAACGCTACTGAAATCTAGCCCCTTCCCAAGAAGGGAGCCGAGCCGATCCCTCTAGAATATAATTGAAAAATCTAAAAATGAAATGGGATTATTACAAATACACCACTTAGCTCCTCACTATATTCCATTCGCTCCCAAGCTGCACCATTTCTGTTTCTCTCTTATCAAATCCCTCGTTTCTCCTGCTCAGCCTCAGTGCCTTCAAACACGATGACTAAACAGGTAATTACAAAAATATAGATGATAACTTTTTTTCTACTTTTAAATTTGTGAATTTCAGTTTTATTTTTTTGATTTTTTAGGCTTTGGTACCGATTGCGAACGGGACGGAACCCATGGAAGCGGTGATCACGATCGACGTGTTGCGGAGATCGGGGGCTGACGTCACGGTGGCTTCCGTCGAGAAAGATATTCGTGTTGATGCTTGCCACGGTGTTAAAATTGTCGCTGATGCTCTCGTCTCAGATCGTAAGGATACTGTTTTCGATCTCATCGCGCTTCCTGTAAGTAAATTATTCCGCTTTTTCTTCTTTTTCTTCTTCAGGTTTTACTTTTTGGTATTGAATGCAAAATGCATATATGAAATTTAAAGCAGTAATTGGTTTAAATTTGAAAATTGAGACTTCTTTTTTGTTTAATTATTGTTTTTTTAACTTCTGGAAGTAAACTAATAATTATTGATATATATATTGATATAGGGAGGCATGCCTGGTGCTACCAACCTTAAAGATTGTGGAGTTCTTGAAAGTCTTGTGAAAAAGCAGGCTGAAGATGGGCGGTTTTATGCTGCTGTGTGTGCTTCACCTGCAGTTGCGCTTGGTTCGTGGGGTCTGTTGAAGGGACTGAAAGTGAGTACTAACTGATAACTTGTTTAGCTATTTTATTTCAGAGATCATGGTATGTGTTTTGTTGCATGTTTTTGTTTGCCAGAATGTTGTATGATTGAACTCAGAATTCATGATTGTTTTTGGCAGGCTACTTGTTACCCAGCATTTATGGAGCAATTGAAATCATGTGCAACAGCTGTTGAATCAAGAGTTCAGCAGGATGGCAAAGTTGTGACAAGTCGTGGGCCTGGCACTACAATGGAGTTTGCTGTAACACTGGTTGAGCAATTGTATGGGAAAGATAAAGCTGATGAAGTTTCTGGGCCATTGGTATGTGCACTACTACTATAGTCGTTATTTGTGCATTCCATTTGAAGCCATCAGGCTAATTGGAAGCTCACTAGATGATGCTTCCAATTAATAATACCACTATTTTCTGAAGTTGAATTGATTATCTTCAGGTGATGCGTCCTAACCACGGCGATGAGTATTCAATAACTGAGCTGAATCCTATGGAATGGAAATACAATAATGTTCCCCAGGTGAGGTTTTAGTGCTGTTATTGTTTACAACCCGTCAAATTTTGTATGATATTTGATGTATTGATCTTCATTATGAAGTACATCTATGTGTATATTCTATTGATCTTCATTCTGATGTACGTCTGTGTGTATATTCTTTGTGTTTAATGCTTGATTTCACCCCCTCCAAAACTCTAATTAGGATACTCAAGTAGAAATCCAAATCTTGATTCTAAGGAGTTTCAATGACAAGAAGAATTACTAGTTAGTGAAGTTTAGAAAGAACAGTGTAGTGAGAGGTGACTTGCATCCGTCAATCTCTGTAGTTCTATTTTCTTCTTTGATTCAGAAAGTATCATTTAAGCTCTGAAACATGCAAAGAACACTTGCTCTCCAAGATTGGCTGCTTTAGATACAGATTTGCACTTTTATTTGTCCTTGATATTTTTGCTTCTGTATTTATTTGCATCAGTAGTAGATGAAAGCATAATATTGTTGCATCTCAGGTGAGTTCTGAGACTCTAGGTTCATCTTGTCTTAATTTCATGTAAGCAATGATGGCAATTGCTTTGGTACCAGGACCATTGGACCGAGGTGGTTGTTTCAAAATCCGCAGGCTTCAGAGGGAATTTTGAATTTTATCATGAATCTATAAATTAGAATAAGTACTAAGTTTATCTTGTTATAACCCTCCCTTTCTCTCTTGCTGCTTTCTCCTCCCATAGGTGAAACAAAGATAGTTATCTTATTATTATGTAAGTTATTATTATGTAATTACTGGACAATTGTAAGTTCGTTGTTGCAAGAAGATAGTTATCTTAATTTACAATTTTTCATTTTTCCCAAATGCTTCTATGCAGTTGGTTGCTAAGTTCATTCAGATACTCATTTCCAACTTCCAAGTGTTCTGACATTCCAAAATTTGGGGTTCTTTTCTTCACTAAGGGTTCTATTTAATTAAAATTTCAGATTCTAGTACCAATTGCTGATGGCTCAGAAGAAATGGAAGCAGTTATGATCATTGACATTCTGCGTCGTGCTAAGGCAAATGTCGTGGTGGCCTCTGTTGGAAACAATCTTGAAATTCTTGCTTCTAGAAAAGTCACACTAGTTGCAGATATGCTTCTTGATGAAGCTGCTAAACTTTCATATGACCTTATAGTCTTGCCGGTATGTAGGAATTCTTTCATGTTCCATGCTCTCTGATTCTGCTGACTTTCTTTCTCCATGATATATTTTAAACTTGGTCCTTTATGTTTTCAGGGAGGTCTTGGTGGGGCCCAAGCATTTGCCAACTCTGATAAGCTGGTGAACTTGCTAAAGAAGCAGGCAGAATCAAACAAACCCTACGGGGCTATATGTGCATCTCCAGCTTTGGTCTTGGAGCCCCATGGTTTACTCAAGGTCTGATCTTGTTCATGTTTACATTTTTTTTGTTTTGATTATATAACATTTACATGCAAAGAAAACTTGTTTCATGTTCAAAAGCCAAGTTACCTCATGGCCTGATTAAGCAATTATAGTACTTAGATACCTAAGAACGTATAATTTGGCAATCGAGCATCTACATCTCCGGATGTTTTAACAGTGGTATTCTGATATGGCCCAGGGCAAAAAGGCCACGGCTTTCCCTGCAATGTGCAACAAGCTGTCAGATCAGAGTTTCATTGACAACAGAGTTGTGGTGGATGGAAACCTCATTACAAGCAGGGGACCTGGAACTTCCATGGAGTTTGCACTCGGAATTGTGGAGAAGTTTTTCGGACGCCCTAAAGCCTTAGAGCTAGCCAAAGTAATGCTTTTCGTATGCCAGTAGATCAGCCAGTGCAGGTGTTTGTCCATGTCCTCTTTACCCTGGAAGATGCTTTGAGATGATATTAAAAGCGAGTTATATGTACAATATTTTGTTCGTTGTTGATAAATAAATGAGTTTTGGAACAGCCGAGAGCAACATGAACACCCTGGTTCAAATGTGATGCTATTCTTGCCAAATAATAGTGGTTTTTACTCTCGAGTTGATAACAATTTTGATCGTCTAATTCAACTTTTATTATTGAAAAATGTTTTTTCCACAAAATTCGATTAATCTAAATTGTATTATTAATATTTTATTGATAACACAATTAATGTCTTGAACACACATACGCATAGGGCTAGGGCATCTTAGTGCACGCATATTTTAAAGGTAATTTAACAATGCTTTTTTGAAACTTTAACAGAGAGACCAACCGGGAATTCCAAAAGTGGTGAACGAATCACCTCCCCTCCCTTCATTTTTATCATCCTGTCCAATATTTTTTACAAGGATCGGTTGGTTTAAATCATATTAAAAATAATGTATATAGTTAGAAGATTTAATGTAACTTTACTTCTATATAATGATTTAATTCTCACAAAGTGAAGATTAGATAATAATAAAAAAAAGGTAATATTAGATTAAGTCTGGTTAGAAACAAACCTGAATATAGTAACCCAGACGTGTAAATAGACGGCCAGTAGAACCTTGCTGAACTCTGCACCAGCACATGGCCTATTCCCTCCAAATGGTATGAAGTGATTTGCCCTTGTATTGCTTCCAATGTTCTTTATATTTTCAAACACTTAATTTAATCATTTTTGGAATAAGATAATGACAGCTTAATTGAAAATTACCTTCCATCTTGAAGGGTTGAAGGTTAGAGGATCTTCATTTGTATTAGAGTTGAGATGTTGAGCTGTAACGAAGAGGAACCCAACCTTTAGGTATTGTATATCCTGCAATTTTAACTATTACTATTATTTTAATATGTAAAAGGATGCATGCATGTATATGTATTTGCTATTAAGAATTACCATTAACGTGAATGTCAGCTATGACCTTTCTCAGCATTTCTGGAAGGATATTTTCCAACCTAAGTGTTTCATTAATGGTCTGAAGAAAATATAAAAGAAAAATATCACCAATAAACATGAAAATCTTTTGTGGTACCTGATTTGGATTAGTCGACTTAATCAACTCACGTAATGAGTGAAATTCATGGATTTGTTTCCTCTTCCTCCCATACAAGTCCAGAACTGGCATCTTGTCTCTTCTTAAGAATTTCCTCATGCTCCTCCTGCAGGATAGAAAATACACACACTCAAGTATTGGTTTAATGGAAAGAAGTAAGTAAGAAATAAGCATATGAACGAACATTCAATTGCTGCAGAATGGACGGATTGTCCTTCAGATATAGGTGGCCAAAGTGATAGCGGGGAAGATAGTCTCAACAGTAGCAAGGGTTAACCCAGACAGAAGGAAGGGCACGAATTCCTTGGTCAGAAATGCTTCTTTTCCAATGTCTCCCACTATTTGGTCAAGGAAGTCTCCATTTTATTGTAACCCATCCTCTGTTCCACCAACCTGCTCGTCAGCTTTAATGCTTTTCTTTTCTTCTGCATGCATAAAGACTCGTCTTTATTACTACTTCGGCTCGACTTGAGTCGACTCAGGATATAATCGATCTAGTATAATAGAATTTTCTCAATGGTTGGGTTTTTACCTGTATACAGTTCTAGAAAGTAGTACCAGGGAAATATAAGGGAAACCTCATAACTCCTTGCAACATGTTTAAATCTTCACCTAGATTTTCTTCTGGTTTATGACTCATCAGTATCTGAGAGGCCAAATCAAATAAGATCTGCAAATACCCCAACCATGAATCAACATTATAATACATACATATACATATATATATAATGGGATCACGATTATCTGGTTATATACTTGAATTGCTTACGGGAACAGTGCGGCGTTTTACATCAACCTATGGCTGTTTGGTCCACTCATGCAATTCATGGCTTATTACATCCTCAAACTCAGACAACAGCTTACGTTTGAGAGGTTCATCTCCGAAGTGATTGAGAACAGAGTGCCTTAGGTACCTGTGAAAGAAGCCACCTAAATTATTCATGTTGTCTTGGTGAACCATCTGCGTGAAGGAATCCATGTAATAGAGCTCGATAAGCTTCCCCTCTTGTTGCAGCACGAAGTAACTGAAATCGGCATGCGACGATACCACCACCGGCCGGCCGACTATAGTCGTCTTGAACAATGGACCGTACCTAAAACCATATGAAAATAGGCATTATAGGCTACATGATTAGTTTCATGATATGTATATAGTTGAGTAATGTTAATTTAAGGGTTATTTTGTCACCTTTTCAGTCTTTCGTCAAGGAAAGGATGGATTTCAATGGATTTGGAACTGACAAAAAAGCTAAGGGTCTCTAAAGTGGGAAGACCATAATTGGATCCCGATCCATAACCTATCACGTTTGAATTAGTTTACATACATGTATTGATGGTATAATAAAATGAAAAAGGAAGTGTCACATATCTAGTTTCTTGCTCTGTAACATCTACATCGCAAAATCAATAAACAAAGCACTCTATAACCCACAATGAAGCCAGCGCCACACCCTGATTGGTCCATTTCTGTGAATCTTCCAGGTCCTGTTGTCTCAAGAACCACCTCCCAAACAAACTACATTCACCATTCTCTACTTCAATGCATCTCTTTTCTCCTTGTTTCCCTCCATATTCATTTATCATGAAGCACTCAAATGGGTACTTAAAGAAGCTCAAATGGTGCATGAAAACCCAGTAATTCGGTATCTTATCTTTAGCTATAAAGTACCCTGAAAACATGAAAAAAGACCCCATCAAACCAGCAATCATCGAGTTCCCCATGATGAAATTCGGCACAAGTGCACTGAAACATGCCACGAATGAATTGGACATCAGAAGGACCATCCAGACCACCAGGTAGAAGTAAAGGAATCCGTCGGTGGCGTCTCATCTCAAGCTGACGAGCCAGTAAACTGATGAAGCAAAGAGGATGCTGATCATTAAAAGAAACGGCAGAAAACGATGGTGTTGGGTAAGACGTAAGAGGAAACGCTGTAAGCTCCAATTGATGTTTCTCTCATCAGAATCCTTCTTTCTTGCAAGAAAATCGGCAGTCCTTCGGTTGTCGTGGATAGCAAGAAAGTGAGCGTGAAGGAGAAAAAGCTGGTTTGAGTTTGTAGAGAGGTTCTTCCTTTATAATTTCCAACGTTGAAGTACATGGTTCCTAGTACAAATCCAGCTACCAAGGCTTGTATGACTCTTGTTGCAAATTGGTTCTGAATATGTTGCTGCAGAATCCCTGAACTAATATCAAGTCCTCGTAGAATTGGGAATTCGGGTAAACGGTTAGCTCTCTTTCGACATCGGCAGGGCTCCTTCTTCGACAACCTTCTTGGTTTATGTTGCTTAGAGATCTTGGATTTGGCACGGCTAAGGTTTCTATAACGTCGATGACCAATTCGAGGGCTTTGACTTGCCGATGGAGTCAATGATCAGATAACTTTAGCCTTTCTTCAAGACGATTTAGTTCTCTGATATGAACAATGAATCCATTTGAAAGCAAAACGATGTGACCGAACAGCTCGAGGATCCGGAAACCAGGTTGGTGGATGGTTAAAACAATAGTCTTTCCTTGATTTATTGCCATTGATTTCAGCAGTGTCACTACATGAAGATCTGAAACAGAATCCAACCCCTGAAGTTGGTTCACCAATCAAGATAACAGCAGGGTCATGTACCAAATCGAATCCGATCGATACTGGTCACCTTTCTCCACCCAAAATGCCATTGCTCGATCCCTCACCGATCCTTGAACCCGACACATGCTCCAATCCAAGCTCTTTCAACAGCCATTTCACTCTACAATCAGCTTCCTTCTTCCCTTCCGGTAGCCTCAAAAGTGCACTATACATGAGTGTTTCTTCGACGGTAAGCAGCGGAAACAGCGCATCGTCTTGAGTAACATATCCCGAAACTCTCCGAAAATGTTTAACATCAACGGGCCTGCCATTGACAAGAACGTCCCCTGCTGACATTTCACAAGGCGGTATCTTTCCGGCAAGAATCTCTAGCAACGTAGTTTTGCCTGCACCACTCGGTCCTGCTATTGCAGTAATCTGTCCAGGCCTAGCTTCACAATCCACACCCTCCAAAATGAACTTTGCTGGTCTATCTCGATTCCGACCACCGCAAAAAATCATCCTGAAGTAGTCTTCAAATGTGGTGCTCAACTTGTAAGAAAAATTTCAAGTTTCTAATCTGTAAGGAGGTTTCCTGCCACCGGAAACCAGTGACTTCACGAGCAATTCCATTTAACAGAAAAAGGTGAAAGTTGAGAGGAAAATCTGGGATACCTTATGTGAAGAAAGAATACAAAAGGAGATGGACTAACACACCTAATTGGGCGCCCTTCAACAAGCAACAACAACAAAATAAATGACTACTTGGTTTGCATGCATCTGATGCATGTAATTTTCTTTTAGTTCGGTTTGCATGCATGTAAATTTTGTCTGTTTGGGTCATTGGATTTTAATTGACTTTATTTTTTTTTCAGGCGAGCTAATCTTGATTGCTAGAGGGGTTAATGTTGGTGGCCATACCCTATCTTCCCTATTTTGACAGATAAAAATAAGGTAGTTGGGAGAAAGCTAAACTCATTGGTGATTATGATACCCTATTGAACATAGACATGCAGTAGACACCATTGTAATACCGGTGTCAAACCTTGCAGCAACAAGTAGAAACAGAAGCAATAAAGACGAACTGTACAAACAAGAAACCATGTACAGCTAACCAAGAAGAGAACCGATCATCTTTTTTATTCAATCTTTACAACCACAACTCATGTTTGATTACTTGGTTCTCTCTGCATGTTCCGAGGCATATGTTGATTACTTGGACGACTATCCTTTACTGGTTGACAACTAAAGATAGATTAGTTCACATGGGGTTGATTGTGATTGTGTCCTCTGTGACTCGGCTAATGAAAGCAGGAACCATTTATTTTTTTAAGTGCTCTTTTGCAGTCTTATGTAGGTTGGATAGACATGTTCTCGGCTGGGAAGAGAAGTTGGCTTGCGCGAACTCGTACCTTCGCGGTAAGTCTCTTCTTACTCTGATTTTGAGATTTTCTTGGAGTGAGTTTATCTACTCTATTTGGAAGGAGAGGAACCATCAAATTTTCCGAAATGTCAGTTTAGGAGGTGAAGACATTGTGAATGACATTTGTAAATTTATAAGAAATAGGCTTGTTGGTAGATATGAGAGATAGGGTGAATGTTCAACTTTGTATAAATTGGAGAATTACATAGTTGGTATATGGTTGCGAGCTTGGCGTGATTTGTTTATTTTGTAGCAGATTGCTGCTTCTTTAGATATATACATGTAAATTTATCCAAAACAAAAAAACAAAAAAAACTCATGTTTGATTACACATACACCACTTTTATACTACAAGCTCGTGACCAACTCTCTACAGCTCATCCAACTCAACTATAAAACTGCTTCAATCACCTTAACCATCCCACTTCTAATAAGACCAACAACATACTTCAACATTCTCCCTGCTCCTTCACTCCTAATTTGCTTCTAAACGCAGAAAAATAGTACTTGGATAGGCACATAATTGATTTGAACACTTCTTGTGACAACCTTTTCTCTAATAAAGTATATATCAAGCTCAACAAGCTTAAACTTAGCATGAAGCACCGGATTTTTGCTCGTGGCTATGAGGTTCGTATTATCACTCCGAACGATTGATATCTTTTCTCATGCTACACCCATATCCTAAAGCAATGGATCTACCCATGTTAGTTCGTCTGTATCATTGGTTATGCTTCTAACTCCGCCTCTGTTGTTGACGAGATATCGAGTGTTGTTTTTTCGAACACCATGCAGCAAGACTTCCACCAAGAAACACACAGTGACACCCGAGATTGACTTCCTATCATCCACGTCACTCTCCAAATCGGCATCAGCATAAGCCACTAAGGTAGACGATTCCTCCGAGGCAGCAAAAACCAACCCATAATCAACAGTACCACTTTGAGATTCTCTTTACAGCTGTTAAATGCCCCTCACACAGAACATACATAAACTGCGCTACCTTGTTGACGTTAAACGAAATGTCAAGTCTCATATGACATGCATAAAGTAGCGAACCTATAACCCTTCGCGTCCTCAGGAGGCCTTCCACTGTTGCTATGATTCAACTTAACAGATGCAACCATGGGAGTAGGGGTCAGTCTTGCTTTGTCCATTTTGGTCTTGAGCAGGTCTAGCACAATTTTCCTTCGATTTAAAAACAATACCCTGCCTTTCCTTAGAATTTCAATGCCGAAAAAGTAGCTTAACTCATCCAGATCTTTTAAGCACAACTCAGAGCTTAGGTGACCAACAACTTTTTCTAACTCTGCTTCTAACTGACCTGTTATTATTATATCATCAACAAAAACTAACATGTACATATTAACCCTATTGTTCCTCCTGATAAACAGCGGTATGTATGCACATGAACTCTTAAACTCCAATTCTGCTAAGTAGTCATAACGAAGACAGATAAAAACGTAACGTTAAGTATTATTTTTAAAAAATAATAGTTGAATGACTAAAATAGAAACTAATAATAGATGGGTGATCAAATAGGTAGTTTATCTAATAAAATAAAGAGTAAACTACGTGTTTAGTACCTGAACTATTAGTTTTAGCCCCTTTTAGTACTAAACTTTCATTTTCTTCAAAACCATACCTACTATTTATTTTTGTTTCATTTTAATATCATACCGTTAAAAATTTAACAAACGAGCTTGCTGTCCGCTGCGTATATAGTCGTCGGCCAATGAAGCCCAAACATTCCAGTTTGCACTTTTTTTACCCCTTAAATGTGATTCCAGCCTCCGTTTCACTGGAAAACACCTTAATCTCTCCAAATCAACTATAAACTTTTCAATTTCTTCATCCTCCGATCTCTATGGTCCACCACCCGATGGGCCTGAAACTAGACTATGTTGGTCGATTCATCGTTCTTTCATGGTCCATCGTTCAGACTGGTCGTCCGTCCATCGGAGCTATGCCACGTCAGCCCGTTCGTTAAATTTTTAACGACGAAATACTAAAATGAAACAAAAACTAAACAATAGGTATGATTTGAAAAAAATAAAAGTTTGTATACTAAAACAGACCAAAGTTGATAGTTTAGATACTAAACATATAGTTTACGCTAAAATAAAATATTTATCCTCCGTCTATAAAGAAACCCTTCAAAAACCCTTACATTTCCGACCTATTCCTCGCACACTTCTTACTTCTCAGCCTCCAAAAATGGCGACGCAAACCCTCTATCGCGCTATCCTCTCAAAACCCAAATCACTATCTTCCTTCCTCTTCCCTTACTCCCGCTCTTTCTCTTCCTTTTCCTCATCCGCCGCCGCTGCTTCCTCAACCAAAACTCTTATCACCCCGTCTGCACCGCCTTCCCTCTCCTTCTTCCGTCGCCTCCGTGCACCGCCTTGCTACTCACTCCTCCTTCGAGACTCAGTTTCCCCATACGTCAAATCGTTCTCCACTAAAGCAGCCAGGTCCTCCCTCAACGACCCCAACCCTAACTACTCGAATAGACCCCCGAAAGAAACGATTTTGCTCGACGGCTGTGATTTTGAACATTGGCTTGTTGTGATGGAGCCGCCTAAAGAGGATGCTACTAGGGATGATATTATTGATTCTTATATCAAAACTCTAGCTCAAGTAGTGGGAAGGTATCCTTTTTACGCTGCTTTTTTTATTATGGGTTCCTATTTGGTTGTTTAGTTTTATATTAAATCAAGTAGTTTATGTTTATATGAGTTTGAGCAATTCGTTTTAGTTTATTCTGTTTTAATCAATCCTGTCTTCTATCATTTTATTTTACATGTTATGAATGTACTGTGAGTGTGAGACTAAAGGCTACTGCTTCGATGACAATCAGTGTTTATTGCTTTGTTATTGTTTCTTTGAGTATGATTTAAATTAGATAGAACAATATCTGCACATTATTGTTTATTACAGTGTTTGAAACATGTAATTTTTATTACAGGGCTTCTTGGTCTGATATATTTTCATGCAGTTTGTTATATTAAAATTAGTAGCAAAGCTCTATTGATTGACATGATGATTTAGTATTGTATAATTTAATCATTGGGGTTTTAGCATGTGTGTGAATGTTTTCTATAGATACTCATTTTCTAATAATCCAAGGAAAAAGAGGACATATTCTCATTCCTGTTTATTTCTTGTGCATTGTGTATACAGTGAGGATGAAGCGAGGATGAAGATTTATTCTGTTTCTACCAGACACTACTATGCATTTGGAGCTCTTGTGTCTGAAGAGCTTTCTTATAAAATCAAAGGTTCATGATTTCTTAATTTATCTAATTTCCTTGTCACTTCAATGCTTTTTTAGTGAAGTTTCTTTTAAATATTCTCATAAATTTTTATTTTTCCCTCAGAACTTCCTGGAGTTCGTTGGGTTCTTCCAGATTCCTACCTGGATGTGAAGAATAAGGATTATGGAGGTAATTATTTAGTTTCTATCTTTTGAATATTTCTTCTTTGAGTGCTTTTTATTTTAAGCTATTAATACTTAGAATAAGCTGTTGTTTTCCAGGGGAACCTTTCATTAATGGTCAAGCAGTGCCGTACGATCCCAAGTACCATGAGGAATGGGTGAGGAACAATGCTCGAGCAAATGAAAGAAACAGACGCAATGATAGACCTCGTAATTATGATAGATCGAGGAACTATGAGAGGAGAAGGGAGAACATGCTGCCTAATAGGGATATTCCTCCAAATCAGGGCATGCAGAATACAGCTGGAATGCCACCACCCAACATGAACGTGGGAGGAATGCCCCCACCCAACATGAACGTGGGAGGGATGCCGCCACCCAACAACAATATGGGAGGCATGCCGCCACCCAACAACAATATGGGAGGGATGCCGCCACCCAACAACAACATGGGAGGGATGCCGCCACCCAACAACAATATGCGAGGGATGCCGTCACCCAACAACGATATGCGAGGGATGCCGCCACCCAACAACGATATGCGAGGGATGCCGCCACCCAACAACGATATGCGAGGGATGCCGCCACCCAACAACAGCATGGGGAATATGCCACCAAAACAAGGATGGTCGGGAAATAATCAGAACTTCCAAAACGGCCCTAGCTATGATAATGTACAAAACTTTCAAAATGTCCCAAACTATGGTAACACTCCTTATCAAGGTGGTACGTCCAATGCTGAATACCAGAGTAATTATGGTCCAAACAATGGTAGTGGAAACATGCCTGGTGGTGGAAACTATCGATATTAAATATTTGTTCTAGTTGAATTCGAAGACTACTTTAGCATTTAGGCAATGCTGTAGATAAAGAGAATATGCCTAGACTTATGACTTTTCGGCTACTAAAGAATTACTATTTTGAGATGAATTTGTTTGTATCGTATTGGCTACTATAGTACGGAATTTTGTTGGATGTTTAGCATGTTGATTATGATATTTGCTTACGAACTAATTCCTCCCATGTTGCATTAATTTGTTCTTGCTCTCTGGCTTTTTTCATTCTAAGCATCGTAGCTCTTAGATAACGCAATTCCATACATCACCCCTTCAAGACAAAAAGACGCGTCTTATTTTCCTTTTATGCATATCTGGTCTGGTTACTCAATAGGCTTGTGTGATCCAAGAGCTTGCATGTGGACTTGTCCAATGGTCTGTTTACCTGGCTTGTATGATCGGGTTTTGAATTCAGTTTTTTCCAAGTTATTGTTTAGTGAAATGGATTTTTGTATTTGGGTTGGACCGGTTTGAGTACGCTTCTACTCATAAACACACTCAAACTCGTACTAAAAGATTTGTTTTTATCCTCGTTTTCTTTCCTAGTCTTTTAACTTGTATTTTCTTTGGATAATACAAGGGTCCCTCCTGTCTAATCCAATGTTGCTCTAAATCTCTATAACCACCTACTTGCGTGATCAAAACAATAATCGACTCTGCCCTCTATATATGCTTTACATTTTTCTCATTCAAATTTTAAAGCAAACCGAGCAATGGCTAGTAATACCAAGACCACCGCGGAGTACGTTCTGTTGCGACTACCTTTGATACTCCTCCCAAGGGTTCTGTAGATGCATCACGGCTGCCGGAAGGGAAGAAAACAGACAAGACCAAGATGATGAAGAAGAAGAGAAGGTGTTTGTGTATGTGTTTCTCTAACATACAGTTGGAGAACGAGGAAGACAAGTCAAAAACGATGTCGTTTTTGAAGAGTGAGGAAAGCAACCTTGCCATGGTGATGTGTTTTTCCAACTTTCATGTCGGTCCTGATGTTACAGAAGTCCCTAAAATGCCAGCCAAGTGATGTTTAGCATCGATGAATTACTTTAAGGTAGCAGATCATATATGAATAAATAAACAAATAAATAAAAGTATCATGTATGAATAAATAAACAAATAAATAAAAGTAGCTTTAAAATAGTCTCAAATGTATAAATAATTGATATTTGAATATCTCAAAAATAAATAAAAATTAGCATCATGGCGTCTGGAGATTTGTGTGTTGTGAAGAAATATATATATAAAAAAATAATCGATGAAATTTGCTATTGAACTATTTAATTTTACTGAATTTTGCCACCAACTTTGATTTCTTAATTAGATTTTACCATAAATGTTGACTGTAATGATTTGAAAATAGAATTTAACAAGAAAAATATCCTTTACACATTTTGTTTTAATAATTAACTCAAGTTAATTTATAAAATATTAAAACTTAATGAGTTAAAGTGTTGTTTGATAAATTAAAATTTTAAATATTAAAATTTAAGTTATAAATTATATTTGATATATAACTTAATTTTAAGTATTATAGAATAATTTGATAGTTTAATAAAATTTGTTATCATTAAGTATTAAAGCAAAATTTAATTAGTGGTAAAATTATTTTTATTTGAAAAATAGAATGATAAATATGGATTAAAATAATGTAGTCGTCACCAATTTAACAAAGAAAATATTAGATCTTTTAAGTAAGATTAAGATTTAAATTTTAATATTTTAAATGAAAAATAGATTAAAAAATATTATCCTTATAATAAATTCATGTCATCTATAATCTAAATTAATCAATAAATTATAGATATATAGGTACACCATCTAAATGTTTGAATCCTTGCACACTTACGGTCGAATCATAAACACTTGCATCATATCTTTTTGACTCAGTCTCATGATGGTGCATGTGATATTTTTCAATTAAGTTTACAATTTTTTTACTCTTATTTAGAAAAGCTATTAAAAATAAATATAGTTAATTAATATTTTTTAATAATTAATTAAAATTATTAATAAGTCATATAAAATAATTTACTAATATATGATTCTTTAACGATTAATTAAAATATATAATTTGCATCGACTTTGCCTCTATTTAAGCTGTTATATATTCTGCCCATGGTTGCTAAGTGATAATGGGTTACATTGAAAATAATAACCTCAAAAACATTGTTACCGTGCCCCCTCAGAAGCCGGAAGTTAGACTCGCTCCGGCGATTCAAGGCCCGATCCCACATCAACGACGGCTTCATATCAGGAGACAAAAGACTAATCCAGGGTTAATCGTGTATTGTATTCATTCGTGTTTGTATTGTAATAAATTTGTATTTTTGAGGCCGGGATGATTGTATGTACGGATGTTTTAGAATTATAGTAAGTACTTAATTTGTGCACACCTTGTTGTATCAAGGCTCTGAAACATACCCGAACCGACAAACTTGCCATTAAAATCATCAGCAACATCAATGTAAACCTTGGATTGTTTATAAATCTTTGCAAGCTCTTGTTTCTTAGAGCTCAAGTCATCCTCCAACATTGAGATCTTCATAATCAAATCCTTCACCTTTCGGCGTTCCATTTGACCGATGTAAGCTCGGGCAATTTTCTTCAAATGTTCTAATGCGAAATCGACTTCAAAATTGATACGTAAAGCATCTTTGATCGCATCCCTCCACTTCAATATTATATGCTCGGTGACTTCCTCGATTCGCAAATCATTCATCTCTTTGACACAAGCACAAAACAAAATGTACACCGTCTCGGTAATGATCGGGTTCATCTTACTTGCCACGGAAATATCGCCGTAAGCATCGATGATTCTCTCGAGGGTGGGGATCAGAGAGTGTGGGTAACTATATTTTCCCAGTTTTAAGCGATCCCCATCTAGGCCACTGAAGTCTGCAAACTTCACATTGCTCTCTTCATCAGCTCCGATCTTCGTAAGTAGGTCGTTAACTGGCGTTTCATCATCGCAGTATGTTCTAGATTTGGGTTTTTCGGGATTCGGAACCTCGTTTACCGGCATCATCTCTATCAGATTTTGTAACTCATTCATGTTCTCACCAAGGAGCTGAAAACACTACCAAACTTTGAATTCTAAGCCCAAAAACAGATGAAATTAAACATGAATTTTGGATTGAACAAAAGTACTCACATCTCTAAGAGGAAATGCTTTAACCGCAGCGTTCGTTCTTGGATTGACTGCAGCAAGCTCCATTGACAAGAACTGCAACTGTAACATCCGGCAATGTCTCAGAACGTAAAACGAATACAGTTATATGTAAACATAAATGCAAGTATCCGTACCTCGACCTGGCGTTGTAACGATTGAATGTAACTAAAGATCTCATCAAGCAAAACAGCTCCCTGACCCTGAGTCAAAAAGTGGTTTAAAATGTCATATATAGTGTAATTATGTTTTCATTGGTATACCTTATTGCAACCAGGGATCAATTCCTTAAGAATCTTGGTACTTTCACTTATTTGTTCTCTCATGGCCTGCCCATAATATAGTTCAGATCAGTGGAAACATATGCAAAGCCTGCAACTATGTCTACTGTATCAAATTACCTTGTGATGATCAGTGGCCTGAGCTCTTCGTGCTCGCAAATGTACCGAATCCTGTGCAGGTGGCTCTGGTGGTTTAACATTCCGCATCAGGGGCTGTCCCGAACTTGAACTTGGTTCTGCTTCAGCTTTAGAAACATCATTCTCATCTCTACCATTGCAGAGCAGCGAATCGAGCAGCGATTTTAACAGTGTATTCTCAGCAATCAACCGTTCATTTTCCACTTTCAAGTGTCTGTTCTCCGTGGTCAATTCATCTGCTGTTATCTGCACTCGGAGAAACAATCATTAAGCTTTTTTTAGCAATCGTATTTGTATTATTTTTCGATGCCATATCGGATTTTAATGAGAAAGAAAGCTATGTATGTTTACCTTGCGCTTTTGCCTATACCTGTAATCACTTAGTCTTTTCTTCTCTCTTTTCTGAGCTAGTGTAAGTTTCGGTCTTTCGCCTTGGGATTTCGTGTGGTATGAACATTCGGATATTTCTACTTGATTCAACTGATCTTGATCTGTTACAGACTCAGGGACTCCACCATTTATAGCAGAGTCCTCAGTTTTATGATCCTCCACTAAGCCGACCAGCTCCATCCATTGATCGTCTGCTTCGCCCCACGAATGATCATCTGGTTTCTTCAAAGTGAAAAATGAACAAGACCCATCTGATGAATAACCCCCCATGTTTACCAGATGCACAATTTTCTTGATGAACTTGCCCGGAAATGATGTTTTATTGTTCGTATTTAATGGGACATTGTTCGGGGAAAACAAGGTTTGTGTTGCTTTTTCCGATTACATCTTTCCTTGAGACCATCGTTCCAAAACTTGTCACCTTTTGGAAACATTCCTGTAAGAAAGTGAATTAAACACTAACTTTACGTCTCCCTGCAGCCTTGTCACTACCGACGACTGGTATTTTTCTGCAGTAAGTGTTAAGAATATTATCTATATTATCATTCTTCTAAAGATAAAATTTTATTTATCGATGATACTTTATCTCATATCTTTTCTTATATTTACATCATCTTATATTCGTCTTCAATAGTTATTCGCTGAGTCAATCATACCACGTACATGCAGATTGTTTAGTCTAAAATATTTACACAAGAGTTATTGGATAAAAATTGAGATCATCCGAAACTGATTAATAGAAAAGGAGGCAATCAACACTGATTTATTTTTTCATTCGATGCCATTTGTTTTTTTCCCCTTATTTTTTTTCTTTTCAATTTTGAATAAGAATCTTTATCCTTGTGACACTTTTCTCTACTCTTGCAATACGTTTTGTAACATCCTAAATCCGATTGAGCCTAAAGTGCTATATTGGGCTGCCGATGCAACCACTAAATTTCAAAATCATTTTTGTTTTCATTTAAAACGACATAAATTCGTTTAAAGACGTCTACAACCGTTATAAAATAATTTTACAAACCGGATCTCCGTGACACATAATTTATATCAACATAATATAACTAAGAGTTTACAAATTTAAATATAATAATAAGGGTCCTATGAATATATATGTCCTCTAAAAATAACAATACAATACTCTAAAAGTGATGCTCGAAATCCTACTGTGATGGTACTCCTCGAACGGCTCAAACTGCTAACATGGGAACGAAAAACATCCGAAAGTTGAGCTTACAACGCTCGACAGTATAATCACTAATCTAGAGCAGTATTATGAGTCTCATAAACATAAGCATGCTAGTAGATATGGTAATAAACAATAGGTATATGTATGATCATAATAAAGCGTTAGCTACTTAAGATTCAACCGTTCTACTACTATAACCTGAGTCACACGCTTCCGTTAATCATCTGCTAAGGGCCTAGCCATGAGTTTGCATGTATCTAGTCTCTAACCACAATACCATACCACTATGTATCATCAAATGCAACACACACAAATGTCATACAAACACAGTGTTAGTACCCTGTCTCACATAGCTGTCAGATACTAATCACAAATGGGAACCTGATATCACATAAGCATTGGTAAAATTCCTACCAACATACTAAATGATCTCATGATCATCGCATAGCCTTCAGGTAGATTATGGAGGGGAACTCGATCTCACATAATCGTCAAGCCAAACATTATGGATATTCATTAATCAAACAACAATTCAGTCACATATACATAAAAAAGGTGTCGCAGGCCACTCACATCAATCAATGTCACGCAAGGAAAAACAATGTAGCTCAACCACTCACTATCATAGCACAACATAAGTAGGTGAGATCGTCCTCTCACTTGCTATCATCTCCCTCGATCTCTCACCTAAAATGTTATGCAAGGATTTATTAATCTTTCCACATTTATTAGTTCGTTAGACCATTATAGTATGGTCATTTAAAACCCAAGGACGTTTTGATTATTTTTTCCTCTAAAGGTGTCTTTAGCGTTTTACGTTCTTACGACGATTACTACTACCTCCACTCATTTGGTGTATTATTTATTAGCTCGGTACTCGAATCTGGTTCATTATTTGTTAACGACTCTCTAATCGCTCTCAACAAATTGCCCTTCGATTCACCCTTGAATTGGAGGGGTAACTTGCGTGTCTTTGATTTATCGGTGTTCACATGGTACACGACTCCTTTATCACATTATTCGCATGGTACGCCATCTCGTTTACAAGCATATCCTTCGCAACGATCCGTCATTCACAATCATTCGTTATGTATCCTTTTAAGAGTATTTTTAAAGTTTCTAACCCATAAGGGTATTTGGGTAATTTATGCCAAAAAAGGGTATTCTGGTCATTTATCACTCTCAAGGGTATTTGTAGTCCTTTAACAACCTTCGACATTGATCTCAAGTCTTTGGTATGTATATCATACCTATTAGTATGTATACCAAACTTTCGGTATGGATACTAAGTCTCCAATATGGATACCAGTTCATCTGGTATGGAATCAGTCTTCTAGTACCGATACCAAGAATCCAGTATGGATACCAACCTTCTAGTATCGATACTGAACTAAATTACCAATATTGATACTAGTTCATCCGGTATGGATATCATGGCCTAGAAAATCTAGTTTTCACCTAGGATATGAACAATATCAATACTACAACCCAGAAAACTCATCATAAGACTCGAGAATTACTTAAAAATCCTTTCAAACACTCTAGTTTAATCCCAAGTCGTGCTCTAAAGCTTAAGGAAGTATTTAATGTCATCTAGTACTATAAAAACACTAGCTTTTCAACAAAAACGTAATATAAGGCATAAATCAAGCAAAAATTCAAATATGCTTGAACTCTCAAATCTCAACAAAATATCATGATTATGTAAGTCACAACATCACAAAATATTACTTTTTATATCATATTATATAAAAAAAAATTAAACATATCGTCCAATAAAAAATGGGTATATACAATTTACTTTACTTTTTATGTCAGTCCTTCCTGCAAATGCGAAATGCAAAATTCAAACAGTGTCGATGTACACTTAAATTCTTCCATTTATAAGGATGTACACTTAAAATATATGTGTTATATCTAAAACAACAACAACATAAAGTTGCTACAAAGGACTAAAGTATCTCACAAAAAAAAATCAGTCTAGTAAACCTCAATCTATACAAAGCTTAGAATATACACTATCAATCTTATCAAACTTTCTTCAATAGAGTTTACATCTAACTATTTTCTTTATAGCATTTATAACATCAAGCTTCTCACTAACAAGACCACCAAAAAATCTCTTGTTTCTCTTCTTCCAAATGCAGTAAAATTAATGCTAATTTGAGCAAAAGAACAAGGAGTGACTCACCTTTCAAATAGGTGACAGTCCATTCCAACTCTTGCTCCCAAATAAGCATCGCCTGATTCAAACCACGTAGATCTAGAATATGCCTCCGAACCCCAATCAAGAATGGACACTCAAAGAATAAATGGTCCCTAGACCCCTCAACCTCCCCACACAACACACACAATCCATCAGTTAATAAAGATTGATTAATCCAACTCTCATTCTAACATATTTCATTCATTAAGTTTACTTGTATGACCAGAATACAAAAAGTCTACTGTATCGATGCGATTTTGAACATTATATTTTAAACTCGATTGAGTATATATAATATATTGATTTAATTGAGACAAGTATCATAGCCTAGAGCTCATCCCCACATCACTTGGCAATCAAGATAGACTATGCATCAATATGATACTTAAAGTCAGGAGGAGGCTCTAATAGAACCAAATCATAATAAAAAAAGTATATGAATCGAAATTTAATTATGTTAAACCATCATGAATAAAATATCAGATGTAGTAGTGTATCTGAATTAATTGATAGATTGAAATCTTGTAGTAAAAATTCTCTAACGGGATAAGAGTAAAACAAGTTAACATGTTTTTTTAGACCAGTACCTCTTTATATAAACTGAATATTAAATCAAATTATAATTGTTTATAGTTATGTCCCTCATCGAGTTATAAATACAACTTATGGTATCTATACTTTTATTTCTACGACACTTTAATACCTATGACACGTGTACATAATTGGTCACTTAATTTTATATTATATTTTATAATAACATCATACATTACACATATGTGTCTACAATTACGAATTTTAATTCAACATCTTTATACACTAAAAGATGCTGAATATTAAATTGTATATGTAAGGGTCAAAACATGGATTTTATAATAACATCATGTATTACACGTATGTGTCTATAATTACGAATTTTAATTCAACATCTTTATACACTAAAAGATGTTGAATATTGAATTGTATATGTAAGGGTAAACCTCTCGGAAAATAATACCTAGTTCAAATTATGTCATGTGAGACATTTTGCAAAAGGTGAGACCTTCATTTTATCCTTATAAATTATGGAGCCAAGAGAAGATTTTGATCAACCTCTGGTGAAAACAAGCCAAAATTCAATTGGTCTTTTCTGGCCATAGTCGTAGGATCTCTGGAGACAATATTTCACTAAAGTTGTGCATTTCAAGAACCAAAAATCCAGTTTACCAAAGCAAGGCATACATTCTAGTACAAAGGAAAACTAATCATTTCCGTGCTAGAAATATTTAGTTTTAATCAATCTTAGGCCATTCAGTCTCTTTTATTCAGTTTCTTTATGCCAAAATTAGCATGTTTAACAATGTCGAATCGATGGCTAAAGAGGTAAATTATATTGATTAAAAAAAAGCTTAGCTATTGTTTTTTTAATCCATCCGCTCAAAATGGTGGTTGTGATAATTTTCAATAACAATTTCACGAGCTGTAACATCCTGAACTTAGTAATTCCTCAATGAATAACAATTAACAATGACCTCAAGTTATCTCAAAAGAACCTAAAATGACAAACAAAAATGGATAGATCGTGAATTAATAATTTATATTAAAAAAAACACACATATAAATTAAACACTAACCTTGAAAAAAGCTATGTCCTTCTAAAATAGTGAAAGAAAAGCACTTTCAGTCTACCTGGACATCTAAAAATCGAATGACTTTCCCCTCTTTTTCATAGGACCCGGTAGACAGTGATGAATAAGAAACAGAAGTTTGTGCCTTGTCTTCTTCATGGGAGATGGATGTTTATCCCTTGCCTCACTCCTTACCAACGATCAAATAGAATGCCCTTTTGATCCTTTCGTTTCAGCAGTTGCTAAGAAAAAAGTTTTTTTTTTTAAAATTATGGCCAAACTATTCCATTAATCATTGAACTTTAGTTTGTGTACTGGTTTAATGAACTTTTGTCACTCGATCGTTTAATTATATGACATGGTAATTTTTCCTATTTTTTTGTAAAAGTTTTATCAACTCTTTCGATCGTCATTTCCGATTAATTGTTGTCCATCATCGATCCTTATATGTAACAAGATCAATATTAAAATATTCATATTTTGGTCCTCTTTCTTTCCCTCGAATTATTTTTCACAAACCCAAACCAAATTGATGAGAATTATCTAAAGATTTAATGATTGTCATTTAATAAGATTAATTTCAAGGTATGTTGTTCATCATCTAGAAAAATGCTTCCCATTATTTGACTTTTTTAACAAACCTCTCAAATCCGATGAAGTTTTCAAAACTCAATAGATGATTTTTTTTATATAATTTTACAAGTTTTAAAGAGATTTTGAAAAAATCTATATCAATAAAATGGTATAGGATAATGAGATGTGTTCACCAATGTCTATGGTAGCTACAAAAGGCACCAGATAATAGCAATTCTCGACTATAATTGAAAAAACCCCCTAATTTTCATGAAGAAATTGATGTGGAATACAAACTCATTTTTTAGTTTCCATATTAGCACTACCTTAACACCAAACCACCACATGATCCGATTGTTAATAATTTAATGGTTCAATTTTTTAATTGAATTTGAAATTAAAGTTTTATGTTTAAATTAAAGCATTTTTAAAGTTTAATGATAAAATTGATACAAAATCTAAAATCCAATATTTAAATTGAAATATTTTAAAATTTAATGATTAAGTTGATGTACAATCTAAAGTTCAAATTTATTTGATGTGGTTTACCCATATAATTATTACGAGAAGTCAACGGCAATTAACAAGGAAAATGAAATGGAAAAAAAAATGTAATGGAAGCTTAAGAAATACACGTGCCAAAAACGTAGTGGAGGGGGGTACATTAGAGGGAACAAGGTTGGGGCAGTGGATTTTATTCGTTAATAAGCGTATCGAGATATCGATGAGAGATTCGGAACAGATCGATTGAAAGTTAAACGAAGAAATGCATGAGCAGAAAACATAGCTAACATTCATAAACTCGAATGAAATTAGGAGTACATGAAATCCATCAAAACCAAACACAACAGGAAAGCTTTACAGATTTATGAACACGATTCGCAGCAGCCGCTGGAGCATAGTCATCTTCACCGTCAACATCGTCATCACCATCACCATCAACGAAACGACGACAACAGCTTATCGAGTTCATTTGCACAACATGTCTAAAACCCTTTGTTCCAACCCACGGTGAAGCCAAAAACTTTGATCCTCTTTTGAGCTGCAATAGTGTATTTCGGAGCACCATCGACACCATTTCTTTCAACTCGAAAGATGATTTTATCACCTGGACTCAGACCTTTTCTTCGAACATAGTCTCACCATTCTCCCTGAAAAACAGGCTTGGCGTAACCATTCTTGTTTCTTCTAAAAACCCAAACTCCCAAAAGCCGCCGGCAAACGTGGACCGGAAAAGTCAAGGTGTATCCCCCTTCGTGAGCTGTTAGATGCCTGACGAAGTAACTCGGAATTGCCACTTGCTTCTTGACATCTACCTCGGTTAGGTATTTCTCAAAGTAGGGCGCCATAGCTGAAAAAGAGACCACTAACAAGAGATGAACTTAAGCACTTTGGTTTAATACAACAAACATTATATAGATGGCGAAAAACTTAGCGATCGGTCATGCTTAGTGATGATCGACAATGGGGCTTGCATGCAACGACGCGGTGGACATCACACTGTGGGGAGTGTAGTTTTCATCGTACACTAATCGCTATAAAATTACAAAAGCATGTATTTCTGCTGCTCCCGTGATGTTGTCCGTGTGTTATGAAAAAAATTATTGGCTGAAATAGAATATCACCGAAATTATTTTATAGTCTAATGTGAATGCTACAATACCTGTTGGAAGTCGCTAGGAATATAGTGCGTCTTCGGAAAGTCGCCGGAAACACAGTGAGTCTTCGAAAAATCGCCGGGAAGACAGTGTGTCTTCAACTTTGTTCAAGCTTCCCCGTTGCGTCTTCAACTTCATTAAACGACATAAAAACTGGAAGACGTATTGTGTTCCCAACGTATTCTCTGGAAGACATACTATATTTCCGACGATACTCCGATTACTATAGAATTTATACCATCTCGAAAAATAATTCCGACGATACCCTAATTCAGCCAATATTTTTTTTAAGAACCCTACCACAACAAATCAGCCTATTTGCGCATTTAAAAATTATACGGATGCCATTGTTGAAATCAATGATGTGTTAAAATCACGATAAAGTACATCATTAGTCACCCACTTATTATTATTTTTCTATTTTAAATATCATTTTTTTTTTATAAAATCATCACTAACATTAACATTACGTTTTTTTCTCTACTTCAACCATTTTTCGTTAAGTTTCCGATTACTATAGCATTTATACCATCTCGAAAAATAATTCCGACGATACCCTAATTCAGCCAATATTTTTTTTAAGAACCCTACCACAACAAAGCCTATTTGCGCATTAAAAATTATACGGATGCCATTGTTGAAATCAATGATGTGTTAAAATCACGATAAAGTACATCATTAGTCACCCACTTATTATTATTTTCTATTTTAAATATCAATTTTTTTTTTTATAAAATCATCACTAACATTACGTTTTTTTTTCTCTACTTCAACCATTTTTCGTTAAGTTTCGGAGACAATATAGTATGAAACAAGAAGAGCTTACGATTCTTACTGTTCTCTGGTTTTATTATTGTTCCTCGTGCACATTATTAGCAATTGGTTTGTTGTCAGTGGTGAATCCAGAAAAGTTTTATAGGCTGAGCTAATATAAACATAATAAAAATTTTATTTAAACAATTCACATATATTTCAATTTAAAATGTAATAATATATATATGGATTAAATCTAAAATATATTAATGGACCAATATAATTTTCTTAACATTATTCATGCATATATTTTTTATTTAGGGTAAACTTAGTACCCACCTATTATTTAATTTATGTTTTGATCACTCAACTATATTATTCAAAATCTGACATAACTTACATTTAGGTTCTGTTTTGTTCATCTACCGTTAAAAAATTAACGTTGATGGTAACATGACATCTTTTTAATTATTTTTCAATCTTGACGTGGTATTATCTTATGGTGACATGTCAATGTCACTGCCAATTTTTTAAAGACGAGTGACCAAAACAGAACTAAAACGTAACATTAAATGTGATTTAAAATAAATAACACTTCAGTTAACAAAACATAAACTAAATAATAAGTGTGACTAAATGAGCAATTTACCATTTTTAGGCATGGAGTGGGCCATGGCCTAGGTAGGCCTAGGCCTAAATACGCTCCTATTTGTTGTTGTTGTTGTGTTCAGCTTATTTATGTTTATTTTTTTCCTCTTAAGTTTTAAGTTTTACTTTTATTAATATGATGTTGCACACATGATTTTAGTGGATAAATCTCTTAACGAAAATTTTATGTATGCATAAGATCTCGAATTCTAGATCTTCTTAAATGATAGTTATTATTATAATATTTTTCTTTTAAAATTGTATTCTATCCGATCTATAAGAATTTCTCCCGAAGTAATTATCATGATCAATAGTATTTTTTTATCAAAATGGTGAGAATATCTGTTAGGAGATAGTTAGTTGTTAATCAATTGTAATTTGGTTAATTAGTTAGCCTAGTTAGTTACAGCTATGAGCATGTATATAACACATTGTTGATACATTATGATAAGTATTTTTCTAAATTTACTTTCTCTATTAGTTTAACAAGGCATAAAGAGGTTTCTTTCTTAAACAATTCATCTAATTTGGGCCTAAGGTGTGGGCTTTGAAGCCTAACGAGAAAGGAGTAAAACGAGAATTATTTTCTTCCTTTTTTTTTTATTTGTTTGTTTCTAGAGCTTCGTTTAAGATGTTGTCGTCTTCAACTACCGCGTCGTCGACCTCGATCTCTAATTCCGTTGATTTCTCTCATTCTATTTATTTGCATCCATCTGACACGTCGGGGGTGATATTGGTTTCGCACCAGCTAACTGGTTTGGAGAACTATAGTGTGTAGAGTCGATCTATGAAGATCGTTTTGATGGCGAAGAATAAGTTGGGCTTGGTTGGCGGTTATGTCGTCAGGGAGACTTCGATGATTCTCTTCAGTCAAAAAGGGATAGATGTAACGCCATAGTCCTCTTATGGATTTTGAATATTGTTAATAAGGAACTCTCAACATGGATATTTTTTTGCCTCTAGTGCTGCTCTCGTCTAGAAGGACTTGCAAGCTCGTTTTGTTAAGGGTGGATGGATCCAAGATTTATTTTCTTTATCGAGAGATTGCTACACTCTCTCAAGGAGAGTTGACTATATCAGGTTATTATACTTGACTCAAATTGCTTTGGGATGAATATGATACGTTTGTGACTTTTACTTCTTGTGAATGTGACATTTCGCAACAAAATCTTCAATATTTGATTTAGTTGGAACTTTTCCAATTCCTGATGGGGCTGAATGAGATGTTGCTGTTAGGAGTCAAATTTTGTTGAGTCAACCTCTTCCTTCTATTAATAAGGCATACTCAATGATTGTCCAAAAGGAATCACAACAGGTTCTTCTGCTTTGACTGGTGATTCTTCTATTTTCCTCTCAAATTTGATTGGTCCTTCATGTTATCATCGTTTATCTAAGACTTATGATCGTTGTAAGATTAACGAACACAAGAAGGAGAACTGCTACAGGTTGATTGGATTTCCACCTAACTTCAAGTTTTCTAAAGGTAGAGGTGTGCAAGTTGCTGCAGTTAACAATAGACAGATTATAGTTGTGGAGGATGGTTCTAAGAAGCAGGCATGTCCTCCCTTGATGCCTCTTGTGTTTACTCAAGATCAGTACAATTAGATCTTGAATCTTCTAAACAAGGCTCCAGCTGCAGAAATGGTTGTTAATCTGACAGATATAATTGATAACTATGCATTTACTTTTAGTAGTACATTTAACAGGATCCTAGACACTGATGCGACATATCATGTTACATGTGATTCTAAGAGCTGTCATTCCTTAACTTTTTACTTGTCATCTACTCGGCTCGTACATCTGCCTGATGATAAAACTGCTTCTGTTACCCACCTTGGTTCTTTTCATTTGACTTCAGATAATACCATACATTATGTGTTTTTTGTTTCTGGCTTCAATCATAGTTTGCTTTCTGTTTCAAAACTTCTTCGAGAGCTTAACTTTTTTTTAACTTTTATCTTGACTTTTACCGTTTTACGTATTTCATGATCTCTTCACTAGAAGGATGAAGGAGATTGGTAGAGAATTCAATGAGTTATACTATTTTAAACTTTAAGTCTTCTAGTTTGAGTTCATCTTCTTTAATTTTTTTCTTCTGTTTTGGTTGATTCTCATATGACTTGTGAAATCTGATGTTGCATTTTTTTTCCTGTTATCAATTTTACTTCAAATAAATGTATTTCTTCTAAAAGTAATACCAATCTTTGGCATGCTCGATTGGGGCATGCAACTTTGACAAAAATGAATAAGATAGTTGGTTTGCTTGTGACAGTTTACTAATGAGTCTATACATAATTGTACTATTTGTCTTTTAGTCAAACAGACTAGGCTTTCTTTTCCCACAAGTGTTACTCGCTCTACACAGCCTTTTCAACTCATACATATTGACTTGTGGGATCCATATAGGATGCCAACTCAAAGTAAACATTATTCTTTTTTTTTATTATTGTGGATGATTGCTCACGTATTCATTGGGTGTATCTATTGAGACAGAAAAGTGATGCCATCCTATACCTTAAACAGTTTCTTCTACTTGTCAGGAACCGGTTTCCTCCACTGTAAAAATCATAAGGAGTGACAATGGGTCAGAGTTTCTTTAGTGGTGAGTGTTCCACCTTTTTTCTTCTCTTGGTATTTTACGCTAAAGCTCGTGTCCATACCCACAACAAAATAGCATTGCCGAAAGGAAACAGAGACATATCTTAGAGGTAGCAAGAGTCTTACGTTTTCATTCAAATGTTCTTGTGAAGTTTTGGGGTGAGTGTGTAA
The DNA here is from genome assembly GCF_006381635.1 of Hibiscus syriacus. Classification (NCBI taxonomy): domain Eukaryota; kingdom Viridiplantae; phylum Streptophyta; class Magnoliopsida; order Malvales; family Malvaceae; genus Hibiscus; species Hibiscus syriacus. Next base: position 1,693,598 of record NW_024062752.1, on the reverse strand, counting down.
CTATAGCCTGTTACCCTATAAATAGGTTCCCTACCTCCATTCTCATGTGAAAACCTCCATTTGAGGTTCTTTATCAAAAGCCTCCAAACTTTGTTCATTTAAGAGTTTTTAGCTGTGTATGTTATGTCACTAATCTCAATTACAAGGATAAGCTTCTCCAAAGGTCATATCTTCTGTTTTCCTTGGGTATTTTGAAACTCGAAAAAGATACTTGCTTTTAGTCTTGACACTAAGACTTTCTTTGTAAATAGAGTTGTTATTTTCCATGAGGACACCTTTCCATTTCGTTTTCTCAAAGACTTCATGTTTTTTCCTTTAAAAGATTATATTTCTGATTCTGAATTCTTATGTTCCTTAACCACCTGCTTCATCTTCACCACTTGATTCTTCTTCTCCTGGTTCTTTCTCACCTCATATTCCTCCATCACATTGTGTTTCAATAGATACATTCTCTGACGTTCCTAAATCTGTATCACCAACATCATCATTCCAGGTTCCTGATACTGTTTTTCCAGAGTCCTACATTGAAACACCTACTTCCATTCCACCAGAATCCAATTTTGTTCCCCTTAGATCTTCTTCTAGAGTTAATAGGTCTTCTTGTTGGCTAAATGACTGTTTACAGCTACCAATTCACTTCACCTCCAGATTAGTACCCTATTTGCAAGTCTGTTTCTTATTTTTATTTACCTCTTGTCCAAGTTAGGGGTCAAATACAAATAGAGCATATGACCACAAGGGAACAAAAAACTGATATTATGGTAAAATCTTGGATGTGCAGCAACATGAACACTTCTTGTCCAAGTTAGGGGTAAAAGATGTCTTTCACCCACCAACTTGAGGGGAGTGTTAAGAGATAGTTGTTAATCAGTTGTAATTTGGTTAATTAGTTAGCCTAGTTAGTTTTTTTAACAATTACTACCTAGGAGTGGAGAGGAGAATTTTACTCCTAATGGGTATTAAACCCACAACTTAGGGGAAATGGAATGTGTAAACTGAAAACTTTTAATCACTTGCTCTAGAAATTGTTGATCTAACCTAATTAATTATAATTATGAGCATGTGCACATAATGTTGATAAATTAATGATATATGAAAGTATTTTTCTCGATTTACATTCTCTATTAGTTTAACAATATCATTCTCACTTTCTTTATGTAATGAATAATTTTTAACATTTTGGATTAAAATCTCTTGAAATGATGTCTTTTATTTATATAGGTATGGTTTTCTTTTTATTCTCAACATTCCGTAAAGTTAGTATATGTTCATAGAAAAAATTTACAACTTTCGTCGAGCGTGAATGAACACCGTTAACGATGAGCACCATTAAATTAATTTATAAAACATTATATTATAAAATATTAAACATATAATTATAAATTAGTTAAAAATCTAAATGTAATTTAATTAAAATACAATATTTATAAAACATTTGTTTTTAGGGTAAACTATATCATTAACCACCTAACTATTTACCCCTTTTACTTTAACCACCGATTTTTCAATTTTATCAATCGGGTCACCTAGCTATTTAAATATTGTCAATCAAGCCACCTATCGTTAAATATTAATGGAGGAGATGACGTGGCAATTAATAAAATTTGTATAATTACACATTTAGTCCTCATTACTTAAACATTCTATTAATTTGGTCCTAACTTTTAATTAATTCAATAAATTTAAGGCTTTAATATACAAAAGTTGCCCAACGTATGCCCGTTTTTCTAGTTCAGTGCATAAGATTTTTTTCGTTCCAGTTTGGTGCCTAACGTTACATTCCGTAACTCAGAATGGGTCACGCCATGACGGACCATTAGTTTTCTCCGTTAAGTGACACGTGTCACAATCTAGTAATTTTAAAAACTTCTTTTTAAAAATAAATATTAAAAATATTATTATATTTATAAAAAAACCGTATTTCTTTTAAATTACAAAAAACCCAAATCTCAACACCGAAGCTTACCCACGGCGGCGGACGGCGACTTGACGTGACCCACTGGTTGGGTTTTGAGAGGACGGCGACGAGGAAGCTAAATATAGTGGCGGTGAGGCGAACGGGGGTCCGAGGCGGTCGGAATCGTCCCAAATCCAAGGCATCGGGGTGAGTTTTCGACGAAACTTCAAGGGTTCAATTCTGGCGAACGACGACGACTATCCACAAATTGTTTTGGGGGTTTTGATCATGGCGGTGAGGCGCTTCGATTGGGCTGGGCGGTAACAAGAACGGACAAGCGGCGGTGGTGGTCGGCGTGGGTTTAGGGGTTGAAATGAAGGTTTTCAAAGTTTTGGGATTATTTCAAAGTTTTGAGATTATTTCGAAATTAATGTATTTTTGAAATGAAGGTTTTCATAGAGCATTGATATGTTCCTGCAAGTAACATAAGAGAGGCATTGGATTACAAGGCAGAAAAGATTCAATCTAAAAGATATTCTTTGTGTATTAAACGAGTATTTCTAGCTTATTCACTGGTGTAATCAATGTTGTTCATGATCGAAACAACCAAAATAAATGTTTGCATGAGGCCTAAAATATACAGTGATTCATATTGCAGACGATTTGATGGTAATAAGATAATTTAGAACCATCCAACCAATATATACAGTCATCATCCAACTTCACTATTCAAGATCTCAGTTATAAGTACTCATTAGAGTTGGGTATTCGGGCTAAGGCCAGCGGGCTACCCGTTTAACCAGTGATTCGTGCGGGTTTCGGAGCCTCAAAAATTGAAGATCGTTTAAATTGCGAGCTTTTTAGCCCGGACCGTTAAATCCGCGGGTTTAATGGGTATAACCGCGGGCTACTCGCGAAACCCGCTAAAGCCCGTTTAATTTAAAATTCATAAAATTTTAGAGAAAATAAACTTAAAGAATTTTATAGAAAAATAAAATAAATTACCTATAAATATGATGTTACTTATAACTATTGTAGTTCTTAAATTTATTAGGGCGTTTGTCATAATTTTACCGTTGCTTGATATTTTTTTCATTTAAATATACATCATTATCATTTTGGTATTTAAAGATTTTTTTTTATTTAATTTTGACTTTTATTTTTTTTCCATGAAGTATGTTATCCATTTTGTTCTTTAATTATAAAAAATCATGTGATATTCTAATAATATATCACATGACACGTAATATTTGGATTAAAAATAAGAAAGAAAAGTAAAGAAAAATTAAAAATACTTTTCAACTTTTAAAGACTTTTACAAAATAAATATATTTTAACAAATTAATTACTTATATTTTATCAATTTTAGTATAATTGTATCTTTCAAATTTATTCTTATACTGTAAGTATTTTATTTTATATTTTCATATTATGTTTTAGTCTTTCTCTAAAGTATCCATAAAATATAATTATTAGGAACACTTGACAACTTTCTTGTTAGATTTATATAATATTTGACTTTGTTAAATTTTTATGTTTGAAATAATCGTGTTTTATAAAAGTATAATGTAGTTATTGTTTTATTTGTTTTTCAATTTGGTGAATATTGTTTTTTTAATTTGAGTTTAAGTAATTATATCATTATATATATATATATATTAATGATTAAAAAAATTTAAAAATATTATTTTATAATCATTTTCGACTATTTAAAATAAAATTTAAATATTATTTATTATTTTGACGGTGATACCTTCATTTTCAAGTTGCTCGATCATTTTTAAAGGTGTAGTAAGTTAAAACATTATTTTTATTGCATTTAAAGCATTTAAAATTATTTTTATTTAACGGGCCGAAGGTAAGCCTGTTTAGCCCGCGGGTTAAATGGATGGGCCACGGGCCTTAAAATTCAAAACCGTTTATGAATGCGGGCTTTTTAGCCCGCTCCGTTTAAGCTCGCTCCGTCAAAACCCGCGGGCTAAACGGGCAGGTAGCCCGTATACCCACCTCTAGTACTCATCGTTTTTCTTAAAATTATCCGCTCTATGAGAATAATCCCAAAAATTATATATATTTTTAAAATAAAAAATATATTAATTTCGAAATAATCCTAAAACTTTGAAAATCTTCATTTCAAACCCTAAACCCAAGTCGCCGCCGCTCATCTGTTATTGTCACCGCCCAGCCCAATCGAAGCACCTCGCCGCCATGATCAAAACCCCCAAAACAATTCGTGGATAGCCGTCGTCGTTCGCCGGAATCGAACCCTTGAAGTTTCGCCGAAAACCCACCCCGACGCCTCGGATTTTGGACGATTTCGGCTGCCTCAGACCTTCGTTCGCCTCACCGCCACTATATTTAGCTTCCTCATCGCCGTTCGCTCAAAACCCAACTAGTGGGTCACGCCGTAGTGGTAGTCCGCCGTCGTGGGTAAGCTTCGGTGTTAGGATTTGGGCTTTTTTGTAATTTAAAGAAATAAGGGTTTATAAATATAAAATATTTTTTATTTATTTTTAAAAAGAAATTTTTAAAATTACCAGATTGTGACACGTGTCATTTAATGGAAAAAACTAACAGTCTGTCACGGCGTGACCCATTCTGAGTTACGGAATGTAACGTTAGGCACCAAACCCAAGACATGTGTCACTTAACTGAAAAAACGAGCATACATTGGGCACCTTTTGTATATTAAAGCCTAAATTTAATCCTCAATCAGATGGTGACATGTGTCACTATGTGATTGGATTTTTTAAATATTTTTTATTTAATAAATTTTTCGTCCAATCAAATGGTATTACGTGTCACCAATTGAATGGATAGAAAATAAATTGAATCAATTACCGCTGTTGGTGGGGTATGAACCCAAGACGTGAGGAAAGGAAGCAAACACCCCAACCACTTGGATGTACCATTCAAATGACAAACCTATCACTGCATAATATATATAGTTAATGGTAATAAGAAAATGAAAAATTACCTAATAAGAACTCCAACGTTGAATAATTGAATAATACGATAATATGATATATATATATATATTATATATATATATATATATATATATATATATATATATATATTTATAATTGATTAATATGTTAATGTATTTTATTTATATTTTAAATTTTTTTGATGAAAAATAAAAATAATTTTAATATATTGTAATTGAAATATAACGAAGAGCTTTGTTATTTAGAATTTTCCTGATAGTTGAGGTTTTATCGTAGTAAGCATTTTAACTTATGCATTGACTTGTTTATATCTCGGTTAGAGTAAGAATTTTATTATTTATTATTTATTCATTATATATTTGAAGAAAATTTTAGGGAGAACTTGATTTCTTAAATTAGTCTATTTTAATATAGAGTTGTTAAATAAGGTTAGAATCTGATCGACATTATAATATTTTAAAATATAAGATATGATACATTTCAGTTCAATAAAATTAGAATAATAAAGATAATTTATTAATTTAAAATATGTAAAATGATACATTTCAATTATAACATATTAAATTCACTTTTATTTTAATTTTTGTATTAAATGTGATTTAAAATATAAATAAAACATATTCATTTATTAATCAATTATAATATATTTTCATACTATTCAATTATTTCATGTTTGAGTCCTTATAAGTTCATTTATTATATTAACTATATTATAAATTATATAGATTATGTTTTGAATACTAAACAAATTTAGTGGTCCAGCTTAGTGGTTAGGGCACTTAGTTTTTTACTTGTTTCCTAGGTCCAAACCCCACCAACAGTGCTTACTGATTTAATTTATTTTCCATTCATTCAATTTGTTTTACGTATATTTTTTAACTAGTTTATAATTATACGTTTAATACTTTATAATTTAACGTTTTATAAATTAACTTAATGGTGCTCATCATTAACGGTGTTCATCCGTAATCGCCGAACGTGATCGCGTCATCCATGTTCATATTATTTCTTAATCGTTGATAACGTATATACACCCTGCAGACGTGTTGTTCTCCGTACATTCTCTATTAATTTAACAATATCATTCTCACTTTCTTTATGTAATGAATAATTTTTAACTTCTTGGACTAAAATACTCTTGAAATAATGTCTTTTATTTATATAGATATGATTTTTTCAGCATTCTATAAAGTTAGTATATGTTAATAATCTTTTTTAACCATTGATAACGTATGTACACCTTGCAGACGTAGTTGCTTCCTGCTTGAATTTAGGATCTCTAAGAAGAATAATTATTCATTTTACCACTAAGATCACTCAGTAGATTCAATATTTGGTGTAACTAATATAATATGAAGATAAAATATAAAATATAATATTGTAACACTAAAAATATATTAAATTACTAGTATAAAACTTTATAAAATAAAAATATATTAAATTACTAGTATAAAACTTTATAAAATAAAAATAAAATAACTAACGAATTTTATGAAAATTCATTTTTAGAACATAACTTGAAAAAATATAAATGCATGAGTAAAATTTGATGTTCGGATTAATTAAAAAATGATATTGTATTAAAGAGAGTACATGACTAGTTACTATAACAATTCATGGACAAAAAATAACAAGAATATAAAATTGATAGTGATGTAATTTTCTATAAGTTGTTTAATAAATTAATTATATTAATAATATATAAATATAAAATACATATTAAATTTAAATAGTGTAATAAAATTAATTCTATGAAGTTACATGCAATTGTTTTTAATATCATATTAAAAGTGTAATATTATAGATATAGAATTATTATTAAAATAATAATTAATAGTATAAGTCTATAATTTTATATAAAATAATATAGATGTTTGTAAATTTAATGACTAAGATGTTAACATGTATTAACAATCCAATGACAACTAAATTTTATAAAAAGGAGTTAAGAGTTTTTATTATTGTCATGCCGCAACAGTAGAAGAAAGAACAAAAAAGGAAAAGAAAAATATAGTGAAATAAGTATATAATATTACAAAATAATTATATATTAATAAGATATATTCTCTATTATTATATTTATAAGCTTTCAATTTAAACCTTAATTCTTAAGTACCTTGTATATTGTAAGAAATAGATTTGTTTTATTTCATATTAAGTAGTTCAGATTATAATTCTATCTCATCATAATCCCACACAATCTATTTCTGATGATGCATTATTACGTTAACATCAAATATATGCTAATACACTCAATTTTGAAGATGACTTTATTAATCATTCTATTTTCTTACAAGTAACGGACACATGTAATAGCTAAAACATGCAAGATCACTCTACTTAAACCAAAGAAATGAAATGCATATGTCAATACACTTTCGAAAGATTTTAAAAAACTATTCAACAGAAAGAAAAGAAAAGAGAGACTATTTTAAATTCTTATTGGATCAAGAAGATTAAACAACAATAATTGAAGCATTCTAAACTTGACCAATCAAAGAAGGGAATGATTTTTGAGAAAATAAGAAAAATTATAAATGAATCTTGGTATGCATGGTGTTTATTCCGTCAAAGATGGACTACATTCAAATTCACCAAGTTTTAAGTATTGTTGTAATATAATAACACTTAGAAGGGACGATTGCAACATTGTAGGCTCAAACTCCTCAGAGGCAAACAGTTGCTATATGGATAAATTAACCTTTATCATCATGCTGCTGGCTGGTTGACTGGGAAATATAAGATCCTAGTTTCTCTATAAGCTGAGATGAAAATTTCTACTGGGACTGAATCTCTGTAATATGTTCTTTTAACCGACTGATCTCTTCAATCAGATTTGTGAAAAACGTCTGCAAAATAAAAAGAACCAAAAAGAATAATGCTATTGACAGCCAATTTTACTTTAATCTCGTGCAAAATTAAAAATTTTACCTCAAGATCACTTGTCATTAACATCTTTGTTTCCACCCCCAATAGCTTCATTTTTTCAACAATATGAATTACTACAAGTAGTCAGTTCTCTTCTCATTTATTTATTTGGAAATGGAATTTTCATCTATTTAAGCGACATATACAAAATAGTTGAACTTTATACAACTGAATTTCGTAACTGCTAATGTTTAAAAATGCAGCCTATGCTACAACAAACCCTTCAATTGTCAAATTTTCAAGTTCCACAAGACTCTTCTAAACTTCAAAAACTTCATTTCGGACCCTAAAGTTCTCAAAATATAGAGAAGGCATATATTGCATAATGACCAGTTCATGAAAAACAATTTGTTAATAGAAAATCAGTTCTATTTTAGCTTCTCCAACCACTTGTACAGATATCCTTCATCGGTAAAGATTGATTTTAATAGTCATATAGGAAAAACATCCTAAATAATTGAAGTCACTAGAAGCAATAGAAAAAACATCCTAAATAATTGAAGTCATTAGAAGCACCATGGATCCTATCCTATATAAATGGTTCTCCCGAAGGAGTAAAAAAGGATAGAAACTTGCATTGTGGCAATACTTGCAATAGCAGCACAAAGACCCTTGACGATTCCGGCACTAATGTTGAAAAGATCATCACGAGTCATATCGGGTTTTCTTGGCACACCGGCGGGAATGATGACTACATCACATCCCTCCAAAGCTTGCCCCAATTGCTCTTCACCAACATATCCAGTAACCTGAAGCAAAACAAACACATACACAAAATTAAGTTGCTTAAGGAATGAAGCTGCCAAATGGACACAGAGATTGACATATACAAGCTCAGATAAACAAGCAACAATATCCAGATATCTAAAACCTCAAATCCTTTACAAATAAGAAGGGTCCAATGATCAAAGTTAAATCAAAAGATGAAAACATCATATCAACTTATACATTTGCTATAGAGACAGATAAGATGCCATTTTACCGACAAGAATCTAATTAAAATCTAAAAAAAAAAAAGCAACGTAGAGCTCAAATATCAACACAAAACCCACATTAGAAATAGCATAAAAATACGCCCCAACATTAAAAAAAATCTAAAAATTCTATATCCAAAAAAGATGAGTCTTTTATGCGGACCTTAGATCTGGTGTTGACGTGGCTGACATCAGCTGCAACGCCGGAGTGTTAGCGATGTCATTGAGAGTCAATCGAGAAACAAGGGGTTAAGCTTCATGAGAAGAACCAAGAACTGGTCGATCCCTCCGGTAGCCCCCAAGACCGCTACTTTCCTGTCGGGTACGGATTCTAAGACAAATCCTCGGCGGATAAGGTGCCTTCCGACGGTCGATCGAGTTACGGATCGAAACATTGTTGCAGAGAGTTGAAGCTGAAGAGTGGGAAGAAAAGACGGTTTTTTTATGGAGGGGTTTGTTTGCTAGGCTCGAGTAGGAGAAAATATCTTTCCTTTCCCCACATCGCAAATCAATCTAGCCATTGAACGAAGACGTCAGATTCTGATGAGCTTTTTACCTCAACGAAAAAGAAGGAAAAGGCAGTGAGAATATATGGTACCATGGCAAACACCATTAATCCAACAAAATAAAATGAGGGCATATCATAGAAAATTGTCAAATCTAGGGGTAAGATACAATTTTATGCTGACTAAACCAATTAACATCAACACTTCTCCTTGGAAGAAAATCTAAGTTCCGACAGCTACGAAGCTGAACGTAGAACGAACATATCTTTGAGGTTGGTTTTATGCCCCCACGTAGACTTTCTTGAGCTATGTCAGCATGCTTAGTTTTCTTGGTGGTTGATTTGTCAGCTTTGTTAACAGACAAACCCGAATCAAGTTGTTTCGAATTCAGGTTTTCTCGAATTTACTTTTTTGGTTTGGAAAGCTCGAACCATGTTGGCATGCTTGATCTACTTGGGGATTACTTTGTTAGCCACACAAATTCTATTACTTCAGATCCTAAAAATGTTTTCAAGTCAATAATTAACCACTTGCTACGTGAAGGAACTTGGTTTTCGAGCTGACAATTGAACAAGGGCCCAAAGCTTCGCGAGCATGAACTTTCCCTTCCAACATTTTCTTTTAAACGGTAGAGTAATGCAGGAAATGAATTCACGAGAAGATTGAGAGACAACTAACTATTGAACATGGAACATTTGATGACCTACAGAGAACCATTTTGCTTTGCCACAACTATATTAATATTTATGCTACAATTTGTCCAAAAAAAGTTGACGAGATTCACATGACGTAACTGAAAGAACCAGCTTTGCAACACCAGTTGTACAAGAAAAAAAAATAGTGTTTCCCGTCATTCATTCCCCTTCTAAAATGGTAGAATCACATTTCTAATGTTGTCGGTTACTACTTCGTCAAGATCTTGAATCAGCTTCCCTCTTAAGATGGTCTGCGGAAATGGCAACAAGATTAACAAATGATCTACAACATGTTTTGCTTAAAACTCGAGAAGCATGCATATGATGGTTAAAGCAAAACATTCATGTCAGATTTAAATCCTCGAGATTCAAAAGAAAAATGAACTCTGAATTGGGGGTTTATAGAGTTGTCATACATTCATGGTTTATGGTATTGGTGATCGGCAATCATATCATATGATGAAGATAGAAATGAATTAGAACGATATGTAATCAGAAATTCAGCGACAAATACAACAAACAATCCAAAATCAAACATTTATTGGCATTCGATATCAAAAGTTCCAAAATGCTATCCAAGCATCTTCAATATGCATGGAACATGTTCCTAGTACAGAGTACAGACCAATTTCAGAACATGAGACCAAAACCCTCTTTGAGTTCCTTTTTACCTCTTGTAATAAAGGAACAGCCATTGAAGGAAGAAGTAATGAACAATGTAACAAAGTCTCTAGATAAACAGTTCATACCAAATTCAATGTTTTGCAGAACTTATGAGAACTAAGGAGGTAAAAACTTCATTAAAAACAAGGTGAATGACTCACATTATCCAGATGAACTATCACTGTCAGAGCCTGCATGAAAAAAATAACATGAGAAATCTGGCATATATAAACTCATAAGGGCATAAAGAAAGGGAAAACTAATTTTTTACCACTTGATGAGGACCCAGAGTCACTGCTAGAACTACTTGATCCACTCTCTTCATTTTGAAGCATTTTCCCGTGAATTGGAGATGAGGTGTGACCAATCCTTCCCGCTGCTTCAGAATCCAACCAGTTTCAATTAGTGCATAAAAATTTCATCTTCAGAACCAAACAAGTGAAGAATATAACAATGAAAGCAAATTCTTGTTGGTCCATAGTGCTTACTTGTTTCATCTACTTTTGATACCTCTTTAGAAGGTGGTTCCGAATTCTGCAAAAAGAATAACAAAATGTTCCATTGAACAACAATTTGAAACAAGCAAAAGATTTAGATGCTCAAAAGTCACTTGTTCATCATCTTACAGTCTCCTGAATATTATGGACGTCTTCAGCATTTTTCTTGTTTTCGCTCAAACTCTTCTTATAGTTGGTTACGAATATATCAAGTTCCCAAAGCGTTTCTGGATCAACACTGTCAATATCCACCTCAATCTCATCTTCTTGCTGGAAAAGTGATGCGCTCCTCTTCCTAATGATCTGGACAATGCTACCGAGTTTCTCTGAAGGCAAGTTCTGAAGGTCTACACTGAGTCTCTGCTTCTCCTCAAAAGTCATATCCTTCTTCTCAGGATCCTTTGCCTTGGGTTTCACTGATCCAGCAACCATAACTGTAGGAGCCAACTCTGCATCTCTTGATTTTGGGTCAACAGTTATTGCCATGGATTCTGATCTTTCAAGAGTACTAGCTTCAAATGGCAGAGATGAATGAGCCGGAGCAGAAGCATGGGGTTGAATTGGTGCTGGACCTGGAATTATCCTTGAAGTGGGTGTCGGCAAACTGTTATCATGACTACTTTCAAACCTCCTATTAAGATTATACTTACACTCTATAGCTGCCCATTGTTCTTCAAACATCCCTAACAATGTCTCTGCCATAATATGCACATCCTGTCCTTTTGGGTTATACAGCATTGCATTACTGAAAGTTAGTATCACATCCTCCGCAAACTCCCTAGGTGACTTGTACCAATTCTTGTTCAACCTAGTCTTCACCGTACCCAAATCCATAGGATGCTTAACAATTGTATAATAATCATGCAACCCGAGTGCCTTCACATCCACTGGTTTATTAAACACCCAGCCAAACTTATGCTTCATTAACTTCCCTAACAAATTACTACAACTCTTAAACAACTGACCTGAAAACTTCTCCATCACAATTCCACCTCCCATTTGACCCGGATTACTCTTCCCAACATTTGGTTTTGTCTTCTTATTACTCTCTATGGGCTTCAACTTCTCCTTCCCTAAAACAAACTCCGACTTTTTATGATATTGATTCGCCTTGGGTGTTCTCTTCTCTTTCTCCACAAACTCACATACATTCCCACCAACGCCACTGTTACACTGATCATGCTCTGCTAATGACACAGATAATCCATGAAAAGGCCTTGAACTAGGCAATCCTACAGAACCGACATCCGAGTTCACTCTAGCTAAACTTCCACCACATCTATCAACGTTCTCTTTCAAATGCCCACCACTAAACCTATCTGTTTTAGCCTCAAATTTCTTAAGTAAACACCTAACTTGCTCAAGCTCACTAGCTAACTTCCTCTGCAAAACTCTAGCATCGTTCTTGGACAAATCATTCAAGTTAATCTTTAACGAGGTTATCATACTTTACATACCCATAAGCTGCAATCCCATTGGAAGCATTCCGTGCACCCTGCTGCAACTGGTTATGGCTAGACGAATCATCTGACGGTACGGCATCAAAGGGTTGGAGTAGCAGCTGCTGAGATTTGTTGTTATAACCAGCTGTAGGGGTGGCGGCTAGTGTTTGCTGAGGGGGAAAAGTAGGATTTTTGGGCGTGTTGTTGTGGGGTTTCCTGCTATAAACTTTGTTGCTCTTTGATTCTTCACCTTCGGTTTTCCCTGTCGCCATTCATGTAAGAAAAAAGACGAATTTTTTAAAGGAAAGGGAAGGGGGAAACCCCTAATTGGAAAATACCCAGATTAGTTAAAGCCTTCAAAATGGGTTGTTTTTTCTTTGTAGGGGTTTTCTTTTTCAATTGCACTGAAAGATCAATTTTTTTGGGAGGAATTTTTTTTTTGGGGGGGGGGGGTTAGAGTTTTCCACCGGGGTATAGGAAAAATGAGAAATAGGGTTTTGGAATTTTCTCCTCTTCCCCTTAATTTTTTTGTAAAGAGGGAATATGGTTTCTTCGATTGTATCTTTCGATTTTGTTCGTTTTCACGGTGAAGACGAGGGCTTTCCGCTCGATAGATTGTGAGAATCTGAGCTAGTGCACGCGAGAGATAGCGAGTGACGGAAAGGGGAAAGAATGTTTAGGGTATCGCCATGTCGGATAGGACCTTAGTACAAATTCACAGTTTAGCGCATAATATTATTGTATAACCCCTATACTTTATCAAATCTTCTATTATGTACCTCTGTTTTTAAAACGTGGTAGCTCCCTTCAAGGGCATTAAGATTTATAAACAACTCAAGTCGAATTGAGCTTAAATAGTGATAAGTTAAGTTTGAGTTTGACTCAACATTTGAAGTTTAACATTCGGCTTGAACTCAATTGAACATCAAAATATAAACTTAAGTTCAACATGATATATAGTTGAATTATTCAAATTCGATTAAACTCGATTATCAATTTTCTTAATCATAATCAATTACTTGGCCTTCTTATAGGGAGACTCACCATGACATCCATGAACGTAATCTTCGTGTATATTTTACTGCCAAATGATCAAAATTGTTCTTTAGCATTGGAGGTACTCAACACAATCAACGCCAAAGGATTATGCGCATACCAATAGGAAGTGCTTCAGAGGGAGGGTTTGTATCTTATATAGGCCACCATTTAGTAAACTATGACACTACTTTAATTATTTATTGATCGTCTGACTGACGACATTTACATAATTTTTCGATAGGGTTGGAAGTTCCTCCGTATAAATTATGGTCTCAAGGTTATTTGATGAGCTTGCTTTGAAGCTGCAATAGGTTTCGCCTAACACAAGTTAAGAGAGCTTCAGGAAGTAATGCCAAGACTAGTCGATGAGATCAAGCTCTTTCCAAGCTATACAGAAACATATCTATCTATATATTATAAGTGTAAACACTAATTTTTCGTTTGTTATTATTAAAATTATTATTATTATTATAAATATTATTATTAATATATTATTATTATTATTTATTATTAAATATATATATATATATATTACAAAATTATATCAGAGGCCCAATCCCATTTACAAGCCCAAATCCCAGGCCCAACCAGAACCGCCCAGACCAAAATGAACCCTAAACATTTAGGGTTTCAGCTAGGGTTTCTAAACCCTAGCACTGTTGCCGCCGCCTCCAAGATTCCAGAAGAGCCCAGCTGCCGCCTCCAGGTGTTCCACCCCGCTGTAGCCACGACACCACCGCCTCTTCGAAGACTCCAGAAACACCACGTCGACCGTCCACGTCGCACTATGGGTGAGTCACCACATAGTTTGGTGACTCACCAGAACTCATCTCTGGAACCGGTCCAACGAGAGCCTCGTGGTGGCTATAAAAGCCACCCCACCTACAAGAAAGAGAAAAAACCCACAGCCACATAGAGAGCAACGGAGAACAAGAGACTACAACAACGACGAACAAACATAAAGAGGAGACAGAGACCAACGACCAGCAACCAAGAGCCACAAACAACCAAAAACCAACAAATATTAAACCGAAAGAGAAAGAACTTACCAAAGAGGACTCCACGGTCACCGGAGAAACAATAAACATCCACGCGTGACAAAAAGATTCGAAATACTCGAAGGTATTTTGTAGATCTACGTAAATAAGACGTGTTTTATAGAAGAAAAGGGTTGGATTCGGTTTTAGATTGTTTCGATCTATCTTTTGAGAGGGTTTTATATTTCCGACCACCGGTGACGGTGGTCGGCGGTGGTGTCGGCGCCAAAGCGTGGCTGTCGGCCGGAACTCTCTTCCCTCCGGTGAGGGAATTGAAGAGAGAGTTGAGAAAATATTTTCTCTCTTCTAAAGAGAGAAAAGAAAGAAAAAAAATGAAAAGATGGCCATTGTGGCCGGCCATAAAGGGTATAAATGCCCTCCCCTAAACGACGCCGTTTTGGGAGGGATATATCCGTAATTTTGGGAATGGCCAAATCATTTCCACGACGCCTTTAGCTTTGTTAGCTTTCATTATAGTCACTTAAATCAAATTTCTGTAATTTTAATTTGGTCTTCTAATTTTATTTTATTTATAATTTAGTCATTATCAGTAAATATATATTTATGGTAAATAACAGATTTAGTCTCTCAAATTTTAATAATTTATATTTTAATCACTGGTTAATAATTAAAATTAAATTACACTAATATTATATAAATTTCATAATATTTTGAATTAGAGCCTTTAATTTTGGTATTTTACATTTTAATTACTGATATATTAGTATTTTTTACCATAAGTTTATTATTTTTTAAATTTATTGTTATAATTTTAATTATTTATTTGATTATTATCTAATTGCAATTTATTTTATTCTATTATTATACTTTAATTATTATATTATATTATATTTCATTTCATTTTTATTTAATTTTAGTCATTATTTAATATATATATATGCTCCTTAATTCACGTATTAATAGCTGTGTAGTTGAAACCAAGTAATTGATTAAAAGACCCCCTAATTCAAACCTAAAAAGATGTTTTTGTTTTATCTATTATAAAAATAAACTTTTTTTGTTTTGATAGAAAAGTAAAACCTACCCTGCTTTTACGTTGAAAATTCCAATATTAATTGTGCGCTTCCTGTTGAAATCAAATCTTTGATTTTGAGAAAAATTACTTTAGTTATGTATCTTAATGTAAAATACTCTATTTAGCCCTTATTATTATTATAATTTAAATTTTAATTCAAATTGATATTTATTACACTATTAATAACTTTTTTTAATAATTTGAATTATGTTATTAATTTAAATATTTACATTTTTTCCTGTTATTTTAATTTTATTCGTTTTAGTCATTAGTTAATTACAATTTATTTTATTATTATCTTTTTCAATATGTTTAATTTAATATTTTAAAATATTACTCATATAGTCGTTTAAATAATAATTTTATTATTTTCAATATCAAAGAAAAGGGCAGTCTTAATATAACTGGATGTCCTATTCTGGTATTTTAAATAATTAAATATTATAAAATTATAATTTAGTTTTATTAAATTATTATGTTTTTAAATTTATTTTTATCGAAGAAAAGAGCTGTCTTAAGGCACCTAGAAGTCCTTTTCTGATATTTCTAAATAAATAAATATTTTATATAAATTAATAGATTTTCTTAAAATTATAGTAATAAATTTGAAATTACATGATCATGAATTAACTATATTTTTAAAATTTAAAATTTCTAATAATAGAGACAATTTATAATTAAAAAGTACCAATTTTGGGCGTTGTAAGGGTGCTAATCATTCCCTAAACGTAACCGACCACGAATCCCTTTTATTATTAAAAATAACGAATTTTTGATTAAAACGCAGATCAATTCATCTTTTAACTGATGTTTTCTTAAAAACTCTTTTAAAATATAATTTTTAGGTATTCGACCTACGTGACCCAAAAGGCCGATGGCGACTTCCAAATTATTTTAAACCATTTATTCACATCACTTTTCCCGCCAAGTAAAAAATTTCGTGCCCGGACGAAAACCGGTTACGACAGCTTGGCGACTCCGCTGGGGACCCGGTCAAACTTTTAAAATCAATTATAAATTGTCTATATCAGTTAGAAATTAAAAATTCATATTTTTAAATTTTAATTCTTTTCTTTTAAATTTTTTATTACTTATTATTTTTATATATATTTTTTATTTTATTTATTTATATATTCAAGAATTAATTATTTTATTTGTTTGCTAGAGGTTTTAACATTTCTCCTCACACACAACACTTGCATTGCATAACATAAAACTCTATAATTGAGTTTTTCCCTTTTAAGTGGGAGTGAAAGCGACGTCTTCGTGAGAATTTATTCTCCGTGTCAGACCTAGCAAGTAACTTTCGGGGTTCATATGCTCTATGTCTTCGTGAGAATTTATTCTTCGTGTTAGTCATAGAGAAATGTATCCCCTCGAATTGAACTCAATCCACTTTAGTCTGTAGTGGACTAGGATTGAGGGTTGGCGGTCTAAGGGGGCACTAACAAGGACAATTCGAGTACCTTTACTCCTAGAACTAAAACCCTGCATATAATAAACCTTAGAATTTATCTTGATCTAAGACAGTACTGAACCTCTGTCCTTAGGTGTACACAAAGGAGAAATAAGCTTAGCTTTTAATTTTTTTAATTTATTATTTTTTCGGAATAAATGCCTGCGAACTAAAAATCATGCGGTTAGGTTAATTTTTCCAAACAAAGCATGGAACTAGAAAGCATGAGGTTAAGATTTATACCTTGATAGATAGATTTTTTCATTAGTTAGTACTAACTATTTTATTTTTTTTTCTTCTCATTTCTTTTGTTTGCATTGCATGATCATAGCATAACCAAAAGGTGTTTACTTGAAAGACTGTTCATCATATTGGAAAGAAATCGTAAATGGACAAAAAGTTCTATGATCAAACAAAATATGATGCGGCCAAGAAAAGACATCCTGAGGGAACTCTGAAGATAGAGAAGAGCTATGCACTCAGAGATCGTATGCCCATTGAAGAGCAAAAAGAGATACGAGAAATAATAGAGCAAATGATCAGGATGATGGATAGAATATCTGTTTTGGATAAAGGAAAAGAGATTCCTGCACAGAAAGAGAGAAAGCTTAATGAACATAATCCTGCAATCTCAAATATGCAAGGGACTTCAATTCTTAATCAATTTGAGAAATTACCAACAGTCATCATTCGTATTCACAAATCGTCTGGAGATACCAAAGAAATGGTGACCACTGTAAAAGCTCCCAGAGATGAAAAGAAATCATGTAATATGAAATTATCGAAGTTTAGTCGGCTTCCGACATCTAAAATTCAGGTTCAATCCAAGACAAAAGGCGGTTCTCATTTTGATGCTATCCCTATATCGTATAAAGAATTATATGATAAGCTACTTGAAACACAAGAAGTGGCCCCGTACTACATAAAACCATTCCAACCCCCGTATCCGAAGTGGTATGACATCAACGTTTATTGTGAATATCATGCTGGAGCTCAAGGACATACCATTGAGAATTGCCTTGCTTTCGAACGTCGAGTTCAAAGTCTTTTGGATCAGGGAATCTTGCAGTTTATGATAAATGATCAACCTAGTTTGGTAACTGAAGATCCTTCCAGATCAACACCAAATGTATTCAAAGGTAAGAGCATCAGTAGGGGCGTCCAAAAGGAAGAAGATTTGCTTAGATTCGAAGTTCAAATACGTCATTTGAAGGAGCAAAACAATGAATTAAGCACCAAAATGGAAACCATGCAGGAAGATTTCTAGAAGGTCAGTCAAACCTTTCAAAATGCTGGCATAGGAAGTACCCCAGAAGAGTGGATCAAAGGGGTCACCAAACTGAAAAAGAATTGTAACATACATGAAGGTCGAGCAAAGAAGTTTTATCATGATTTACGAATTGCAGAAGAAATACGCAATACGTTTGTCAGTGAATTGAAAAGATGTCAAGTCGAAAATCAAAGGTTGAATAGTGCTATGACTAACATGGAAGCATCATATCAGATCTATCAGCATGAGATTGATACTGAATTAAAAGCCACTATCGAAAAGAACAAGATATTGAAGAAATATTTAGATGATTATGGAGATATTGTACGAGAACTCTGTAACCACGAAGATTTTCTAAAAAAATGAACAACATTGTTTACAACTCCGAGAATCGACACGAAGGATAAAGGAAAAAGACAATATCATGAATGAAGCTGCTGCTCAAGCAAACATTGTGGCTCATAAGCTGGTGGACTTTGTTGGCTTCACGAGAGAATTAAAGCAGATGGATAATTCCACACCTGAGTATGAGTGGAAGTTAGTTTGGCTTTTAAGTGAAATAGAGAAATTAGGAGTGAAAGTTATTCCCTATATGTAAAGTTTTATTGAAGTTAGGACTGAAAGTTGTCCCCTATATGTAAAAGTTTTGTTTGATATACCGAAACTTTTGTGTTCAATGAAATCTGTTCTAAGATGATCACTCTTGAGTAACACCTTTTCATATATGCATTTTCATTTTGCATCTTTGCATTTTCATTTTTGCATTCATACTTTTATGTTTGCCTTTGAATTGCACATTTTGCATTCTTATTTTTCCATTTATGCATTTTTATATTTTTTATTTATTTAAGTACTGTTATGTACTTTAATTATAAAAACATGTAAATAATTCATAAAAGGTTTTTGTAACAGTAAAAACCAAGATCATTAATTTATTTTACTGTACCATCATCATGAAAACAATGGAGCAATCTTATGAGGGACTACAAGATAAGTGGCCAGAACAATTGACATGGTTACCTCGGGATACAAGGAAAGAAGCGTCAGATTCAGTACCAGATGAATCAGATCAAATTATTCAGGGAATGGAATCTGATAAAGAAAAGATAACTGGTAAAGAGAAATCGTGCTATCAGATTGAAGAGTCAAGAAAGATAACATACCCTGGGGTATCCCACTTGAACCCAAAGAATAGCCTCGTTAATTATTCACAATATGATAAGAGAGTCAAGAAGGCAGATGAAGAAATCAAAAACATGAAAGATGTTAGTGCCCACCACAAAGAATTAGAAGCACGAGAGCTCAGCTTGGTTCCAGATTTGATTATTCCCCATGAATTCAAAATGCCTGATTTTGAGAAATATGATGGCACCAGTTGTCCCTTAATCCATTTGAGAATATTTTGCAGAAAAATGGAAGGATATTTAAGTTCTGATGATATGTTAATTCACTCCTTCCATGATAGTCTTGTTGGCCCAACAGTAGTCTGGTACAATCAGTTGACACAAGAACAGATCAAGAAATGGGTTGATTTAGCTAATGCATTTTTGGGACAATATCGGTATGTTAAAGGCTTAGCTCCAACACTTATGGATCTTCGAAGAGTAAAGAAGAAAACCAATGATATATTTCAAGAATATGCCTTAAGATGGAGAGGAGTGGCAGCACAAGTTCAACCTCCCATGTTAGAAGAGGAGATATCACGTATGTTTCGTGATTCCCTTCCCGCTCCTTTCTGCGAGTTGATGCAGGCAAATCCGACAAAGGAATTCGAGAATCTTGTGACAAGTGGAGATTTATTTGAGAATGTAATCAGTGAAGAAAATTCAAAAGTCACATCCAGGAGCCCGACGGTTCAAAAAGCAAAAGCTGATCATGTGAATGAGTATCGCATCCAGAGTCCTCGCAATTGCAAAAGAAAAAGAGCAAGTAACTGTTCGGATCGACCAAAGAAAGTCATGCGATCAAGAAAAACTTTGGAAGTGTTCCAAACTTCCATTTCAGACTTGTATCCTCATTTGGTTAAAGGTCAATACATCACACCAAGACCAACTAAAGTGACACCAAATCTTTCTGCTCATAGCTATGATCAAGATAGTGTTTGTAATTTCCATTTGGGGGTAAAGGGGCATTCTACAGGCAATTGTAGGCCACTGTTAAAAGAAATTGAGATGCTTGTTGACAAAGGGGTTTTGACACAAGAAATGATCAAGAAATGGGGGGCGAATGAAGAAAAGAACCCTGATCCTATTACATACCCAACATTATAGGAATAATAAGGCATGATGCATAAACAAGTGGAAGTGTTATCTACCACTGTAGTACCTTTCATTTTCAACATCTTGTTTGAACTTGTTTTTTGTTCCTTTCTCCACTTTTTGTGCAATAAATAAACTTGTGTTGCTTTTATGGTTATGAGCAAAGAATCAAGTTTTAATCTTGAGATTATTGAGTATCGAGTAGATTAAATATCCTTTTAAATTTTCAAGAGTTATAGATCTATTGGCAAGTGGTAAAATTATATCTTCCATATCCCATCCAATGCCAATTACTCAACCCTTACCAAAACCAAATCCTGACACTACATTTATCTGAGACTCTGAAGAAATGTCTCTACCTGTTTTTGAGACACAAACTCTAGATGTTTACCTTTTCGGGTAGAGTTGATTGATTGATGATACTACCTTCCACCATATACATGACTTTATAAGTCACACATTTGTCCTTCCAAACACAAAACCATCCAAGCAAAAAAACCTCAAAAGAACCAAACTTTCAATTATCCGTGAATCTTACTGCAAGAAGAGACGAGATGAGGCATCATGGACCAACTCATTGAAGATAATTTCGAGTGATTATGGCATACTTAAAGAAGAAGGGAAGAGTGATTGATTGAAATAAATATATCATGCATTAATTACATTTTTCATGTAAGTAAAATTGATCTTGAATATTCATCCCCCTGGAGATACCTCTTTTTACAAGGACTTCTATGTATGAGATGACTAAACTTCGCGCACAGTTTGAGATCAAGCATGCAAATTCAGTGTCATATCGCCCAAAGATGAATGGGGCATTTGCAGGAGCAAATAAGAACCTTAAGAGGATCATTACAAATACCACTAAAGCTTACAAGGTTTGGCACGAGAAGCCACCTTTTGCCTTATATGCATATTGAATTACTGTGCGAACATCTATTGGGGCAACACCTTATTGTTTAGTCTATGGGATGGTAGCAGTATTACCAATTGAAGTTGAGATCCCATTATTTTGTATCCTCAAGGAGGAAAAATTGGAGAAGACTGAATGTATCCAATTTCGATTTGATCAATTAAACCTTATTGATGGGAACCAAGTGAAAACTATTTGCCATGGGCAGATGTATCAGAAATAGACGATGAAAGGTCACAAACAAAAAGTACATCCGAGAGAGTTCCAAGAGTGTGATCTAGTATTGCCTTTATATAAAGATTTCCGTGGGAAATAGAGGCATTTTCCTGAGAAGTGTTGATCTTGGCAAAAATAGATAAGAAAGTTCTGAAAACCCAAATAAACTCAGATTCTGTCAAGAGATATTATGCTTAAGAGAAAAATGACAAAAGGAAAAGGAGACGTCCAAAGCAATTGAAGTATTAGACTCATCCAGCAAAAAAAATAAAAAAAAAATTGAATCAAGATGGTTGACTCATGGAGCCTCAAGTTACAAGATGGATCAAAGATTCATATTCAACAAGAAGAGCAAGAAATGATGAAGATATAAGAAAATTGAAATGAACCCAAAATTTGGCAGTCTAGAGGGATCCAGATGATAAAAAATCCCCAGCAAGACAGATCCAAGTCAAGCAAAGCAAGATTGAAGGCATCCAATTAAGAGAGAATATCTTCAGAATTCATTCCGCCTCTCAAGATTGATTTTTATTTGCAAAAATTGGTTTTTAAAATCTTTAATGCATGATATGAAAAATGATAAAGGGGGGTTCAAGATGTAAATTTTTAAATAAACATCTTAGAACCAAAGAAGGATTCGAGTTGAAAACCTAAAAAAGGCGGCTCGAATATTGAATGGTGCAACAATGACATAAGAGACGATCTTAAGCTCTTAATAAAGCACTGCACATCCCAAAGACGTTCCTGAGAGTATGGAAACAAGAAGCATTTCTACAAAAATGAGCATAACAACCATTTCTTCAAGTTAGTGGAAGCCCGAAGCGATATACTGAACCAACTTGAAAGAACCTACTTTACCAAAATCAACCTACACCTCAAATCAGTCAATAATTTTGACACTTGCCATAGGACTATGATTTTTGAATGATTTAAAAGTGTAGTTGATTTATTTGATATTCATTAAACTCATTGTTTATGATTTGATTATATTATGAACCTAAGAAGGGCATTACTTTGCAAAATTCTTTCATTCTTCGATAAAGAAAGAAGAAAAAACATTTTTAAACAGGACAATCTAAAATGAGGAAGGTCCGTGAAGCAATTGTTGCTTATTATACCTCTGTTATAGAAAAAGAATGAACGAGGCCAGAATGATGAAGTATTTCACTTTCTTGAAAGCAAGTGGTCCAAGAAGCTGAAAGTTTGGAGAATTGAACTTATGATGCTCTTCCGTGACATTATCAGCAACTTATCAAGAATGATTACTTTATTCTAAAGGGAGATACTGAAAGCCCATTTCAACTAAACCTTTCCATGGTTCAAGAAGAGTGGTATATGGAGATGTCTATCTTGGAGCAGCAGAAGAGACATTTGTTGTAACCGTCATTGCAAGAAAAGACACAACAAAAATCTTCTAGTTCATCCTGATGATGTTTATTTGTTCCAGTAAAGTTGTTACACTGGATACCATCGACGACAAGGTTGAATTCACCAATTCTACCCATTAATTGCTCCAACTGATCATCATTCAGTTCTTGCACATCTGTTTTCAAAGGTATTCCAAGAGAGTAGAAGGCAACCTCTGCATGATCCCAGAGAAAAGAGACATGACATGGAAACCTGGAAGTATTTCCACCTCATCAGGTTTAAGTGGAACAACTTTATTCCTTCCAACCCATACCAGATTCCATTTTTGGCACTCATCAAGAACATACTTTTGGACACTCGAAGGTGACTCATCGTCATAAGCTTCAAGAGCCTTACGGATCATTTCTGTCAATTTGGTACTTCCTGTACATGTTTGTAAACAGTTCAACTTTGTGACGCATTGAGAAAGCGGAATAAGAAGAAATCTATTCTCAATTGGCAGATTATGAACATAGCCCCTTTTCAGTACAACAACATGAAAATACTTTGAATCTTCGAATTCTGGCTCTACATCATTTCGGTCCAAATATCAACTAGAGCAAGTGCTACGTTCTTGTAGTAGAAATAAGGAGGCCCAATAGCATCTTCTGGAAGTGTTCTTTGAGTTATCTGATCTGGTCATTGGATTTTGAAAGATGAACTGCATGATCGTCTTCATTAAGAAGCTTCTTTTCAAGCTTCTTTTGTTTTTTCCACAAATCATTGCCCAAGTTTTGCCTTTTCTTGTAATTGGGATCATTGCATAATGACTTTCTATCTTCTACCGGAAGAAGTGCGTCAGCAGCCTTTGACATTTGGGCATCACATATGAAATTTGTCAACTCTGCAATTGATGAATCTGGATCACATCTCTCCATGGCTATTGAAGCATCAGCCTCTGAGTACCTCATTTTCGTCAAATATTACAGTTTATTCTCCTCATCAGAATCAGAATTCATGATTTCCTCGATATCAGAAGAACTATCAATATCTGTGAAATCATCCTGAAAGATCGCTTCATAATCAGATGAGTTGTTATCAGAATCAACATGTTGCATGGGTGCGGATTTTTGATGAGCCTATACCACTGTATATATAATCTTGCCATTGCATCAGATTACTGTTCGCATAAATTGGTTTCTCTCCCACAGAAAAGTATATTTCAGAGATGGAATTCACTGAAAGATGATAAGCCACTGTGTCAACCTGGAATGAATGATTGAATACTTCTTAAGTTTATGACAACATAAAGAGAATTTCTCCAGTTACTTGACAACACTGCTGTTTAGTGACACCATAATGAGAGCATTCAAGATAAACAGATTTGGGGCACGAATAAATCCACAAGTACCTATAACAATGCATTGTTAAAATTTGACCTCATAGGGATCATGAGATTCAAGTCAAACAGACATTGAAAATAAACCAGAATTAGAATGTTGGGGGCATTTTGAAGGTCCAAATCAGACAGATCCATGTGGGACATCTTGAGGACCAATTTCAACTAGTATGAATATTTGGGCATTTTTGAAGGCTCATCTCAACAAGAAGTAATGACTAAGCATACTTTTAGCATCTGTATCAGACAATGTTGAGGCATTTTAAAGGTTCCTTCAAACAGATCCATGTGGGGCATTTTAAAAGCTCAGATTAACAAAAAGCAAATGTTGGGGCATGCTGAAATCCCCTTTCAATCAGAATGAAGAATATTGATGT
Organism: Hibiscus syriacus; assembly: GCF_006381635.1. Lineage (NCBI taxonomy): Eukaryota > Viridiplantae > Streptophyta > Magnoliopsida > Malvales > Malvaceae > Hibiscus > Hibiscus syriacus. Next base: position 1,668,698 of record NW_024062752.1, on the reverse strand, counting down.
ATTTTGAACGCTCATATCAGTAAATATTGGGGCATGCTGAAAGCCCATATATTCCTATGTCAGGATCATTGACTTGAACAAATATCTACAATAAGACAGAAATGTATGAAGAATGAAAATGGCGAAACAGTGACAGTCGAGCTGACTGTACATAATTGCTTCATTATCAAGCACTACATCACAATTGCATGGATAAGATAATCCCCAGGCAGACTACTCGATCCAGGGTTCATTTCCTCAAGATCTCAGCTTTGAATTTGATCTTTTGTGTGTTAGTGATAATTGAAAATATTTCTTTGAGGTTCATAGCAAATAGTTTCAACCATACTGTTGAGATTATGAAGCTGTTTTTCACATCAGTTTTTGCTTGCTTGATAACATTGAAAAGGGAGACTCGACTCTCACTTATTACTGTTATTCCGTTGTTATTTGGGATCATCATTGCTAGACAAGATGAATTGAGTTTCCATCTATTTTGGGTTTTATCATGTGTGTTTCATCCCCAGCAGCAAGAATTCCACGGATATCTTTCTGTACATGGATCCTATAGCGGATGTGTTTCTACTTTCTACAATTCTCATTATGAAAGAAAGCATGATCAGTATCACATTTGCCTTTGCCAGAGATGATATCAAGATCAGTTGGTATTTCGTATTCAAATCGACACCAGCATATCTTGTGAATTGACCAACTTTTTGGTCATACCAACATTACACTTGAATCCCCATTGAGTTTTGTTCTCAAGTGGTCTTGTGACATCATTCAAAAGCTTTGAACACTAGGCAAAAAGCTTCAATGATTGAAAAATCTGAGCAGAAGCCACAAAAAGGATGAATGTGTTGTCAAATGTTTTACAAACATCTGAGCAGAAGCCACAGGAAAGGATGAATGCACTGTCAAATGTTTTACGAACCGGTTATTCTGATACTGAACCAATGTTGTGATCATATGTTTCCATTTATTGATCCAAGATGAGTCTGTCTTCTTCAACTTCAAGATTAAAATTGATATAATGAAGATTTCTTTCCACAGAAGGAGAGCTGAAATTTTAAACAAGAAACTAATGGGATCAACTAAGGTTGAACGACAAGTTGTTGTTAAGCATTTCGACATGATATGGTCCAAGTTGCCTTATTCGAGATCTGATTAGATATGGAGACATGAAATGAATTGGAATAAATCTTTTTTGTGATGTGTTTCAAGAGTTAAATCAGAACAGACTCTACTCTCCTGATTAATCCCTGCTGAGTCAGGCATATTTACATCTACACTCTTCAAAGATGATAGATTCTCTTTTTAAAAATGATAGATTCTCTTTTCAAAGATAAAAGCTTTATGGGATTCATACACAAATCCAAGCAAATAAAGTTGGTTTTATCCAAGACAAAATGGGGCATCAAGGTTATAGTTCCGACTACGACAAGAGTTCCACAAATGAAACAATTCTTCTGAGACTTTCATGAAGCAAAGAAGACAACAAAGATACAAATTGATCAGATGATTCTACAGAAATGCAAGCTTGATAGCATAAGTTGCTACACTGATATCCAGAGATAACCCTGGCAATAAATGATGAACTAGAGGAAGACCAAGTTCACCACTTTGAAGTCAAATGAAGATTGCATCAACATTCATGCATTCATAAAAACATCATTTACACAATAGACAATGCATTACATTGATACATCTGAGTGCATTCAAACATGAAGTTTTACAGATCTTCAGAAGAACGAAGAATGTAAAAAAATACCTTACAAGAAGAAGGTATTCAAAACCAAAAATACAGAAAATCACGCAAACATCTGAAGAAGAGATGGACGCAATCCACAAGAATGAGCATTATCTTGAGATTGGGGCATGTTACCCAATCAACATGTTATTTCAAAAACATAATGAGAAAACGATTTCCATAGTTTCTCATTTTATCTTTTCTAAAATGAAATTGTTGAAAAGTAAGAAAACGATTTTCTTAGTTTTTTTTACTTATTAAACTATTTCCAACAACCTTATCTGGAGATTGGGGCATGTTACCCAATCAACAGGTTATTTTGAAACATAATGAGAAAACGATTTCCAAAGTTTCTCATTCAATCTTTTCTGAAAATGAAATTGTTGAAAAGTAAGAAAACGATTTTCTTAGTTTTTTTACTTAGTAAACATTTTCCCTCGAAACAGCAATTTATCTCACTTGAGATTGTTTTTCTTAAAACAAACTTTGTCTCGCTCGAGACAGTTTCACTTGAAATAGCAATTTATCTCACTTGAGATTGTTTTTCTTAAAACAAACTTTGTCTCGCTCGAGACAGTTTCACTCGAAATAGCAATTTATCTCACTTGAGATTGTTTTTCTTAAAACAAAAGTTGTCTCGCTTGAGACAGTTTCACTCGAAACATAAATTTTCATCACTCGATGGATCAGCTTTTTGATGTTTCCAAAAAGCCTTCGGGAGCTTTTTGATGTTTTCAAAACCTACGGGTCATCTGTAAGCCCTTCAGTGCATGATGTTTTCAAAACCTACGGGTCATCTATAAGCCCTTCAGTGCATGATGTTTTCAAAACCTTCGGGTCATCTGTAAGCCCTTCAGTGCATGATGTTTTCAAAACCTACGGGTCATCTATAAGCCTTCGGGAGCTTTTTGATGTTTTCAAAACCTACAGGTCATCTGTAAGCCCTCTAGTGCATGATGTTTTCAAAACCTTCGTGTCATCTGTAAGCCCTTCAGTGCATGATGTTTTCAAAACCTTTGGGTCATCTGTAAGCCCTGCAGTGCATGATGTTTCCAAAAAGCCTTCGGGAGCTTTTTGATGTTTTCAAAGCCTTAGGGTCATCTGTAAGTCCTGCAGTGCATGATGTTTCCAAAAAGCCTTCGGGAGTTTTTTGATGTTTTCAAAACCTTAGGGTCATCTGTAAGTCCTGCAGTGCATGATGTTTCCAAAAAGCCTTCGGGAGCTTTTTGATGTTTTCAAAGCCTTAGGGTCATCTGTAAGTCCTGTAGTGCATGATGTTTCCAAAAAGCCTTCGGGAGATTTTTGATGTTTTCAAAGCCTTAGGGTCATCTGTAAGTCCTGCAGTGCATGATGTTTCCAAAAAGCCTTCGGGAGCTTTTTGATGTTTTCAAAGCCTTAGGGTCATCTGTAAGTCCTGCAGTGCATGATGTTTTTAAGACCTCTGGAATGATATTTTCAACATTTCAGTCTTACTCAAAAGAAGTCAAATGAAAAATTATTGTTTTTTCGTCTTTGCTCTATTCTTGTTAACACAAGAATGAGCAAAGAGGGGCAGCTGTAAACACTAATTTTTCGTTTGTTATTATTAAAATTATTATTATTATTATAAATATAATTATTAATATATTATTATTATTATTATTTATTATTATATATATATATATATATATTACAAAATTATATCAGAGGCCCAATCCCGTTTACAAGCCCAAATCCCAGGCCCAACCAGAACCGGCCCAGACCAAAATGAAACCCTAAACATTTAGGGTTTCAGCTAGGGTTTCTAAACCCTAGCACTGCTGCCGCCGCCTCCAAGATTCCAGAAGAGCCCAGCTGCCGCCTTCAGGTGTTCCACCCCGCTGTAGCCACGACACCACCGTCTCTTCGAAGACTCCAGAAACACCACGCCGGCCGTCCACGTCGCAGCTATGGGGTGAGTCACCACATAGTTTGGTGACTCACCAGAACTCATCTCTGGAACCAGTCCAACGAGAGCCTCGGTGGTGGCTATAAAAGCCACCCCACCTGCAAGAAAGAGAAAAAACCCACAGCCACATAGAGCAACGGAGAACAAGAGACTACAACAACGACGAACAAACATAAAGAGGAGACAGAGACCAACGACCAGCAACCAAGAGCCATAAACAACCAAAAACCAACAAATATTAAACCGAAAGAGAAAGAACTTACCAAAGAGGACTCCACGGTCACCGGAGAAACAATAAACATCCACGCGTGACAAAAAGATTCGAAATACTCGAAGGTATTTTTGTAGATCTACGTAAATAAGACGTGTTTTATAGAAGAAGAGGGTTGGATTCGGTTTTAGATCGTTTTGATCTATCTTTTGAGAGGGTTTTATATTTTCCGACCACCGGTGACGGTGGTCGGCGGTGGTGGTCGGCGCCAAAGCGTGGCTGTCGGTCGGAACTCTCTTCCCTCCGGTGAGGGAATTGAAGAGAGAGTTGAGAGAAAATATTTTCTCTCTTCTAAAGAGAGAAAAGAAAGAAAAAAAATGAGAAAAGATGGCCATTGTGGCCGGCCATAAAGGGTATAAATGCCCTCCCCTAAACGACGCCGTTTTGGGGGAGGGATATATCCGTAATTTTGGGAATGGCCAAATCATTTCCACGACGCCTTTAGCTTTGTTAGCTTTCATTATAGTCACTTAAATCAAATTTCTGTAATTTTAAATTCGGTCTTCTAATTTTATTTTATTTATAATTTAGTCATTATCAGTAAATATATATATTTATGGTAAATAACAGATTTAGTCTCTCAAATTTTAATAATTTATATTTTAATCACTGGTTAATAATTAAAATTAAATTACACTAATATTATATAAATTTCATAATATTTTGAATTAGAGCCTTTAATTTTGGTATTTTACATTTTAATTACTGATATATTAGTATTTTTTTACCATAAGTTTATTTATTTTTTAAATTTATTGTTATAATTTTAATTATTTTATTTGATTATTATCTAATTGCAAATTTATTTTATTTCTATTATTATACTTTAATTATTATATTATATTTATTTCATTTTTATTTAATTTTAGTCATTATTTAATATATATATGCTCCTTAATTCACGTATTAATAGCTGTGTAGTTGAAACCAAGTAATTGATTAAAAGACCCCCTAATTCAAACCTAAAAAAGATGTTTTTGTTTTATCTATTATAAAAATAAAACTTTTTTTGTTTTGATAGAAAAGTAAAACCTACCCTGCTTTTACGTTGAAAATTCCAATATTAATTGTGCGCTTCCTGTTGAAATCAAATCTTTGATTTTGAGAAAAATTACTTTAGTTATGTATCTTAATGTAAAATACTCTATTTAGCCCTTATTATTATTATAATTTTAATTTTAATTCAAATTGATATTTATTACACTATTAATAACTTTTTTTTAATAATTTGAATTATGTTTATTAATTTAAATATTTTTCATTTTTTCCTGTTATTTTAATTTTATTCGTTTTAGTCATTAGTTAATTACAATTTATTTTTATTATTATCTTTTTCAATATGTTTAATTTAATATTTTAAAATATTACTCATATAGTCGTTTAAATAATAATGTTTATTTATTTTCAATATCAAAGAAAAGGGCAGTCTTAATATAACTGGATGTCATATTCTGGTATTTTAAATAATTAAATATTATAAAAATTATAATTTAGTTTTATTTAAATTATTATGTTTTTAATATTTATTTTTATCGAAGAAAAGAGCTGTCTTAAGGCACCTAGAAGTCCTTTTCTGATATTTCTAAATAAATAAATATTTTATATATAAATTAATAGATTTTCTTAAAAATTATAGTAATAAATTTGAAATTACATGATCATGAATTAACTATATTTTTAAATTTTAAAATTTCTAATAATAGAGACAATTTATAATTAAAAAGTACTAATTTTGGGCGTTGTAGGGGTGCTAATCCTTCCCTAAACGTAACCGACCACGAATCCCTTTTTATTATTAAAAATAACGAATTTTTGGTTAAAACGCAGATCAGTTCATCTTTTAACTGATGTTTTCTTAAAAACTCTTTTAAAAGATAATTTTTAGGTATTCGACCTACCTGACCCAAAAGGCCGATGGCGACTCCCAAATTATTTTAAACCATTTATTCACATCATTTTCCCGCCAAGTAAAAAATTTCATGCCCGGACGAAAACCGGTTACGACAATAAGCAATGGTGCTGGTGAGGTAAATGTCGAAGTCTATCAGTTTCCCTCAAAAGGAATGTCAATGTGATGCGAAACGAGATCGACGAGATGACGTTCATTCTGCGAAAACCAGTGCAATGTTCCGGAAGAGCACGGCATCGGTATCCCTAGAAATGTTAACTGTTGTATATCTGCTTGTAGCAGAATCTGAGCCATGGGAGAAAAAGTATGCAGAACAGGGCTCAAATGTGGAGGTTTTAAGCGCCTTGGAGGCTTCAGGGCTGTCCGCGTTTGTGAATCCGACAATGAGGGCTCGATCTTTCCTTGATCCTAGAAATGCATTACGAGAAACCAGTTTTGATCTCATTTATCTTAATCGAATGTGTATGACACGGATGTCGAACAGAGATACTTGGAAAAATAAGTATAAAAAAACTAAATACTCGTATTCGACATCAAAACCAAGTTTAAATTATTAGAGAAACTCTGATACATAAAATTACAAATTTATGACTACTCAAGCATAAAATAGAACTCTTACATTGCCTAAATCACTACAGCTACGTCGATGTGCTTCCACTCATCCAAGAGTCCTACCTGTTTATAAGTCGAGTACATCACACAAGATAGGAGTTTTGTCTCCTATTTCTACCAAGAGTCCTGATAAGTTCACATAGTGAAAGCACTCCAAAGGACTCTTGGTAGAGTCGGAAGACAAAATTCCGATAGAAAAACAATATCTGACATGTGTGATGTACCTTTCGTTCTGTGAACTCGTAAAACTTTTAACTCAAAAATAGATTTTTCATTTTTTTAAAAAAAAGGTCTAGAAAAACCAACTTTTCCCATAGTACATGAGGATTAATGAACTTATTCTTTCATGCCATACATCCAAAGCTGCAAAGAACTAATTCCCCTACACAAAAACTGCAATTTCCCGATCATCTATTTCAAAACTGCTGATGATTAAAAGTGATGCTGAGGGTCCGGCCCTCCTGGCGAGATTCTCTCCGGACTACCACTCAGCATCCTTCTGTAATACGCGATACTTGATAAATCGTAACCAAGTTTCTCCAGCGTAGTCATGCTATCGATCTTTCCGGCCACGGTCAGCTTACCATGATCATAAGACCTTGCTTCAGATTTTCTCATTGCAAGCATGAATACAACGATGAAGAACAACAGCACCAGCCTAGAACTTGAAGTATTAGTCATGGTATATCGGTATGTAAACTTATCTAACGAGAAACGAAGTTATGTCATCAACGAACTTACCAATAAGCTTATATAGTAAAGGAAATCAACCTTGGAAGCAATTGGACAAGACTGAAATTACATTATCATATAAGACATTGATGTATTGGAACATCGACGTATAAGCAGATAAAACCAGACAGAAACTGTTTTGTCTTAACCCCAGCTGATTTTCTGCTTTCCTGACTCACCTCCATTAACGTTATTACACACAATAAACAACATGATGTTTTAATGTTCGACCTTTATTTGCTTAGCAAAATTTGACGTTCTTTGCCCATCATAAACAGCCAAAAAGGGAACACTGTTTTGTTTGGTGTGGCAACTCGGAAATTAACCTTGTATTTCTTGTTGTCCAGTGCTTATCTTCTTTTCTAACATCAAGACAGAATTGACTCGAAAAGCTCATGAAGACAATACAAGTTTAGATCCTTAGCTCATACCCCCTTTTGTCTTGTCCTAAGACTTTTTTTCTCCAATAGAGGGAATTCATTTTCAAAGTTGTCATTATGCATGGATATGGAAAATATAGCTTCTTTATAGTTTTGGCCCTTTTCGAGTTGCACGCTTGCATGATCCATTTAAAAAGTTGTTTTGACACGTATTACTTTGCATAATATATGAAACCTATGTTATGATAAGTGTTGAATGCATGGTAAAATATATTATTTATGTGCTATCTTAGTGAGAGAAGTTTGTGAGATGCTATTTGTTAAGGAGTGTTGTTTGAGTTCATAAAATTGACATATTAACATTAATGCTTGGTATAAAAACAGGGGTATGGGGTTGTGCCCTTCCATGTCAATGGTTAACCATTTCCATCTATTAAAACCAAGGGAGCTCACTTTTTGCCCCATGTTGAGTCATAGACCCCATATGATGAAATCTAAAAAAAAGTAAAGAATTGTATTGGTCTTTGGTTGGGGATGCTCGGTTTCAATGAGCCGACTTTGGTCTTTTATTCGTTCTACCTTAGATTTCTTTAGTAGGATCCCACTTGATTAACTTGTTGGATTGATGAATATGATTGCGACATGGATAGGTATCATAGAATATGGTATGAAATTGCACTAATTAAACTACTTTAATGGTTAAAAAATTTGTTGTTATCTCTTAAAATTCTCAGTTTGAGCACCATTTATATAAAGATCTAAGTGTTCATTATCAAAATATTAAGAGTTTTTGAACCTATATTACTATATTCACCCTAAAATTATCAAAAAAATATATAATATGAAATAAATATAAATATATATGCATAATATTTTATTTTATATTTAGTCTAGATTGATGATTGCGATATATATATATATATATATATATATATCAATTCAATTTTCTTTTATCGCAATATTAGAATTTGAACCTTAATATTGTTTAAGATAAATTATAAATTCCATCAGTCAATTTTCTTCTTACTCTAATTTTGATCACTAAATTTAAAAAAAAATTATTCACTGGACTTTTAATTTTTCCTATTTTGGTTATTAGGATGTTAAATCATAAATAGAATGGTGATATGACAATCATGTGTGCTAATGTTGACTTTTTTCTATTGACATGAAATCAATGTGTCATCCTCGTCAAGTTTTTTCTTCTTTTTTTAATATTTTTCCTCCAAAAATGAAAGTTTTACAATTTAATTCATATCTACGTTGGTGCTATAATGATCATTCTTGATATCTTCTCCGACCACTTAAGATATCGACAAACTTGTCTCATTATCTCCAATCACTCTATCGGTTTAGATTTTACATAAATCACTTTAAACTCATGAAATTCTAAATCATTTTGATATATAATATCCATCATCCGATCAGTATGGAATCAAAATATATGACTTGCTTCCTCCATTTCCACCTCTCTCGTTGTTGGGATTTGAAAGAAGATGCTTCACCATCGAAAAATTAAAGGAAATTTGAAACAAGGGTTGTTTCACGAAAATGAAGAAAAATTTAGGGTCATTTCATAATCTTTAAAAGAAAAGTGTCTAGTCATAACGTCGCTAAGTATTTAACGGACAAAGTGACAAAAATATGAGCAAATCAAAATTTTTTTGAGTAAATTAAAATTTTTTAACTTTGATAACTGAAACATGAACAAGAAAAAAGTTGAGTGATCAAAATTTATAATTTACCCTAATCAAAAGATTCATATCGCTAGACCAAGTAATTCTTAATTTACCCCATCGGTGGGTTGGTAGTTTACACATTTTCCAAGTTTTGTCCTCCGATTATATTCTTTTATCAGTAATATTAATCGGAGCAGCACTAAAAGGCATGCATAAAAATGAAAATTGCTGAGCGTTTGCTACAAACGAAATATATAGATTTATTGAAGTTACATGTCTGATTTATTAATTGTGAAAATGAAGAACAATGGTACGATTATTAATGATGTTGAGGATCCGGTCCGCCCGGACTTGTTCGTTTCGACTCGAATGGCATCCCGCTGTTTCTTTGAATGCTTGCTTTAATGGCTTCCCTGCCTTCTTCAACCAATGCACGCTTAGATTCAGCAAAGTAATGATGCTGAGGATCCGGTCCACCCGGACTTGTTCGTTTCGACTCAAATGGCATCCCGCCGTTTCTTTGAATGCTTGCTTTAATGGCTTCCCTGCCTTCTTCATCCAAAGCACGCTTAGATTCAACAAAGTAATGATGCTGAGGATCCGGTCCGCCTGGACTTGTTCGTTTCGACTCAAATGGCATCCCGCCGTTTCTTTGAATGCTTGCTTTAATGGCTTCCCTGCCTTCTTCAACCAAAGCACGCTTAGATTCAGCAAAGTAATGATGCTGAGGATCCGGTCCGCCTGGACTTGTTCGTTTCGACTCAAATGGCATCCCGCCGTTTCTTTGAATGCTTGCTTTAATGGCTTCCCTGCCTTCTTCAACCAATGCACGCTTAGGTTCAGCAACGGCTGCTTCAGGGTGTTCACCTGCTGCAACTGGCGATGCTAACTGCTCCATACCCGAAAACCGATTAGACTCTGAATGCCTATAAGTTACCTCCATTCCATCATATGAACTAGCCTTGTACCGTGAGTTCGGGTCCATTCTCAATGTTGGATCGACCGTCAAAGACGAATAAAACAGTCGAGTCCCGTAACTTGAGATCAAGAACAAAACATGCAAGGAAAGGCAGAGAAAAACTTTGGAACTTGCCATTGAAATTAAGTTATGTATCAAAGTCAGGATTGATAGTTACATAACTTGGGGTGCATGACCAAGCTTTATATATTTGCAACCCAAGCTATATATAGACAATTGCCATCATTTTTCAGAATAGTTTAAGATATGATTAAATCTCAAAAGAGATATGATTTTAATGAAGAGATGATCATAATGAAAATATACTCTCTCTTCTTTCTTGAAATCACATTTTAAATTTATTTATTGATTATAATAATGTAACCTTGTGGTCATCCAGCTCAGTTGGTAGAGCGCAAGGCTCTTAACCTTGTGGTCGTGGGATCGAGTCCCACGGTGGCCAATTCATAATTGTCGGAGGTCTTTCACGGAAGTTGTTCTCAACCTAGCGTTGGGGGCAGCCTACTATCCTACCTCCCCCTTATCACATTACATATGGGAATAGGTCAACTAATTTTATTATAATAACGTAACCCTAAGACCTTAAAGCTTTTTGGACTTACATAGAAGATAAAATTAATGCCCCACTAATCCAATTTTGGTATGCTTTTAACATGATTATTAAGTGTTATGGAGACTTGTATACTAGAGATAAATTAATAGGTTTTCTCTTAATATTTTTGTGTCACCTTTTTTTTTTCTCTCTTTGTTTTTGTTTAGTTGGCGATGATACTAGTCTTAATATTGGTTGTTGCCCGTATGTATTTTATTTTCTCTTTAAAATATGTAAACATAATTCAACTGAAATTAGGTTTATCTGATAAATATATATATTTAATAAATTTTGATCATTACAATAATTATCTCATTTCAAATACATATATATATAATTATTGTTACTTATATTAATTATAATAATTTCATTTTAATTAAATAATATTTTTATATCAAATATATATTAATTTTAATTACATATTACTTTATATATATTATTTATAATTATAATAATTTTATTTTAGTGAAAATATTATATATATCAAATACATATATTATTTTTAGCTAAATATCTTTTTTATGTACAACTAGTTTGTACATATGTAATTCAGTTAATAATTGTTCATTTCAATCATAGCTTTGGCCCTTGTAGGTCCATGTAACGTTAACAGTAGTATGTAGAATGATTCTAATATTACAAACAATAAGTGGCATCTAGGACTACATCATTGCTACCTAAGTTACAATAAGTCATGGTTCGACATAAACTTTCTGTGATTAACATTGATCGTGACATGTACAACATTAGACTTTATAGTGTAATCAGTTACAACACATGCTTAACTAAATCAAAACATGTGACTGATAATGTTAGAATAATGATAATCTTAAGTCTAAAAATCATACATGTAGTTATCACCATTAGTAATGTTGTAATTGTCACATAATAATCCAAGAAATATACTTATAGCGTGTTAGTCCGATATATTATTCTCCAATAAATATATATTAATTTTGACATCTCCATGTCAATGACAACACATTGTCGTCAATCAACTACACATTAATCTTAATACATTATTACTTTCCAAGCCCACAATAATATTTGACTAATAACTTTTTAAGAATAATATTATTATTCTCAAGACTTTATTATAGTTCAATTTATTTATAGACACTGAAAAATAACTAAAATAATAATGACAATTTCTTATATTAATGAATAAGGTAACATAAATATGTCATCACATTCGTTCTGACATATAATATCCACCATCCAATCTGTATGGAATCAAGATATATGACTCGCTTCCTCCTTTTACACTTCTCCCACCATTGCGATTTGAAAGAAGGTGCTTCACCAATGAAAAATCAAAGGAAATTTGAAACTAGGTTTCTTTCACAAAAATGAAGAAAATTTTTAGACCATTTCATATTTTTTAGAAGAAAAGTATCCAGTCATAAAGTCGTTATGTATTTAATGACAGAGTGACCAAAATAAGAACAAACCAATACTTTAGTGAGTAAATTAAAATTTTTAAATTTTGATAACTAACATGAATAAGGAAGAAGTTGGTGATCAAAATTTATAATATACAATAAAGATGTAATAATTTTTAAACAATTATTACTTATGGGAGGGTGAAAGAGAATTTTACTTCTAATAATTATTAAACCCATAATTAAAAAAAGAGGTATTAACCTAGAGTTTTTAACCATGTGTTATAGATTGACAATGAAAACCCATAATTATTAAACAATCCTTGTTTGACAGCAAAGATTGACATTGAAAATATAGTTGGGGCTTGTCCCCATCGGTGGGTTGGTAGTTTAAACAGTGCCATCCACATCCATATCCTTTTATTTTATTTTTCTCTTTTCGTGTTCAGCTTCTTTATTTCGACATTTTTTTTTTTGCATTTGTTAGAGCATATTATAATAAAAACACGAACATACATTCTCCTCACCCAAACATTTTCCAAGTTTTGTCCTCCAATTATATTCTTCTATCAGTAATATTAATCGGAGCGCCACTAAAACGCATGCATAAAAATGAAAATTGCAGAACGTTTGTTGCAAAAGAAATATATAGATTTATTGAAGTTACATGTCTGATTTATTAATTGTGAAAATGAAGAACAACGGTACGATTATTAATGATGTTGAGGATCCGGTCCGCCCGGACTTGTTCGTTTCGACTCGAATGGCATCCCGCTGTTTCTTTGAATGCTTGCTTTAATGGCTTCCCTTCCTTCTTCAACCAATGCAAGCTTGGATTCAGTAAAGTAATGATGCTGAGGATCCGGTCCGCCCGGACTTGTTCGTTTCAACTCGAATGGCATCCCGCCGTTTCTTTGAATGCTTGCTTTAATGGCTTCCCTACCTTCTTCAACCAATGCACGCTTGGATTCAGCAAAGTAATGATGCTCAGGATCCGGTCCGCCCGGACTTGTTCGTTTCGACTGGAATGGCATCCCGCCGTTTCTTTGAATGCTTGCTCTAATGGCTTCCCTGCCTTCTTCAACCAATGCACGCTTGGATTCAGCAAAGTAATGATGCTCAGGATCTGGTCCGCCCGGACTTGTTCGTTTCGACTCGAATGGCATCCCGCCGTTTCTTTGAATGCTTGCTTTAATGGCTTCCCTGCCTCCTTCAACCAATGTACGCTTCGATTCAGCAAAGTAATGATGCTCAGGATCCGGTCCGCCCGGACTTGTTCGTTTCGACTCGAATGGCATCCCGCCGTTTCTTTGAATGCTTGCTTTAATGGCTTCCCTGCCTCCTTCAACCAATGTACGCTTGGATTCAGCAAAGTAATGATGCTCAGGATCCGGTCCGCCTGGACTTGTTCGTTTCGACTCGAATGGCATCCCGCCGTTTCTTTGAATGCTTGCTTTAATGGCTTCCCTGCCTTCTTCAACCAATGCACGCTTGGATTCAGCAAAGTCTGCTTCAGGGTGTTCACTTGCTGCAACTGGCTCGGAATGTCTGTAAGTTACCTCCATTTCATCATATGTACTAGCCTTGTACTGTGATTTCGGGTCCATTATCAATGACGGATCGGTTGTCAAAGACGGATAAAACAGCTGAGTTCCGCAGCACGAGACCAAAAACAGAACATGCAGAGAAATGCAGAGAAAAACTTTGAAGCTTGCCATTAATATTAAGTTATGTATGAAAATCAAGGTTGATAGTTGCATGGCTTGGGGTATATGACCAAGATATATATATATGAAACCCAAGCTATATATAGACAATTGCCATCATTTTTCAAAATAGTTAAGATAGGATCAAATCTCAAATGAGATACTATTTTAATGAAGAGATAATCTTAATGAAAATATAACATCTTTTATCCTTGAAATCACTTTTAAATATATTTATAGATTATACTAATGTAACCCTAAGACCTTAAAGCCTTTTGGATCGACGTAGAAGATAAAATTAATAAGCAACTAATCCAATTTTAATATGTTTTTAACATGATGATTAAGTATTATGGAGACTCGTACATTAGAGATAAATTAATAGGTTTTCTCATACATTTTTGGGCGTTTTTCCCGATATATCACCTATACCCTATAATATTCCCGATCAGGCACCATTCAGACTATTTTTTCCAATCTAACACCCTTTGCAGTAAGGCGTGCCCCCTGCAGTAAGGCGCGCCCCTGCAGTGCGCTTTACGCTGATATGGCGCCACGTGGGGTAAGGCGCCCCCTGAAGTGCGCTTTAGGCTGATCCGGCGCCATGTGGGTAGAGCGCGGGGCAGGATCCGCACTTAGCTTTAACTGATACAATTATATAAGGCGAGGTGCAGGTACCACGCCTTGTATAATTATAACAACTTTTCTCGGCTATAAATACCCTTCTCCCCCGTAAACTCTTCACATCTCCCCTCTCACCTTATAAATTATTACAACAATTCTGTCAACGAGTCAATAATTCCGACAATCTTCTCATATTTGATTCAGAAGTTCGTTGAATTTTTCGTTATAAGGTAATTTTGTTATAAATTTTTAATATTATATTTATTGTTTTTTATGATTATTTGAAAAAATATTATACTAATTGTTTTCAATTAATTTCTGTGTTTGTAAAATTGGAAAGCGGGAGCATACATCGAAATATTATTGTGATACCGGTAAAATATAAAATTATATTATTTAAATTATTTACGTTTATGTGTAAAAAAAAGTTGTGTTATATTTTCATTCATATATTATTTATTTAATCAGGTTTGTTTCAGTTGTTTTTTGCAGATATAATATTGTCGCACTTTAAACTGTAAGAATGATACGGCTTTCAGCTATTGTTTATTATGATGGAGAAATTTGAGAAGATGAAACCGTTGTTATTTTCGTATCAAATGAGCGTGTTAAAATATCATTCTAGAGAAACATAACTCTTGAAGAGCTTATAACGAAGATTTCGATGAAGGTTCATGTTGGAATTAGTAGAAGAATGTCGTCGTTGCAGTACAGATTTCCAACATCATTGTTTCCATTAACTTATACATCGTTCGAACTTTCGAACAATGATGATGTTGAAATGATGGTTGAATCTCAAAGTAATTATTCAGACGCCGATATTGAGATGTATGCAAAGTTTGTTCAAGTGCGTGCTATTCGGGGTCAGTCATTAAGCTCTCACTATGGGCTGTCTGAACAAGTTGATCAAGTTGACAGCCCGACTACAGTAATGTGTAATGATTTTAATGCCATAATGGGGAGACATTTATCCGCAACTCCTTACAATATGTACCGAGGTGGGTCCACGAACAATCTGTATGGAAACACCACGTCCAGTTCAAGGGGAAGGCATTCATCTGCAAATTTCTTTGAACTTAATATGGACATGCCATCGACGCAACAATTTATGCAGTTTCCATTTGACACGGTGACTTCAAGCTCCAGGGGAAGGCATTCGACTGCGAGCTTTTTCGATCTCAATGTCGATATAACTTCTAGTTCAAGGGGAAGGAGTGGAAGTAGTAGGTTCTTCGACCTAAATGTGGAGAGCATGGAGGAACCATCATCTCTACCAGAAGAACCGCTTCGTGAGCCTGGTGCGGATGGTGCTGAGACTGGACTATTCATTCACTCAGAATCACCGCAATTCAACTCTGATGATAATGATGATGTGGATGAAGGCCCAACAAATGTGGCACAAATTGACCCTCCGGCTCACATGTATGAAGCTGATTATGGTGCAATATACGGACCAGAATTTGCGGATATGCCTCATCTCGGTGACTATGGATATTACTCATCAATAAATAATGGTGAGTTATATTTAAGCAGGAGTTTTCAAGCAAAGAAGAAGCGATGATGGCTATAAAAAAATTATAATATTCGTAATTCTGTTCAATCGAGAGTTGACCGCTCCACGACAGAAAAATATGTATGCAACTGTGCCCGACGCAAAAATGGATGTAATTAGATGGTTCGCGTATCGAAGAGGAAAAGGAAAAACAACAGATGAAAACTAACAATATACAACGTCCTCACACATGTTGTGCTGGAGGGTCCTCACACATAAAAAGGGCAATCGATACCATGCCCAAAATTGCAGCAGCAAGAAACATCCGCCGATAGTATTTTTCCTGTAGTCAGTCGCTCGACACATCTCCCTGTACAGGAAACCCAAAACTGCTGAGCCCCAACTGAGTGATCGGGCCAGAAGAAAGTCGCCAAGATGTCGTAACCACATACAGTGAACTTGGTTGCGCGATTTGTCCGGCATCAGCAACCCTCCTATCAGCTGCAGTATGCATGCCGTGCATGCATTTTAACTTCATCATCAGAGGCGTTGTAGCTCAACTCCCGAAAATTGGCATCTAACCAATTTAACGGTATCCTACCACCGTTAAAACTTTCTGGGACACGTCCTAGATAGTCCCGACAAAGCAGTCTATGAACCGTGCGCCATCCCCGATATCACATCTCCATCCACCAGAAGCCCCAGGTGCATGGAAACATCCTCAAGTGTAATCGTGCACTCTCCGCACAGAAGATGGAATGTGTGGGTCTCTGGCCTCCACCGCTCCACTAAGGCAGAAATAAGGTCTGGTTCTATCTTACAGTGACCCTCATATCTACCTATATGACTGAATCCAGCCTCTACTAAATACGACAAGACACGACTATGTATCACTAACTTAAGATTCCTAATAAAATGATCTAATACACGGTCACTCTCCTAAAATTAAATAATTACAAAAATTAATTTTTAAACTAATAACCATGCATTAAATAAAAAATAAATTATTACAAATAACTTAAATTATATTAAAACGTTAAAATGTTACCGTATCAGTAAAATATCGCGATATATAATTTTCATCCAAGTGAAGTAGACCTCCTTCCATTTTTTATCTGCAAAAAAATAATTAAATAAAATATTAAAAAATTTAATTACTTAAATAAATTAAAAATAAAATATAAAATATAATGAAATACACCTTAAACAATTAAAATAGAATATAAGAGTATTTTGAGAGAAGTTGAGAGGATTTGGTGTGATGAAAGTGATTGAGAATGGGGGTATTTATAGGGAGGGGGTGGGGTATGAACGGCCGAGGTAGGTGGGTAATTAAACCTAAGGCGCGCCGCAGGGGGCGCGCCTTTGTGACGCATGTCAGATTCAAAGGGAAAGCGAAGCCCCTACGTCGTGCTATACCCACGTGGCGCCAGATCAGCCTAAAGCGCGCTTCAGGGGGCGTCTTACCCCACGTAGTGCCATATCAGTGTAAAGCGCGTTGTAGGGAACGCGCCTACTGCAAAGAGTGTTAGATCGGGAAAAATAGTTTGAACGGTGCATAATCGGGAATATTATAGGGTATAGGTGATATATCGGGAAAAACACCACATTTTTGTGTAACCTTCTTCTCATTATTTTTTGTTTAGCCGGTGATGATACTATTCTTAATATTGATTGTCGACCATATGTGGTTATTATTTCTTTTATTAAAATATATAAATCTATTTCAAGTGAATTAGGTTTATCTCATAAATATATATTTAATAAAATTTAATACAACAATAACAACAAAACCCTATTCTCATATGCAATGGGGTAAGGAGGTAGAGTAGTAGACTGCCCCCAACGCCAGGTTGAGAGCAGCTTCCGTGGAAGACCTCCGGCAGTCAGAAAATTAAAAAATAAAGATAAAATACAATGCATGTATAAATAAATAAATAAATAAATACATAGTTTAACAGTCTTCATATGCAGTCTACATATGCGCGTCTGTAATGGGAAGTAATCTCTGCAAATAAATCCCTGCGTAAAAATCTCTGTATATAGACAGAAACGTAAGTCTGGGCTAAATTTAAAAAGAGGAAACATGAAGAGAATGATATAGTAGTCAGCGATAGCAAGTTACGAGAAGGAATAAAGTCAAATGGGTTAAAACCTAAACTAAGGCAACACTACTCCGCTACCTTAGTTCTAAGCCTTCATAACTTCCAATGACAGAAACGTATAAAAAGTAGAAGTCATGGAAATTACTACAAAGGCTTTAAAAAGAAGACAGAGATGCTACACCATATTGTTGTGACCCACACTACTCAGCTACCCTGGTCTTAAGTCTCCATACTTTCCTATCAGAGGTCATGTCCTCGGTAAGGGCTAAATCCTTCAAATCAGATCTCAAGAAGTCTACCCACTTCCTCCTTGATCGACCTCTCCTTCTGGCACTGTCGATTGTAATAGACTCTACCCTCCTGACCGCATCTGACGATTGTCGCCTAAGGACATGCCCAAACCACCGTAGTCTTCCCTCCATCAACTTTTCAATACATGCACCACCCCCAAGGACCTCCTAATTGCAGAGCTTGGTGTCATGCCCTACAGAGTCCTACCACATGCCCATCGAAGCATTCTCATTTTTGTGGCCTCCATCCTCCTTATGTGATCCTTCTTGATTGCCCAATATTCTGATCCATACAGCAGCGCTGGTCTAATTGCCATTCTATAAAATTTTCCCTTAAGTTTTAGAGGCACCTTCTTGTCACACAAAACTCCAGTAGTAGCCTTCCACTTTAGCCATTCCGCCTTTATACGGTGTGTAACGTCATCATCTACACCCTCATCTTTATGTATCATAGACCCTAGGTACTTGAAACAATCTTTGAGGGGAGAACGTGTCCTTCGATGCATACTTCTACATCTTCATCGTTTTGATCCCCACTGAAGTTTGAACATAAATACTCTGTCTTTTCAATATTGATCCTTAGACCTTTTTCTTCCAAAGCAGTATTCCAGGTAGCCAGTCTACTATTCAGCTCATTTTTTTATTTCAGCAACTATGACAATATCGTCAGCGAAAAGCATACACCATGGAATACCGTCTGGTGTCGCACAATAAATGTCGTCCATAATCAAGGTGAAGATGTAAGGGCTAAGAGCCGACCCTTGGTAGAGTCTGATTTCCATCTGGAATGCCTCGGTGTCGCCAACTGTAGTCCTGACGTAAGTAGTAGATCTACAGTACATATCACGAATCGCCTGTATATAAGCAGTTGGGATCCTTCTCGTTTCAAAGGTCTTCCAGATCGTATCGCGGGGTACGCTATCATACGCCTTCTCAAGGTCAATGAACGCCATGTGAAGATCTCTATTTTTCCCTATATTTCTCTATAAGCCGTCGAAGTAGATTAATCGCATCCGTAGTAGACCTGTCTGGCATAAAGCCAAATTGGTTTTCCGAAACCCTAGTAACTTGTCTCAACCTAGCCTCTATCACCCTTTCCCATAGCTTCATGGTATGACTGAGTAGTTTAATACCTCTGTAGTTACCACAACGTTGGGGATCTCCTTTATTCTTATAGATTGGTATCACCATAGAATCTCTCCACTCCTCTGCATATTGGCAGTCTCTAAAATAATATTAAAGATGTTGGTCAACCACTTAACTCCCTATTCTCCTAGGGTCAACCACACAGTGATAGGAATTTGATATGGACCGACAGCTTTGTCCCTCCCCATCTTTCTAAGGGCCATTTTGACTTCCTCAATCCCAATCCTACTTGTAGGGCAGTCATTGGCCGTAGTATGATGTTCGGCTGACCCATCAACGATACTATCTCTACAGGTATATAATTATTTATTATTATAATAATTATAATAATTTTATTTTTGTTAAAATATTATATATCAAATACATGTATTATTTTTAACTAAATATATATTATTTGTGCACAACTTGTTTGTACACATGTAATTTCATTTTTAATTGTTCGTTCAACCATAGGGTGTGACCCTTGTAGGTTCATATAACATTATCATTAATATCTAGAACGATTATAATATTACAAACAATGAGTGACATATAGCAATACATCATTGCTATCTAATTACAAGAAGTCATTGTTCCACATAACCTTTATATGATTAACTTTTATGTACCAAATCCTTTTGTCCTTTATATCTAGATTGAACACAAGTCATGGATCAGTCACACTTTATAGTTCATCTAATATTTTTTGACATCTTGAGTAGACTATTCAAATGAATGACTATGATATCTCATATCAATTTATTCAAGTATGATCATGCATTTTAT
This sequence comes from Hibiscus syriacus, assembly GCF_006381635.1. Classification (NCBI taxonomy): domain Eukaryota; kingdom Viridiplantae; phylum Streptophyta; class Magnoliopsida; order Malvales; family Malvaceae; genus Hibiscus; species Hibiscus syriacus. The sequence continues at coordinate 1,648,378 of NW_024062752.1, read as the reverse complement.
AGTCTCACTCAATCAAGTGGCCTAAGATATTTCTTTCATTATATAGGAGGGACAAATCTTATATTGATCAACCATATCTCATTACATAGTAATGACATGTGCACCATTAGATTTTATAGTGTAACCAGACATGACACATGTTTAACTAAATAAAAACATGTGACTCACAATGTTGGAATAACTATGATATGAAGTTTGAGGATCATACATGTAGTTATCACCTAAATAATGTTATAATTGTCACATAATAATCCAAGAAATATACTCATAGCGGGTCAGTCTGATGTGTTATTCTCTAATACATACCTATGTATCGATTTTGGCATCTTCATGTCAAAGACAACATATTGTCATCAATCAACTACACATTAATCTTAATGCATTATTACTGTCCAAGCCCACAATAATACTTGACTAAGAATTTTTAAAGAATAATCATATTATTCTCGAGATTTTATTGTAGTTCAATTTATTTATATGCATATAAAAACAACTAAAATAATAATGAGAATGTCTTATATTAAAAAACAAGGTATATAAATATGTCATCACAATCATCTCATAAACGGTCATTGTGACAAATAATATCAACCATATGAGTAGTATGAAATCAATATATATGACTCGCTTCCTTCTTTTCCACCTCTCCCTTTGTTAGGATTTGAAAGAAGATACTTCGCCATCGAAAAATCGAAGGAAATTTGAAACTAGGGTTCTTTCACAAAAATGAAGAAAATTTTGAGACCATTTCATATTTTTAAGAAGAAAAGTGTCTAGTCATAATGTATTTAACGACAGAGTGACTAAAATAAGAGCAAATAAAAACTTTAATAAGTAAATTAAAAATTTTAAACTTTGATAACTAAAACATGAATAAGGAAAAAGCTGAGTGATCAAAATTTATAATATACAATGATCTAACAATTTTTGAATAATTCCTATTTAAGGAGGGCGAAGGGAAATTTTTTACTTCTAATGAGTATTGAACTCATAATTTAGAGAGAAAAAATATATCGACCTAGAATTTTTAAGCATATGTTCTAGAAATGATTAATTTATTTGTTATTTCCTACAGCTGAGATTGACATTGAAAATATAATTGGGGACTGTATTTGTTAGAGCATATTGCAATAAAAACACGAAGATACATTTTCTTCACCAAAACATTTTCAAAGTTTTGTCCTATGATTCTATCCTTTTATCTGTAATATTCAGCGCAGCGCCACTAAAAAGCATGCATAAAAATGAAAATTGCATAGCGTTTGTTGCAAAAGAAATATGTAGATGTAATGAAATTATATTCTGATTTATTAATGGTGAAAATGAAGAACAATGGTACGATTATTATTTATGCTGAGGATCTGGTCCGCCCGGAATTGTTCGTTTCGACTCGAATGGTATCCCACCGTTTTTTTGAATGCTTACTTTAATTGCTTCCATGCCTTCTTCATACAATGCACGCTTGGATTCAGCAACGGCTGCTTCAGGGTATTCAACCGCTGCAACTGGCTCAGAATGTCTATAAGTTACCTCCATTCCATCATATGTACTAGCCTTATACTATGATTTCAGGTCCATTTCTAATGCCAGATCGATCGTCAAATATGGATAAAACAGTCAAGTCCCGCAACTTGAGACCAAGAACAAAACATATATGGAAAGGCAAAGAAAAACTTTGAAGCTTGCTATTGAAATTAAGTTATGTATCAAAATCAGGGTTGATAGTTGCATAGCTTGGGGTGCATGACCAAGTTATGAAACACGTTTAAGTAAATTAAAACATGTGATTCACAATGTTGGAATAATGATGATCTCGAGTATGTGGATCATACATGTTGTTATCACCATGAATAATGTTGTAACTGTCACATAATGATCTAAGAAACATACTCATAGTAGGTTAGTCTGATATGTTATTCTGTAATACATACCTAAGTATTGATTTTGACATCTCCATATCAATGACAACACATTGTCATCAATCAACTACACATAATCTTAATGCATTATTATTGTTCAAGCCCACAATAATATTTGATTAAGGACATTTTAAGAATAATCATATTATTCTCAAAACTCTATTATAGTTCAGTTTATTTATATACACAGAAAAACAACTAAAATAATAATGACAAATGTCTTATATTAATAAACAAGGGAATTTGAAAGAAGATCGATGTTTCCTCCTTTTGTACCTCTCCCACCGTTAGGATTTGAAAGAAGATGCTTCATCATTAAGAAATCAAAGGGAATTTGAAACTAGGGTTCTTTCACAAAATGAAGAAAATGTTGGGACCATTTCATATTTTTTAGAAGATAATTATCCAGTCATAAAGTCACTGTATATTTAATGATAGAGTGACCAAAATAAGATCATATCAAAATTTTAGAGAGTAAATTAAAAAAATTAAACTTTGATAATGAAAACCTGAATAAGGAAAAGTTGAGTGATCAAAATTTATAATATAGACTTATCTAATAATTTTTTAATAATTCCTACTTAAGGGAGGGTGAAGGAAAATTTTATTTTTAATGAGCAATGAACCCATAACCTAGAGTCAAAAATGAGATATTAACCAAGAGTTTTTAACCATATATCCGAGAGATGATTAAATTTTTTTATATCCTTGTTTGACAGCTAAGATTACATTGAAAATATAGTTGGAGACTGTATATATGGGGCCTGCCCCCATCGGTGGGTTGGTAATTTAAAATAGCGCCATCCACGTCCATATCTTTCTCTATTTTTCTTTTCTGGTTGTTCATCTTCTTTATTTCGACTTTTATTTATTTATTTATTAGAGCATATTGTAATAAAAACACGAAGATACATTCTCTTCACCAAAACATTTTCAAAGTTTTGTCCTCCGATTCTATCCTTTTATCAGTAATATTCAGCAAAGCGCCACTAAAAAACATGCATAAAAATGAAAATTGCAAAGCGTTTGCTGCAAAAGAAAATGGTGAAAATGAAGAATAATGGTATGATTATTAATGATGATGAGGATCTGGTCCGCCCGGACTTGTTCGTTTCGACTCGAATGGCTCCCCGCCGTTTCTTTGAATGCTTGCTTTAATGGCTTCCCTGCCTTCTTCAACCAATGCACGCTTGGATTCAGCAAAGTCTGCTTCAAGGTGTTCACCTGCTGCAACTGCCAACGGTAACAGCTTCATGCCTGAAAATCGCTTGGAGCCGAAATGTCTAGAAATTGTCTCCATTCCATTGTATGTACTAGCTTTGTACTGTGATTTCGAGTCTGTTCCCATTGTCGAATCGGCTGTCAAAAATGGATGAAACAGTCGAGTCCCGGAACTTGAAACCAAGAACAGAGCATGCAGGAAAACGCAGAGGAAAACTTTGAAGCTAGCCATTGAAATCAAGTTATATATCAAAATCAGGTTTGATAGTTGTATAGCTTGTGGTGCATGACCCAGCTATATATAGATGATTGCCATCATTTTTCAGAATATCTTAAAAGAGTATTATGGAGACTCGCACTCAACCTGCGTTCACTTAAAATAATGTTTGTGAAAACTAGAGAATGTTAATGTTAACTGATCCCACTAGGGATGTCACAAGGACTCTAAAGATATATTAAATTGCCTAAACATTTTAACCACCCAAGGCATCTTTTCAAACGCTGCATACTTCTTTGTTGATCAAATATACTATTCCATGCTCTGTTACTTTGGCTTTAAACAACAAACTTCTTCCACTCAACCGTCCGAACTATATAATAAATCCTCAATGCCAAGCTTTTATATTTATATACATACAATGAAGACGCCCGTTTGAGATTAAAAAAGATCGTCTCGTCTGAAATATTAAATAAAAATGAAATTATAATAAAATAATGAGAAGAGTTCAATAATTGTGCTTTAGAATTAATAAAAAGTTAAAAGATATTTAATTTAAAATTTGGGAAGAAAAAAAGTTTAATTTGACAAAATTTAATTTAGACGATGGCACGATTGAACAATCAGTCGACTACCAACTCAGGACCGTCACAGTTTTATCGATGCAAATACGTCGTTATGTGCTTGGATGATGTGGATACTGTTTTAATTTGACTGCCACGTCAACCCTTTAATTTATAATTAGCAAATAATGGGGTTTGACCTCAATTAACTTTTATTAATTAGTGTTTGGCATATGATCATCACTTCGACACCTTTTAAGGAAGGTTTATAACTTTATTGTATACAAATAGACTTTTAATTGAATTTTTTAAATTATTTTAATGATGAAAGAAAATAATATTATTTTTAGAGGTTTTTGGTGTGAGCGGTTGTCTTTAAGATGTATATACACATTATCAATGACTTAAAGAGATTTTAAACAGATATTACTTTGTAATACCTAGGCTGTTAAAAATATACACTAGAGCAAAACAAGTTTTTAGCGGTTGTTTTTTCAGTCATATAGTGGCGTTTTTAAGTGCCGCTAAAAATCCTTGTGGCATAAAAATAAACGCCACTAAAAGCGCCGCTAAAACAAACGTCGCAAATTATCTTTTCTTTTGTGGCGTTTGTTCCTAAAAACGTCTCTAAATGTTCTGATATTTAGGGGTGTTTGTTCCCGAAGACGTCGTTAAATGTTCTGACATATAGTGGTGTTTTTTGTATAAAAGCCGCAAAAGATCTTGAACTTTAGTAGTGTAACACCCCCAACCCGTACCCGACCCGAATACGAGTCCGAGGTGTCACATTGACCTTTCAAAACGTTTACTTTGACAAAATCCAATGAAATTCAGTTAGACATTTTCAATAAAACCCAAATAATTTCTATTGTATAAAACGTATGGTTTTACCAATTGATCAAAGCGTTTCCAATACAAATCTTTTATCTTACATGCCAACTACATTTCATATGAAAAAATACATAATTTAAACCTATATTTGATCTGAATTGTGGAAAGGAGAATCTGACCTGTTTTGCTCCTCTAAACTTCTCTTCTTGCTTTCCCGAACCTACGTGTGAAACACTCACCCGCTAAGTCTATGACTTAGTGAGGCATTAAACACATTAAAATAATTCTAACTACTTAATCATGCATGAACATATCATATCATATCATGTCATGCTATCACAAAAATAATATATCATTTCATTTAATCAAATGTACACATCATTCATCATATCAGTCATATAATACAATTCATATCACAAAAGCATATACTTTACATGTAATATATTTTTATTGTTATCTCTTTGTTAGCCTATGTACATCTGTGAGAACTGTAGATATGTGAGTCTATTGAGGTTGTGCACTATGCTGTCATCACAGCTCATTTGGGGTCCTACTAGGGGCTATGAATTTTGTCCCGAATGACCTATGTACTGTATTTGTCCCGAAGGACCACTCCTTAAGAACCATATACATATTTCAATGGATTACATATGTGTCTCACAAGACCCTGTAAATGTTCCAAAGAATACATATATGTCCCGAAGGACCACGTAGAACCCTCGACTCTTGGCATGCCAACTATACCTCTAGCTCTCTTTACACATAACATGGGCATTTTCACTTATATCATTTCACATATACATTTTCATATCACCTGTTCATATAAGCTCATAGCTTCTTTCACATATACATGTAGACATATAGCTTCTTTTCATGTAATTCATATCACTTTTCATATAATTCACATGTTCACATATAACACCTATGACTATATTCATGCATAAATAATAATCATATCACCCATATTAATATTCATAAAATCATGTAATCAAATGTTGGAAGTAGACTCATCGCGAGTCTTTTCCACACACATCATATACTAATGCATATGCACTCACCTTGGCCTCACTAAGTTTCAATCCACTTTTATGTTTTCATCTCTTTCGATCGAATCTTAACTTGATAATCGTTCTGGAACTTGTTCGTGCTCGATATTTATATGATCATAAATTAATACATATCAGTATTCAATTGATATACGCTAATCTATCATTTCTTAGACCAAAAGAAAGGTTTATTTCTATTTCCCCTTGAAGTGCATCGATGCATTAATTGCATTCGATGTTTTCATTTTTAAGAGGTGCATCGATGCACTTCCTGTGCATCGATACACACTGAACAATTTCTGGAGATTTACCCTTGATACATCGGTGCACATTGAATGTGCATCGATGCACATAGCCCAGAATTCATTTTTAAGCCCGAAAATCATCAATTCTTCTAATTAAGCCCCTATTATGTCATTAAATTCCACTACTATTACTTAAACCAACTTATATCCATGTAAACCATCTTTATCTTCCATATCTCATCATGATTCTTAAAATTTAAGAATCTTACTAAACTTTCAACTTGGTTATTAATCCTTTCTAACTTCATATATCTCTTATTCTTAGTGAGGACAAGTCAAATTCCTTCTCAAATTTCACTTATTAACTCTTTTCCAAAAATTCATCTAAAAACTCATTTTCTTTAATCTCTTCTATATCTTTCATCTTGTTGTTTTAGAACAAAATAAGCTTTCCTTAAGCTTAATTATCATCTAATGATCATAACCCAACCTTAAAATCAATAATTAATCAACAAACAAAGAAACTCACCTTTGAGTCAAGCCTTCACGTATAAAGAAGGAAGAATAGAAGAAAAGAGAACTCTGGAACCTTTTCTCTCTTCCCACGTGATTTCCTTATCTTATAAGGAAAAATAAAAATATTCCTTGTCAAATGACCCTTTTGCCCTTGAATTCATCTTATAATTACTAACAACTTTTATGATTTATTTCCAAATAAATCATTGAACTAATCCATGGTTCTACTCTAGTCACCAAATTCTGAAACTTTACAATTTGATCACTAACCCGGTATTGAGGATGTTACAAGTAGCGTTTTTATGAAAACGCTGGTATTTACTGCATATTTAGTGGCGTCTTTTTATACAAACTCCACAAATTAAAATTGATTTTTCAAATATTATTTTCTGCTCTTTTGTTGCCCAAATTTAAAATTTTAACCTGTAGCATTATTCAATAAACTTGACATCCATAACAACAAACTTGAAATCCATAACAATAAATCAAAGATTACATAAACGTAAAATATAATGTAGTTTAACATTGTTAACTAGAATAAACAAAGCATATATCTAAAATAACACCTAATATGGTGGACTCTGTGGTTGATTTTGTCGTATCATCTGCATCATAGCTTGAAGTTGATTTTGAATGTCTTCACATTTTTTCTGAAATACTGATTCCCTCACTTCAGTTTCGGCTTTCATTTGAGCAACTTTTTTATCCATTTCAGCCAACTGTTGTTTTAAACGACTAACTTCTAATTGGGAAAATTGACTGTGTGATGACATGTACTGAGATTAAGTGGATCCAAAATATTTGGTTTGGGTAACGAATGATCCTTGACAGCGAACTCGATCATATCTTTCAGGACCCAAAACTTCATTAATAATTTGATTTTCGATCTCATCCGCATTAACAATTCCATGACTTGAAGTTGTAGCTTCATACTCCGCCCTTTTATCCATCAATTTTTCCTAATAATCAATTCAATAATTATTTTAACTAAAAATTTCATACTATATATATAAATATAACATAATTTGAATCATGTGTCCAATAAATGTACCATAATTTATGCAGCTTCATCATCATATGAGTGTTATCCTTTTTTGTATGTGTCATGTCAAAAAGCTTTATTCGTTGAACTTTACTACCAGACGTATTTTCCATGTGGAATAAAAATTAAGTCTTGCAAAAAATTAAATAATAATATAAGTAATTTTTGTTACTATGTGCTACCAACTGTAAATAACAAGGTGAATAATCAATAATACCTCATCATTAGTTATACAAGCAAAGCTCTTCGATCCAGCTGTGTGAGTAAACTTTTGTTGTTATCTGTTAGCAACACCAACATGCTCTCGGTCCTACAATTTAAAATTTGTCCTTATAAAGTCAATATTTTAATGACATTATATTATTTTTGAAAAAATATGTCATACCTTTCCTTTCTTTAAATGTCGTTAATGTTGCCATTTTGTGGCGTTTTGGATATAAACGCCACGATATGTATAAATTTAGTGGTGTTTTCTTTAAAAACGCCGCGACAAACGCCGCTATATACCTATTTTGCTATAGTGGTTATTTTTTTGAATATTCTACTCAAGATGTTCAGAAATATAATATGAACTATTCAAGTGTAAATGATCCATGATTTGTGTTCAATCTATATATAAAGGACAAAATGATTTGATACATAAAAGTTAATCACAGAAAGTTTATGTCGAACGATGACTTATTGTAACTTAGGTAGCAATGATGTAGTCCTGGATGCCACTCATTGTTTATAATATTAGAATCATTCTACATATTGTCGTTAACGTTACATGAACCTACAAGGGTCACACGCTATGATTGAAACGAACAATTATTAACTGAATTACATGTATACAAACTAGTTGCACATAAATAAGATATTTAGTTAAAAATAATATATGTATTTGATATATATAATATTTTCACTAAAATAAAATTATTATAATTATAAATAATATATATAGTAATATTTAATTAAAATTAATATATATTTGATACAAAAATATTATTTAATTAAAATGAAATTATTATAATTACTCTAAGTATAAACAATTATATATATATATATATATTTGAAATGAGATAATTATTGTAATTATCAAAATTTATTAAATATATATATTTATCAGATAAATCTAATTTCAGTTTAAATATGTTTATATATTTTAAAGAGATAAATAATAATCACATACTCTCAACAACTAATATTAAGATTGGTATCGTCGATGACTAAACAAAAAATAAAGAGAAAAAAAAGTGACACAAAAAATATTAAGAACAAACCTATTAATTTATCTCTATTATACGAGTCTTCAAAATACTTAATAATTAGCTGACCCTATTCCCATATGTAATGGGGTGAGGGGAAGGTAGGATAGTAGGTTGCCCCCAACGCCAGGTTGAGAGCAGCTTCCATGGAAAACCTCCGGCAGTTAGAATTATGAATTACCTACCGTGAGACTCGATCCCACGACCACAAGGTTAAGAGCATTGCTCTCAACCAACTGAGCTGGACGAGCAATTCCTTTAAAATACTTAATCATCATGTTAAAAACATATCAAAATTGGATTAGTGGGGCATAATTTTTATCTTCTATGTAGGTCCAAAAAGCTTTAAGGTCTTAGGGTTACATTATTATAAGTAGTAAATAAATTTAAAAAGTGATTTCAGGAAATAAGAGATAGTATATTTTCATTAAGATCATCTCTTCATTAAAATCATGTCTCATTTGAGATTTAATCATATCCTAAACTATTGAAAAATGATGGCAATTGTCTATATATAGCTTGGGTTGCAAATATATAAAGGTTGGTCATGCACCCCAAGTTATGCAACTATCAATCCTGATTTTGATACATAATTACAATGGCAAGTTCCAAAGTTTTTCTCTGCCTTTCCTTGCATGTTTTGTTCTTGATCTCAAGTTACGGGACTCGACTGTTTTATCCGTCTTTGACGGTCAATCCAACATTGAGAATGGACCCGAACTCACGGTACAAGGCTAGTACATATGATGGAATGGAGGTAACTTATAGGCATTCCGAGTCTAATCGGTTTTCGGGTATGGAGCAGTTAGCATCGCCAGTTGCAGTAGGTGAACACCCTAAAGCAGCCGTTGCTGAATCTAAGCGTGCATTGTGTCGTAACCGGTTTTCGTCCGGGCACGAAATATTATACTTGGCGGTGAAATTGATGTGAATAAATAGTTTTGAAAATAATTTGGGAGTCGCCATCGGCCTTTTGGATCAGGTAGGTCGAATACCTAAAAATTATTTTTTTTTAAAGAGTTTTAAGAAAACATCAATAAAAAATTAACTGATCTGCGTTTATAACCAAAATTGGTTACGTTTAGGGAAGGATTAGCACCCCTACAACGCCCAAAATTGGTACTTTTTAATTATAAATTGTCTCTATTATTAAAATTTAAAAATTCAAAAATATATTTAATTTATAATCCTATTATTTCAAAATTATATAAAAAAATATTTATTTATTTAAAAATATCAGAAAAGAACTTCTAGGTGCCTTAAGACAGCTCTTTTCTTTGATATTGATAAATATTAATTTAAATAATATTGTTTAATTTTAAAATACCAGAACAGGATATCCAGTTGTATTAAGACTGTCCTTTTCTTCGATATTAAAAATAAATATTTAAAAATTTAATTACTATTTATTATATATATATTTATGAATACATAAAAATATTTAAAATATAACAAATAAAATAAAATACCACTAAAACAATATATTTTAAAAGCAGTAAAATAAATGAAAACATATAAAATAAATGACTAAATTACAGTGAAAATAAAATTAAAAATCTAATTCATAATTAATCGAAATATTAGGGATTAAACATGCTACTTCTTTATTTTATTTATTTAATGACTAAAATAAAATTATCTAAAATTAGGATATTATAATAAAATAAATTAAAAATATAAACTAGGGATTAAAATATTATTTATTAAAATTAAGGGATTAAATCTGTTATTTATCCTAAATATATTATTTTAATAAAAAGGACTAAAATAAATAAAATTAAAATTTCGAGATCAAATTAAAAGTATTATAAATTCAATTTAGTGACTAAAATGTAAAGTTTACAAGTTAGGAGGACGGCGGACGGGGTTTAACTATTATCTAATTACGAGCATAGTCCTTCCCGGAACGACGTCGTTCGGGAAGGCCTATATAAGGTCCAAAACCGGCTGGCCCGAAGGGCCAGCTTCATTTCTTCATTTTTCCTCTCTCTCTCTTCTCTGAGAGAGAGAATTTTTCTCTTGCTTCTCTCTAAAACAGAGAGAAGCCAGCCGGCCGGCCACCGTCAACTGGTGTTCTTCTGCCGCCGGCCACCGTCAAGTCCGCCGCCGGCCACCACATTCGGTGGCCGGAATATTTTTTTTTACATTGAAACGTAGATCGGAACGTCCTAATGACGGTTCCGATGATTTTTTCCTTTAAATGGCTCCCGATCGGAGCAAATCTAAAAAATATACCTTCGGTTTTTCGAAGGTTTTGGTGAGATCCAGTGGTCGGCTTCCTCGGTAAGCTTCTCTCCTCCTTTTTCTTCTATTTTTGGTTGCTGGTTGTGGGATGTTGACTGAGATCGTTGGTAGTAGTTTGAAAATATATTGTTTCTCTGTTTTTTTTTCTTTCTCCGGCTCTGTGTTCTTTTTTTTTCTGTCTTCTTTATTTTCTTTTTTTTCAGGTTCGGGTGGTGGCTTTTATAGCCACCACCGGTGTGATCCTCGGACCGGTCCGAAGAGTGAGTCTCGGTGAGTCACCGGACTACCAGTGGTGACTCACCCCTTAGCCATGGCGTGTGGAGGGCAGCTGGGTCTTCTGGAGTCTTCATTTGGGACGTGGCAGCGGCGGAGGCGGCGAGAGCAGCAGCGGCGGCCGCGTGGCCCTAGGGTATCATACCCTAGGGTTTATATCTGGAGCCATCTGGACCGTTGGATCCTGCCAGATCCAACGGCAGCAAGCTGAGGCGGCTGGGATTAGGGTTAGGAAACCCTAACTGAAACCCTAAATGTTTTTGGGTTTCAGTTTGGTTTGGGCCAGAAAATTGGTTTGTAATTAATTATTTTTTAATAATATTTATATATGTATTTAATATATTTAATAATAATAATTATTATTATAATAATAATAATAATAATTATTATTATAATAATAATTAATTAATATGGGTAAAAAATTAGTATCTTCAGCTGCCCCTCTTTGCTCATTCTTGTGTTAACAAGAATAGGGCAAAGATGAAAAGATAATAAATTTTTTTATCCATTTGGCTTCACTTGATCATAATGGAGATATTGAATAAATTCTTCTCTTTCTTCAGATGAGTTCTTCTCATTATGAACTTTCTGCTGGGGATGATGTTGACCTTTCTTTCTGTGATAGAGTCATTCAAAAGGTTGAATAAGCTTTTGATGAGTTCTTCTCATTATGAACTTTCTCTAGAAAGGCTGATGCTAATCTATCTCCTTCTGTGATAGAATTATGCAAAAAGTTGAACAAATTCTTCTTATTATGAACTTCTTCTTTCTTCTTCAGATGAGTTCTTCTCATTATGAACTTCTCTGAAAATGTTGATCCATCAATTGATGAATTCATGTAAAAGGTTGAACAAGCTCTTCTCATTATGAACTTTCTCTTCCTTCTTCAGATGAGTTCTTCTCATTATGAACTTTCTCTAGAAAGGCTGATGCTAATCTATCTCCTTCTGTGATAGAATTATGCAAAAAGTTGAACAAATTCTTCTTATTATGAACTTCTTCTTTCTTCTTCAGTTGAGTTCTTCTCATTATGAACTTCTCTGAAAATGTTGATCCATCAATTGATGAATTCATGTAAAAGGTTGAACAAGTTCTTCTCATTATGAACTTCTTCTTCCTTCTTCAGATGAGTTCTTCTCATTATGAACTTTCTCTGGAAAAGCTGATCCATCTAATGATGGATTTGAGCAAAAGGTTGAACAAGCTCTTCTCATTATGAACTTTCTCTTCCTTCTTCAGATGACGAGTTCTTCTCATTATGAACTCTACCTGGTAATGTTGATCCATCAAATGATGAATTCAAACAAAAAGTTGAACAAATTCTTCTCATTATGAATTTCTTCTTCCTTCTTCAGATGAGTTCTTCTCATTATGAACTTTCTCTGGAAATGTCAATCCATCAAATGATAGATTTGAGTCTTTGCTAAAATATTTGAAATTCCTGTTAAAAATTCAACAAGAATAAAATGAATGAAAATGCATCTATTTTTGCAAATGCCTAAATATGATGCATGAATGTTAAGTTGTTTGATTTCAGATTGGTGAATTGAGTATTTCTTCAATTGTAAAAGCCCAATAGATCTTTCTTCTTCAAATCAGAGAATCTATCCTCTTTGACAAATGTAGATGTAGATATTATGTCACAAAACCTCTTGAGAATAAAACTCAATAGTATAGGCTCTTGAAAAGCTTGTATTCAAGCAACATGTTGATTCTGATAACAACTCATTTGATTATGAAGTGGCCTTTCAAGATGATTTCACAGATATCGATAGTTCTTTTAATACCGAGAAATCTTGAATTCTGATTCTGATGAGGAGAATAAACTGTTATACTTGACAAAATGGGATTCTCAAAGGCTGAAGCTTCAATAGCCATGTAGAGAAGTGGTCCAGATTCATCAATTGCAGAATTGGCAAATTTTATATGTGCTGCTCACATGACTAATGTTACTGACACATTTCTTCCGGTACAAGATGGGAAGCCATTATGCAATGATCCCAATTACAAGAAAAGGCGAAACTTGGGCTATGATTTTTTTGGGAAAGGAATAAGCAAAAGAAGCTTGAAAAGAAACTTCTTAATGAAGACGATCATGCAGTTCATCTTTTAATTCCAATGATTGGTTCTGTAGTTCTTACCAAACCAGATCAAATAACTCAAAGAACACTTCCAGAAGATGCTATTGAGTATCCTTATTTTTACTATGAGCAAATTCATCTTCCAAATTCAATGATTGGTCTGCCAAACCAGATCAGATAACTCAAAGAACACTTCCAGAAGATGCTATTGGCAAATTCATCTTCTAAACTCAATGATTGTTCTGTCCAACCAGATCAGATAACTCAAAGAACACTTCCAGAAGATGCTATTGGCTAATTCATCTTCTAAATTCAATGATTGGTTCTGTCCAACCAGATCAGATAACTCAAAGAACACTTCCAGAAGATGCTATTGGCAAATTCATCTTCTAAATTCAATGATTGTTCTATCCAACCAGATCAGATAACTCAAAGAACACTTCCAGAAGATGCTATTGGCAAATTCATCTTCTAAATTCAATGATTGGTTCTGTCCAACCAGATCAGATAACTCAAAGAACACTTCCAGAAGATGCTATTGGCAAATTCATCTTCTAAATTCAATGATTGGTTCTGTCCAACCAGATCAGATAACTCAAAGAACACTTCCAGAAGATGCTATTGGCAAATTCATCTTCTAAATTCAATGATTGGTTCTGTCCAACCAGATCAGATAACTCAAAGAACACTTCCAGAAGATGCTATTGGCAAATTCATCTTCTAAATTCAATGATTGGTTATGTCCAACCAGATCAAATAACTCAAAGAACACTTCCAGAAGATGCTATTGAGTCTCTTTCAGTTAATGTTTGGACTAGGATATCACAATACTTATTTGATGTAGAGCCAGAATTTGTAGATTCGAAGCATTTCCATGCTGCTACACTAAAAAGGGCTATATTCATAATTCTGCCAATTAAGAACAGATTTTCTCTTATTCTGCTTTCTCCATGTGCTGATGCTTTTCCATTGACAAAGAAATGATGGCTTTCATGGGATCCAAGAATAAAGTTGAACTGTTTATAAACATGTACAGGAAGTGCCAAATTGACAGAAATGATCTGTAAGGCTCTTGAAGCTTATGACAATGAGCCACCTTCGAGTATCCAAAAGTATGGGTTGGAAGGAATAAAGTTGTTCCACTTGAACCTGATGAAGTGGAAATGCTTCTAGGTTTCCTTAAAAACCATACACAAGGATCTGTATAGAGACATGTTTCCCATTGATATCAATGTCTTATTTCTTTTTGCTGGAATCAATGCTACAAAGGTTGCCTTCTATTGTCTTAGTATATCTTTGAAAACAGATGTGCAAGAACTGAATGGTGATCGGTTGGAGAAATTGATGAGTAGATTTGTCAAATTCGACCTTGTTGTCGGTTATATCTAGCATAACAACCTTATTGTTCAAGATGGTGATGATTTGCTTACTTTGTATTCCATGTATTTAAAAGTATTAACATAAAGTGATATTCAGAAATCTTTAAATTATTTCAAAATTATGTTAATTCATAGAAGAATAAATTGAATTTTCGAAAATAAATTGAATCTCAAATAAATTGGACTTGAAATATATAGAATTGTATTCAAAGTTATGGAAAGCATAAGAATGATAAAAATTCAAATGTCTCAACAAATTAAGCATAAGTATTTCTAAATTAATCAAGTTGACACAATTTAGAGAAATGATGTAAGCTTTTGTCTGGAAAATCTCAAACGTTGTTGAAATGCTTGTAGATGTGAAGTTTCTCCCAAACTGTCAAAATCTTAAGAGGGTTCAATTGCCAGATGCCTAATATCAACTTGCATTTGAGCCGCATTTTCAAGTTTTCAACTCAAATTCTTCCTTTGGTTACAAGATGCCCTTTGCGGGTTTTCACCTTGACCCTCCTTTTTCTTTTTTTCTCTTTTTTTCTTTTTTTTTCTTTTTTCTTCTTTTTTTTTCTCTTTTTCTTTTTCTTTCTTTTCTTCAAGCATAATATTTCTTGACAGAATCTGAGTTTATTGGATTTCTCAGAATTTTTCCATCCATTTCTGCCAAGATCAACGCTCCTCCGGAAAAGGCCTTTTTCACAACGTATGGCCCTTCCCAATTAGGCATCCATTTCCCACGGAAATCTTTATGTATAGGCAAAATCTTTTTTAGTACTAGATCACCCTCTTGGAATTCTCTTGGATGTACTTTTTTGTCATGAGACTTCATCATCCGTTTTTGATACATCTGTCCATGGCAAATAGCTTTCAATCTTTTCTCCTCAATAAGGTTCAATTGATCAAATCTTGCTTGGATCCATTCAGATTCATCCAATTTTATTTCTCTCAATATTCGAAGCGATGGAATCTCAACTTCAATTGGTAAGACTGCTTCCATCCCATAGACTAAAGAAAAAGGCGTTGCCCCAGTAGATGTTCGAACAGTAGTTCGGTATGCATATAGAGCAAAAGGTAACTTTTCGTGCCAATCTTTGTAAGTTTCAGTGGTCTTTGTAATGATTCTCTTGATGTTCTTATTTGCTGCTTCAACTGCCCCATTCATCTTTGGACGATATGCCACTGAGTTTGCATGTTTGATCTTAAACTGTGCACAAAGTTCGGTTATCATTTTGTTGTTCAAGTTCAGAGCATTATCTGTAATGATCCTTTCTGGTATGCCATACCGGCAAACTATCTCTTTCTTTATGAATTTGCAGACTGTGGATCTCTTAATATTGGTATATGAAGTAGCTTCAACCCATTTGGTAAAATAATCAATTGCCACAAGGATGAAACAATGTCCATTCGATGCTTTTGGTGTGATTGCTCCAATGACATCTATTCCCCACATAGAAAATGGCCAGGGTGTTGTCATTACATGTAAAGGAGATGGGGGTACATGAATCTTGTCTGCATATATCTGGCATTTATGACATTTCCTTGCATAATCAATGCAATCTGTGTGCATGGTAGCCCAATAGTATCCATATCTCATTATTTTTCTGGCCATGGAAAGACCATTTGCATGTGTTCCACATATTCCACTTTGTACTTCTTCAATGACATTTCGAGCTTCGCTGGTATTTAAACATCTCAATAGCATTTGATCATTGCTTCTTCTATACATAATCTCGCCATCAAGAAAATATCCAGCAGCCATTCTTCTCAAGGTTCTTTTATCAATTTCTGATGCATTTGGTGGATAACTTTGATTTTTGATATATTCCAAGATATCATGATACCATGGTTTACCATCTACCTCTTCTTCCACACTATAACAATGTGCAGGAATTTCATAAACTTGCATTTTGATTGGCATCATATCAACTTTCTTAGTTGCTTGAAACATAGCAGCTAATGTAGCCAAAGCATCTGCCATTTGATTTTCTTCTCGAGGGAGATAATTGAAGGTAACTTTCTCAAATTCTTTCACTAATTCGAGGGTAAAATTTCGATATTCCAATAATTTGGGATCTTTTGTTTCCCATTCTCCTCGTAATTGATACACCACTAAAGATGAATCTCCATATATTTTGAGACATTTGATTTTTCTTTCTATAGCTGCTTTCAATCCCATGACACAAGCTTCATATTCTGCCATGTTATTGGTGCAAAAGAACTCCAGTCTACTTGTAAAGGGATAATAAATATTTTCTGGAGAAATTAACACTGCCCCGATTCCTCGTCCCAAAGCATTGGATGCTCCGTCAAAGTAAAGCTTCCAAGTTGCAAATGCATCATTTGTTTTGACTTCTTCATTCATGAATATGCACAACAAATCTTCATCAGGAAAATTGAAGTTCAAAGGCTGATAATCATTTGATACACGACTGGCCAGAAAATCAGGTATTACACTTCCTTTTATTGCTTTTTGGTTGACATATACAATATCAAACTCAGATAATAACATCTGCCATCTAGCCATTCTGCCTGTCAAAGCTGGTGATTCCATTAAGAATTTCAAAGGATCAAGTTTTGATATCAACCAAGTAGTATGGTATAACATATATTGTCTGAGTCTTCGAGTAGCCCATACCAAGGCACAACATAATTTTTGTATTGATGGATATCGAATTTCACAATCAGTAAATTTCTTGCTCAGATAATAAATAGCTTTTTCTTTTCTTCCAGATTCATCATGCTGTCCTAGTACACATCCCATCGAATTTTCGAAGACCGTCAAGTAGAGAATTAATGGTCTATCAGGCATTGGTGATACTAAAATTGGGGCATTGGATAAATATTTCTTAATAATATCCAAAGTTTCTTGACATTCTTCATTCCAGACTTCAGGATTGTTCTTTCGAAGTAATTTGAACATTGGATCACATTTGTCAGTTAATTGAGAAATGAACCGAGATATATAATTTAATCTTCCCAAAAAGCCTCGAACTTCTTTTTTTGTATTGGGTGGTGGAAGATCTTGAATTGCTTTTACTTTATCTGGATCAATCTCGATTCCTTTTTTGCTGACCACAAATCCCAAAAGTTTTCCGGAAGTTACCCCAAAAATGCATTTTGCGGGGTTGAGCTTTAATTGATACTTCCTCAATCTCTGGAAAAGCTTTCTCAGATTTTGAATATGTTCTTCTTCAGTTCGGGATTTGGCAATCATGTCATCCACGTATACTTCAATCTCTCTGTGCATCATGTCATGAAACAAAGTTACCATGGCTCTTTGATACGTTGCCCCTGCATTTTTCAATCCAAATGGCATCACTTTATAACAGAATGTGCCCCACATGGTTATAAATGTTGTTTTTTCCATGTCTTCAGGATTCATTTTTATCTGATTATATCCTGAAAATCCATCCATAAATGAAAACCATGCATGTCCTGCAGTATTGTCCACCAATGTGTCTATGTGGGGTAATGGAAAACTATCTTTTGGACTAGCTTTGTTGAGATCTCTGTAATCCACACACATTCGAACCTTCCCATTCTTCTTTGGTACGGGCACAATGTTGGCTACCCATTCTGGATATTTAGATGCCTGTAGGAAACCTGCATTGATCTGTTTCATCACTTCTTCTTTGATTTGCAACAACATTTCTGGCCTCATTCGTCTGAGCTTTTGTTGGACCGGTTTATATTCTGGATTGATTGGAAGCTTGTGTATCACTATATCTGTGCTCAAACTAGGCATATCTTGATAAAACCAGGCAAAGATATCTTTGAACTCTTGAAGGAGATTTATCAATTCTTGTTTTATCTGGATTGTCAGAGTAGTACCAATTTTCACCTCTTTTATTTCTTCATCTGTTCCCAAATTCACAGTCTCAACCTCTTCTTTGTGGGGTAGAATTTGTTTGTCTTCTTTTCTACCAATCTTAATATTTCAGTAGGAACATCACATTCCAGTTCATCCTCACACCCATTGATTTCTTCCAGACATATAGGCTGCTCTAAATTTATCACTGGATTAAATTTAGGAATAAACATGCTATTAACACGGTGACACCTGCAAATTTAAGTCGGACATATTTCCGAAAGAATATAGTAAATTTATGAAATGTAAAAATGTAATAAAATGTAAAGAATGATTGCCATCTGAAAATTTTAAAGAAAATTCCTTATATTTAACATAATTTCTTTTACAATATAACAAAAAGTTTTCATATTTTTGAGCTAAACATAAAGATTAGTTCTGAATATTACTCTGCGTTAATATTAAAAACTATAGGAAGATCTTCAGTGGTCCAATTGGTGAGTGTTTCTCCAGGAAAACATGGGCGAATCCTATCCAAGTATTTACCAGTCTTGTTGTCATTTATGATCATGTTGATAAATAATCCATTCATAGCTTCTTCAACTATGTCCTGATCTTTCGTCAACTTTTCTTCTTTAAAGGCTTCAACAAGCTGCTGTTCTACATTAATTGTTCCCCCTGATCTGAATATGGTCTTCAACTGTGGGAATGACATGTGTTTCCAAAGGATTTCTCCTCCTTTCAATTTTGCCTTTCCGTCTTCACATCTTCTTTTCATCTCTTTGTTCTTTTGCTGAAAATTGGGCTTAAACCCCAGCCCAAAACGATCTTTCTTCATCTTTATACTGATAGGAACTGAAATCCCTTGAAGATTCTTTCCTAACCCTTTCCCAGCTTTAGCTCCGATGCCTAAAGTTTGTTGTACCGTCATCCTGGTGCAATCAGACAATCTGGGATATGGAATTTTGCTTCCTTCTGCAATAAAGGTTGCATTTACAAATTCAAGAGCTCGGAAAGAGCATTCAAGAGCATCATCATTGGTTTCGATATATGGAACATCGCTTGTTACAGATGCAATGATTTCTTCTTCAGCACCTACGCATATTAGTTGTCCATCAACAACAAATTTCAATTTCTGATGTAATGAAGAAGGAACGGCTCCTGCTGAATGAATCCATGGCCTCCCTAATAGACAATTATATGTAGGGTGGATGTCCATCACCACAAAGTCAATATTGTACACGACTGGTCCAATTAACAACGGTATTTCCATTTTCCCAAGCACCTCTTTTTTAGTACCATCAAATGCTCGCACTACATTCTGATAACTCTTCATGTGTGATTGATCCAAAGGCATTCTTTGAAGTGTGACTAGAGGCATTAAGTTGAGAGCGGACCCATTGTCAATCAATACTCCTGGCAACACATGACCATGACAATGTGTCGTGATGTTCAAAGCTTTTACTGACCCCATTCCGCCTTCTGGTATTTCATCATCCGTGAACGTTATGTAATTGTCAGCGGCTATATGTCCCACAATTCTGTCAAGTTTATTGAGGGATATATCTTCAGGGATGAATGTTTGATTGAGAATTTTCATCAAAGCATTTCTATATGCTTCTGAATTCATCAATAGATCAAGAATAGAAATTCTCGCTTGTTGTTTGTGTAGTTGTTCAACCACACTATACTCACTATGCTTCAGGAATTTCAAAAATTATTGAGCTTGTTTTTCTGTTACAGGCTCATTGAATGCTGGAGGGGATTCATCAAATACCTTCTGAGGTATTGCCATGGATTTTCCTTTTGCTTTCACTTGTTCTGAAGCATTGGATGTTTCGGGAGAGTAACATCTCCCACTTCTCGTAAAGAAACCGACTTCGCTCACTGCTTCAGACTTCGATGTTGTACCCAAACTCTGTATTTTCTCTTCTGTTTTTTCTAGAGAATCAGATCCTCCTACCATTGAAATATTGGTAGAATAATTCCAAGGTACCCTGCGGGTATCTTTGTATGGAAATGGTAGAGGAGTGGTGATAACTACTTTCGGCTTTATTGGTGCAGGAATCGTCGTAGATGATTTCATATTAATGATCACAGGATCATTTATTCTTTGATTAGGTTTAGAATCCTCTGATGAGCAAACATCATCTTCTTTTTTCTCTGGTTCTTCTTCAAATAATTCTATTTCTCTGTTGTTCATCAATTTTTGCACCAAATCCCTAAATTCAGGACATAGTTGGATTTTATGCCCTTTCTCCTGATGATATTCACAATAATTCTTGCCTTCATTCTGCTTTGGCCTGAATTGTTGTGGAATTATACCGGCTAAAGAGAGTTGTTGGAATACCCAAACAAACGGAGATTTAATTTCAGAAATGTCACTTTTTGCTTTCTTTCTGTTCTCTTCCTGAATTGCATTCACGTTTTTATCTCCATGATTTGGCAATGGATGATTTGATGCAGATGGTGTATTGAATTCCAACTTCCCAGTGTTGATCAAATTTTGAACCACCCTTTTGAATGCCAATCAGTTTTCAATAGAATGACCCGTGATTCCTTCATGATAAACACAGTGTGCCTTTGTATCATACCAAGGAGGGAATGGTGGTTGCATGGGAACCAAAGGATAGGGCTGTATGACATCTGCTTTTAACAGTGAATCATAGATCTCAGCATATGGTACTGGTAAAGGTGTAAAAGACAACCTTTCATTTTCCTTTCGAGATCCTCTGGAATCTGCTCGATTAGTGTTTGTTTCTTCTTTCTTAACCCTTGGCTGGGTTATTGTAACACTTTTCGATGAATCCTTGCTGTAAGAATTGGCATTGTTGACTTCATTCTCTTTTTTCCGGTACGTAGGTCTTTTGGAACTAGACCCTTCATTTGATTCAATTTTGCCACTTTTCAAGACATTTTCAATGAGTTCTCCAGAAATGACTAAATCTGCAAAATTTCTGGTTGCATTCCCCATTAGATGATTTAAATAAGGAGCCTTCAATGTATGAACAAATATTACTGTGGCCTCTTTTTCTGACAAAGGTGGTTGAACTTGGGCTGCTGTGTCACGCCATCTCTGAGCATACTGTCTGAACGTTTCGTTATTCTTTTTCTCTAAATTTTGGAGAGTCCATCTATCAGGAACCATGTCTGTTACGTGGCGATACTGCTCTAAGAATGCTTTAGCCAGATCTTTCCAAGATCTAATGTTGGCTTTGGTCAATTGAGTATACCATTTTAAAGCCGGTCCTGTCAAACTATCCTGAAAGCAGTGAATTAACAATTTCTCGTCCTTCACATATCCTGCCATTCTTCGACAAAACATAGTAATGTGGGATGAAGGGCATGTAGTACCGTCATATTTATCAAATTCGGGGGCCTTGAACTTGATGGGGAGGATTAGGTCTGGAACCAAACTCAACTCACTAGCGTCAAACCCATAGAATGATTCAGTTATTTCCACAGATTTCATTCGTTCTTCTAAGCTCTTGATCTGTCTGGTCAGTTCTTCATTTACTTTTTGTTTCTCATTCAGCTCATTCAAATCTGGGATCAAATGCTCAGTATTAAGATCCCCTATTTTCACATCGGATATAAGCGGATTTTTGCTTGAAGATGCAGGATTCACTTGTTGATCTTCATGTGGTTTGGCTTCTTGTAATGCAGATGTACGAGCATTGATTTGTATAGGTGTAGTACCAGAGTGATAAATTGATTCTGGTGGAAAAACTAGAGGATATATGGGTTCTTGGTCTAAAGATACAGGATTTTCATGCATTTTTCCAATGATAGCCTGCCTTTTAAACATGTCCTCTATTTTTTTCATCATACTGTCTTGTGAATTTGCAATATTGGCTTCAATTTTTTCCAACTTCATTCTCATTTCTTCTTGTTCTTTATGATGTTGTTCCTCAATACGCTGTATTTTATCCTCCATAATTCTCTTAGTAGCTTGTCTAGTACCGTAGTGATGTTGTATTTCTCTTTTGGCCAGAATAACTGTGATTGAAAAATCTTTGAATATTATTTTTTCAAATTTTAATTAATGAATTTTATCTTAATAAAATAATTCATAAAGAAAATTATGAAAAGAATGATGAATGTATGCAAAATGTATGTATGCAAAAAAGGTATTGATCCCAAAAAGTTAACTGTCATAGAATAACTTTCATCGGCATACAAAAGTTTCTTTATAATAGTTCATAACTACAGATAAGGCGTAGCTTTCCTATTAAGCTCTATAACTTCTTTCATTAACCATGACACCTTCTTTCCGCACTTAGAAACTGGATCAACGTGATGCTCAATTATTTTGGCTTCAACAGCTAATTCCCCAACATATCTAGCAACTTCGCTCATTTGTACCATGGCCTCGAACACCATATTACTTCTTTCTTCACTTCTTTCAACATAGAAATCAGTTGACTTTTGCCATTGTTCATTCGTTCCTTCAAGAGTTTGCTCTAACTCAGTGATTCTGACTTGACAATTGTGCAGAATTTTTTCAAGATCTCTAATGCGTTTTCGCAGTGAAGCATTTTCCTCATTACTTTCTTTGAGATCATTAGGTCCTAGACGAACCTTTTCTTGAAACAATGATTCTTCAAGTTGCAAAATGTAAGCATTAAACTCTGAGTTTTTATTTCTAGACTGGTCCAGATCTTCTTCAAGTTTTGTTCGTGCTTCTTGCGTTCTTTGATTAAGCTTCTGGATTTGAACATTCTTGTTTCTGCATCTTTGCATCCAATTGCTAGCCACTTCCTGCTCTACCTCAAGTCTGGTGTTGAAATTTTTTCTTTCCAGCTCCCATTTTTCTTTTTCAACATTGGATTCTTCCATCTTTTGGCCTCTGACTTCAAGTTCAGCAATCAACTGGTTCATTTCAGATTCAAATCCCTTGAACATGATATTTTTCTCACCTTCAAATTTATTAAAGATGTCATTCTTCATTTCTTCTAAATCTTTGGCTCGATCCCTTTCTCTTTGCATTTCATTCATGATCTCGCGATGCTCAGCCTTGTGTTTTATAATTCGCTCTCTTCTGTTGACCTCAAAATCTTCCATTTTTTGCTTTCCTTTCTCAAGGCTTTTGAGTAGACGGTTATTCTTTCCTTTCAGATCTTCAACTCGTCTTTTCTCGATGTTCAATTCTCTGGTCATCTGTATTGTTGCTTGGCTTGATCCTGATGCTTTCCGGGATTTATATAACTCCTGGTAATTTTTCTGTAATGCTCTGAATTCATCATCACCTTTTTCTTTATCTTTTCTCAACATTGCACATTGTGATGAATGAAAGTCAATGTCAACCCCCAACATAGCTTTATCTTGTCTCATTTGCTCTAATTCTTTCGACCAGCCTTCTCTTTCTGCTTCAAACTCAGCTCTCAAGATTTCAATCTCTGACGGAACCACCTTAATGCGATCTTCCATAGAGATATCCTCATTTTGATCTGGTAGAGGAATATTTTCATTTTTCCTGACAGATCTCCATTCTTCATAATCAGGAGTTAGCATTTCTTTTGCTGCTTTAGCTCGGATACAAAAAGTTGTTTTCCAAGCTGTAACGGCTTCCATGATACTTCTTTTATAATTTTTACTATGGAATGCGAACTCAGATGACTGTAATCCAGCAGTGACAGGTACAAATTGACGACCTTCATACTGTCTTATAACCAGAAGTGGTGCATATCCAATTCCTCCCCATAATCCGAGTAGCATTATCCAGTTGTAATCTCCACATCTGTAAAAGAATTCCCTTTGGATTTGCCACGGGGCTCGCCAAACAATGTCATTGCTTTGCAGATTTCGAAAGGCATTAATCCACATATCTTTCTTAATTTCTTTCGGCCATTCCTGCTCCAGAAATTCTTTTAATGGTGAATAATCCGTATTAAAGCGTCGGTATGAAACTTTTTCTGTCCTCCAGAAATGACTACGGATCCAAACATATAACAACTGGGTACACCCTGAGAATCGTCCACCTCCTAGCCTTCTACAAGCATTTAACGATCTGAAGGTCTCTGCTAGGCTTGCAGAAACAGGATTAATCTTTTTCGGTAGTTGTTCAAACAAATCTACCACTGCAGCTTCAACATATCCCAACACTTTTGGGAAGATGACCATACCATACATACCCAGAGCAAATAAATCGAACCGTACTTTAATATCTGGATGACTCTGAATAAGTTCTTTAATGTTGGTCCAAGCAATGCCTTCGCTTTCGCCTTTTTGTTTTGTACGGGATGCCACCCATTCTTCTCGTACCCCGGCAATCTTTGCTAATTTAACTCGAAAGGGTTGAGTTTTAATTGACTTTGAATATATTCGATTCTCCAAAGCCCCATCTATATGTAGCAAAGTTGTGTACTCTTCAATAGTAGGGACCAAATCCTCTTTATTGAGAGTGAAGCAATTGTACCCTGGATTCCAGAATTGAATTAGGGCTCTGAGTAATTCATCATCAACTTCGACATAGAGCAAATATGGGATGTCTCCGTAAATCTGATAAAACTGCAATTTTTTGTTTGAATCCCAACTTTCCCAAATGCTTCGCAAATCTTGCATATCATTTCTTTTTAGCGAAACTGGAGCATAACTGGCCAAGTCAGATACATAATCATCCTGCAGACTGTCTCCTTCTTGTCTTTGTAAGTCCTCAGCCCACTGTCTTACTTCTGAGTTTAGAATTACTTGATTTGAACATTTTTTATCCATAGATGAAGGCTTTCCAATGAGACAATTAACACAAGGATCAATGTCTTTTATCCTGTATGATGCTATGCAAACAGAAAAATAAAGAACACACAAAAAGAAAATAAATTAGTTTACATAATAAAGAAATTCAATAGTAACATTTACATAAATATTTTTTATTTAAACATGCTTTTCTAAATTTAAAATAATTTAAATATACATGTAATTTAATCAGTAAAGAAAATAAATAAACAAGAAAGTTAGAATTCATTTCTCCTGTGTGTACACCTATTTTAGACAAAATTTCGGCATGACTTCAGATCGGCAGAGTTTCTAAGGTTTTTTATATGCAGGGTTTCAGATCTAAGAATAAAGGTACCCGAATTGTCCTTGTTAGTGCCCCCTTGGGTTGCTAACCCTCAATCCTAGTCCATCACAGACTAAAGTGGATCGAGTTCAATTCGAGGGGATACATTTCTCTATGCCTGATACGGAGAATAAATTCTCACGAAGACATAGAGCATATGAACCCCGAAAGTTACTTGCTAGGTCTGACACGGAGAATAAATTCTCACGAAGACGTCGCTTTCACTCTCACTTAAAAGGGACAACTCAATTATAGAACTTTATGTTATGCAATGCAAGTGTTGTGTGTGAGGAGAAATGCTCAAACCTTTGACAGAAAAATAAATAATGAAATAAAATACTTGCAAATAAAATAAAACATATAAATATTATGAAAATAATAAGTAAAAATTTTGAAAAGAAAGAATTAAAACTTAAATATATGAACTTTTAATTTTTAATTAATAGAGACAATTTATAATTGATTTTAAAGTTTGACCATTCCCCAGCGGAGTCGCCAAGCTGTCGTAACCGGTTTTCGTCCGGGCACGAAATATTATACTTGGCGGTGAAATTGATGTGAATAAATAGTTTTGAAAATAATTTGGGAGTCGCCATCGGCCTTTTGGATCAGGTAGGTCGAATACCTAAAAATTATTTTTTTTAAAGAGTTTTAAGAAAACATCAATAAAAAATTAACTGATCTGCGTTTATAACCAAAAATTCGTTCTTTTTAATAATAAAAAGGGATTCGTGGTCGGTTACGTTTAGGGAAGGATTAGCACCCCTACAACGCCCAAAATTGGTACTTTTTAATTATAAATTGTCTCTATTATTAAAATTTAAAAATTCAAAAATATATTAATTTATAATCCTATTATTTCAAAATTATATAAAAAATATTTATTTATTTAAAAATATCAGAAAAGAACTTCTAGGTGCCTTAAGACAGCTTTTTTCTTTGATATTGAT
The DNA here is from genome assembly GCF_006381635.1 of Hibiscus syriacus. Taxonomy (NCBI): domain Eukaryota; kingdom Viridiplantae; phylum Streptophyta; class Magnoliopsida; order Malvales; family Malvaceae; genus Hibiscus; species Hibiscus syriacus. The sequence continues at coordinate 1,621,742 of NW_024062752.1, read as the reverse complement.
AAATATTAATTTAAATAATATTGTTTAATTTTAAAATACCAGAACAGGACATCCAGTTGTATTAAGACTGTCATTTTCTTCGATATTAAAAATAAATATTTAAAAATTTAATTACTATTTATTATATATATATTTATGAATACAAAAATATTTAAAATATAAACAAATAAAATAAAAATACCACTAAAACATATATTTTAAAAGCAGTAAAATAAATGAAAACATATAAAATAAATGACTAAATTACAGTGAAAATAAAATTAAAAATCTAATTCATAATTAATCGAAATATTAGGGATTAAACATGCTATTTCTTTATTTTATTTATTTAATGACTAAAATAAAATTATCTAAAATTAGGATATTATAATAAAATAAATTAAAAATATAAACTAGGGATTAAAATATTATTTATTAAAATTAAGGGATTAAATCTGTTATTTATCCTAAATATATTATTTTAATAAAAAGGACTAAAATAAATAAAATTAAAATTTTGAGATCAAATTAAAAGTATTATAAATTCAATTTAGTGACTAAAATGTAAAGTTTACAAGTTAGGAGGACGGCGGACGGGGTTTAACTATTATCTAATTACGCGCATAGTCCTTCCCGAAATGACGTCGTTCGGGAAGGCCTATATAAGGTCCAAAACCGGCTGGCCCGAAGGGCCAGCTTCATTTCTTCATTTTTCCTCTCTCTCTCTTCTCTGAGAGAGAGAATTTTTCTCTTGCTTCTCTCTAAAACAGAGAGAAGCCAGCCGGCCGGCCACCGTCAACCGGTGTTCTTCTGCCGCCGGCCACCACATCCGGTGGCCGGAATATTTTTTTTTTACATTGAAACGTAGATCGGAACGTCCTAATGACGGTTCCGATGATTTTTTCCTTTAAATGGCTCCCGATCGGAGCAAATCTAAAAAATATACCTTCGGTTTTTCGAAGGTTTTGGTGAGATCCAGTGGTCGGCTTCCTCGGTAAGCTTCTCTCCTCCTTTTTCTTCTATTTTTGGTTGCTGGTTGTGGGATGTTGACTGAGATCGTTGGTAGTAGTTTGAAAATATATTGTTTCTCTGTTTTTTTTTTCTTTCTCCGGCTCTGTGTTCTTCTTTTTTTCTGTCTTCTTTCTTTTCTTTTTTTTCAGGTTCGGGTGGTGGCTTTTATAGCCACCACCGGTGTGATCCTCGGACCGGTCCGAAGAGTGAGTCTCGGTGAGTCACCGGACTACCAGTGGTGACTCACCCCTTAGCCATGGCGTGTGGAGGGCAGCTGGGTCTTCTGGAGTCTTCATTTGGGACGTGGCAGCGGCGGAGGCGGCGAGAGCAGCAGCGGCGGCCGCGTGGCCCTAGGGTATCATACCCTAGGGTTTATATCTGGAGTCATCTGGACCGTTGGATCCTGCCAGATCCAACGGCAGCAAGCTGAGGCGGCTGGGATTAGGGTTAGGAAACCCTAACTAAAACCCTAAATATTTTTGGGTTTCAGTTTGGTTTGGACCAGAAAATTGATTTGTAATTAATTATTTTTTAATAATATTTATATATGTATTTAATATATTTAATAATAATAATAATAATGATAATTATAATAATTATAATAATTATAATAATAATAATAATTAATTAATATGGGTAAAAAATTAGTATCTTCACATTGGTTGAAGAAGGCAGGGAAGCCATTAAAACAAGCATTCAAAGAAACGGCGGGATGCCATTTGAGTCGAAACGAACAAGTCCAGGCGGACCGGATCCTCAGCATCATTACTTTGCTGAATCTAAGCGTGCATTGGTTGAAGAAGGCAGGGAAGCCATTAAAGCAAGCATTCAAAGAAACGGCGGGATGCTATTCGAGTCAAAACGAACAAGTCCGGGCGGACCGGATCCTCAACATCATTAATAATCGTACCATTGTTCTTCATTTTCACAATTAATAAATCAGACATGTAACTTCAATAAATCTATATATTTCTTTTGTGGCAAACGCTCAGGAATTTTCATTTTTATGCATGCCTTTTAGTGCTGCTCCGATTAATATTACTGATAAAAGAATATAATCGGAGGACAAAACTTGGAAAATGCTGTTTAAACTACCAACTAGAGGTGCATAAAAAATTTGAATATCCGATTTTGCGCAAAAAATATCCGAAACCGGATTTGGGAAAAACCGGTTTTTTTAAACCGGATCGGATATTTTAAAACCGGATAGTATAACCGGTTTGGGAAAAAATTGGATGACCGGATTTTTTATCGGATTATAAACCGGTTTGAAAAAAAACGGATAAAAAACTGGTTTTTTATCCGGAAAAAATCTGGTCTGGGGTTTAAAAATCTGGTTTGGGGTTTAAAAATCCGGTCTAAGGTTTAAAAAATTGGATGAACGGATTTTTTACCGGATTAAAACCGGTTTTTTTCAAACCGAAACCGGTTACACCGGTTACATCATTCGGCCCTCCAAACCGGTTATGATCCGAACCGATTTTTTTATAAACCGATATTTTAACTTGGTGAAAAAACCGGATCGATTTTTATCCGATCTGAATCGAATTTAAATCCGGCTATGTCCATTTCTACTATCAACCCACCGATGGGGCCGGCCCCATATATACAGTCCCCAACTATATTTTGAACGTCAATCTTACCTACCAATCATGGTAATAACATACAAATTAATAATTATTTGGTCTAGCGATATGAATCTTTTGATTAGGGTAAATTATAAATTTTGATCACTCAACTTTTTTCTTGTTCATGTTTCGGTTATCAAAGTTAAAAAAATTAATTTTCTCAGTAAAGTTTTGATTTGCTCTTATTTTTGTCACTTTGTCGTTAAATACTTAGCTACGTTATGACTAGACACTTTTCTTTTAAAGATTATGAAATGACTCTAAATTTTTCTTCATTTTCGTGAAAGAACCCAAGTTTCAAATTTCCTTTAATTTTTCGATGGTGAAACATCTTCTTTCAAATCCCAACGACGAGAGAGGTGGAAATGGAGGAAACAAGTCATATATCATGATTCCATACTGATCGGATGATGGATATTATATATCAAAATGATTTAGAATTTCATGAGTTTAAAGTGATTTATGTAAAATCTAAACCGATAGAGTGATAGGAGATAATGAGACAAGTTTGTCGATATCCTGAGTGGTCGGAGAAGATATCAAGAATGATAATTATAGCACCAACGTAGATATGAATGAAATTGTAAAACTTTCATCTTTGGAAGAAGAATATTAAAAAAAAGAAGAAAAAACATGACGAGGATGACACATTGATTCATGTCAATAAAAACAGTCAACATTAGCACACATGATTGACATCTCACCATTCTATTTATGATTTAACATCCTAATGACCGAAATAGGAGAAAATTAAAAGTACAATGAATAAATTAATTTTTTTAAATTTTAGTGGTCAAAATTAGAATAAGAAGAAAATTGATTGATGAAATTTAGAATTTATCTTAAACAATATTAAGGTTCAAATTCTAATATTGCGATCAAAGAAAATTGAATTGATATATATATCGTAATCATCAATCTAGACTAAATATAAAATAAAATATTATGCATATATTTATATTTATTTCGTATTATATATTTTTTGATAATTATAGGGTGAATATAATAATATTTGTTCAAAAACTCTTAATTTTTTATAATGAATGCTTAGATCTCTATATACATGGTACTCAAATTGAGAATTTCAAGAAATAACAACAAATTTTTTAATCATTAAAGTAATTTAATTAGTGCAATTTCATACTATATTCTATGATACCTATCCATGTCGCAATCATATTCATCAATCCAACAAGTTAATCAAGTGGGATCCTACTAAAGAAATCTAAGGTAGAACGAATAAAAGACCAAAGTCGGTTCTTTGAAACCGACCAACCCCAACCAAAGGCCAATACAATTCTTTACTTTTTTGAGATTTCATCATTTGGGGTCTATGACTCAACATGGGGCAAAAAGTGAGCTTCTTTGGTTTTAATATATGGAAATGGTTAACCATTGACATGGAAGGGCACAACCCTATACCCCTGTTTTTATACCAAGCATTAATGTTAATATGTCAATTTTATGAACTCAAACAACACTCCTTAACAAATAGCATCTCACAAACTTCTCTCACTAAGATAGCACATAAATAATATATTATACTATGCAAAGTAATACGTGTCAAAACAACTTTTAAAATGGATCATGCATGCGTGCAACTCGAAAAGGGCCAAAACTATAAAGATGCTATATTTTCCATATCCATGCATAATGACAACTTTGAAAATGAATTCCCTCTATTGGAGAAAAAAAGTCTTAGGACAAGACAAAAGGGGGTATGAGCTAAGGATCTAAAGTTGTATTGTCTTCATGAGCTTTTCGAGTCAATTCTGTCTTGATGTTAGAAAAGAAGATAAGCACTGGAGAACAAGAAATACAAGGTTAATTTCCGAGTTGCCACACCAAACAAAACAGTGTTCCCTTTTTGGCTGTTTATGATGGGCAAAGAACGTCGAATTTTGCTAAGCAAATAAGGGTCGAACATTAAAACATCATGTTGTTTATTGTGTGTAATAACGTTAATGGAGGTGAGTCAGGAAAGCAGAAAATCAGCTGTGATTTGGGGTTAAGACAAAACCAGTTTCTGTCTGGTTTTATCTGCTTATACGTCGATGTTCCAATACATCAATGTCTTATATGATAATGTAATTTCAGTCTTGTCCAATTGCTTCCAAGGTTGATTTCCTTTAATATATAAGCTTATACGTTACGATGCCGGCGTTACGCTGCATTGTGGCCGTAATTTAGTACTATGCTTCAAGTTCTAGGCTGGTGCTATTGGTCTTCATCGTTGTATTCATGCTTGCAATGAGAAAATCTGAAGCAAGGTCTTATGATCATGGTAAGCTGACCGTGGCCGGAAAGATCGATAGCATAACTATGTTGGAGAAACTCGGTTACGATTTATCAAGAATCGCGTATTACAGAAGGATGCTGAGTGGTAGTCCGGAAAGAATCTCCCCCGGAGGGCCGGATCCTCAGCATCACTTTTAATCATCAGCAGCTTTGAAATAGATGATGGGAAAATTGCATTTTTTTGTGTAGGGGAATTAGTTCTTTGCAGCTTTGGATGTATGGCATGAAAGAATAAGTTCATTAATCCTCATGTACTATGGGAAAAGTTGGTTTTTCTAGACCTTTTTTTTAAAAAAAAATGAAAAATCTAGGTTTGAGTCAAAAGTTTTACGAGTTCACAGGACGAAAGGTACATCACACATGTCAGATATTGTTTTTCTATTTTGTCTTCCGACTCTACCAAGAGTCCTTTGAAGTGCTTTCACTATGTGAACTTATCAGGACTCTTGGTAGAATTAGGAGACAAAACTCCTATCTTGTGTGATGTACTCGACTTATAAACAGGTAGGACTCTTGGATGAGTGGAAGCACATCGACGTAGCTGTAGTGATTTAGGCAATGTAAGAGTTCTATTTTATGCTTGAGTTGTAATAAATTTGTAATTTTATGTATCAGAGTTTCTCTAATAATTTAAACTTGGTTTTGATGTGGAATACGAGTATTTAGTTTTTTTATACTTATTTTTCGAAGTATCTTTGTTCGACATCCGTGTCATACACATTCGATTAAGATAAATGAGATCAAAACTGGTTTCTCGTAATGCATTTCTAGGATCAAGGAAAGATCGAGCCCTCGAGGGCCGAGGCCTCATTGTCGGATTCGCAAATGCGGACAGCCCTGAAGCCTCCAAGGCGCCTAAAACCTTCACATTTGAGCCCTGTTCTGCATACTTTTTCTCCCATGGATCAGATTCTGCTATAAGCAGATATACAACAGTTAACATTTCTAGGGATACCGATGCCGTGCTCTTTCCGGAACATTGCACTGGCTTTCGCGGAATGAACGTCATCTCGTCGATCTAGTTTAGCATCACATGGACATTCTTTTGAGGGGAGCTGATAGATTTCGACATTTACCTCACCAGCACCATTGCTTATAATATATAGATATGTTTATGTATAGCTTGGAAAGAGCTTGATCTCATCGACTAGTCTTGGCATTACTTCCTGAAGCTCTCTTAACTGGTGTTAGGCGAAACCTGTTGCAGCTTCAAAGCAAGCTCATCAAATAACCTTGAGACCATAATTTATACGGAGGAACTTCCGACCCTATCAAAAAATTATGCAAATATCGTCAGTCAGACAATCAATAATTAAAGTAGTGTCATAGTTTACTAAATGGTGGCCTATATAAGATACAAACCCTCCCTCTGAAGCACTTCCTATTGGTATGCGCATAATCCTTTGGCGTTGATTGTGTTGAGTACCTCCAATGCTAAAGAACAATTTTGATCATTTGGCAGTAAAATATACACGAAGATTACGTTCATGGATGTCAAGGTGAGTCTCCCTATAAGAAGGCCAAGTAATTGATTATGATTAAGAAAATTGATAATCGAGTTTAATCGAATTTGAATAATTCAACTATATAGCACGTTGAACTTAAGTTTATATTTTGATGTTCAATTGAGCTCAAGTCGAATATTAAACTTCAAATGTAGAGTCTAACTCAAACTTTAACTTATCACTATTTAAGCTCAATTCGGCTTGACTTGTTTATAAATCTTAATGCCCTTGAAGGGAGCTACCACGTTTTAAAAACAGAGGTACATAATAGAAGATTTGATAAACTATAGGGGTTATACAATAATATTATTCGCCAAACTGTAAATTTGTACTAAGGTCCCATCCGACGTGGCGATACCCTATACATGCTTTCCCCTTTCCGTCACTCGCTCTCTCTCGCGTGCACTGACTCAGATTCTCACAATCTATCGAGCGGAAAGCTCTCGTCTTCACCGTAAAAACGAACAAATCGGAAGATACAAATTGAAGAAACCAAATTCCCTCTTTACAAAAAACCCCTCTGGAAACCCTAACTTCCCTTCCCCCCCCCAAAACTCCTCCCAAAAACATTGATCATTCCGTGCAATTGAAAAGAATAACCCCTACAAAGAGAAAGTAACCCATTTTGAAGGCTTTAACTAGTCTGGGTATTTTCCAATTAGGGGTTTCCCCCTTCCTCTTTTAAATGGCGACAGGAAAAACCGAAGGTGAAGAATCAGAGAACAACAAAGTTAATAGCAGTAAACCCCAAAACAACACGCCCAAAAATCCTACTTTTCCCCCTCAGCAAACACTAGCCGCCACCACTCCTGAATGTTTTTAAGTAAACTGAAATTTAACCGAACTTACATCAAAAAAAATTGACCACAGTGTTAACGAAGAAACCCAATGCTATGAACTTGCAGATTTTGATGGCATATACTTATTAAAATATTATTTCTGAATACTGACGATGCGGCTGAGAGTGCACACGTGTATTTGTGTTGTGTGGTGGGTTTGATGGGTGTATAATATCTTACGATCATATCTTAGTTAAACAAATACTAGTAACTTGTTTCTGTTTCTATCTTTACATCAAATCAAGTATACTTCTGTTTTTTCAATAACATGATTCTAAAAGACTTATCTCTCAGCATTACATGCAACTCAACATATAATATACAAAAATAGTGGGACAAGAATAGCTGCAAAGCAAAATACTCACAGGAATCGCAATTTTGACAGCCTACCCAAGAATTCTGGAATAGGACCACTAAAACTATTCAAATAAAGATCCAAGCTCACCAAGCTAGTCAAATTCCCAAGATCACTAGAAATTGGTTCACTTATGTTATTATTGTAAAGTTCCCTGGAATAAAAAGATATGTCTCAAAGGCAGAAAAGTAATGAAATACCAAGGCAAATAAACTGTGCACTAACAACTGAATACTAAGTTCTGGATTATTTTATTGTTTGTAATGTCTAAAAGAAATGTTATGACGCCATCATATAATAGCAAGAAAAATGTCCTCGTCATGTTCAAGGAAAAAAACAACCATGGGACACTCTGAAAGCTCAAGAGGACATTTTGAGGCAAGAAGTAAGAATGAACTGGTTGAAACATGGGATTTAATTACTTCATTTCTCACAAAGTGGTGAATATAAAAGCTAAAGAAATGTGATTCAAGGACCGAATTTGGGTGTTAGTGGGCTAGTGAATATTAAGCAATTGAAACACATAGTATTTGACCATTTCTCTAAACACTTTATTTGCAAAAGCCGATAATGGGAAGCAATATTCAATCTTAAGTTTAATCGATTTTCTGAATCTGGAGCTGCTGCCATGGAAAACCTTTCTCGATGGAGGAAATAAATGAGTTAGTATCGAGTTGTACATGTGAAAATGGTAAAATTCGCACCTCAAATCAGAGAGTCGAGCATTGATGGCGTAACGTTGGAGGCTCGACGCTTCGAGCGGCGATTAGCAACAGTTTTGCGTGGGTATTTGGGTATGTCCGGTGGAGATGGGAAATAGGAAAAGAGGATCATCGGAGCAAATAGAAAAGGGGAAAGGGTTTCGCACGATTAAAATTATAAAACATTGTCACTATTTATCATTTTATAGCGGTGTTTTCTTAAAAAATCCACTAAAGTACTTATCTATAGTGGCATTTGTCAAATAAACACCACTAAAGTACGAGTTTTAGCTGCGTTTGTTGAAAAACGCCGCTAAAAATATTTGATTTAAGGACCAACACAAAATTAAATCCTCACACTACTTGAACAAACTCATACACGCAAATTACCATATGATGATTCAAATTACTTCAAATAACGAATAGTATTAGCACATTCCATGCAACATTAAAACTAACAAATACATAAAGCACAACACATCACTTACCCTTTCTATTTTCGATAGATAAAGACAAAAGTTAGGGTTAAGAGGAAATAAAAAAGGGAAATGAAAAAAACTCAAAAGTGGGTAAGGCGAAGACACATGTTGCATATCGATGATCAAGAAGACAATGACAAAGTCATGTATGAGGACACAAGAGAAAGAATCACAAGATTAGCTACGTTGAAATATCATGAAGAAATGAAGTACAAGATCAATACTAGTACTGATGAAGAGCAGATCGAGAATTGAGGAGTCATAACCAACTTAGGATTAAAAAGGGCTTGTGCTATGAGGGTTCTGTGAGGAAGATGGATTTGACAGCTCAGTTAGGGTTTACAACAGTTAAACATTTGACAGAGAAAGAGAAAGCACTGATCGAGATTGGGGGGGTTTATAAAATTTTGCGCATTTTTTAAACCAAACGCCATTATAGAACAAACTATAGCGGCGTTTTCAAACAAAACGCCACTATCGGTTCAACAAATTGCGGCATTTTTTTTAAAAAATGCCACAAACGTTCCGAACTATTGCACCGTTTATTTCAAAAACACCACTAAGGAGCGATTCTTTTGTGGCATTTGTTTAGAAACGTGCCACTAAAGTATAAGGTTGTAGCAACGTTTGTCTAAAAACGCCACAATATATGTACCATATTGCGGCATTTGTTTGAAAACGCCACTAAAGAATGATTCTTTTGTAGCGTTTATTTAGAAACACCACTAAAGTACTAAGTTCTAGCGGCGCTTGTACAAAAACGCCACAATATATGTACCCTATTGCGGCATTTATCTAAAAACGCAACTAAAGTACTTATATGTTGCGGCGTTTATGGAAAAACACCGTTAATGTTATCATTTTGTGGCGTTTTGGATATAAACGCTACGGTATGTATAAATTTAGTGGTGTTTTCTTTGAAAATGCCGCGACAAACGCCGCTATATACTTGTTTTGTTGTAATGATACTTGTAATTTTATTTATTTTGCATTTAAATAAAATTTTTATTATTTAAAGTTTTGTTTATATCAATAGATATTCAAGTGTAGCTTTTAATGAGAAAATTTTAATTCGACTTATAAAAATGACATTGTTAAGAAAAAGAATTACAGATTCTGAACATGAACTATATAACAGACACGAAATATATTAAAACATTGTTACTAGAGTATGTTAGAATCAAAACAAAATTGATATGAAATCTCTAAAATTCAATATTTGTCATGTAAAATCATTACTAACAATAAATTAGATACGAAAGCGTACCTAATCTATCGATAAATAGAAAATAATATTAAATCTTAATGTTAAAACTTTAAATGTTTAGTTTTTATCTTCTAAATTAGCATACAAGTATATTAAATAAAATATTATCAATATTCTAAAAATGAGATATCAAAAAATTAATTCGTATATAATTTAAGGTATCATAACCGTAAAAATATTCAACACATTAATCTTAATTTATAATAATTCATCCTCAATTAAAATTAAAATTTTAAATATACACGTATATATCATAATAGTCAAAATCTTCGAACTAGTTTGCATGAAAATCCTCACCGGAACTCTCGGCATCATCTTTTACCAATTGAAATGGGAGGATTCGTAAACGTACATCTAAACCATTGCCACCTTTCTCCGGTTGAAGTCGGTATACCTGAATGAGCTCTATTTGTAGAGATACAACCTGGGGCGGCTTTGAAAGTAGTTTCACCGGAGCTCCATTTGGGTCAGTCACCAAAATTCATGTTCAACTGCGGCAGCAGGAAATAACAAACTCAATCGATGCTAATATCACACACGCAAAATGCAGCTTTACACCAAGCCATGGAAACATACGCATGTATATATCATCTTTTTAAAAGAGAGGAAGTAGTAAGGTATTTTGGGGGTAAATGATTTTCACATCATTTTCCATGAAAATTTTGCGTCCATGTGAGTTGTGAATTCCAGGTTGTGAGGGGAGATGTGGGTCATTTCAATTTCCTCTTTCTAAAAGAGAGAGAGAGAGAGAGAAATAGGGTTAAGAGATTGTAAAGTGTGAAATAGGTATTTTTCGTGTCTTTGTCCCACAGCACATGAAAATGACGAAGCACCTTTGATGTGATCAGTATTACCTACATACCCTTTTTGAAGAAACTCTTACCATCACAATTAAAGTTGGATTGCTGCATTTCCACCCCCCTTCACGCTACCATCCGAATCTATAATGATATTAGATTCAATTTCATCTCATTAAAAGAAGGGACAAATTACCATGAATTGGTGTTGATGAAACCTCTTTCCAGATTAATGGTAGGGTTCAAGCTAATAATACTTTTTAATTTCAATGCCATGTGAGATTCCCCATGTTTTCACTAAGCAGCTGCAACGACCAAGCAATATGTTAAAAAGGCTTTTCTTTTGGGTTAATTACACAAGATACCATGAAGTAATTAAGATTTTAGATTGATCTTTGAATTTCAAAATGTTGTGTTTGAATAATCAAAGTATTATTATATCAATTAGATCATTCTCTTAATCTACTTATAATTATTAAATGATAGCTCAAATATGAGATCGAGTTTATTTTTAATACATGGATTAAATCATTACAACAAAGGAGATATTTAGCGGTGTTTTTTCAATTCTATAGCGATATTTTTAAGCACCGTTAAAACTCTTCTCGATACTAATAAGAGCGTTGCAAGAAGTACCGCTATATCAAACGCCGCAACAATTAGAGACATTTGTGAACATAAAAACTCGTAAAAGACCAAGCAAAACGTCACGAATTACCTTATCTTTAGTGATGTTTTACTAAAAAATGCCACTAAAGGTAAATGAATATTGCATCACTTTCTAATAAACGTAACAAATTTTATTATTTTGTGACATTTTTTTTGTAAACGTCGTGAGACTTATAAAATTAATTACATTTATTCGAAAAACACCGCTTAAAGTGAAGTTAAAAACTTGTTTTGTTGTAGTAAATTGTAGGTACATATACATCTAGTGTACGGTGCATTGACAGTTTGGATTTGATATGTTGAACCATTTAAATAAGATTATGAATTTTAACCATTTAATTAACCAATTTTTAATCCTCTCCGTTTTTCATTCTTAACTATAAAGTTGATAGAAGTACACATAATATTCAACCAACTTATAATATTTTAGAAGATTACAGACCAATTTAAAATCTCAGTGATAGTTTGGAAGCATTCGATGGAAATTAACCCTTTTCTTAAGGGTTTCCAATAGGGGGGTGCTAAGACAACTGTGTAATTCCAATATTGAAGATGACATGCATTGATTGCAACATCATCAAAACTCTGTCAATCTATATCTAACATATTTGGTTGTCCATTGCACACGAATTTTCTCTTCTCCAAATAGACTTTTTGGACCCATTTTTCTTATTTATTTTTTTAAAAATAAAAGTAGTTAATTTTATTAAAAAATATTTAAAATTATAATGAGAATTTATAATTAGATTTGTAAACTAAATACATAATTATGATATTTTCCTTTAATCGTTAATACAAAAACTAACTATATAAGATCATATAAGGAAAATATAAAAAAACTTATCCAAAAAACTCGAACAATAGATAGATACAAAAGGATTTAACTACTAAAAGACCATCGGTAAATGTAAATCAGTGTCAAGTATCTTGAGAAAACTATCTACGAATGCATATTGTGTATCCAAAACTAAATCGAGGGTCCAAAACAGGAAAAATTAACAATATAACAAGTGAGGGCAATATTAATTAATCGCGATGACGTTGAATCCATCACTAAAAAAATAAATGATAATAACTACCAAACAACTAGAAAAAAATTTTTAAAAACGTGTCAAAATACGAATAAAAAAAATACCATCATGAAAATAAAATATATCATAAAAATAGAATTATTAAAATAATTGTCAAATTTTTTTTTGAAAATTATATTAGACAGCTCGATGAAATCTGTGGTAGGTATACATAAGAAAATAACTGCAAAAATTTGGTAAAATTATGTTTACATTTATGTGTTTGTATATTCCATTAATTGGCATTGAAGCATTGTCTTAATGACTGTTAGAAAGCCTTGGCAACCATCTCTAGGTTTTATCTAATTTTTTGTTAGCTTTCACAAGTTATATAGGTTCTCAAGGATTGTCCCAATGACTATGACGTTCAATAACCATGGACATAAGGTGAATCATGCATAGTTGAATTTTTAAAGTAATTTTAATACTAATCCTACTCAGAGAGGAGGGGAGGAAATGAGTGCTATTAGTAAATCAAATACTTGTGATCTAAGAGAATACAAGGAAATAAAGATGAGCAGTTTGACTAACCGAACAAATGTGTTTACTCTGTATAGTTGAATTTTTAACATCATTAAAACTATAAAACAAAATTGTAATAAATATTAGTATTAATTAGAGCAGGTTCAAAATATTTGATCCTTATATGAGGAGGTTCGAAAAAGTTTGATCTTTATTTGATCATTTTGAAGCGTTTAATCCTTAGTTAATCACTTTATAAAGTTTGTTTTTTATTCAACCATTTTGAAGCGTTTGATCATTAATTGATCACTTTATAAAATTTGGTCTTTATTCGATTATTTTAAAACCTCTAATCTTTAATCGATCACTTTATAAAGTTTGGTCTTTATATACAAAATTTTAGACACAAAATGGAGTGTTTGATCCTTATTTAATCACCTGTATCTAGAAATAGAGTATGAAAACATGATTCTTCGTAGATTGTTGTATTCATAGACATGCGTCGAACACTCACTTTTTTTTTGTGAAAATAAACGGTAGATTTTATTGAAATTAAATGAAACATTTTTTTCTAGATTGTACCAACTGTGCATCAATTTCTATGGGTAAATTAATTGTATTAAACAAACAAAATCATAATTTTACAAACTAAAAAATCATTCCCCGCAATTCGTCTCCTAGCTTTCTTTCTTTGAACGGATAAATGCTTGGAGTTAAGTCTTGATTTATCTATCCTTCTACTCTGCTCTTTCTTCAATCGGATCTATGGTGGGTCAGTCCACCTTCTGTCCTCCGCTGCTTGTCTCGCCGTATTTTCCGGAGCCTCCTCTACCCAGTATGTGTCGCTACCTCCAATAGATTTGTCTATGGCCAACAAATGGGATGCCTTATTTCCTTCTCTTTGCACGAATATGTACTCACACAGTTTGAAACCCTTTGCCAGCCGTTGGGCTTCCCAAATGAGCGCTCTTATTTCAGAATAATCGGATTTGGACGTGGCTAGTTTCTTCATGATGAGAAAATAACCTCAGTGACCGAAAATGCCTTATAATATACGATTTTAATCAACTTTTTTTGGATTTACCAAAATGACCAACAAATTCGCAACACAGGTTCCAAATTCGCAACGCGATACTCCAAAATCGCAATGCATTTGTTTCTTAAGAATTTTCTCTAAAAAGATAATATTCGCGCGGACGTGTCGAAGACACGTATTACCATGACCACGACGGGACGGACGGTGGCGGCGGTGCGCGAGAGTCCCCCTTGTTCTCTTTCACTCAACAAGGGAGTGAGATATCCAATACTATGTGGGATTGAGTATTACCAACACTTGTTTCCAATGCTAAGTTTAAACCTTTAACATTTAACATTTGGAAGTTGGAACACATTTAACATTTAACATTTGGAAGTTGAAACACATTAAACCAAGTGAACATCCTTTCGGTGGCCAAGATAATTAAGTTGGAACACATTTAATCAATGCTTGAGAAGGCAATGTACTGGGCGAAAGTTGGGTTAAGAGAAGATAAAAGAGATGATGTGAAGCAAGAGTAAGCACTTCGTCGTGTTCCCCCGACGATGTCGCCATCACACCATGTAGCCAACACAAAATACATTTGATTAACCCCAATGTGTTGTATACATCCTGGCACGTAATAATGGAATAGGATCTTATGTTAAAAACAAATATCACTTAAATATTGCAAAACAAACCCAAGTGTTGGAAACAAGTGTTAAATGTTAAATGTTTCAACTTAGCACTGGAAACAAGTGTTGGTAATACTCAATCTCACATAGCATTGGAAACACTATTGAGAATGGGTATTTAAGGCTTGGATTTCCCACTTCCTTGTTGAGTGAAAGAGAACAAGGGGGACTCTCGCGCACCGCCGCCGCCCGTCCCGTCGGGTCGTGGTCGTGGTCGTGGTCGTGGTCGTGGCCGTGGTAATATGTGTCTTCGACACGTTCACGCGGATACTATCTTTTTAGAGAAAATTCTTAAGAAACAAATGCATTGCGATTTTGGAGTATCGCGTTACGAATTTCGACTATCTCGTTGCGATTTTGGACTATCGCGTTGCGAATTTCGAATCTGGGTTGCGAAATTTGAATTCGCGTTGCTAATTTGTTGGTCATTTTGGCAAATCCAAAAAAAGTTGGTTAAAATCGTATATTATAAGGCATTTTCGGTCACTGAGGTTATTTTCTCTTTCTTCATTACCGATCTTCAATCCCCTTCCAGAATCATTCGTCTGAAGCCTAAATCGAGTGCTAGTTGGAGCGCATGTCCTGCTGCGGTGGCCTCTGCTGCAAATGCTGATGGTACTCTCAAGGTATGTTTCCTGCATGCCCCTAATTCGAATCCATTCTCATTTCGTATAATCACACCTGACCGTAATTCCTGTGTTGCTTGAATGAAGCTTGAGACGAAATTAATCTTTGCTATACCTTCTGGTGGCAGGCTCCATCTCACAACACTTGCTCGCACAGGTTCATGGATTCTATTGTTGGCTATGATAAATTGTTGGCAATGACTTTGAATGAATATGATGGTTTGTTCTGCTCAAAAGGTCTTCCTTTCATTCACTCTTTTGATTCATGCATACCATAAGGCCCATATGGTTACTAATGCTTCACGTTATTTTGTAGGTGGGACATTGGCAACAACCAACTAAACCATTCTTTTAAATGCATGTACTATAGATCTAATTTTAAAGAGTATCATCGTCTTATTTATAAATAATCATATTTGTTAATACATATCTAATTTTAATCATAACGTCCAAACAAACTGTTCTTTTTTTTAATCTCATGTTTCAAGCAAATATATGACAGTAATTTTCTACCAGTAAAGCATCAGAAAACAGTTAAAAACAGCAAATCCACTACTGTTATTGAATATCCATATTCCATGTTTAAATCCATTGAAGATTTTGTTTATCATTGTCATCTTTAATTCAAGTTTTTTTTTCTTCAGGGCGTTTTTCCCGATATATCACCCTATCATTTTATATTTCTTTGTCATGCACCCTTCAAACTATTTTTCTTGATCTAACACCCTTTGCAGTAAAGCGCGCCTCTTGCAGTGCACTTTATTCTGATCTGTCGCCACGTGGGGGTAAAAGCACCCCTGAAGCTCGTCTTATGCTGACATGGGATACACGTGGCTAAAGCGCTGCCCCTGGGGAACACCTTACCTTTAAATCTGACACGCGTCACAAAGGCGCGCTGCTTAGGTTTAATTACCCATCTGCCCCACCCTTTCACACCCCCACCCCTCCCTATAAATATCTCATTTTCAATCACTTTCATCACATCAAATCCTTTCAACTTCTCTCAAATACTTTTATATTCTCTTATAAATGTTTAAGTTATATTTTATTATATTTAATATATTTTTTGTAATTTATTTTAGTATTAAATTTTTTTAATATTTTATTTAATTAATTTTTTTTTGTAGATAGAAAATGGAAGGCAGTCTACTTCGCTTGGATGGAAATCATATATCTCGACATTTTGCTGATACGGTAACATTTTAACGTTTTAATTTAATTTAAATTATTAGTAATAATTTATTTATTTATTTAATGCATGATTATTAGTTTAAAAATTAATTTTTATAATTATTTAATTTTAGGAGAGAGACCGTGTATTAGATCATTTTATTAGGAACCTTAAGTTAGTGATACATAGCCGTGTCTTGCCGTATTTAGTAGAGGCTGGATTCGGCCATATAGGTAGATATGAGGGTCACTGTAAGAAAGAACCAGGCCTTATTGCTGCCTTAGTGAAGCGGTGGAGGCCAGAGACCCACAAATTCCATCTTCTGTGCAGAGAGTATACGATTACACTTGAGGATGTTTCTATGCACCTGGGGCTTCTAGTGGATAAAGATGTGATATCGGGGATGGCACACGGTTCCTAGACTGCTTTGTGTTAGGATTATCTAGGACGTGTCCCGGAAAGTTTTAACGGTGGTCGGATTCCGTTAAATTGGTTAGATGCCAATTTTCGGGAGTTAAGCGAGGACGCCTCTGATGATGAAGTTAAAATATATGCACGGGCATGCATACTGCAGCTGATAGGATGGTTGCTGATGCCGGACAAATCACGAAACCAAGTTCACTGTATGTGGTTGCAACATCTTGACGATTTTTGTCTGGCCGGATCATTCAGTTGGGGCTCGACAGTTTTGGCTTTCTGTATAGGGAGATGTGTCGAGAGACTGACTACAAAAAAAATACTATCGGCGGATGTCTTATTCTGCTGCAGTCTTGGGCATGGTATCGATTGCCCTTTATATGTCCCGTTATGAAAAACTCATTCGTATTTCCGCTACTATTGAGGTAATTATAAAACTAATTTTGTATATTAATCATTTTATACAGTGTATAATATTTTTCCCCTTGAATAGGTGGTCTACTGATAGGAAAAATCATCAGGAGCTGCCTGATGATTTAGAAAAAATTAGGGTGTTAATCGATCAGAAGGCTAGCACACAAGTATGCATTTTAATGTTTATAAATCGATTTTAGATTATAGTTATATATTTAGATTATTATTTTTATAAAAATTATATATATTTGTTTTAGTTTGAATGGGTGTCATATTCTAATGATGATGTGAGGATGGTGATCCCACCTGAGTTGAGGGGGCCATCAGATGTTTTGATGGCGATGGTCCATTTGATCTGTTATGCGATCGTCGAGTAGCACTCCACTTATCATGTACTCCGGCAATTTGGTTGTTTTCAACCAATTCCGGAAGCACTATGCAATATGGACGAGTTGCATACCATAGATAGATACGGCAAGACCGATACAGATTGGCTGGTGAGGCATCATGAGTGGGTCATGTTGTGGGAGGATCGACATCGGCGCCTTCCCCGTAAAGAGCCCATTTTTTATGACCTATTGATGGTTGTTGACAGTTATTATGAGTGGTTCAACAGTAACGTGAAATTGTTTCTACTTTTCGAGGATGCATGAGGGTGGACCTTTCAGCGACGTCGACAGAGACATTCACTGACACAGCATCATCGTCCCCCGACCCGTGGATGGAGAGCACGTCAGCTGCACCAGCAGGACCTTCACAATAGCCAACGTCTAGAGCGACTTACATACCACAACCATATGTGATGTCGCCATTGCCATTCCTTTACCCGATGCCGTCGCCGCCACCGTCACCTGGTTTTATGACCCCATCGCCGCCACCGTCATAGAGTTTTATGTCCCCTCCTGGAGGATATTATGGGTATATGTTTGCAGATCCAACTTGGGGTTCATATAACCACATATTTGGGGGTTTAGTCTCATCACCTATGGTCACAGCACAGACACCTCCTGTACAGTTTTCACACTCAATGACGTTTGGGTTTTATGAGTTTTCCCAGTTTTCACAGGCCGGTGGGATAGTCAGTCATACACCTCCAGGTTCCTTATTCTATGGAGGTGCTTCATCATCATCAGCTCTTCATCAACCTAATGTAGCTGCTCACGACGACGATGACGAAGACGACGACAACGACGAAGATGGTGATGATGATGACAGCGACGAGTCACAACCAGTGATACGAAGAAATCCTCGTTGAGACCGACAGCCACCGCCTTGCGGAACACATTCGCGTCTCAAGCATCGATAGATTTTTTTATTATATTTTTATTTAGTTGTTTATTAGACTTTTTTATTGTAATCTTTTATTTATCATTTAATACTTACTTTATTTCATTAATTTGGTTGGATTTATTTTAATTTATTTTGTTGGACTTTTTGATAATGTATGTTGGTTAATTTTGTTTATTACCATTTAATATCAGTTATTGTAATTTGGTTATCATTTACCATTTATTACTTATTGTAAGTTTGTTGTATGCGAGCAAGTTGCTATCACATGAGAGCATGGATGCTTCAGAGCTTCAAAAAACCCGCAATCGCACGTTATGTCCCGTAGATTTATTCTTAACGACACATCTTCAATCCCTTGAAGAGGTCGCGGCAACTCTGTGACACGAAACATTTCATTTCTTCTAGAGAAACTTGTTAAAGACATTCTATTTGATGCAACAATTGATTGCCTCAGCCAAGTTGGTCATCATGTGTCCATATCGATATCCACCATCATATGCGTTCGTCCATATTTCTTTATTGATGAGCCTGATGTAATCGTATTCTTCCTCATTTTTCGCCTGTAAATCTTGAATCATTGATTCAAATGTTTGAGGAAGTAGTTCGTAACCTGATTAAAAATATATATAACTTACTAACTTGCTTTCTTTGTAAAATTAAAATGATCGAAAGAAAACAAACTACATCAGTTTCACTTACCCATGCGCACAATTAATTGACGCTCATCATTCTTCTTGTACCTTCCATGGTAGTTCACAGCAATGTGTCGGAGACAATACTTATGTTGGACAAAGGGTGGTTGCCACATTGGACCTAAAGACTCCATTGTTACTTTGATCCCAGCTCCGCGATCTGAAATGACACAGATTTTTTCCTTCGTGATAACATGTGCACGTAAGTTTCAGAGGAAAAAAGCCCAAGAATTTATATCTTCTCATCAACAAGAGCAAAAGCAACTGGAAGAATGTTGTGATTGTCATCTTGGACAACTGCCAATAATAAAAATTGCTTGTATTTTCCATAAAAGAAAGTCCCGTTGATCTGGACCACATGCTTGCAATATTTGACAGCATTAACGCACTGTGGTAAGTCCAAAAAACCCGGTATAATTGGCATCAATCTCAAAGAACTCGATCATTATGGTATACATAGGAGGTTTCGAAGTCCACAATTGTCCCATGATTCAACCTCTGCACTAGCCTAAACCAGCTTGGAAGTTCGTTCGTTGTAAGATGCATCTCATTCGCCATGAAGTTTGACAATGGCATTTTGTTTTGTTAACCAAGTTTTTTTATAGGAGACAGTGTACTCATACTGCGATTGTATAGCTAAAATCAATACAACAACATCTATATGAGAGCATGCTTTTACCATGGGCATGATGGCTTGGCATATCACTTCAGAGTCCAAGTTGGGATGATCTTGGTTGACCCCTCCAGCACAACATGTGTGAGGACCGTTGTATATTGTTAGTTCACATATGTAGTTTTTCCTCTTCCTCTTCGATACGTGAACCATCCAATTGCATCCATTTTCACGTCGAGCACAGTATCATACATATTTTTTTGTCGTGGAGCGGTCAACTCTCGATTGAACATAATTACAGACATTGTAATTTTTTATAACTATCATCGCTTCTTCTTTGCTTGAAAACTCCATGCCTAAAGATAATTCACCATTATTTATTGATGAGTAATATCCATAGTTACCGAGATGAGGCATATCCATAAATTCTGGCTCGTACATTGTACCATAATCAGCTTCATATATGTGTGTTGGAGGGTCAGTTTGTGCCACATTTAATGGAACTTCATGTACATTATCATTATCATCGGAGTTGAATTGCGGTGATTCTGGGTGAATGAATAGTCCAGTCTCAGCACGATCCGCACCAGGTTCACGAAGCGGTTCTTATGGTGAAGATGATGGTTCCTCCATGCTCTCCACATTTAGGTCGAATAACCTATTACTTGTATATATTCCCCTTGAACTAGAAGGCATATCGACATTGAGATCGAAAAAGCTCGCAGTGGAATGTCTCCCCCTGAAGCTTGAAGCCATCGTGTCAAATGGAAACTGCACAGATTGTTGCGTCGATGGCATCTCCATATTAAGGTCAAAGAAATTTGTAGATGAATAGCTTCCCCTTGAACTGTATGCGATGTTGCCATACGGATTGTTCGTGGACCCACAGCGGTACATATCATAAGGAGTTGCGGATGAATGTCTCCCTATTAAAGTTGATGTGACGGCACCATGATGCGGATTTCCCATTATGGCGTTAAAATCATTGCACATTACTGTAGTCGTACTGTCAACTTGATCAACTTGTTCAGCCAGCCCATAGTGGGAGCTTAATGACTGACCCCGAACAGCACACACTTGAACAAACTTTGCATACATCTCAATATCGTCGTCTGAATAATTACTTTGAGAATCAACCATCATTTCAACATCATCATTGTTCGATAGTTCAAACGATGTATAAGTTAATGGAAATAATGATGTTGGAATTCTGTACTACAACAACGACATTCTTCTACTACTTCCAACATGAACCTTCCTCGAAATCTTCGTTATCAGCTCCTCAAGAGTTATGTTTCTCTTAAATGATATTTTAACACGCTCATTTGATACGAAAACAATGTCGGTTTCATCTTCTAGAATTTCTCTATCATAATAAACAATAGCTGAAAGTCGCGCCATTCTTAGAGTTTAAAAGTGCGACAATATTATATCTGTAAAAAAAACAATTGAAACAAACATGATTAAATAAATAATATATGAACGAAAATATAACACAACAAAATTTTTACACATAAACGTAAATAATTTAAATAATATAATTTTATATTATTACATGCACCGCAAAAATATTCTGACGTATCCTTCCGCTTTCCAATTTTACAAACACACAAATTAATTGAAAACAATTAGTATAATATTTTTTCAATAATCATAATAAATAATAAGTATAATAAAAAAATTATAATAAAATTACCTTATAACGAATAATCGCACGAACTTCTGAATCAAATATGAGAGAAATGCCGAAATTATTTACTAATTGAGAGAAATATGTGAGAGAGGAAGATGTGAGAAAGGAAGGTGTGAGATTGTTTACGGGGGAGAGGGGTATTTATAGTCGAAAAAAGTTATAGTAATTATATAAGGTGCGGTATCTGCACCGCGCCTTACATAATATCAGTTAAAGGTAAAGCGTAGCCTAGGGCCGCGCCATATATAATTATGTCAGATTTAAAGGTAAGGCGCGGTCTCTACCCCAAGTTATACCCTACGTGGCGTAAGACGCATTTTAGAAGATGCGCCTTACCTCAGATGATGCTAAATCAACGTAAAACGCGTTTCAAGAGACACGTCTTATTATAAAATATATTATATCAAAAAATATAATTTAAAAAATGTCTGACAGAAAAATATAAAATCATAATGTAATATATCAGGAAAAACACATCCAGAACAAGTGTTGAGTCAGAGGTGTGTCAATTTCACGACTTTGTCATAAAATTCAATGTATTGAAATGTGGGGTTCAGGGCACAATTAATACGTCTAGACAGGCTCCTTCACTTTACCACTTCCCCACTAAAGCTTAATCAGTTTCAGACTTTGTTTTACTCTGCAGTCTCGCACGGACATGTTGATGTTATAGTCAACAAAATAGGGTAAATCACGCATTTAATCAATTAATTATCACTTTAGTTTTGATTTGATCACTTAATTATTTTTTTAAAATAATACCTAATGTTATATTTTAATTATATTTTGATTATCTGTTGTTAAAAAATAAATAGAAATACTAAAGTGGAAATTTGTCTTATTTTTTAATAATAATGTGAGATTATCTTATAGTGACACATCAGCATTATCATTGATTTTTTAACATCCTTTAACTAAAATTTAACTTGGAATTAAATAATAGTAATAATAATAATAATAACTGATATAAAATAGTTGAACTGAATAAATTAATTATTAAAGAACCAAAGTACATGAAATTAACATATTATGATTTAAAAACTTCAATAATTATAGGAGTTAAATTAAGAATCTTTTGTTCAGGTTAGAAGTAGGATCAAAATGTAACCGGTGGGGATCAAAGTGAAATTTTTTATATCAAATAATTTTAATTTTATAATTAATGTATTATAAAATAATATACTGAGCTCAATTGTGAGTTGACTTGAGGATGAGTAGAAAACTTGTAATAAAATCCTTTTATATTTTTATCTTCAAAAAAGGCAGCAAAAATATTTAATGTTATTATTTAATTATAAATTTTATTCCCAAATATAATTGGTCAAAGAGTCATTTTTAAACAAATAAATTCTATAAAATAATAATAATAATTTTAAAGAAAATATCTAATATGTTATCCATATCAATATGTTTTTAAGAATTAAATAAGAAACTTGAAAAAATATTTATTAATTAAATAACTGAACGAGTATAAAATTAATCGTTCAAAAAAAGTAATTCTCACTAATTTAAATATAGATGGTTATAAAAAAATTTAAAATATAATAAAGCTACGGAAAAATTAATAAGGTGTAGTCGCTCTCATTGGCAAAAGATGAATGGGCGGCGAATAAATGAAAGCGACTACACGTAACAGAGTCGCACAAAACTGCTCACATTTGTTGTCGTTTACCAAAAGGATAAATGAACTATGACAATTTTAACCAGATTTACTAATTTTAAAAAATTAATGATTTTAAAATTTAATTAAATAATGTTCAATTACAACTTATTAAGCAGAAATATGTACGCCATACGGGACAACTCGAATTACTATTAAAATATATATATTTAGGAATAGACGTAAGGTATTATATTAAAAGATTAATTTATAAAATTTTAATAATAAACGAATTTATTAAATTTTAAAAGAGGTGAAAATATTTTATCAATTGAGAATATATTAAAAATTTTAAAATATAAGAGAATTTAAAATTTTCAATGGGCGATTGTCTTCATTGAGCCCTTAATCCATTATATATTCATATCAATGTATTTTGTAATTAAATTTAAATAATAAGTTTTTATTGATGAGTAATTTAATTCATTAAATTATAAAATTATTTAAGGATCTCAACTTTTAGTAAGCAAGAGTTTGAGAATTGTTTATACGATTAATAATCTTATAGTTTAATGTACATTTGTAAAAAAGGGTAAACTACATTTAAAATAATTGTCATCAAACTTTTAAAACTTATAATACAATCATATAACTTTAATTCCCTCATTTCAATCATGTCGTTAAGAAAAGCAAATTCGCATGTTAGTCTTATTTCCCATAAAACCTTACAATTCTATTATAAATTGGCAATCAACAACCTCTTTTCATTTTTATTATCACCGTTTTGGTTTTTTCCCCAATCATTATTGTAACTAAACATAACTCATAACTCACTATATTTAAAAAATTCATCATCTTTTCACGACCGTCGAACCATTCATCACAATTATTTAATTCGAGTCCCAAACACTACAATCATCATCCATAATAAGACCAACCAAAAACACGTGTCACCGTCACCAATTCCATCCGCTCACCATCCACGTCCACATATACAACCACCAATAACAACATATAATAAACAACAACAAAAAACAAGTCAATAAGTAAAGAAAAATTAAGATAAAAGTAAAATTACTCATCTTTGTATCGGTAAGTTTCTGATGAACGAAGCAATTGTCAATCAATTCCAACAATTGGAAGATTTCGTTAAATTAAATGATTAACATAATTTAATTTCAAGTTGATTTGACGATTGATATTGAAAGATGGATACTTTTTAGCTTTTGATTTAGATTTGAGAAGAATGGAAGGTTTTTGACGAATTTAAACTAAATGAACGAATAATCATAATAAGAATAAGAATAATTCAATACTATTTTTAATCGAAAAAGCCACCAAACAGTGATAAAAACAATGAAGAAAACGAGGAGATTTACTACAAATTTCAAGTATGAGAAATTTATGGGGTTTTTTTTTTTGAAAGAAGAGAACTTACCATGTCACGTTAGATTTTTCTAACAGTAGGTGACGATAATTAATATAGTGAAAGAGAATTGAAATTTTAATGATTGTATTGTAAATTTCAAAAGTCAAATTACTAAAATACAAACACTAAAATTTTGAGATACCATCTATATAGTCCATCCTTTGTAATAATTAACCACTATTATAGTTATTATTGATTGTTTGTAATTTTTATTTTATTTTTAAAATTGTACTCAAAGTTCAATGACTCACTGAAGGATTTTTATTAAAAGTCTAAATTTACCAAATTTATAAAATTATTTGTTCAATTTCAACATCTTAATTCATCCCATAATAATAAAAATAAATGGAAAAAGGTATCCACCAAGATATTGAAAAACAGAACAAAGTGGAGCACACCTCCCAATTAAATTGCACTGCTAAATATGTGCCCCTTACACTTTACAACCTTCTAGGTCATGGAGATTTGTCTCCCTCGATTTGTTTTTATTTTCTTCCTCTCTTTTTTTCAAATTGTGTGCAAGAGAGTAAGTATTGTCATATCTGAGAATATTTACCAAATATCGAATTGATTCCATTTTATATTTATTCTTATATATTTTAAATTATAGTTAATTGCAACATACATTCCAAACTATGAATCTTATTTTAAATCGACCCGTATACTTTTAAACATTTTAACTTCATCCCTGAACTGTGACTCTCATTCTAAATTGATCCCAAAACTTTTGAACATCCCATATTCATCCTCAAACTATGACCCCTATTATAAATTAGTCCCCAAACTTTTGAACATCCCAATAATACCCCACCATATCATTCAAAACTTCAAAGTTGAAATTAGAATATTCAAAAGTTTGGGGATCAATATAGAAGGATGATTATAGTTTGAGGATGGATTTGGCATGTTCAAAAGTTTGGGGACTAATATAAAATGAAAGTATAGTTTGAGGATCAAATTAGAATGTTCAAAAGTTTAGTGCCTAATTTAAAATGAGGATCATAGATTAAGGATATATGGTGCAATTAACTCTTTAAATTAATATCAAGTTACTTATTTTATAATGACTTATTTTTAGTCACTTAATTGATTTTCATAGAAATCCCAATGAATGCTTCAATAATGGCTTCCACGTTGAGAATATTATCTTTTGGTATACCACATGACAAGACCCACTCCTTCAAGTTTTCTCATCACCTAAAATCCAATCACCATTTTTAACGCATAAGGTATTGCATATTATTATACTATAATTTTATATATATTTAAGATAGTTAAATAAATGAAAATAGATTTTTAGATTTTTTTTAATTTTTAGTGAATATTTTAATTTTTTATTATTAATCTCAATTGTATATTTTCACCTATTAAACGGTCTTAAATTTATATAAAACTTTTAATTTTATACTATATAATTGGATTATATATATATATATACATAAATAAATTCAACAGTTTCTTTTATATTATTTTTCAAATCAAAATAATTAAATTTTGGTAACTCCAAATTCAGTCATAGAAGAGAAACGGTCATGGTTTCCATAATTCAATTGTCATGAAATAACAACTACATAATTGTATTAGTTTTCAGCAATTATTAGTATTACTTAAGTACATAGGTATTTATTAAATTTATACATTTTTAAATATTTAGATATAAACATACAAGAACATATATTACCCACACCTAAACCATATACAAACAAATAATTATTCAAATCCAAACTTAAATAAAAAAAATAAAGTTAAGCTCAACATACAAATTTAAATTTAAACACAACGTATAATTGAATATATATATATATATATATATATATATATATTGATTAAGCTAAAGGTGATTATAAGATATTATATATTCTAAATACTCTCAACTATTTGACAATAAACGTTCAGTCACCTCTACAGTCGTTAATACTCAAACCCGTGTTTTCTAGAAACTTTAACAATTCCTTTAACCACTTAACCTAATTGATTCGTGCAATAAAAATTTGTCTGAATATTGCTTTCAACCATAAACAAATTGTTGTTTTCAATTGGTTTGAAAAGCTAGGTTTCTTCATATAAAAAATTGTTTGAAATATTGCTTTCGATATATGTTATTTTATATTCAAACATTGTATCCATTTTAAACTGCCATGAATTAATGAATTATTGTTGGAAACGTGTCAAGATAAATAATAATGATAATGTTTTAAGGAATTTGTTAAGAAATTAAATTTACTGTGAATACAATTTTTTTTTATCAAAAGTATGAAAGATCATCGTTGAAAAACCACATTCTAAATGAGCAAAGGAACAAACTCAACTGCAATACCAAACATGACTAAAGTTGTTTATGTTTGAATAATAGTGTATCAATTCACTTCTAAATTATTAGAAAATAATTTGTTGTAAGACAAGACTTTAGCACTAATAAGAGTAATTTAAATAAATAAATAATAAAGAATGAATTAAATAATTGCGTATTGAAAGAATAATTGTCTTAAAAATAAATTTTGACCGTAATACTCTTCTTTCAACAACTTGAAAGCAATACAGCTTTAAAAGAAATAAGATTTTTTTAAGAAAAACAAGAGAGAAAGCAATTTTTGGATGATTTTCAATAGCTGAAAACTTTAGTATTTATAGACTAAGATTATCAATAAAAAAAACGAGAATTTTGCTAGAATTAAGCAACTGAAATTATGCAACAATCAAACAACTATAATACCTAATAAAAATTCAATTCAAGTTAAGACGACGAATCAATTAAATATTATTAAAAGTACTTTAAATCTGAGTTATCAACAACTGTATTATTATTATTATATACAAATGGAAATATTTTTTAAAACAAAATATAGTTATTTTAGTAATAAAATATACTTCTACCTAACAGTTAATTGTTAATTAAGTAGCAAGAAAATAACAAAAAGAAAAAAAAAACTGTCAAAATGTAATAACTGACTTGGAGAGTTGGAGTAGATTTTGTCATAAATCTGTCTTAAAGTCGATCTATGTAACATATTATTTAAAATAAAAAGAAGGAAGAGAATGTCGTGTTCCGTACGACCAAGAATTCAAATTTTCAAATTGACAAATAAAGGATTAAGAAGAGGAAAAAGGAAGTGTTGTTTTTATCTCGCAACCTCTTCAAATTTTTTATGTTTGTGTCGTGTAGATCATGTCCAGACATTAGATTTCATAAATTATTTTTTTTAGAAGACAGAAGTTATTCTAACGTCTGCGCGAGTTCTTCTTGGTGCATACATAATTTTATGTCTTCAAAGGTCTTCAAACCTCTTCAAGAACAATTATAAAATACGGTTATTTATTAAAATAATTTAATAAAGTTATTTATTTTAAAATAATTTACTATAAAATAATTTATTATAAAATAATTTATTTTAAAATAAATTATTATAAAATATGGATTGATTTATTTTAAATAATTTATTAGTATGTATTGATTTATTTTAAATAATTTATTAGTATGGATTGATTTATTTTAAAATATGGATTGATTTATTTTAAATAATTTATTAGTATAGATTGATTTATTTTAAATAATTTATTAGTATAGATTGATTTATTTTAAAATATCGATTGATTTATTTTAAATAATTTATTAGTGTAGTTGTATAGATTATTTAAATTTCAGTATTGTAAAACTAAAATTATTTAAATTTCAGTATTGCAAAACTCTTTTAAGTTTAAAAAAATCAATTTATTTATATTTCAGTTCATTTTAGCAGTCTGCAGACGTTAAAAAACAAACAGTCTTCTTCTTGCAGACTGCAGATTTTTAGTCCACCTCTTCTGCTGTAGATGCCTTCAGATGTGGTCCGCAGACTGCAGACCTTTTATCTCTGTAAAAACAAACACCACCGAAGTAACTTTTGAGCTATGCTTCATGGATCCTACTTTTGTTTGTTTAACGTATTAATTTTAGGAAAAATTATATTCGATAAACATTATTTTATTTAAGGGTTGAAGTTTTTTAAGGATTAGATTTAAAATTTATATTTAGGTTTTAGATTTTTAAGATAATACTTTTAGATTTTAAATTTTAGGATTATAATGGATATATATTGAAATGAGTTGTTATTATATTGGACAAAACATATTAAACAATACATATAATGATATTTTTTTTTGACAAAAGACATAAGGATAAAATTAATATTTGTTTAAATAATTATTTTGATTCTTACTTTTTTTAAGTATATTAATTTTCAATGTTTTTATTTTTTGTCAAAATAATTATTGTTAGATGAACATCATTAATTGGCCTACGATTAACACATGTTATTGACATGACATTTCACATATGCTCAATTGTTGGTATGATGTGTGTCACGCCACAAAAAAAAGATGACATTGTATGTATCACGTCACTTAATGTAATAACATGCAATTTGCTATGTTATTCAAAATGATGACGAGATATATATAATACTATTTAAAATGATAACGTGACATATATTACATCATCTAAAATGAAATATGCCACATTATCATGTATGTATGTGTGAAAATATCATATTAAGTGTAACATCCCAAAATACGGGTTAGTGACCAAAATTGTAAAATTTCAGAATATAGTGATTAAAGTGTAATAGTTTAATAGTTTAATGATTTGTTCAGAAATATTTCCTAAAAGTTTATAGTAATTATCCAAAGAATTAAAGGGCAAAATGGTCATTAGACTTGAAATTATAATTAAATGATATATATATATGGATAAGGATGGGAGATTTTCCAGAAAAATCTCTTCTCTCTTTTCTTCTTCATTTTCTCTTCTCCACGTGTGAAGCCAAGCAAAGGTGAGTTTTCTCTTGAGCTGATTATATGCTGAAATTTAAGTTTAGTTTTGATTATTAGATTCTAAGTAAGATTAAGGAAGGATTAATTTGCTTTAAAACAACAAAATGAAGAGTTTATGAGGATTTAAAGATTTGGAGTTTTTGAATGAAATATCGAAATAAAGTTTATATTGAGAATTGAAAGTTGAATTTGACTTGTCATCAAGTTAATTAAGGGATATGAAGTGTTAGAATAGGAATTTGAACATGTTGCAAAACTAGTAGAATTTTTGTAATTACATAGGAATG
Source organism: Hibiscus syriacus (assembly GCF_006381635.1). NCBI lineage: Eukaryota > Viridiplantae > Streptophyta > Magnoliopsida > Malvales > Malvaceae > Hibiscus > Hibiscus syriacus. Next base: position 1,591,931 of record NW_024062752.1, on the reverse strand, counting down.
ACTAGATTTGAAGTTAAAGAAGTGATTATGGAATAGAAATAAGTTTAAGTATGTGTATTAAAGTTAGGAGTATTAAAGGAAGTAAAATAGGAAGGTTTGAGTTGAAAATTGATGATTTTCGAGCTTAAAATACAATTTCTGGGTAGAGGGAACCGATACCCTATGAATGGGAATCGATTCCCCCTCTTGAACGAAAAATTCCAGTATGTTCAGGGGGTATCGATTCCCCTGGGGGGGTATCGATTCCCCCCTAAATGAAAATTCAGAATTCGATTCATTAAACCGGTTTAAGTTATTAACATCAAGTTTAAAGTTTAGGCTTCTGATAGTTGTTTTGAAATGATATATTTATGTAGATATTGAGCCTAAACAAGTTCCGGAATAATCAAAGGATTATAATCGAATCAAAGCAAGGCTAAGGTGAGTGCAATTTAAATTGTACTTATGTGATTGATCAAACATTGGCTTGCGATGAGTCAATGATAGAGTTACTATGGTAAGAAGTAACTTATATAATGTTATGTGATTACTCTGTATGCATTAGTACATAGAAATGGATGTATGTTTATATGTTACATGATTTACATGCTTACATGAAAATGCAACACATGATATTAGATATGTGCTTACACATACATTTGGTATGTGATAGAAGAGAAGGAACATGTGATTATGAGATCAAGGATTACACGTACATGTGATACGTGACTGAAAAGAAAAGATATGTGTTTATAGAGAAAGAATATGAATAGTAATGTGAACGGTTATAAATGATAATGCCCATGTTATGTGATATGAGAGCTAGGGGTATAGTTGGCATGCCAAGGGTCGAGGGTTACCTATGCTCTTCGGGACATATGGACTGTTTACCTATGTTCTTCGGGACATATGGACTGTTTACCTATGATCTTCGGGACATATGGACTGTTTACCTATGTTCTTTGGGACATATGGACTGATTACCTAGGTTCTTCGGAATCTATGGACTGGTCCTTCGGGACATTGATCGAGCTGTTGTGACAGCATAGTGGTGCACAACCTCAATGTACTCACATACCTTAAGTTCTCAAAAGTATACATGGGCTAATACATGGTCTTTACAGAGAGTAAATAAATAAATTGATTTGCTACTATGTATGTTTTGGTTGTGAAGTAGTATATGTGTTCCATGGTATGTAGAGAAATGTTCGATATATGTATTTATACGATAAAAAGGTACTAAAAGTACTTGTATTATCTCATGTTATCATGTATACTGAATTATATGCGACTTGATTGAATGTTTATATTTATGAGAAATGCATTATTATTATTATGTTTTTGCTTCACTAAGTCTATGACTTAGCGTGTAAGTGATTTACACGTAGGTACTGAGAAGCAGAAGGGTCAAAGCTAAGTTCAAAGTAACAACATATCTCTGCTCAAAGACCAGATCAGAAGTAAATTACACAGTATGTATTATTATGTGATAAATAGGTTGGCATGTAAATAAAAGTAGGTAAACTAGGTATTTATGCTCTGATCGAGTTTTGTAATATTTTAAACATATTTATATAAGTACAAATGCAAAGAAATTAACTGTTAAATTTTTACGAGTGTTATGTACTTGTACAAGAGTAAAGGTTTTGAAAATGTCAATGTGACATCTCAGACTCGTATTCAAGTCGGGTACGGGTTGGGGTGTTACATTTAATGGTATCAGAGCTACGGTTTAGCCGATTCTCGGCATAAACAAGAGTCTAGGGTGTCTTATAATGTATACATGCCAACAAAATAGTGAAAACTTCTGATCTGGTATAGTAATGAGTATGTTGTTTTGCTAATAGAACGATATGTTTATTCTTAATAGATGTCCGGACATGATAGTTATAGAAGTCAAGCGGGAGATGATCGGCCCGCTGAGAGCAATAATTCACCTGCCCTGGCCAGGCAAGGTGAAGAACAAACACCTTCTGGAGTGCCTGTAACTGATCAAGATGTGTTCTTTAGAACATTAGATGCGGTATTGACGCGTTATCAACCTCCTGTTACTTCAACTCCAAGAATGAATGTTGTAAAGGAGTTGAAGGGTTTAGGAGCTACAGAGTTTAAAGGTGAAGCCGAAGAAGGTCCTGTTGCTGCGGACCTTTGGCTTAATGATGTAAAAATTATGTTAGATGGACTTCACTGTTCTAATGTAGAGAAGTTAGATGGAGTGGTCTCCTTGCTTCGTGGGCAAGCGAGAATTTGGTGGACAAATGTCACTTTGAGAATGACCAATGATCAAGTGACATGGTCTTTGTTCTTAGAAGAGTTTAAGCATAAGTATATAGGAGACCAATTTATCCGTCAAATGAAGCAAGAATTTTTTGAATCTGAAACAGATGAATCGCACAGTGTATGAGTACGAGTGCGAGTTTAATAAGTTAAGTCGTTTTGCGGCTGAGTTGATTCCAACAGAGAAGGATATGTGTGAGTGGTTTGTAGAGGGCTTGCACTCAAGGTTGAAAGAAATGTTAATAGTATTGAACTTGTCCTCATTTCAAGAAATAATAAATCGTGCTAAAGCTCTAGAGAGAGCTCTGAATGAAAGGTTTGGGGATCAAAGAACCCAATCATCTAAAAGAACAGGGGCTTTATCGAGTTCTGCACCACCCAAGAGGGGTAGAGATTCTGGTACTCAGTCTCAGGCAAGGTCTGGATTGGTAGAATCCTCCGTTAGAGAATCAAATCAGAGGAAAGCTAGACAGACCCAATCAGTAGGGTTTGGTGAGGACAGAACCCAACAGAGACATTGTCAGACTTGTGGAAAATATCATGGTGGAATATGTAGGGTAGAATCCGGAGCTTGTTTCCGATGTGGTGAAATGGGACATTTTGTGAGAGATTGCCCATTAGGGAAAGGAGAACCAGTACAGTCGGAACGATCTGCTACGATACCTGGGAGAGGGAGAGGAAGAGGTAGGAGCCAACCTGAATCTTCTACTCAACAAGAAATACGCTCCACTGCTCGAATGTATAATATTAATACCAATGAAGATTTTGATGATCCGGAGATAATAGCAGGTATCTTTCTAGTGTGAAATAAATACATTATGATAATGATTGATTTAGGCTTGCATGTTTATATATATTAGTAGTAAATTGGTGAAAGAATTGAGAATTCAATTAGAAGTTATTTATAGTAATATGACAGTAACAAATATATTAGGGTACAGTGTGTGGATAAGTAAGATATATTGAAAGTGTCCCATTATAATTCGGAGAATTTAATTTCTTACTAAATTGATGAATTGTTATTCAATGAATTTGAAGTAAGATTGGAAATAAACCAGTATTATAATGTTAGAGGATTTATATCGTTCTGAAAGAGAATAGTTTCTTTGCTGCATTGATAAGATAAGGTATAGGGGATGATTCTTATAAGGAGAATATTAAAAGATCAAATGATGCAGAATATTGTTATAGGAAAGTTTAAGAATATGTACATCAGTGATCAGTTTATAAGACAAAGGAAAATGGAATGGTTGAATCTGAACCATAAAAAAAATAAAATAAATATAGATGGATTATTGGTATGGAGTGATGAAACTAGAGGTTACTGTCTATATAATGAGTTACATTATATGGATTTTATAAAGGTTAAAGTAAAATGCATTGGAGATGTGTAGACAATATCTTATCTCCTGGTGCAATGAAAATTCGAGGACGAATTTTCTTAAGGGGGGAAGATTTGTAACATCCCAAAATACGGGTTAGTGACCAAAATTGTAAAATTTCAGAATATAGTGATTAAAGTGTAATAGTTTAATAGTTTAATGATTTGTTCAGAAATATTTCCTAAAAGTTTATAGTAATTATCCAAAGAATTAAAGGGCAAAATGGTCATTAGACTTGAAATTATAATTAAATGATATATATATATATGGATAAGGATGGGAGATTTTCCAGAAAAATCTCTTCTCTCTTTTCTTCTTCATTTTCTCTTCTCCACGTGTGAAGCCAAGCAAAGGTGAGTTTTCTCTTGAGCTGATTATGTGCTGAAATTTAAGTTTAGTTTTGATTATTAGATTCTAAGTAAGATTAAGGAATGATTAATTTGCTTTAAAACAACAAAATGAAGAGTTTATGAGGATTTAAAGATTTGGAGTTTTTGAATGAAATATCGAAATAAAGTTTATATTGAGAATTGAAAGTTGAATTTGACTTGTCATCAAGTTAATTAAGGGATATGAAGTGTTAGAATAGGAATTTGAACATGTTGCAAAACTAGTAGAATTTTTGTAATTACATAGGAATGACTAGATTTGAAGTTAAAGAAGTGATTATGGAATAGAAATAAGTTTAAGTATGTGTATTAAAGTTAGGAGTATTAAAGGAAGTAAAATAGGAAGGTTTGAGTTGAAAATTGATGATTTTCGAGCTTAGAATACAATTTCTGGGTAGAGGGAACCGATACCCTATGAATGGGAATTGATTCCCCCTCTTGAACGAAAAATTCCAGTATGTTCAGGGGGTATCGATTCCCCTGGGGGGGGTATCGATTCCCCCCTAAATGAAAATTCAGAATTCGATTCATTAAACCGGTTTAAGTTATTAACATCAAGTTTAAAGTTTAGGCTTCTGATAGTTGTTTGAAATGATATATTTATGTAGATATTGAGCCTAAACAAGTTCCGGAATAATCAAAGGATTATAATCGAATCAAAGCAAGGCTAAGGTGAGTGCAATTTAAATTGTACTTATGTGATTGATCAAACATTGGCTTGCGATGAGTCAATGATAGAGTTACTATGGTAAGAAGTAACTTATATAATGTTATGTGATTACTCTGTATGCATTAGTACATAGAAATGGATGTATGTTTATATGTTACATGATTTACATGCTTACATGAAAATGCAACACATGATATTAGATATGTGCTTACACATACATTTGGTATGTGATAGAAGAGAAGGAACATGTGATTATGAGATCAAGGATTACACGTACATGTGATACGTGACTGAAAAGAAAAGATATGTGTTTATAAGAGAAAGAATATGAATAAGTAATGTGGACGGTCATAAATGATAATGCCCATGTTATGTGATATGAGAGCTAGGGGTATAGTTGGCATGCCAAGGGTCGAGGGTTACCTATGTTCTTCGGGACATATGGACTATTTACCTATGTTCTTCGGGACATATGGACTGTTTACCTATGTTCTTCGGGACATATGGACTGTTTACCTATGTTCTTTGGGACATATGGACTGATTACCTAGGTTCTTCGGAATCTATGGACTGGTCCTTCGGGACATTGATCGAGCTGTTGTGACAGCATAGTGGTGCACAACCTCAATGTACTCACATACCTTAAGTTCTCAAAAGTATACATGGGCTAATACATGGTCTTTACAGAGAGTAAATAAATAAATTGATTTGCTACTATGTATGTTTTGGTTGTGAAGTAGTATATGTGTTCCATGGTATGTAGAGAAATGTTCGATATATGTATTTATACGATAAAAAGGTACTAAAAGTACTTGTATTATCTCATGTTATCATGTATACTGAATTATATGCGACTTGATTGAATGTTTATATTTATGAGAAATGCATTATTATTATTATGTTTTTGCTTCACTAAGTCTATGACTTAGCGTGTAAGTGATTTACACGTAGGTACTGAGAAGCAGAAGGATCAAAGCTAAGTTCAAAGTAACAACATATCTCTGCTCAAAGACCAGATCAGAAGTAAATTACACAGTATGTATTATTATGTGATAAATAGGTTGGCATGTAAATAAAGTAGGTAAACTAGGTATTTATGCTCTGATCGAGTTTTGTAATATTTTAAACATATTTATATAAGTACAAATGCAAAGAAATGAACTGTTAAATTTTTACGAGTGTTATGTACTTGTACAAGAGTAAAGGTTTTGAAAATGTCAATGTGACATCTCGGACTCGTATTCAAGTCGGGTACGGGTTGGGGTGTTACATTAAGAATATACGTTGATTGTTAATCAATTAACGGTTTTCATCCGACAAGAGTTACTATACAAAATTACATAAGACAAAATATTATTTTGATTTTTCAAGTTATAATTATTATTAAATATTTAGTTAACTACATATAATAAAACTATTTCAAGATCATTTTACTTATTTTTAATTGATAACACATTTTCTTCATTTTAAAAAGCATAATTCATACTATAATATAAATATATGTATATTACATTTACAAAAAGAAATTGTAGAAGGGGTAGCCAAGTAATTTAGGTAAGCATTTAAAAGGACAATGACAACTATTCCAATTCCAAAACAGTGAAAGGCAAGTGCTGTTACCTTTCCTTCAATTTGCTCAGTGAAAACAATAAAAAAATGTAAATAAAAAAATAAAAAATGTTACATAATTAGAAAGATAATATAAAAAAAGAAAATTAAGGTTACATTTTCTGAAAAATAAAATTAAAAGAGATACTATATTGAGAAATCTAACAATCCCAGAAAAGGGTGTTTGGAAGAAGGGAAAATTGTGGGAAAGATGATGTCGTTTCTTTTAAGTGAAGCAATAAAGGGAAAGAAAATATATTAAAAAATATATAAAAATAATAAATTTGTGAATTGGGTCACTGTCAAAAGTTGTGATGGTGGCACATGAAGAAAGGATCTATTCATTCAATCTGATCTAATCAAAACAAAGCATCCAGACAAATATCTTGAACTATAAACCAAACACTTCTTTAACTTCTACTATGAACCGAGTTAAAAAAAATTCTAAGGTTGCAACTTTCTTACCACTTACTAATTAAGTATAACATTTTAGATGAAAGGTTAGAAAATTATCATTACAGAAAAAGGTGGGATTTTATTTTATTTTTTGTTAGCTTGGTTGAAATGGTGTTTGTTTAGGGTAATAGTACAATAAACAGCAGCAGATGATACTGATGAGATGAACAGAGAGATCTCTAATCTTTTGTCTGACCCCAAACACACACTGCCACTTCTTTACCAGTGACATCATCATCATCAACATCAAGGGTTTTGTAGGCCAAGAAAAGTGAAAATTTACTCTTCCCTATACTTGCTATTTAGCTATAAGCCCACCTAAAACACAAAACAAAATATTTTCTTTTCTCTTTTGTTCTAGTAGTAGTACTTGTGATGAGGAACTTTATAGTTTGTAGTATATTTTCCCAAGAAAATCCTCGTTGAGAGAAAGGAAAACTTTTTTTGTTTGTGTTGTTGTTGGGTTGTCCTGGTCAAGCTGGTGGCTAATTGTTGAAAAAAAAAACCATTTCTGTAGTTTAGTTACTGAATAGAATAGTACAGATAAAAAAGAGACCCAATTTACCAAAAGCTGAGTTTTTGAGAGAGGAGGGTACAAAGATGGGTTAGCCTGGAAAAAAAAGCTGTCTTTTTTAGGGTGTTTGTGGTGAGGTGAAATTAGAAGCATTGAATGGCAGTGGCTTTTGTTAGAGGCCACAGTAGTATCAGGTTTCAGTGGTGGTGTGTCTTCCATTAAAAGCTGGAACAGGGAAAGCATAAAGAGCCGAGCCTGGATCCATACAGTCATCATCAGCAGCAGCAACGACAGGAGGAAGAGCTTGCAAGAAACCAAAAAGGGATCTTCCAAGGGCAGCAACAGTTGTATGCAAGCCTGGAAACTCAGTACCCGCAGCCACCAAAGAAGAGCTCGTACTTGCCGTCGTCCAGTACATCTTTCGCTTCGAAATCGACACAACATGCAAGAAAAATGGGGGATAGCCACCACCAAGCTGCAACGTCGTCAAGATTGGGGATAAGGCACTCTGGAGGGGAGATCGTTGAGGTCCAAGGTGGTCACATTGTTCGGTCAACCGGAAGGAAAGACCGCCACAGTAAAGTTTGCACTGCTAAAGGTCCTCGGGACCGACGTGTTCGTCTCTCCGCTCACACCGCCATCCAGTTCTACGACGTCCAGGACCGCCTCGGCTACGACCGTCCCAGCAAGGCCGTGGATTGGCTTATAAAAAAAGCCAAGTCCGCCATTGACGAGCTCGCTGAGCTACCTCCTTGGAACCCAGAAAGTTTTAATACATCGACTTTGATTGCTAAACCTAGTAACCAGGAAGACCAAAACTTGACGACAACGACGACAGACAATGATAAGCCGTATCAGTCTCACATCAACCATGGTGGAAACCTGGCGGATAACCTTTCTGCTGGGTCGGGAGCTCGGAGGAGAACGGCTACTATAATGGGGAATGAAGTTCAAAGTCTTCAGCAACAAGAAATGGGAGATAACCTGAATCATAATTCTGGTTTTCTTCCACCTTCTTTAGTCTCTGATGAGATTGCCGATACCATTAAGTCTTTTTTTCCATTGGGAGCTTCGAGTGAGACGCCGTCTTCTTCCATACAGTTTCAGAACTATCCACCGGATTTGTTGTCGAGGACCAGTAGCCACAGTCAGGATCTTCGGCTTTCACTTCATTCGTTTCCGGAGCCGATTCTTTTGCACCACCACCACGACGCAAAAGCTGCGACAGCTCAGGCACAGCACAACGAGCCTGTTTTATTCTCTGGGACCAACCCATTAGCTGGTTTTGATGGGTCTTCTGCTGGATGGGAGCATCACCATCAACATCCGGCGGAGATTGGAAGGCTCCAGAGATTGTTTGCTTGGAATAATAGCTGTGCTGCTGCTGACACCGGCAGTAGCGGTGGTGCTGGCAGTGGCAGTAGCGGAGTAGGAGGATTTCTCTTTGGTACTCCTACACCGCAGCCACTGCCGCAGTCTTTTGGCCATAACAGCCAATTGTTTTCTCAGAGGGGACCCCTTCAGTCCAGTAACATTCCCTTGGTTCGTGCTTGGATAGACCAGCCAATGTCCAGAACTGACAATTACCAACACCATCAACATCACCATCATATCTCAGAAAGCATCCATCATCAAGTTGCTTTATCTGGCATTGGATTCACCGCACCTGGTGTATTCTCTGGGTTTCGCATTCCAGCACGAATTCATGGCGACGAAGTTGAGCATGACAGCATCGCCAATAAGCTGTCCTCTGCTTCATCCGATTCTCACCATTGATAGAGTAAAACAAACGAAAGCCAAAGTCTTTCCCCTGTATCATGTTAGCACTTATTTCTTGTTTCCATCTAGTTCAGTACCATATATTGCACTTACGATCTCTTCTGCTTTTTTAGGTGATTGGTCTTTCAGCACTGGTTGATCGTTGATCATTGACTACTGACTGTGAACTCAATGAGGAGATAGTATGATGGATTCGAGAGTCGAATACCGGATCGAGAGAAGATTTTGCTCACTTTGAATCAATGGCCTATTGCCGTGGGAAGAAGAAATCTGGGTGGATTTCAGGTTTTTCATTCCCCGGTTTTATTTAGTTTCTGTCAGTTAACTGTGTTGTAGCATAATTTTACATTCTCGTGGGCTCGTAGGGCTTAACACCGGTTTCCTTCTTTGTTGTATTTGTCCTGTGTTTCATGTTGGCAGTTAATTTGTTTACGATGTGTGCTACTAAGATGCGAACTTAGTTTGTTTTAACTCTGATTTGATTTTCCCCTTCATGAGGACCGACACGGTTTAGCATATTTGCTTGTTCTTTCGAAAATTATCATGAAATAGGTAACCCCTGATCTGCTAATATTGGAAAGTCTTTTCGAATCCTATATCCCTTTGATTAGATACGGAATTAGAGAAGCAATCCAGAGTCTTTTCCATTCTTTAGAAGTTGTCAATTTCTCATGTGGACGAAAGAGAACTCCGCTAGTAGTTTCATTTTGTTGCTTTATTGCTTATGGAACTGATCTGGTAGCATTGAAAGGGGAATCATTTTCTGAAAACAGTAGGGTTTTTGGATAGTGATAGCCAATTCCACCGTCAGCGTCTACCTGGCCGAAAACAATGTATAACTTCCCCTTATAACTCTTTTTTCTCAGTGTCATTTTACTAAATACCGGTCTGTTTAGAAAGATTTTTTCAATCAAGAGCACTTTATAGAAACAAAGAATTGAGAACCCGATTCATTGTATTAATTAAAATCGAACAAAAGAATAATGAACCAATTACCATCCTAGGCATCACAATTGCCAAAATTAGCAGAATTCAGCCACTAGATGCTTTAAAATGAAAGATGGGGTAGGTCCGAATACTGTCCCGAACATACATTAGGATTGAGACCAGGTTGTAGGACACCCTAAGCTCACATAACAGCAATCAATGAGGACATGTAAGCATAATAGAGCAAGTGGGGCTATGAGTGGAGTACCATCTGCTGCAAGTGCAGGGGGGTAACCATGAAAGAGGGGAATGGTATGATTGTAGAAATAAAAGCTCAATTATGGTATTGAATAGTAGAATACACTGTAGAAATTAGATGCCACCAAAATTTTGGTATTTTGCCAATCTGTAAATGGTCCCCTTCAGTCTAGCTGGAAATTTTTATTTTTCTTTTTCACCATAAAATTATGATACCAATAATGCATGTATGTATACCTTGGCTTCTATTGATATTTGCTGTATGGTTGTTGGCTGTGGAGTACTCATTTTAAGACTTGTTTTTTTATAGTAACACCAATAAAACAATAAAAAGGTATCGTACCTGAAATTTTTTTCATACAATTTTATAGTAAAATCTAGGATTTTTTTATTATAGTGAGATGTTAAAGTCGAGATCTTTGAAACCACACTAGGTATAAATTTTGAGGGGGAGGGCGGGTTGGATTGTTGCGGAGTTTCTTGTTGGGGGCTTGGCTATGATGTTGCATAATTGAATGGTGCAATGTGAGAATGAATAATTGTGTTATGATAATTAATACATAATGGAGTAATGAATTGGAGCATTATGTGACTTTCTAAAAAAAATAATAAGATCAAAGCTTCTTTTTCAAAAAAATAAATAAAAGATTGGTTACCTTTTATGGTTGCTGTTATAGTTTTTTACCACGGTTTTGGACCTTTCTGGGTGTTTTGTGCTTTTGCTGTTCTTTAGACATGATATCTAGGAGGTTTCGAATCGGGTCCGAGATTCGAATATCGGAATCTGCAATCATTTGACGTTTTAATTTCATATGTGATGCTTGGTTTCTTAATAAGTGATGTGCATATGATTGTGTTCCATGTATACCTTGTGCAAAAGTATCAAGGAAATAACAAGTTCATGATTTTTACGTATGTAATCTCTGGTGAAGGAGATATTAAATCCGGGTTTAATCCGAAGCTGAACTTTTTTATCTCGTTCTCTGATTTGCTTTCCTGCCCCCCGTGAGTCTACCTCGTGTGATTAGGCCCAAGGCCTCACTGCTATCCCGTCGCTCTATCCAGCTCCAATCCCCCAGTAAACCAATCTACTGTTAGAAAACAAAACACCCCAAGGATGCTAGATTCATTGATCACCAGCTTATTTTCTTGCTCGCCAAACAGAAGATAGGGGGTGTACATTATAGGCAAGCGGATATAAATGGCTTTGAAAGCTATTAAAGCTGCTACCTGCTACCCTCTATTAATTACTAATCTGCAAGGCTTAACTCTCCATTAATGTGAAAAGATGGATTCAGTTGTTCATTTCCTCGTAGATATCGAGATCAAAAGTCTAACTATATTAAAAGGTGATTAATAAAAAGAGTAGGTTAATAATGATTATTGTTACCTCTAGTTCATGGAGTTTGGCCTCAAGTTTCATCTGGTTTTCCATTCTATTTTGCTTAGGCCTGCGTTATGTAACCAATCAGATTCTTCGGGCTTGAATTTGAGAGTGGACATTGCACCATGAATGTAAATATCTGTTTGCTTCTTCACTGTATGTCCCTGGAAAGCAAATATATATATATATATATATATATATATATATACCCAAAGAAAAATAACTGTCCATGCATGTTTAAGGGTCACTCTCTTGTAATAAGAAGTCTATTTACAATATTTGAGTTGTACTTTGATTTTTAAATCAAACAAATAGAGGGACTAAACTTCAAGAGTCGCAAAAGTAAAGGGACTGAGGGAGAATTTAAGTGTTTTACTTTTCAAGGGATATTTTTTTTCTCATTATAGTGATCATTTGATCTATAATCTAATCTGCGCCAACCTCTTTCTCCAAGCAAAACAAAGTAGAAGGTTCCTAGTTGAAGTTGTCTCGACTTGCAAGGCTTATCAAAAGTAGTCCATATCATTGACGTCTTTTTCACTAGTTGTGATCATTTTTTCAATATATTTTTAATAAAATTATATACGAGCTTGATTTATAACTTTAAAATTTCATGAATTTAAATATATTATATTTGTTTTTAAAATTTAAATAGTTATATTGAGAGATCAAATTAAATAAATTATGTTTTTTTTTACATGTAGATAAAATAAAATATAAAAATATATTTTTATATCATTATTTTTCTTTGACAAATTTAAATTTAATTCTAATCTTATCTAGAGGGGATGGGGAAGGGAGATTGTAAGAGAAGGAAGTGAGTGTTCTTATTAGGTTTAGAATTCACGACTTAAAAAAATATAAAAAAACAAATATGAATAGTTTGATCAATGGGTTGAATGTGCTATATCGTATTTTGTAATTTGAAAAACATTTTTAATGTATTTTATTTTTTAGTATCAATAAACTTCTTATTAGGTCCACAAAAATGAGTGTATTTTAAGGCAAGAGGGGCCAAAACATCTTCAATTATTGTTGAGACTTTGATGTCAATTCACATACACTTGCCAATTTTCTATAAATTATAGAAAAAAAATCAAAACTAAAGAAGTATATATATAAGAATATGGTGAAAGAGAATCTTAATGATAGATGCCCTAAATGGGGGAGGGGGGACCCTAACATTTTTGTAATATGTAACAAAAATCTTGGCATGTTATATGACAAAGAAGCATGCTGTCATCCATGAAATTAGGGGATATAATGACTTTGCATTTGGAAAATGGGTTTTATTGGAAAATTATTTTAGCTCTTTCTTTTTGAAAATAAATGTTAAAAATAACAATTCTCTTAGCTAAGGTGGGTCCAAAATGTAAAGTTTTGGATAGAATTTGCTTATTTGATCTCTATCTTCGATTTTTCTTTTCTTTTTTCTTAAAATAAACTATTTATATTTTTAATAATTTAATTTTAATTTTTAATTAATATTTAGTGTTTAAACTTATAATCTCCAAACAATGATCACTAAATTTTCATTCTGCTCAAGTTTATACATACACATAAGTTAAATATAAAACTTTTTTAAAAAATAGAAAATGCAATGAATTTTTAAATAAATTATTATATAAACATTTAATTTAGTAAAAAATATATACCAAAAAAATAATTTGATTTTGATATATATATATATATATAGTAAAAGATTTGCACACATTCATATATAGTATTCTAAAGATTTGCATTGAATTTTGAAAATAATAATAAAAATAATTGAATTTAAAGTATAGATCTTTTGATATAATCAATAGAATCAGAAACCTTATAGATAGTGATCTCTCTCTTTCAATATATACATGTTAGGTGAAAACTTGGCTAATGGCTAAGCCTTTGGGGTTTGTTTGATCTCTTGACTCCCAATATCTGCGAGATTTTGGGTATCTTTTTCTTCTAAACTTTGTAAATTTTCTCTAGATTTTCCCTCAACTCTTATCCTCGATATATTTCGATTTCAAAGATTTCCCTTTTCTCTCTCTTCGTTTATATAAACAGTAGCATGCATGGGACTCAACCAGGGTTTGCTGGGAATTGTTAACATCTTGTTCTTGACAAGCTTCTAAGCTTTGGGTGTTTCTCTAAACTTCAAAATTTAAGTCTTTTTTGTGGTGTTTTTTTGTATGGAACTTGGAAGTTAGTGAAAACAATGGTTGAAGAAGATCAAACAACCCCAAGGTGTACCACCAGCAGTGGAAACAACAGCAATATCTGTAGATCTTCCAAGAAGGAAAGGCCTAGAAAATTACCACAGAGAGGGCTCGGTGTGGCACAGCTCGAGAAGATGAGATTAGAAGAACAACAAAAGAAAGATTCAGCTTATCTGATTGCTGCTGCCGATGTATCAATTTCCAGTAGTTCAGTCTTTAGGCCACCTTTTTCTGCTGTCTGTAATGGGAACACTGGTGGTGTTCCATTGACAGGCGTTAATGGTCATAAATCTTGGGGTTTGATGCCTCGTGAAACTGAGCCACTTTGTCCTTTGCCTAGTCTGATGCAAAGGGGACAACAATCTTCATTTTCAATGGTGGAAATTACATTGATTTGTTGGTGTAATTAATGAAAATTAGGGTGAATTAATGTTTTTTTATATGCAGGTGAATTTGTCATCAAGAACATCATCAACATCTGTAATGAATTTTCAGATGGAGCTCCCTTCAAACCAAAGCTATTATAAAAATTTTAAACCTTTATTGCCTGAAGAGGACAAGGTATACATGCATACATACATATATACACGCGTACATATTTCGAGTCTTATAATAACTGTTTATGTAGGTGATTGGCATGAAGAGACCATCCCCTTTCTCCTTAGACAATGTTCCAGGCCCCCTCTTCCCCAAAAAAAAATTATCCTCCCATTGTTCACTCCATCAATGGACAAGTTGAAGCTACTTTGATTAGCAAAGCTACCACATCCAACATCTCGAGTTTCAGGTCCGAATTTCACGTTCTATCGTCGTAACATCATAGACATCAATTTAAAAAATTCGAACCCCGAACTTCTTTTTAGATCTTTTCTGATCTATAATAACTTTTTTCATATTTGTTCAATCTCTCACTAGGGAAGGGCCTCCATGTTCAACCTCAAATGGGGTATTTGCCAGAGATTTACTCACATTAGCCCCTCCAACAACACCACCAATGTGTTCAACCTCAAAATCCAAGCAGTCTCTATCAAATTCAATCCCTTGTGAATTGCCAGACCTCGATTCATTAGCTTATCATCAAGTGAGATCATCTCCATCTTCTTTTTCATTTAATTTTATGCTTATTTGATCTTTCTTTTCCTTTTTCTTTTTTTGAATATATAACACTTTTTCTTTATTTTTTATTTTTTTTTTGGGTTTGAAGGGAAGCTTTGAAGATTCGATCATGACGCAAGGTGGGGTTGGATTAAATCTGCAGCGGCCTTACTATAGCTTCTTTTCACCGGCGCAAATTGAACGTCCAAGTGCAGTAACAATGGCTAATTGTAAAAGTGGAGAAGTTGCTGGACATGTTGATCTCAATTTAAAGCTATAAACTGTACACTAAAAGAAATGATCTCTTGTTTTTTTTTCCCATTTTTGTATCATTATGTGGGCAATTAATAATTGTTGGAGGTCTTCCACGGAAAATACTCTCAACTTAACGTTGGGGACAACTTACTATTTTACTTTCTTCTTATCCCATTACATATGGGAATAGGGTCAGTTAATTTTTTTTTAAATGTGTATTTAAATTTAAACATAAAGAAAATGATAAAATATAATTTGATATAAATTTAAAATGTAATTAGATTAAAAATTTTAAAAGGTATCAAAACTTTACTCCCACATGATTCCGTTTATTATTATATAATATAATTTTAAAAGTCGATTTAAAAATTGTTATATTTTAAAAAAATTGAAAAATAAATGATATATACAATTTAAAATTATTTATATTAAAAAATCTAACTAATATATATTTATATGTGGAATAATTATTAATGTGAAAATATTTATTTTTTGCATTTGGTTTGTTGGTTAGGTTAGTGACTGAGTCAGACAAGTTGATTGGTAAAAAAACTTTTGCATGTGGGACTGTGAAGATATGATTAGGCTTTTCATTGGCTTTGTCAAATCTGACCCTTCATTATCTAAGTTGCAGAATGGTGACATCTAAGAGGGTCCGCACTGGATTATATTGAAAAATAAGTGACTATTATTACGCTATTTATCATTATGTGAACGTTAATATTAGGGTAAAGTATAGTAATGGTCACTGAATATTTCTGAAGCATGTATTTAGGTCCCTCAACTTTTAAAACTTGTAATATAATCCCCCAACATTTATTCCGTTTGCAATATGGTCCCCAACTTAAATCATCGTTAGAAATTAGGGTAAATTATATAAAAGGTTATTGAACTTTTCAGACACTTGAATTTAGGTCCCCCTACTTTTAAAACTTACAAAACATTCCTCAATTTCATTCTAAACCCAATTTCCAAAGTAATTCAATTTCATTCTAAACCCTAAATTCTAAAATAATTCAATTCAATTCAATTATGTCAGATTTATTATTATTTAATTTCATCTTATTTCATGTTATACGTATTTTTTATATAAATATATAATAGTATAATTCTTATCTGTTGAAGAAATTTTTTAATTAAAAAAAGTAGTTAGGATATATAAGAGGTTGAAAATAATTCAAATTTTAAATTTATAAAATGTTATTTTGACGTATAAATAAAAGTGTAAACTACTAGGTTGACAACTTAACTATCTAACCCTTTTTACTTTTGTCATCGATCTTTTAAATTTATCAATCATACAACATAATTATTTAACTGTTTTAACTAAGCCACTAGTCGTTACCAATTGATACAAATGATGAAGTGGCAGTTAAAAGGAATTGACATTATTATACATTCAGTCTTTATTATTTATATAATCAATTTGGTCCTAAATTAAATAGAATTTAATAAATTAATCATTTAATTAGGATCTGACATGTGTTAGCACATGATCATGACACGTGTCATTGGTGACACATGTCACCACCTAATTATTTATATATGCTATCAATTTGGTCCTAAATGCAAGCTTCAGAAATGTTCAGTGACCATTACTATACTTTACCCTTAATATTAAATAGTTGAGAATTATCTTTAAATAAATATTATTTTATACTTACCCTAGATTAATAAAATAACATTATGTCAAGAATCAAATAAACTAAACTTCTTTCAGTTAAATTAGTTCGATTGTTCAGTTAAATCCAATTTAACCGACTTGTTGCTCACTCTTGGCCTTAGGTGAGGTTCCTATAGCTCAAATCAATCTTTATATTAATAAATATAACAATCTAATTCTTATACTAGTAAAAATGATCAATAAGACTGAATTTTAACAGAGTTATTTAACTCTACCAAAATAAAGGGACTAATTTAAACTGGTCCGTAAAATAAAGGGACTAATTTAAACTGGTCCGTAAAATAAAGGGACCTGATAAGTAGTTTCACCGTCAAAAACAACAAAACGGAAATCTTGCACAAATGAGGAAACTTAAGCTAAAATTTGTCATTATTAGATAGGGTGTTGAACAAAGAGAAAATCCGAAAGTCTCTCAGCTAAACCATGAAAATCAGAACCAGTAGCTGTCCTCTACACCAGTTGTTACATTCATTAATCTACGAGACTACGACCAACCGAAGACATAATCGAGAACATATACGAGGCCCAACGAAAACGGATAAAGGCCGTAAGCCACCGAACACGTCCAGAGCGGGAATGTAGTTCGGAAGCTGGCGAATGCACTCATCACGAGGCAGACGATAAGAATCACCAACACTTCGGACGAGAAATCCCATGTTAATCCCCTAATGTAAACGAGTGACAAGAAAACCGATAGGCAGAGGACATTGTTCATCGTTACCGCCCCATAGAGCTGGCATCAGAAGTTGATGATCAGTCGCATGATATTATCAACTTTGCTCAACAAATAAGTGGAGTGACACGAAAACAAACCTCGGAAAATGTCAAGGATGCAGTCCTCTGCTTCTTGCGGCTGGCAAAGATGATGGCCGATACAGCTTCACTCGAATTGGTAGCAAATGGCAATGCAATGAATGAGATGAAAAAAGATGGAATGCTTGTTGCTGCGGAGAAGTTGTCAACTGCGTCTACCAGCGGATCTGCAAATGCAGCTGCGATAAGGGTACCTAGTAATAACATTTGTACGGCTTTGAATGAGATCCATCGAGGGTTTTCAACGCTCTCGGTAACCTCATCACTTTGTTCCTCCGGCCCTAACAAAGTATGTTCTATCTTTGTTTGCTGCAAAACTAATCCTAGTCAGTCTGTGCCAAGTTATGATCATAAAGAAGTCATCAATGCTACACTTACCTGGTGAAAATCGTCGATGAACTTAAACGTCCCGCCATTAGGTTCAGGATAAGCACCTCCGGTTCGCCTTGCCTCATAAATCCACTTCGTGATTCCTCTTATAAACTCATCCTCTTGAACGAGAGAGTCGAGGGAGGTATCGAAATCTTCCAGTACTTTTCTCACAGCATCATCTCTATCCAAGTCGATCTCTTCAAACTGGATTCCTATAATCAACGCTCTCAGCTCAGCAGGCGAAAGAGCACCATCGTGATTCTCATCAATCGCCTCAAACAACCTGTAGATCACAGAGCACATAAATGTTAACTGTACAATATACGGGGAAGAGTAAGTTTTTCTCGAATCAAAATTCGAAGTGTGTATTTTTCTCTAATCAATCAAAACTCACTTCTTTATGATCTCTGTGTTGGGTTCCCCGTCATCATTAAGAAGCCTTCCCAGAGAATGCGTCTTCAAGTGCCTTAAAATTCCCGATATGACATGCTTGTGCTTTACGAAAGCAAGTCGTCTTCTCTGGATCCAAGGCTGAAACACCTGCAAAATACACACATAATAATAAGAACGTTAAAAAGAAATATTGGGACATATGATCATGATGGAATTCCTTTCTGGAAAAGGATATTAACCTGATAAGCGCAATATGATACCAACATCGACATCGAAACAATAAGTGCAATCAAAACGGCCAAGTGTCTTCCTGAAGTTGAATTGAGAACTTGTGGTAGTTGGACAATAAGAAATGGGATAACTGATATAGCCATTATCCTGGCAGCATAGCATGTCCAAATATCAGTGCTAACACCCGTCTCTGCAAAATCCGACAAACTTCCAGTTCCGGTTACAGAAATTTAAATGATACATCTAGAGTTCAGACTACTTGAGCCACATGTTTTTGGCCATTGCAGGACACAATGCATGGCAACACAACCCTCAACCACTTACAGCTCCAACTGAAAAAGAACAATGATAAGCAAAGCTGTGTACCTGTTGAGCTAAACCCTTTCTTATTCGTTCCATCGACTGCGATTGAATCACGGAGATCACACCTGCCGACGACAACACAGGATCCCCATATCACCGTGATAAGCATGACGGTTGACCCTGCCAACAGCCCCATTCCAACGGAGACCTGGCCTTGAGCAGTTTCCGCCGTTCCGGAAAGTCCAGACACTGGAAGAAAACAGGAATGCCAATTATAAATAGTCCAAAAAAAAGGTTGCCGAAAGCAGGGACGACCATAGGGCGAGGGCAGTCGCAAAATTTTAAATTATCAATTTTAGATAATATTTTATTTATAATCTATTTTCTCTATTAAAATTTTATAAATTCACTCCTCTAAAATTTTAGAAAGTAATCATTTAAGGTAAGGTTCTGCGTTAATCACCGACTTAAAGTCTCCTGCTGCCACTGGTCACTAATCAAACAAGATTTGATGCTGTCCAACCCAGACCCAGATCCATATGCAAGAAAGATTAAATGCATGATCCAAAGCAGAAATGTCTAAATAAATATAATGCTATATGAAAATCAGTATCCAGGATATTCAATACAGAAGAAGATTCTTATGGAAAATTTAATTAAAATAATTATATACAACATGACAAAATATAAGATAATAATACAAATCAAACAAGAATTTTTTTTTTTGTTCTAAAAAATCTTAAACGGGTAAACATTAAACACAAAATCCAACAGTCATCTCAAAGAATGGCTAAAATATGTTGGAAGTCTATGTACCCTTTAATCATTTGAAATTTAGTCCTCCCAACTTTTATTTTCAAGAAAGCAGTCCTTCTATTTTTCAAATATAAAAATTTAACAGTTAACCGTTAACGACATTAGAATAATTCTATCAATTTTCTTTGATTTGACCATCTTAAAAATTAAAAAAAAATTACAAACTTGTAAGCTAACAAAAAAAAGTCCCTTGGATTTTTGAATAGAAAAATAAAGAGAATTCCTGAAAATAAAAGAGTATAGGAATTTGAAACAACCTAAAAAGGAATTACAATCTGAAAATTATACAGAACCAGAATTTTGCTAATTTTCCATGTCTAGAAGCTTAAATTTTGCATCACATTAAAGCTTATTTATTTTATGATACGAAACTTTCAGTTTCCTTGAGCAAGAAAAAACAAAGTCAAGATCTAAACTTTTCAACTTCCCGCCTTTTCTGATGAGTCCAACGGTGGAGAACTAAATGTAATTTTCTCGCATTTTCCGGACAACCAAACAACATACTAAAAGTTTCTGAAAAGGAAAAGAAAAGGAAGGAAAACAAAAATTTAACAGTTACCGAGAATAAGCATTGCATCGGGAAAAGCTCCAAGTATGGGCAAGAACAATCCTCCTACAATACCGGGACCGAGGATCTCAAGCAAAAGCTCACTTCCATTGGACAAGTAAGTGGCAGCTAAATACATAAGGTATCCATAAACGATTATCAAAAACAAGTTTCCTAGAACCGTGGTGGTACAGGGTAAGAACCCATACGACTGCTCACACGTTTCCTCAGCCGAAACCAGATGTTTGAGGAGAAGGTAAGGTGGGTTTTCGACGGTGGACATCCCATCAGAAACAAGACCGGTCGGGGACGGCCGGCCGGTGATGAAGCGAGCGTGTGATGGGAAAGAAGACAAACAAAAGGTGAAGAGAATAAGGAGTAGGAAATGCTTGGGAGTCATTTTTGGTAATGGAAATTTTTTTTATGACATCGAAAAATGATTGGAAATTGAAAAGAAATCTTCGAGCATGTATATAGGAATGAAAAGTGGCCGGAGACGAGGCGAAATTGAAAGAGTGTTTGAACCGTGTGCAAGGATGATTATGACTCAGATGGGTGAGATAGTAATGGGATAAACATAAAAAATGTTTATGGTAAAGTATAAGTATTATTATCAAATTATTACTACTTGTTAAATAATATTATTTTATACCACATATTAAGAAATCCTTATTTATCTCAATTATTTTTTATTTTTTTAAAATAATAATTGTCTAAATAATAAATTAAAGAATTATCACATATCTTTAACTGGGATTTGTTTTTTTAATCGATATTTCAAATAAATAAGAAGCATGCCGGATTTTTTAGAATTAAAAATCTTCATTACGAGGGTAATAAAACTATAATTTTAAAGAGTTTTTCTTTTTCTATCATTGTAAAATTGAGATTATCGACTTTAATGTTTTGATAAATTTTAAATATAATATTAATCTTATTTAAATGAGAGAGAAATAAGGACTCTAAGTAAAAGGAAAAAAAGTGTTATTAGTTGATATCCTTATCCGACTTTATAAAGGAGAACTATAAGGGAACAAAGCAGTCAAATATCTTTACCAGACTTCATAAAATTTTAAGCAATAAAAATCATTTAATAGATATATTCATAGTCGAAGCGATGATATTACCTTAAATGGTGTAATACATAATTAACAATAATAATTGTATAAATAATAAACTAAAGAATTATCACGTATCTTTAATTGGGATTTTTTGTTTTCTTTAGTTGAGATTTCAAGAAGCATGCCGGATTTTTTAGAATTGAAAAACTTCATTACGAGGGTACTAAAATTATAATTTTAATGTGTTTTTTTATCATTGATATTATCAACTTTTTTTTCTTTTTTATATAAATTCTAAATATAATCTTCAAACTTTATCTAGATGGAAGAGGAATGATGACTTTGAAAGAAAGATAAGATAGTGCTCTTAGTAGGTCTAAAACGCATGACATAAGGAAATATAAGAGAACAAAGAAGAATAATGTAACACCCCAAATTTAATTAAAAGATTATATGGATAAGTATTAAAAAAATTAGTCATTTAAAAGAAAATTGGGGAGCAAATTGCTAAATTTTGGATTATATAGGGTCATTCTGCAAACTCCAAATTATTTCAGGGACCTAACACCAATTTCACCATCTATTCTAACCGTAGAAAAAAAAAGACATGGCTACTAGGTGTTGAATTCGTGACCTAAGAGGCATGACCAATCATCCCCTAGCGCTAGACTAAGTTACTGATTGTATTTTAAATTAATATGTTATTTGATTATATATGTACCATATTTAATTCTCAAATCAAAATCTCCTTTTGAATCAACCAAAAATACCAATTTTCTAAACATCAAAATCCCTAAGTTTACCGTCGACCCAACATTGTCCGGCCAGCCATGTTTGTCATTGCTCCCTCCATTGTGATCGCCGATAACACTGGATCAAATCCCAACTGCAACCTCACCGAGAAACAATGTCGTTTGTCGTAGGGAGTGTTGCGAAGCCTTGTCGAAAAACAAATGGTCGTTGTTTTTTTTTTTTTGTATTTTTCACCTAAACTCATCGCTGATAAGCCTCATCGCCACCGTCCTCGTGCTCCCTAGTGCCTCGCGAACCTAACCCAACCGATTGGACCTCTCCCGCAACCGCCAACGTGAAGGGTGGAAGAGTAGACGCTTCGGTCGTTCGAGGGAGTTTGTTTTGTTGTTCTTCCGTCACTCTTCGCCATCGGACTCTCGAGATGTCGATCTACGGATCTGGAAAGTTCCTTCGTCGCCTGATAACCGAAGTCTCTGCATGCGTCGCTCCCTGTGTGTGGGCGTCGCCTGTCAGCCTTGGGAATGTGCTGACTGGCTGAACCGGTTTGACGCTGTCGTGAAGGGTGGAAGAGAAGACACTTCGGTTGTTCGAGGGAGTTTGTTTCGTCGCTCTTCATCGTAAAATAACTCATTCATCAGACTTTCGAGGTGTCGATCTACGAATCTGGAAAGTTTCATCGTTGTTCGATAACCAGAACAGCCGCACGCGCCGCTCCCTTTTTTTGTTTGTATCGTCTGTTAGCCTGGGGAATGTGTTGACCAGCTGAATCAATCTGAACCGGTTGTACTAGTCTGGATTAACCCGCCTGGATCGAGCCGAGCTGAGCCAAGCCTGGGTGAGCCGTTGACTTTTTTCGGGAACATCTATCTTGATATTTTTCGACGTCTTAAGTTTATTTTTAAGGTATGTTTCATTAAATTCAAACTCAGTAAGTTGTTTTTCACCGTTGGGCCTTCCAATTCGATCCAATTTTCGCAATTAAGTTATGTTTTTGACGCAAATTGTTTTGCCTTGTGTTCTAGATATTACGGGACGTTGGATTCAAGTTCGAGAGCGATCAAATTGAGTTTAAGTGACTGATCAGTGTTGCTTAGAAGTTGAGGTAATGCATTCATACCTTTTGTATATTTTATGGAATGTGTTGATATTGGTTAATGCATAAATGATTACATTTAGTTAAATGTGAATATCTAATTATTTCTAACTCGATCCGTATGAGTAAAAAGTATGTAAACTAAATAAGGCTTGAATTACTCCTACACGAAACTAGAAGTTTAATAAAAAATAATTTTAGGTTCAGTGATTAACCGATAAAGAAATCAACCTCATAATATTTAAATTCTAATTATTATCGTTAAAAATTTTAATATCGAAATCAAATGGTTAAGAAATTACAAAATTACCCATATGAGGAAAAAATGGCATTGACTGACCCTATAAGTGAAAGTACCTTGAGAATTATTATTTAATCCGATAAACTATTGTTTCACCTGTTAAATTCATGATTTGTTCGAAAAGTCATTGATAATTAGATCATAACATCCGAAAAGGTACAAGACGTAGAATTACTGATTTATCCGCAAACACTTAAAGACTAAAACATCGAAAGTACTATTTATGTTTGAATTGTTCAAAAAATTGAATTAAATGGAAAAACTAGACGAAATGAAATGACTAAAATTCCCTTGAACAATAAAATAATCAAAATACCCCTAAAGTGTAAAATGACCCAAAATACCCCCAAGCCCTGGAATGACTGAATACCCTCAAGCTCTGAAATGAATAAATCTACCTCGAATACCAAAATGATCTAAATACTCTCATGACTTGGATTAAGCAAATGCCTTTGGATAAATTCTAAATATACTAGTAAAGCTTTAAATGTTGTAATGCCCTTGTGGTTTATAGAATACGACCTAAGCATGTTGATCATCCCTAATACTTATACAATACGAGAAATAAATAAATACTGCTTAAATATCTGTTTGTCTCCTCATGATCCGTCCAAAGATGGTTTTGAAGGTGATCAGTTCGATTTTATAATGCAATCAGTTTTAAGAAATGAATACTCGTAAAGTTTCTCTACCTACATACTTGATAAATATCGCCTTTGTTGGGATTTGTACAGTGCGATTGGAAACCTGTTAAGATGCTTGAAATATATAATTCTATAAACCGCTGCATACCCTTATTAAACTAATTTATCAAATTTCTTAGGAATCAAATTACTAAAATGCCCTTATAAGCCTAATTGATGGAATCACTTTAGGAATGTCTAAATCCTAAATAATTTTGATGCAATAATTCTTGAATACCTTGTTGATATATCTTAATACTATATGATCTTGATAAATCACTTCCTGAATGACTGATGAATCTGTTAGCTATCAAACTCCCATTTTTATAGGGATATCGTTTCTGAAATTCAATCAGTTTGCAGAAATTTTGTGTCTCTCTACCTGATTAATACCAAGTACCTCTATAAAATAACTAGATCCTCTAGTGTGTTCCCTATGTGTTAGATGATTGTTTTATCTGTTCTGAAATATGATTTACCGAAGTTACTGATTTACTTAATAATTCAACTGTTTGATATTCTGACTTACTAATGTATTGATTTGCTATTTATGAACTATGGCTACATGATATGTGCTATATGGTTATCTGTTTTCGCTGGAAAATATAATTATGCCTGATTTATGGATCATAGAAATTACTGGTTATTGTATGAATCGATTTATTGGGATATTGTATGGGTAGGATTCTGGAGTATGGAGGTTTAGCTCTGATCAAGCTAGTAAATCCTTACGAACCTAAGGTGACACTTGGGTAGACTATGAGGCCCCAAGGTATTTCCTTGGGTAGGCTCTAAGGCCCAAAAGTATTCCCTTGGGTAGGTTCTTAGGCCCCAAGATAATCCCTTAGGTTGGCCCCTATGCCCAATTGGCCTAGGGTAAGTCCTTATGGATGCAGTTCTGGGAAACTGCATATCGGTGTTCGGTTGGAGGGTATTATTGAGGTTTTAAAATATATTTTTAAACCACTACTGTATTTAAAGGATTTGTACACATTTCTCTATTTTGTTGGAACACACTAGACTCCCCCAATTCAATCTTCTGAATCTGTCTCTCTGAATAATTCATTCAGACTGTAAAATCTTATTTGTAGATGAAGACTTAGCTAATGGAATCTGAACTCACCGCTAGAATCTGATGATGTCTATACCACTAAGGAAATTTATGCTTTATCATATACCTGATGACCTATTACATTCATCTGGTAGTTCTGTATTACTGAGTTTCCTAAAGCTCACTTTGTTACTTACCCCTTTTTAGGTTAAAGGATTTGATTCAATACTTTAATCGACATCAGTATAGGAGTTATATTGGCGTTGCTTGCAGAGTACGACACATGTAAATAAGGGGATTGTAGGTTATTAAGTGTTTTTATATTAGAGTTTGAAATTGGTTTTTACAGTGCATTGTTAAATTCTATTTTAATTATAAATTATTTTCTGAACTTGTGTTTCATTTATAAATTGTTTGATGGTTTTAAATGTTTAACTAAATTTTTCATATTTTTCAGTGTGGGTCGCTCTAGTGGCTCTAATGTGACACATCGGATCGGATCGGATCACCCATACCGGTCTGAGGGTGTTACAAACAACTTGACTGATAGACCAAATATTATTACTCAACTTCATAAAATTTTAAGCAATAGAAGGTTTTAATAGATCAAAAGAGTATATTTAGGGTCAAATGGACAGTATCATCTTAAGTGGAGCATATAACTAACATTATAAAATAAGAGATAAAATTAAAATAAATTAAATTTTTGAAGATTTAAGTAAATATTTACTTTACATATTTTTAATTATAAAAAATTTAGGTACTAGATTCGTCCCTGAGCATTTTAATATGTTAAAAGAAAATAATATTCCATCAATCAAAGATTTGTTAAAGATAAGCATACCCTTATTAAACTAATTTATCAAATTTCCCAGGAATGAAATTACTAAAATGCCCTTATAAGCCTAATTGATGGAATCACTTTAGGAATGTCTAAATCCTAAATAATTTTGATGCAACAATTCTTGAATACCTTGTTGATATATCTTAATACTATATGATCTTGATAAATCACTTCCTGAATGACTGATGAATCTGTTAGCTATCAAACTCCCATTTTTATAGGGATATCATTTCTGAAATTCAATCAGTTTGCAGAAATTTTGTGTCTCTCTACCTGATTAATACCAAGTACCTCTATAAAATAACTAGATCCTCTAGTGTGTTCTCTATGTGTTAGATGATTGTTTTATCTGTTCTGAATTGTGATTTATCGAAGTTACTGATTTACTTAAGAATTCAACTGTTTGATATTCTGACTTACTGATGTATTGATTTGCTATTTATGAACTATGGCTACATGATATGTGCTATATGGTTATCTGTTTTCACTGGAAAATATAATTATGCCTGATTTATGGATCATAGAAATTACTGGTTATTGTATGAATCGATTTATTGGGATATTGTATGGGTAGGATTCTGGAGTATGGAGGTTCAGCTCTGATCAAGCTAGTAAATCCTTACGAACCTAAGGTGACACTTGGGTAGACTATGAGGCCCCAAGGTATTTCCTTGGGTAGGCTCTAAGGCCCAAAGGTATTCCCTTGGGTAGGCTCTTAGGCCCCAAGATAATCCCTTAGGTTGGCCCCTACGCCCAATTGGCCTAGGGTAAGTCCTTATGGATGCAGTTCTGGGAAACTGCATATCGGTGTTCGGTTGGAGGGTATTATTGAGGTTTTAAAATATATTTTTAAACCACTACTGTATTTAAAGGATTTGTACACATTTCTCTATTTTGTTGGAACACACTAGACTCCCCCAATTCAATCTTCTGAATCTGTCTCTCTGAATAATTCATTCAGACTGTAAAATCTTATTTGTAGATGAAGACTTAGCTAATGGAATCTGAACTCACCGCTAGAATCTGATGATGTCTATACCACTAAGGAAATTTATGCTTTACCATATACCTGATGACCTATTACATTCATATGGTAGTTCTGTATTACTGAGTTTCCTAAAGCTCACTTTGTTACTTACCCCTTTTTAGGTTAAAGGATTTGATTCAATACTTTAATCGACATCAGTATAGGAGTTATATTGGCGTTGCTTGCAGAGTACGACACATGTAAATAAGGGGATTGTAGGTTATTAAGTGTTTTTATATTAGAGTTTGAAATTGGTTTTTACAGTGCATTGTTAAATTCTATTTTAATTATAAATTATTTTCTGAACTTGTGTTTCATTTATAAATTGTTTGATGGTTTTAAATGTTTAACTAAATTTTTCATATTTTTCAGTGTGGGTCGCTCTAGTGGCTCTAATGTGACACATCGGATCGGATCGGATCACCCATACCGGTCTGAGGGTGTTACAAACAACTTGACTGATAGACCAAATATTATTACTCAACTTCATAAAATTTTAAGCAATAGAAGGTTTTAATAGATCAAAAGAGTATATTTAGGGTCAAATGGACAGTATCATCTTAAGTGGAGCATATAACTAACATTATAAAATAAGAGATAAAATTAAAATAAATTAAATTTTGAAGATTTAAGTAAATATTTACTTTACATATTTTTAATTATAAAAAATTTAGGTACTAGATTCGTCCCTGAGCATTTTAATATGTTAAAAGAAAATAATATTCCATCAATCAAAGATTTGTTAAAGATAAGCATACCCTTATTAAACTAATTTATCAAATTTCCCAAGAATCAAATTACTAAAATGCCCTTATAAGCCTAATTGATGGAATCACTTTAGGAATGTCTAAATCCTAAATAATTTTGATGCAACAATTCTTGAATACCTTGTTGATATATCTTAATACTATATGATCTTGATAAATCACTTCCTGAATGACTGATGAATCTGTTAGCTATCAAACTCCCATTTTTATAGGGATATCGTTTCTGAAATTCAATCAGTTTGCAGAAATTTTGTGTCTCTCTACCTGATTAATACCAAGTACCTCTATAAAATAACTAGATCCTCTAGTGTGTTCCCTATGTGTTAGATGATTGTTTTATCTGTTCTGAAATGTGATTTATCGAAGTTACTGATTTACTTAATAATTCAACTGTTTGATATTCTGACTTACTGATGTATTGATTTGCTATTTATGAACTATGGCTACATGATATGTGCTATATGGTTATCTGTTTTCGCTGGAAAATATAATTATGCATGATTTATGGATCATAGAAATTACTGGTTATTGTATGAATCGATTTATTGGGATATTGTATGGGTAGGATTCTGGAGTATGGAGGTTCAGCTCTGATCAAGCTAGTAAATCCTTACGAACCTAAGGTGACACTTGGGTAGACTATGAGGCCCCAAGGTATTTCCTTGGGTAGGCTCTAAGGCCCAAAGGTATTCCCTTGGGTAGGCTCTTAGGCCCCAAGATAATCCCTTAGGTTGACCCCTACGCCCAATTGGCCTAGGGTAAGTCCTTATGGATGCAGTTATGAGAAACTGCATATCGGTGTTCGGTTGGAGGGTATTATTGAGGTTTTAAAATATATTTTAACCACTACTGTATTTAAAGGATTTGTACACATTTCTCTATTTTATTGGAACACACTAGACTCCCCCAATTCAATCTTCTGAATCTGTCTCTCTGAATACTTCCTTCAGACCGTAAAATCTTATTTGTAGATGAAGACTTAGCTAATGGAATCTGAACTCACCGCTAGAATCTGATGATGTCTATACCACTAAGGAAATTTATGCTTTACCATATACCTGATAACCTATTACATTCATATGGTAGTTCTGTATTACTGAGTTTCCTAAAGCTCACTTTGTTACTTACCCCTTTTTAGGTTAAAGGATTTGATTCAATACTTTTATCGACATCAGTATAGGAGTATTATTGGCGTTGCTTGCAGAGTACGACACATGTAAATAAGGGGATTGTAGGTTATTAAGTGTTTTTATATTAGAGTTTGAAATTGGTTTTTACAGTGCACTGTTAAATTCTATTTTAATTATAAATTATTTTCTGAACTTGTGTTTCATTTATAAATTGTTTGATGGTTTTAAATGTTTAACTAAATTTTTCAGTGTGGGTCGCTATGGTGGCTCTAATGTGACACATCGGATCGGGTCACCCATACCGGTCTGAGAGTGTTACAAACAACTTGACTGATAGACCAAATATTATTACTCAACTTCATAAAATTTTAAGCAATAGAAGGTTTTAATAGATTAAAAGAGTATATTTAGGGTCAAAGGGACGGTATCATCTTAAGTGGAGCATGATATAACTAACATTATAAAATAAGAGATAAAATTAAAATAAATTAAATTTTGAAGATTTAAGTAAATATTTACTTTACATATTTTTAATTATAAAAAATTTAGGTACTAGATTCGTCCCTGAGCATTTTAATATGTTAAAAGAAAATAATATTCCATCAATCAAAGATTTGTTAAAGATAAGATCCACACATACTGTCATATTGATGTCATATGAATTTTTTTGTACAAATAGATATTTTTTATATGTATTGAGTATATTTTTTGGACAAAATTCGTTTGATTTTTTTTCATGTTGGTCCTTGACAATACCGGTTTGGTTATGTATTACTAAAAGATGTATTTTCCTTCGACACGTATGACTCAGGTTAACTCAGCTGTTCGGCTGTGTTTTTTAGAATCATGTCACGTGTGCAAATGTACGCTCAATGAACTACGTGTTTCCTAGATTTATGTACCACGTACTTAAAAGTATGTTCACTCATTTGTCTTTTCTTAATTTCAATCAAAGAATAATATTTCAATTACATGTGAATTTCATTTTGATAAATAATTAGAATTGGTGTCAATTTAATATTTAATCTTAAAAATAATATGTTTAAACAAAAATTTGAAATAATAATAAACTCAATAAAAATTATTATTTAATTATATTTAATGTCCATTTACAATGAAATTGGTATTATAATTTTAATATTAAGAATCTTCTTATAACTTGATCAATCACAATAGCATGTGATTAAATTTATTTGTTTACTTATTAAAGATTGATTAATTAATTTAATTCAAATGTATATATGTATACTATGAAATGATAGTTTTAATATTTTTATTTATAATATTAAATTTTAATTTTTATATATTATTTAAGAGACCAAATGTCTCGTCTCGCTAAATTAACGATTTATAATTAAACTAAATATATTTATTATTTGATAACTAAATTTTTAAGCAGCTTTCTAATTGGTTTGATCATAAAGAGGAAACTTCCAAGGATTTGGGGACGTGAAATCTGGAAAATGAAATTAAAAGAAGAAAAAGTCAATGTCTGATATAGTTAGGGGACAATGTGTACTGGCACATTGAAATTGGATATTGAAGATATCATATTAATTAATATATTGGATAATAGAAAAGAAAAAAAATAAATAGAAATCAGACATTGGATATAATTTCACAGATTTAATTTAACCTTTTAAATAAGATTTTAAGTTTAAATTCTATAGATAAAATAATTAGTTAAAAAAGTTTTCTTAATTTATTAGTTTGACACTAGAATTATATAACAGTTGGATACCTAGAAGTATTGTATAAAAATAAAACTACTATATAAAGGTCTTAAAAATCTTCAAACTCTTAAAATATCAATTAAACCTCTAAATTTTTTATACCAAAATTTATTGTTTTTATAATTTTTTTTTAATTTTCTTAACAAATATATAAATAATATACAATAGAACTGTGATTTGACACGTGATAATAATATCTTAAAAGATATAAATAATTAAAATTATTTAAAATATTTAATTTGATTTAATTTTTGAATCCAATAACTTAATTAATTCAATTCCATACACTAATAATTCATTTTATGTAAAAAATTATTTTTATAAAAAATCTATGAGCTTCAAACACCTTAACCCTAAAATTATCATTTTTTAATCTTTTTTTATTATTAGTCTAAGGTGATTATAAGATAATATATATTTAAAAAATCTCGACCATTTAACAATAAATATTCATACATCTTAAAGACTTCGAGTTCAAACCCACTTCTAAATAGCCACAGTAGGACAAACTTTTACTGACATTTATTTTCTTTAAGAATATGTTCCACTTTTAGTTCCGTTTCTTGAATGTCCTTTTTATAAAGAAAACCTAGTTAGGGTAGAATATACATAATTTGATTTTTGACAATAAAGTGAATCGCTAATGTTTGTGTAAGGTCCACAATATGATAGGCATATGCATTATTTGGATAAGTATATACTCGGTCCAAAAAATATTTAGTGAATATATATGAATCCAGGGTCAGTCCAATGAATTTTAATGTCTTAGGCGAGATAATAAATTTATGTCCCTATACTTGTACCGTATAACAGATAAAACATAAATAATTAAAAAAAATGTAATAGAAATTATAGTCAAACAATATCAATACTAATACAAACCAAAATCAAAACCTAATTATTTTGGGCCAAATATATATATGCACACTATAAGCACTAAAAAACTGATGTGCCACTCAAACATGTTGTCTTGAGCTAAAGCCCATCTGACACATATATTGGATCGGGCATGTCTGAATATTATATAGTTTGAAAGGAGATTATGCACCGATTGATAGAATCAAGAATTATAGTAGCATTAGTCAAATATATTATTTTATTGATTTAACAGTTTTACTAGTGCTATTTGTTTAAAATCTCCCTGAAGAATAAATAATTCATTTTTATTAGAAAGAAAGTTAAATTTATCCAGTCAATCTCATAAAAAAAAGGTAAACTAAATATTTAGTACTCCATTTATTCTAATATTTTTGTTTTGATTACTCAATTATTTTCCCTTGAAATCATACTTAATGTTATATTTTGTTTATATTTGATACCCTTCGTTAAAAAATTAACCACAATGGTGACAAGGTATTATTATTATTATTAATTTCAATGTTATTTTGGTTCTCGTCATCGGTAACTCGATGATATTTTTTTATTAACTTTTAATAACAACGAGGGAGAAAATGGTGTGATATTAAAAGAATATTAATAATATTATGTAAGCGTCACAATTAATTTTTAACCACATGTGTTAAAATTAAAACAAAACATAATATTATATATATATTTGCAAATAAATAATAATTTAATGACCAAAAGATAAACTCATAAATAGATGAGATACCAAACAAATAGTTTACCCTAAAAAATTAAATAAGAAAATTAAAATTATAAATAGGGTAAACCATGCGTTTAATACATAGATTATCAACTTCATTTCGTTTTAGTACATAATCTTTTGTTTTTTTTTCAAAATCATACATAATATTTAGTTTCTTGTTTCTTTTTAGTATTCGTCGTAAAAAAACTTAACGAACGGGCTCGCCGACCGTGTCTACAGTTGCCAACCGTTGCATTCATAGGCCTATGAAGCCCATACTTTCCAATTTGCACCTTTTCGACCCCTTAAACACGATTCCGACCTCCGTTTCACTGAGAAACGTCTCTATCTCCCTAAATCGACGATGAACTCTTCAATTTTTTCATCCTCTGATCTCTAATTTGCACCTTTTCGACCCCTAAACTAGATTGTGTTGGTCGACTCGTCATTCTCTCGTGGTCCACCATTCATATTGGTTATACGTCCACCAGAGCTATGCCACGTCAGACTGTCTGTTAATTTTTTAACGGTGGGGTATTAAAATGAAACAAAAACTAAACGTTAGGTATAATTTTGATTTCCCTAAAAAAAATTTAGGTACTAAAACGGACAAAACTAATAGTTTAAGTAGTAAACACATAGTTTACCCTTATAATAATGCAAAAATCCAAAAAAAAATGGGGAATTGAATAAGACAATTTGGCTAGGTGTGGTGTAGAATGTGTGAGTTATGTTTTATATTTTTTTTAAAATTTCTATTGCAACTACAATGTCCACTTGGGGTTTTTTTCTAAGGCCACTCCCTTTGCATTCATTGGAACAAATTGGTGTGGTGGGTGGATTGTTCACTGCATTCCCATATCTCCAATACCACCTAAATTAAAAAAAAAAGTTTTAATCATCCTTCATTAAATTAAATGAAGGGTTAAATATGTTAAGGGTCATTATGTTATTCTAAAATTTAAAATTTAATCTATGTTCTTTAATTTTATAACATTGAACTCGTACTACTTTTTATTTAAAAGTTAGGCCATCCAATCATTTCTGTTGAATTTTACTATTAATTATTGAAAAGAAAATTGTAATAAAAATAATAATTATTTTAGTTTACATTTATTTATTTTTATCAATTTAACTCTTAATTTTTAGAAATATATAAAAGTATTATTAGTTGAACAATATAATTTTTAATCCTTTACATTTATATCCTTTTCAGGACTAAAGTGTAAGCGAAAAAGATTAATAAAAAATCTTTTTATATTTTTTACGTTAATAATTATATAACAAAGAAAAAAAAAGCAAAGTTGAAATTTCAAAAGAAAAGAAAAGAAAAGAAGCGGTGAAAGAAATAAAATCGTTGAATGAGGGGCCGTCGGCAACGCATTTCATACACGGAATTACTAGAGACCTTAACATCATGCTACACAGACACGATTTGAAAGATGCAGCAGCTACCCACCTACATTATCATTCATTACAAATCTTAAATATAAATTATTAATTTATAATTTTCATAACCGTCCTTCGAGTGGTTTCGGAATCGAGTTTTGACTTGAATTGATGTGATAGAACCTCTACCAATCATTTTAAATTAGGTTGATCGGACACCTTAACCTTTTATTTATCTGATCTATTATTTACCAGAAATTAGTCGAATTTGAGAGTCGATTATAGTCAATAAATGATTAGTACCCTTGCACTGTCCTTTCGATGCCAATTTGATTTCCCAATTGTCTTAATTGCGAAAATTAAAATTAAAATTTAAAAATTCTATTTGAATTACTTACATTTGATGAGTTTAAAATTACCTAAAAATAGTAAAATTAATGTCAAACAATAAAAAATAAAATAAAATAAAAGATCAGAGTGTTAAATTAAAAAAAAGGCAAATATTAAAGAGGATTAAATTTAAAAAAATAAAATTTAGGAGTCAAATTAATGCTAGATGAAAGCTTCAGGAAAAAATAAAAAGGTTAGGAGACCAAATTACAAAATATAGAAAATATAAGCAAGGATTAAATTGAATTAATTCAAAATTCAAGGGGAAAATTATAACAGGTGACCAAAATGAATTATGCATAGGGACTGTGGAAATAATTTAAGAATTTACTAATTACACAAAGGTCCCCTATAAATATTTCTAAAAAATCACATATTTCTCTCATTTTCAAATATTTCTAAAAAACCAACTCCTTCTTTTTCTCTCGACTCTCTCAACTCTCCCTTTTCTTTTTGTTTCGCTCTGAAAATCCTGGCCGCTTGGTGACCTTGCTAGTGCGTGGCCTCCATGCGCTTTTGAACAGTGACCTGATGCATTTTCGGATATTGGATCAAAGAGCTAGATCCAACAACTCTAGTTGATGCGACGCCCCTGCTAAAGTATGAAACCTAATTCCCTGTTGGGTCAGGCAAATGGGCTTAGGCTTACTGGGCTCCCACCTGGCTTGCTTGTTGGGTCAGGTATGCATGCTCGGTTAAGCTCCATTTTGGGCTGGACTTGGACTCTTTTATTGGACCTAACAAATAAAATAAAAATGTTTTAATAATAATATAAAAAATAATATATAATAAAATATATAATATATAATATATAATATATGCTATAATATATAATATAATAAATATATATATGTATATATAATATAATTATAATAAATATATACTATATAATAAATATTATAGTATATAATATATATATATAATATAAATATAACATATATTACTACAATATATACAATAATAATATAATAAATATATACTATAATATATAACATATAATATTATAATATATATAATATAATAATATATACTATATAATATAATACTATAACAATAATATAATATATAATATATAATATATAATATATAATATTATACTATAGTAAATAATAATATACCATATAATATATATACTATATATAACATATATTATACAATATATAATATACTATATACTACTATAATATATATTATACTATAACATAAATGAGTCTCAGACGAAAATAAGTGTCTACAATAATAAATACAACAATTTAAAACACGAAAAAAATACGAAATCAAACCATATTTCTATTTTCATTTTTCCTTTCTCTTCTTTCTTCCCGCCTTTTTCGTCACACTTGGGGAGTTATATAGGGATGAAACAGAGAAGGTGGATAGAGACAGTTGTCCTATTAAATATTTTAAATTAATATATATATTTAATTGATAATCTTTTCCACTTTCTAAAATTTTATAACTATCACATCTTTTTAAAATTTTAAATTGAACATTCCCATTGGGGATGCGCATCTACAGTGCTTAGCTGGTACACTGATTTTATTATTATTTGAAGTATGGTACATTGGTTTTAACATGTTTTATAGATGTAAATTTAGTTTGTTGGTTATTGGGCCTTTAATCTGAAAGATAATAGAAACATCCAAACCTTAATGGCCTCAATGCACAATAGTTCAACCATTTGAAGCCCAAAAGGCACCATCTGTAACACCCCAATTTATGGGCTAAATTTTAAGAATTATAAAGTGGTGAATTTAATTTAGTATTTTGGAAGAAAATTGAGGATTAAATTGTAAAATTATTAAGTTGACAGACCATTTTAAGAAGTGCATGAAATTCAGTGACTAACCTCATGGTTTTCCCTTTTTTATGGGATGAATTATAAACCCCTATTTCCCGTGTATTTATGTAGAAAAATGCTCATAATTCCTCTCCCGGTCAACGACTTTGATCTTCGATTTACTCACCGTCCGGTCTCCGATCGACGAATCGAAACCACCATCGTGTTCGTTGTCGACCGAAGAACAAAACCCCTCAAACCTTTCATCGTGAATCGTCGTCGTTCGTCGTTAATTTCAGTCGAAAGTATCATCGGTATTAACTCGATTTCAGTTAGTTTTTCGTCGATTCACGACGATCCGACCATCCGTTTTTGACACCTCTCTCACCATCGTGTTCCTTGCATCGTTCCGAGTCCACCGGTGTTCTCCGTCACGCCTGCGCGTGGAGGGGGTGAGAAAATCAAAGTTTTCGATGTTTCGGAATCGAGCTCTCCACCGTTCAAAATTGTGAACCAAGCTCGATAAGTGTCTCAAAATGCCTTAACATATTTTTTAGGAAATTTTTCGGGAATTTTCCGACACTGTATCACTGTTCACGCGCCCCACACACCACCCCCTAAGAGCGGGCATCGTCTGGCCACAGGGTGATAAATGTGTAAAAAGCCAGGGTGTTAGTTTTGTAAATATTTGTAAAAGGGTGGTATATTTGTAATTAATTTATGTTAGGGTGATATTTATGTAAAACTGTTGACCTGCGTTGACCTTTGACAAGCATTGACCACTGTTGGCCAGAACTTTGATCGACGTTGACCGACCTTTGACTTTGATCGGGTATACCTATCATGATGTTTTCAACGTTCTAAGTCCAATTCCGCAGTCTGTTTTTCGAAATTCAAACCCGAAAGCCTTGAAATTGCCAGTCAAACCCGTTAACTTTGACCGAAAAGTCAAAATTTTCGAAAAGTCGTAGTTTATGTTTTTGACGTCCCAAATCCGTTTTTTGGGTCCATTTCGCCAAACTCGAACTCGATAAGTTGTTTTTGACTGATTTATCACCCGATTCGATCCGTTTTTCGGAATTAAGCTCAGATTTTTATGTAATTTTTGTTGATATGCATCTTAGGAATTATTGGAAGATGATTTCAAGATCGAGGGCGTTCGAATGGAATTTAATGGTCGATCAGTATTACACAAAAATCGAGGTAATACTTTACTACCTCTTTATGCTTTATGGAACATGTTGATATTGGCAAATGCATGAATAAGATAATGTTGGTCACTTATGTGGAGTTAAATAATGAAGTTCTACACTCGATTCGAATACGATAAAAATTCGATAACTGATTATGATTCAGATGACTTTTATAAGAAATTGAGAGATTGTTAGAATTAAAATTGCAAGTTCTGTGTTTAGTGATAAAGAAATCAGTTTAGATCTATATCATATAATTTATTTCATCAAAGGTATTTATATGAGAAATTATGAGAATATTCCGATAGAGTAAAATTACGAAAGTACCCTTATGTTGTAGGATGACAAGAATTGTCCCTAGAAGTTGGTTAATAACTCTGAAAAGACATATTGATCTGATATAATTACAGAGGTGCATAAGAAATGATAGTTTTGCTTAGAAAATTTGGATAACTGGTTTTTAAACCCAAAAATGTTTGTGCAAGATGCTAGAAGACTGTTAAGGGAATCATTTCAAGATCAGAGAATGTTCAGGAAAGAAATTAATCATATGATCTCTAAATTATATTATTTTCGTTAAAAGTTAATACCGAAGTTATCTGATTAAGAAATTATGAAAATGCCCTTGAGAGATAAAAAAAGTCTGAGTTGACCTTGAATGAGAAATCACTTTGAGGATTAGTTCTTAACTCGATAAATTACGGATTTAATTATTAAGATCCGTATTTGTATAGAAGAATTTCCTGATAACATGTTTGTAACTTCTGAGAAGGCAATTAACCTAAAAATGTATGGGTTAAGAATAAATTAGCGAGGGTGCTCTTTTGTTAGAATTGTTCGAAAGGTCTGGAAAAGATGATACGTTTGAATTAAATAATAAGATCGGATGGTAGGAAATTATTGAAATACATTGGATCGGTAAAATGACCAAAATACCCCTGTAATGGAAATGAACCAAGAATATCACCAAGCCCATGAATGAATGGATATCCTCAAGCTTTTAAATGAATGGAAAAACATTGAGCACCAAAATGACCTAGACTAAGAAAATGTCTTGAATTAATTAAGAAATTCAAATAAGCATGGATGTTGTATTACTCTTAAAAGTTATGGACCGCAACTTAAGTCGGTCAACCAATGCTAGTGATATATCAGTACTTGAATGGCATAGGTAACACTTGAATGCTAGTTCGTCTCCTCAAGTTTGGATTGATGATAATTATGGAAGTACTTAGCTCAGCTCAACGCTAGAGCGCATTCGATAGTAAGAAATGAATATTCGTGAGGTAAATCAACCACAAATACCAGAATGATTTGATTATAGGACTAAATTGAATTGATCGGAAGTACAATATATATCTGAAATTTAGAAACGTCTGAATTACTCTGGAAAACTCTGAAGAAATCGGGATAGACTTGATTGCTAAATGAACTAAGTAACCTCAATGACTGAGGATTAAGTAAGTGATTGGGATAAGTCTGGAAACTCTGATGAGTTTGCATAGTATACTAATCCTATGGATTATAAACCACAAATCAAGTACGTTGACATTTCCTAATATCGTTGAAATGTGGAAATGAAATAAATACTATGGAATATATGTTCGTTCCCTTAAGATTTATTCAGTGATGATTCTAACGAGGATATTTGGATAATAAATTTTGGTATTAAAGAGTGAGTACCCTAGAAGGGTAAGAAATTGACCAGTCAATAGACATCAGTTCTGGGAGTTGTTCGATAATTTGATCGATCAATATAAATGGTAAATGCATTGAATCTTCGTTTCTCCTTATCAGCTCAAATCACTCCGGTCATGTTTGATTCATACAAGTAACTCAGATGCAAAGGATTCTGTATACTCCAGATTGGTTGAGTAATGAAATCACTCTCCATAAATATGAATTTATAATTCATCAGTATAAATGTTCATGAACACCTTCTTGATGCACCTGAATCATAGTGGGATTCTAAAGTAACGATTTAAATGTCTGATTTGAATGACTAGTAATTGACTCATTTCAATAAGACCTTGTTCTTGGGATCTGATCAAAAGACATCAGATTCATGTTATCTATGCTGATAACTGAAAAATGCCTCTGATAAATATTGAGATTTCTCTAGTGTGTTCCTTATATTTTAATAAATTGTTTTATTGTTTTAACATGAAGTACACTGAAATCTATTATTATTGTTTTATGGATACACCGACTTAATGGTGATGGCTTATGGAATTATATCATGGCATAAATTGTATCTTGGAGATACTGATTTGTAAAGTACAGCTTTGATCAAGCTGAAAAAATTTATGGACCTAATGTGACTCTTAGGTAGGCTCTGCGACCCTGAGATCATTCTCGGGTAGGCCCTGCTGCCCTAAGATGTGTTCTTAGGTAGGCCTCATGGCCCCGAAACTTTCTTGGGTATGCTCTCAGGCCCTAAGATGTTCCCTTAGGTTAACTCTTCATACGATGGTTTTAAAATACGAGTTTAAAAAGCTCCACTACAGTATGATTTATGAGATTTACCGAACTATCATTTGATTAGTGTACCTATTATGATTTTATCGTACTGTTGGAACACACTAGACATCCTATTCGATCTCTTAAAAACGTGATACTATGAATGCTTCCTATGAATTGACATATTCATGGCTTCTATTCGATGAACTACCAGTGGAACCTCAGATTATTTCGAAAATTTGTATACGTCTGATTGAATAAGGAAATTATGGCTTTCAATTTATCTGCATGTCCTATAGCATCATCTGGTAGTTCTGTATTACTGAGCTTTCCGAAGCTCACTCTATTACTCACCATTGCAGATTAAAAGAATTGTACCAGTGCAGCTATCGACTTTAGTAAGGGAGTTCTTCCGGCGTTGTTTGCAGAGTATGATACCTGTGATTAGGGGGCATGTAATTGTATTTTGTTTTATATAAGAGTCTAAAAATATGTTTTATTTATACATATTGATAAATCATTTTATAAGTTACATGTTTTGATAAAAGTTTTAAATTTTTCGCTATTTTTACGGTGGGTCGCTCCGGTGGCCCTAATGTGACACCCTGGATCGGATCGGACCATCCGCATCAGTCTAAAGGGGTTACACCCTCAATTGCTAAATCTAACAAATGACAACCCAAATTGTTAAGACCCATAACCACACCACTCATATCTATTTTTTGCACCATTCATGATACCAATTGTCAAATTTCTCTCCAAAATAAAATTTATTAAAATCATAATTTGAATACTTAATAAATAAATAAATTATGAATATTAAAGATAATTATTATGGAGTTTCACGAGTAATAAAAGTTATTCTTTCGAGTATTATGAGTGCAGAAAGTTTATATAGACAATGAACTTAATGCGTATATTCTTACACGAGGATGATGATTGAACTACATAGAATTAATAGTATAATTATAAATATTTTTTTACCCCACTTTTTAAAAATAATGTCAAACATACCCCATAAATTGGGCTGGTTAAAAGCAAAATGAAATATAATAACCCTTTAAGTTTTGTAGTTTATCTTTTATATATACACGAGTTTATCTTATAACGATATAGAAAAACTAACAAAGACAAAGGACAAGATTGAAAATAATAATAATAAAAAGAAATCAACAATTATTTTTTTTTCTTTGACATACAATCAGAATGTTCACCATTGCAATACTAGCTCTTTTCAATTTCATCCCTCCCAACACAATCCCACACCCTAAAATCCCCACCAAGTTTTGCCCCCAAACTAATTACAAAAAAGGAAAAAAAGTTAAACTATTTTCAATTTTCATCATAATAAATTGAAAAACAGTCCAATTCCCCAAACAAAACCCACACAATAATATTAATTAATCAATTTTAAAAAATAAAAAAGAATTAAAATGTCACCCTCCTATCTTAGCATCCCACGTGTCCCTTTTTTCAGCCCCTTCAATTTTTCCTTTTTGTCATATAGGGACCCCTACACTAATAGAAAAACAGCAATTGGGAAACACATAACATGAAAAAAATAATTTGCCCCCCAACCCCATTGTTAGATAGCTTTATTGCATATTTATTTATTTTTATTTTACTTTTCTGCACCAGAACTTATAACTGCCATTTCTTTGATCAACTCATAAGTAGTTCTTCATTCTCCGGCGGTGGCAGTATCTGTTGGGACGGTGCATGGTGGTTGTTATTGCTGTTGTTCATTTTCTTGAGGCTTTGTTGTTGCTGATAGACTTGTCTTAGTCTCTCAATTTCCTTCTTCAATGCATCTTGATGAGCTGAAATTTCAATACAAATAGGTAAATTGTACTGCTTAGCAATGTTAATCATTTACCCAAAGTATATTTATAAAAAAAAAAACCTTATATAAAAATAGGAAATTTGCATTTATGTGAAAAATAAAATATGCAATAGACTTTAATGGAATTAATTCAAATAATTGCATTGCAAAAAAGTATCTCATCATGAAAAGGACTATTTTTCTATTAACAAAAATATTTAAGCAATTAAGCTAATAATACTAATTAAATATACAATTAAGAAACAAGTGTTACCATCTTTGAAAATCTTGTCTTGAGCCAAAGCTGCAATTCTTTGCTTCAAAGCACTATTGTCAACATTGAGAATCAGTCTTTGATGATCCAAGAATGCAACCCTTGGTGATAATGCTGATACTTCAGTCTTCATTTTTTGTATATCAAGAAAAAAAATCAGAATTTATTTATATTTTAATAAAAAACACAAGAATACGGATAATATGTTAGTCTAACACCTGTAATGTTGTGACGCTCCTTTCAAGCTCTGAAATATATTGCAGCTTTCTCACTCTTGATCTTTGTGCTGATTGCCGGTTTGCCAGAATTCTGTTCATTGTGCAAATCAATGAAAGGTTTAAAAATGGTGAAAAATTAATGGGGTTTGATTGTTTCTGTTTTTTGTTTTACCTCTTTACCCTCTTCGGATCAACGATGGAGTCGCCATTGGAGTTCGATGGAGGCTGAGTAGCTTGTGGTTCAGTTTTGCATGAGCTCTCCACCTCTCCCGGTTCATTCTTGGGCTGTTGCAGATATAGCGACGGCACCGGTTTCTCATCGTTGTTGCTGTTTTGATCCGACGTCGGCGTCGAAGGGTTCGACGAGGATACGGTCGGGGCAACAGCCATGGTGATGGCGACGTCGTCGGAGAACATAGACATGAGCTGGTCGTCATCAAGGCGGTCGAACACATTGGTCTCGGTCATCATGGCATTGTTGTTGCTATTATTATTATTGTTGTTGGAGTCCCTACATTCTTCCATCAATGGTTGCTCGAGGAAAGCAATGGAGTCACTGATGGAACGATGGTGAGCCCCGCGGCGTGCCGACGAGAAGTCAAGGAACTCATCCACCCAGGAGGGTGGTGGTTCGAGTCATTGATGGTGGTGGAAACAAAGTTTGGCATAGCGGGCAATCTTTGGTGCGGGAATGAAGGCCAATTTTGGGTCATGTTGGGTATTTTTGGAGGTAATTGCGCCATTCGAAACTCAAAAACAAAAGAGGAAGAGAGAGCACGAAAAACGAAGTCAATCTTAATCACTAAAAGCTAACCAACCAACTAACCATAGCATAGCGTATGAGAGAGTGATCTTGAAGGCAATGATGTTAGAATGGGGGGATAAGAGTAATTTTATTAGTTTATATTTGAAGGGGAGGTGGGTCACATGGGGGAGATTAGGGACAGCTAGCAACAGCTGGGGGCTTTTTTCCGATGGGAAAGTCGCAGTGTGAGTTTAATTTACTGGTGGAATCAGCACCACCACGTGCCGATGTGACCCCTTTCATTGCCCTCAACTCTTTTCTTTATTATTTTACATACACAAACATTATCTATTAACCTTTTCCAACATAAGGTATATGCATTTGTGTATTATATGCTCTTTTTTCCTATATATATATATATATATATATATATATATATATATATACATCCACAACTTCCTTGATATTCATCTTCATTCATTCCACACAC
Source organism: Hibiscus syriacus (assembly GCF_006381635.1). Classification (NCBI taxonomy): domain Eukaryota; kingdom Viridiplantae; phylum Streptophyta; class Magnoliopsida; order Malvales; family Malvaceae; genus Hibiscus; species Hibiscus syriacus. The sequence continues at coordinate 1,548,806 of NW_024062752.1, read as the reverse complement.
ATCACTTCCACACCTATTTCACCTCAAATTATGCTCAGTCTATATACTATGCATAAATTATTAAGTTTTAAATTTTTAAAAAATACATGAACTAAAATCGATCAAATTATTGTACAGGGACTACATTTGCAACTTAGGCACAGCATATGGGCTAATAATAGAATTCGACTCCTATTTTAACTTTCTTACATTATCTTTTAGGTTCCACCCACTCCTCAAAGTTTGATCTATAGACTATATTTGAAATTGAAATCTCAAAATATTCTAATTGACGCCACACTATATCAATATTGTCTCAGTTAAGTATTTTTCTTAAATCTAGCCTAACCTTTAACTTGAACATTAAATGTCAATTTGAACATGGCATGGAGTATATTTAAAATACATGTTTAACTCCTGCATGGACAACTTAAACATGTTGCGTTTGAAAAGAAAAAAATGAAATACTTGACAGCTAGGCTAAGGGATAAGTGAATATAATATTGACACATTGAGGATTTAATTAAAATATTTTGAAGTTTAGAGACATTTAGAATTTTAATGATAGTTTGGGGAAGTTTGATGTAACCAACCCTTTTTTGTTAATTATTTATATAGAACTAACCTAAAACTTGTGAAATTTTACTCACGGATGATTGCTAATATTATATTAAATAGTAATTTATGAAAAAAAATGATGGAAGAGATCTAACACCATTTTCTAGAAAATAATGTGAACTAACCAATAAATTGTCTATATGATATCTATTAATTTTGTATCTATGACGTGTATTAATTAAATTATAGAAAATAGATATAATCCTAGTTGGAAAGTAAAAATGGAAAAAATAGATATCGGTCCATTTTCTATGAATTATGTTAATTTGAAATTTTGTGCAAATTCAGAAGCATTCAATGAATTATGGTACCAAACTGTTGGTAAACCATTGTTATTAAAAGTTGCTGATAAATTTAGGTTAAAATAACATAATATATATGTATATAAAATTAGTGAAGGATGTATGTGTATTTTAGAGTGGGTACGTGTCCACTATGAAATATAAATTTATATGTTAGTTATTTATTTTATTGAAAGTGTCCACTCTAAAATTTTATTTATGTCTACTTCATACACAATTTTTTTTTTATTAATACACGTGTCAATCCTGAAAAATATTTTGAATATGTCACTACATACGGTAAAACCCTATTAAGAACTTGCTAGTAATATTAATTAAAAGAGTTTAGGGAAAAATATTGGTTATTCCATTTATATTCTCAGCATTTGTAATGCATGTGCCTACTAATAAGTACATGGTATATTGGGTACATATCATTTTATTGACATTGGAAGAAAATCTAATATATATTTTACGCCTAACAAATAATTATATATTTTTAATTTATCTTTAAGGTATTAAGTTTGAGTCCTATTCTATGTAAATTTTGTGTAAATTATCTGGTTAATTTCACTTAATTTGAATTAGTTGTTTAATTAATTATAAAATCTACTTTTAATAACAATTGATTTTGATATCAAGTGATTGTTAAGAACAACAGTTTAGATAATAAGATTTGGATATATTTAAAGATTCAATTTTTAGATTAAGATAGCATTGTGATTCGGATGTTAAAATTATTGACGATTGTAGATTCCAAGAATAGGTAAACGCCGTTGAATATTCATTATCCAAATAGTATTTTAAAAGCACTTACATTCAATTTTTTTTAATACTAACATTTAGTTTTGTTTTTATAAAGAAAATGAACATCGTTAAAAATTTCCTTGTAACATAAAATAAAATCAATTAAGTTAACGGCAGGGAAAAAGAGTACTCAAACATATATATTCACTAACATTTAGATTTAGATTATAATCACTATCCACTATCCACTATCCGAAGCACATACATAAGGTAAAACTAGAATATGAAATCTCAAAGGTTATGGCCTCAACCTTGTCATTAAACTGATGCCTTGATAACCTCCTAAATTTTATAAAATTTCATTTTGGTCCTTAAAACAAATTTCCTAAAATGGAGTACATTGTGTTTGCCCTCCTAAATTCACCAAATATTAATTTTAATCCTTAAAATAAATATCTCAAAAAACAATAAATGGAAATATTTTATTATTAGTCCCAATTAAAAATTGAAAATTCAACTGAGCCCTTAAAATCTATTGATTTACGAAAATTTTCATTTTTTGACTATCATAAAAAGTAATGTTTCAGTTTAAACTCTTGAACATATATATTTTTTAATCTTGACCACCTAAATTTTTATAAGTTTATCTTCACAACAATATAAATTTTCTGACTTCGTTATTGGCATTATAGAGAATATAAGTGTATTATGAAGTATGCATATATAGAAAAAAAAATAATGCATGTAGTGGGAAGATTTAGGGAATTTGGGATAGGGGATGAGCTGTGAAAGAAAGTGAAGTTGTAAGAATCATGTCCTTTCTTCTTCCCCATGTGAACTGTTTGTAAGAGCCCCCACTCCTTTCCCTTTGCTTTGCTTTGTCCCCAAATCAGACTCACATGGACTCTAATGTGACCCTTATTGTTTATTATTATTTTAATTCCCCCCCTAGCTTCTTGGTACCTTCCATCATCTCATGATGGCATTTATGTTGGAATTTTTTATTAAAAAACAAACAAACCCTAATCATGATTAGTTGAAAAATAATGAGGCATGTTCAGTAACCCCTCTGGCAAGTAAAAGTTTGTCTATGATTAATTTATTTTATCCATATTCTAATTTGTACTTTACTTTAATAATCACATAATCATACTTTAACTTCTATAATATATATATAAAGGGTTTCGGTTTGAAATACGAAATAATTATAAATATTGAATTCATCTATTGTTTTCCATGATAAAATGAAATATTATTCACTAAGAGGTTTTGAGTTCGAGTAGTTGCGTTTATAGGGTCTATATGTGTTGTAAATAGATCAATAACGTTCTAAACAAATATTACTTTATATTCACTCAGACTATTTGTAACATCCCAAATTACGGGTTAGTGACTAAATTGTAAAATTTCAGAATTTAGAGATAAAAGTAGAATAATTGAATAGTTCAATGATTTATGTGGAGATATTTCCTGAAAGTTGTTAGTAAATATTAAAGGACTCAAAGGGCAAATGAGTCATTGAACAAGGAAAATAATTAAATAATAATTAATGGGTATTATAATATCCATGTGGAAAATGATTGAAGAGATAAGTTTCCAGGCAATTCTCTTCTCCACGTGAAAGCTCAAGCAAAAGATATTGAGCCTAAACAAGTTCCGGAACAATCAAAAAATTAGGATTGAATCAAAGCAAGGCTAAGGTGAGTGCAATTTAAATTGTACTTATGTTATTGAATAAACATTGGCTTGCGATGAGCCAGTGACGGAGTTACTATGGTAAGAAGTGACTCCTAAAATGTTATATGATTGATGTGATTCTTATGTGACATAATTATATATTTGCATGTATATACAATATATGAATACATGAATAAGATATGACATATGTGCTTACATGAACACATGAGAAATAATATAAGCTATAGGAATATGAAAGAAGCTAGGTGATAAGGACATAGGGAATGAAATGAATACATGGCAATGAAATATGAGTAATATGTTATTGTATGTGTGACATGATTTGAATGAATGATATGAATATGTGATATATGAACATAGAAGATTAAGTGAATGAACATAGACGAGATATAAGAATAAGATATGAATAAAATGATATGAGTTATATGGAAAATATATGTGAACAAGATATGATATATATATATATATATGTTCATGTGAAACCATGCAAAGTGATACGAGCTATGTGACATATGATATGAAATCATATGATAAGTGATATGAATTACACGAAAATAAACTATGTGATAATATGCACATGTGATATGAGATATATGTTTACAAATACATATGGTATGTGACAGAAGAGAAAGAATATGTGATCATATGAAATGTGATAAAGAGCTATGTAAAGAACAAGTGATATGAAATGTTATAATGATAGTGCCCATGTTATGTGATATGAGAGCTAGGGGTATAGTTGGCATACCAAGAGTCGAGGGTTTACCTATGTTCTATGGAACATATGGACATAATTACCTATGCCTTTCGGGACATATGGACAATATACCTATGTTCTAAGGAACATATGGACAGTTTACCTAGGTTCTTCAGGACCTATGGACAGTTACCGAGGTTCTTTATGACCTCTGGATAGGTCCTCCGAGACATTTATACGAGCTGTGGTGACAACATAGTGGTGCACAACCTCAATGTACTCACATACCTTAAGTTCTCAAAGTATACATGGGATTTTAAGAGAGTAAATAAATCAGTTTATGTGATACTATGTTTGCTCTGTTATGAAATGATGTATATGCTTATATGATAAAAGAAATTAGTGATAGTAATATAAGTACCGATAAGCATGTTAATGATATATGTATATGTGTGAATTGATTATATGAAAGGATACACGATATACAAAAATGACAAGTACAAGATCACATGATAAATGGGTTAATGATTATGATAGAGATCATGATAATGATGGTATATGTACATGTATACATTTTGTTATATGAAATGTTTTATGGTTTCCATTATATGTTATATGCCTCACTAAGTCTATGACTTAGCGTGTGATTGTTTTACACGTAGGTTTGGAAAGCGAAAAAGAGAAGTAAAGAGGAACAAGACATGTCAGTTCTCCTTACCGAAGATCAGATCAGAAATGTAGATCGAATTACATGTATTTTGTTAGAAAGAATTTAGTTGGCATGTAATAAAAAGGATTTGTATTGGATAAGCTATGATCGAGTTTTGGAATGTTTTAAACGTATATGTAAATGGTAAATGTATAATGATGAACGTTTTAAATTTTATGAGTTTTAAACATGTTTTGCTGAGGTATTGTAGCAGTACTGTAGCAGGGTATCGATTCCCTGAAGCAATCTGATTTTTTTAGAATTCAATACTGTTCACGGTGCTGTTCATACGGTATTGTTCATACCATATTTTACTGTTCATAAATACGTTTTTTGACTTGAATTTTTATACTCAAACATAATTCAACAATATATGATCATATTTTATTAATATGAGTTCAAATGTTATGATATTTTGTAAGAATATCGTTTTTAAAAGTTAATGTGACATATCGGACTCGTATCCGGGTCGGGTTGGGGTGTTACACTATTCAAAAAAATTATAAATATTGAAGTTTAAATTTGAAACTTTAATTTATTACTTATTAATTAATATTTAAGATAAGTAAAAGTACAGGACCAACTTGCTTGAATCATATGATTAATAGTAGTTGTAAGATGGTAAGTTAAATGCATATCTTTTAGCATTATTACAACTAGAAAAATTAAATGTTACACACTATATTTATCATACTTAACTTTTTTATTAAGTAGGAAAAAATTACATTTTAAAGGTGAATATCGGATTCAAACACATATTAAATGAAACACCTTAAATATTCTTAATCTCTCGATCAATTAATAAATCTCATTATATTTAAAAATTTTAACTAATATATCAAATAATAATCTTAAAATGATCGTCATGGATAAATTAAAGTGGGAATTAAGAGGGCGAAAAAATCAACGAATGGCATGTTCTAAGGCCATGGAAAATCTGGCATCATTTTAAAGATTTTTTAAAAAAGAACAATAATGATTCATGAAGTATAAACAAAAACCAATATTCCTTGAGAGAAAAAAAATATGGATTTGCATGTGCAAACCATTACTTAATACACAAAATAACAGCAAATTATTTATTTTTAGTTATTATCATTTTTGGATATTATTTTGGATCCCAAAAATTCTTCTAATGCCGTACAGAAGAGGAAGAGAGATAAGGACGTGTTGTAATTGAGTTGCAGAAGGCGAAGAAAGCGTTATTGCAGGTAGATGGAGTGAAATTCATATATAAAATTTAGATAGTAATATGATCATACAATACCAATATGATATTATTAAAGTAATATATGAATATAAAAATACATTGTTTATATGGATAATAAAATTATTTTTCACTTGAAAATAAAATAAAATAACTTGTATCGTTAATTATGTAAATAAATAAGACACTCGATATATATTTAATAATGTTTATGTATTTAATGTGTATAGCTAAAATTACTCAATATATATGACATGATCCTGTTACATAATGTAAAACTCTTTTAGTTTACATAGATTTATGACCGTTGGATGAGTGAAAATAGATGATTGAGATTAACAGTACTAAATGAGAATAAATTCACTAGAAAAAAAATAATGAGTCAATCTCAACCATCTATTCTCACTCATCTAACGATCCTGAATTTGTATAAAACTAAAGAGTTTTACATTGTGTAAGTGGATCTTAACCCATATATATATATCACAAAATATGTAATAATGTAAAGGCTTAATGAAAAACAAGTGTCTAAATTTACAACTCAAGTTAACTTTAGGTGTCTAATTTTTTTTCTGCTAAAACTAAGTGTATAAAGTTTCGAAAATTACACTTTTAGGTGTCTATGTTGTAATGATTGTTTAATTTGATTGTTATTTGGCACGTGACAGACTTATAGAATTTTAAAATTTTGTTTTAAAACAAAAAAACTTAAAATTATAAATTATTTAAAAAAAAACTAAAATTTTCTTTAAAATCACATAAATACCTAAATCCTAAACTCTTTAATTTCAAATTTCATTTTCAGTCGTCGTTAATCATCTTCAATCATCACCTCTGTCGTCGAATGACCATTCACCTGTCGCCACTCACTTACTAACCATCTATCATCTTTTCGTTATCCCAAAATCCCTAAATTTCTAACCCTAACCATAATCCTAAATTTAAAATCATGAATCATAATTGGGGGCTGTGTGAACGCTGAGAATTCATGGGGGATTAGGGACAAAACTACTGTCGACAGTCATTTTCGTCCTTAACGTGTTTATAGTATATATATTATATATTATTATTATTATTATTATTACAAATAATACAAAAAAATGAAAGCCTAGTTACATCAATCTCGGTGGCCCAAATAATACAACAAACATGGAGCCCATTTTACAAGTTCAACCCGATTCATGCCCAGACCAGGTTCAAACCCAGATGACCCAAACTCGATTAGGGTTTCCTCACACAACTCCAGCCGTCACAAATCAAAACCGTTGGATCTCTCCAAATCTAATGGCCCATATGCATCCAGCAGAAACCTAGGGTTTCACCAACCCTAGGGTAATTTCGGCCGTCGCCTCCAAGCGCCTCAATCAGTGACTGCCACGCCTCCACCGTCGCACTGAATACTCCAGAAGAAACGAGGATAGCCGCACACTTCTTTAGCCCTATGGTGAGTCACCATCGTAGATCCGGTGACTTACGAATGAACGGTTGTTCGAAGCCTTCCGAGGCCTATAAAAGCCTTAACGAACCTGCAAAGAAAAAGACAGATAACAAGACAGAGAAACAAGAGGGGATGAAGCAATGGAAAGACAGAGAGAACATCATATAACAACCAAAGCAAGTCGAAATCAAAAAGAAATGAGAAGATATCTTACCACCGTCGAAGCTCAAACATCATCGAAAAACTGATTTTACAGAAGGTAAAATCTCAGATATAGTTTGATTGACTAGCTTTTAGCGAAGAGAAGCTTGGATTCGGGTAGAGGGTTAAGAGATCTATATTTTGAGCCATTTTGATATTTTCTGGTGGTCAGAATAGTAACCGACGGTGGCCGGAATAGTGCCCGACGGTGACCGTGGTGGCCGACCGGTGACTGGCTCTCCCTCTGGTGAGGGAGTTTAGAGAGAGAGAGAGATCTTTTCTCTCCTTAGAGAGAGAAACAAAAGAGAAAAATGAGGAAAAATGAGGCCTATTTATACCATCCTCAAAACTACATCGTTTTGCATAATTATGGTCCCCCTGATTCTGTAATTTTATAATTAAGTCACTAAAATCATATTTTATGCATTTTAATTTGGTTTTTAGATTTTATCTGTTATGTTTTAGTCACTTAATTATGATTATATATTTAGGATAAATATCAGATTTAATCCTTTAGATTTTGATAATTTATATTTAACCCGAATTATTATCTATGATTAAATTACATTACTAGTACATAGTTTTTATATTATTTCGAATTAGAATTATGTTTTTTTTAATTTAATCCTTTAGTTTTAAAATAATAAGTTTAAATATTATTTTTAGAATTATTTACTATTATAGTACTTTGCATATTAAGTATTTATTAATAATAACCTAAAATTTTAGTATTTTCATAATTTAATCATTAAATTATTATATGTAATATGGTTATTTTATTTTATACAATAAGTCATAAAATATTTTCTTAACTAATTAGGAAAGTATTTTAAATGATTATTGGTATAAAAAATATCCTTAATATCTTTATGGGATCAGAAATTGAAATTAAATGCAAATTGTAAGTTTATTGAAAAGATAATTAATTAATAAACCAAGGTACCAATTTTGGGCGTTGTGGGGTGCTAATCCTTCCCCACACGTAATCGACTCCCAAACTCATTTTCTGGTAGGCATACCCTTTTTGTATTATTTTAATAATATTTTATAAATTTTATTAAATAATCAACCATTTTGGTGACCAATCACACCTTGATCAATGATTTGTGGCGACTCCTCAAATTTATGTTTTATCTTATGCCAGAAGAAAAACATTTACTTTTTTGACACGGGATTTAGAAAATAACGACACTTGTTTTCGCCGGGCGAAATACCATTTCGACAGCTTGGCGACTCCGCTGGGGACAATTTTTTTCGAGAGTCAAGCTACTAGTTTATTAATTAATTGTCTTTGCAATAAATTATAAAATTGTTTTAATTTAGTTATTTGATCCTTTGATTATTTTAATAACCATTTTTTAGTATAAATAGTTGTACTAACTTGTTTGTTAATATTTTCAGGGTTAATTGTGTGTCTTTATATTTAAAGAATAAATTTATGTGTTAGTACATTATTTTTTCTTTCTACTTTTCCTCACACACTGTGCACTGCATTATCATGACATGAGCTAAAACCCCGCTCTATACCATTTAGCTTGAATGAGAAACTACTCTCTCGTGTGGTTTTCACCTCCGTATGGGATAGGGGATCATTCCTTGAGCTCATACTTTATGTTCCTCATGTGGTTTTCACCTTCGTATAGACATAAGGAAGTGTGTTCCTTCGAATTGAACTCGATCCGAAAGTCTGTGATGGACTAGGATTGAGGGCTTGGTAGCCCAAGGGGCAACAAAAAAGGACAATTCGATGACCCTTTTTACCATAGAACCAAACCCAACATATAATAAACCTAAAACTTGAGTTTAGGTAAAGCCTAACCCAAAAAAAGTCTTGTAAGGTTAGCACACAAGGAAAAGCTTGTTGAGTCTTTTAATTTACGTAGTATTGTTTTATTTTCCTAATAAATGCATGTGAACTAGAGATATTGCGGTTAGGTTATTTTTCCAAACAAAGCATGGAACTAGAAAGCATGAGTTAGGATGTATATATAGATACCATGATAGATATGATCTTTTCCTCCAATTAATTGGTACTAACAATTGTTCTATCTTGTCTATTATGTAAATACATTTATTTTCTTCTAACTTGTTTATATTGATTTCTTTTGCTTGCATTGCATAAATAATCAAAGGTGTTGATTTAAGAGTGGTCATCAAAATCAAAGATTTTCATTATGGACAAAGGGTTTCATGATCAAATGAACTATAAACAACCAATGATTGGTATCTTGAGGAAACTCTCAAAAAAATAGAAAGCTATGTACCTAAAGATCCTGTTAGATTGATACCAAAAGAATTTTACGATAGAATTATCAATAGAAGCATTTAGAAGGAATGAAGTTTATGAAACTCAAACACGCTTTTGGAAGAATGAAAACAAGAATTGAGCACAGAGGTTGAAGCCATGCGTAATGATTTCAAAGAATTATTCAAGCCTTTAAAAATGGTATAGGAAAGACCCCAGAAGAATGGACAACAGGGATCAATAACGTAAAAATGATGTTGAGCAATGGAGAAAGAATAAAAAGATACATGAAGATCTAGCAAAGAAATTCTCTATGATTACAGGTTGCAGAAGAAATGTACAATACAACTATCATTAATTTGGGAAAATGTCAAGCTGAAAAAAGATATTGAAGAAGGCTATAGCTAACATGGAAGCCTCATATCAGATTTATTAGTGTGAGATTGATGCTAAGTTAAAGCCATTAGAACCCAGAACAACACGTTGGTGAAGATGGTAGATTATTATGGAGATCTTGTACAAGAATTTCTTGATCATAAAAGTTCTCCTACAAGAAAAAAATGAACAATATTGTCTATAAATCCAAGAATTAACATGCAAGATGAAGGAAAAAACATGTCATAAAGGAAGTGCTGCCCAGGCAAGCAATGTGGCTCATAAAACTGATTTAGCTGCTTTACGTAAGAGTTAAAACAGATTGACAACTCAACACCTGAGCATGAGTGGAAGTTAATTTGGCTTTTGAGGGAAATAGAGAAATTATGAGTTAAAGATATCCCTTATATGTAAAGTTTGTTTGATGGATCGAAACTTTGTGTACAATGAAAGTTGTTTTAAGATAATCACTCTCGAATGACACTTTTGCATACATGCATTTGTATTGCATAATTTCATTCTCATTTCTGCATTTCTGCATTTTTGCATTTGCAGTACATTTATTTATTTAAGTATTGTTGTATACATGTAAATAATTCATGAAAGGTCTTTTAACAAAACCGAGATCATTCATTCATATATTTCATCATCTTGGAAACAACGGGGCAATCTCATGAGGGATCACAAGATCAGCTGCAAGAACAGTTTGACGGGTTACATCAAGATACGAGTAATGAAACATTGGGATCTCTACAAGATGAATCGAATCATATGGTCAAGTAATGGAAAATAAGACTATTGATGAAGAATAGATGACCGTTAAAGAGCAACAGTGCTTTCAGATTAATGCATCAAGAATGATAACATACCCTGGGGCATCCCACTCGAACCTAAAGAATAGTCTCCTTAACTATGCACAATATGAGGATGAATTCACGCAGGTGGAGGAAGCAATTAAAGCTATGAAGGTGTTAATGCCTCTCACGAAGAACTAGAAGCAAAAGAGCTCAATTTGGTTCCAGGTTTGGTTATCCCAATAAATTCAGGATGCCTGATTTTGAGAAATATGATGGAACCAATTGTCCCTTAATCCATCTGAATACTTTTGCAGAAAAATGGAAGGGTACCTAAGTTTTGATGATTTGTTAATTTACTCCTTTCATGATAGTCTCGTTGGGCCAGCAATAGTATGATATAATCATTTGAACCAAGAGCAGATCAAGAGATGGGTTGATTTTGCTGATGCATTTATGGTACAATATTGATATGTTAAAAGTTTAGCTCCCAACGTAAGGACTTCAAGAAATAAGGATGAAAGCCAATGAAATATTTAAAGAATATGTCTTAAGATGGAGAGAAGTGACAGCAAGTTCAATATCCCATGATAGAAGAAGATATCATATATGTTTCTTGATTCCCTTCCATCTCATTTCTATGAGTTAATGCTGACAAGATCGAGGGATGGATTTAAGTATCTTGTGACAAGTGGAGAATTAATTGAAAATGCAATAGAGAAAGAAACTTAAAAGTCACATCCAAAACTACATGATCAAAAGGGAAAGCTGATGATGTGAATGACAACTCCAGAGTCCCGTAACTATAAAAAAAAGAGCAATTAGTGGTTCGGACCGACAAAGAAAAATCTTACGATCAAGAAATACTTTGGAGGTATTCCAAATTTCTATCTTAGATCTGTACCCTCATTTGATTGAGAATCAATACATCACATCGAGGCCAATGAAGTGCCACCAACCCTTATGCTCATAGCTATCAAGATATTGTTTGTGATTTCCACTTAGGGGTACTTGGACATTCTATGGGGATTTGTAGGTCACTGTTAAAGGAGATAGAGATGATTGTTAATAATGGGATATTGACACGCGAATTAGTGGAACAATGGATGACAAACTCAAGTAGGGCATCAAAGCATGATTAAGTCAATTGTCATCACATTGGAGGAATAATGGGGCATCCTGATCAAAGAGTAGATCATTTTATCAGTCATGGAACTTATCTTATTTTTCAACATCTTGTTTGAACATGTTTTGTTATTTTCTCTGCTTTTTGTGATAAATAAATTTGTGTTGCTTTATGGTTATGAGCAATGAATCAAATTTTAATCTTGAAGTTTTTTAGTATCAAGTAAATTAAATATTCTTTAATTTTTCAAGAATTATATCTTTGACAAGTGATAAAATTAGACTTTTTATATCTCATACAATGTCAGAAATACAATTACATGATCTATTCTTAGTCCTACCAAAACCAAATCCTAACATTACATTTATCTGAGACTTTGAAGTAACGCCTCTACTTGTTTTTGAGACACCAAATCTATATGTTTACCTTCTCGGGTAGAGTTGATTTGTTTATAACACTATCTTCCACCATATACATGACTTCAAAAGTCACACCTTTGTCATTCCAAATATAAAACCATCATACTGGTGAAACCAAAAGACCTCAAAAATACCAAACCTTCATTTATCCATTAACCTTCATGCAAGAAGAAATGAGATGGGGCATCATAAATTAATTTGTTGAAGAATTTCAAGTAACTGGGGCATGCTCGAAGCAAAGAAGAAATAAATGGATGGATTTAAATAATTATATCATGTATTAATTACATTGTTTTCATGTACATAAAAGTTAATTCTGAATATTCATCCCCCCGTGGATACCTCTTTTACAAAGGTTTTGTGTATGAAATGATGAACAACCTTCTTTCATTTATCCTTTCGCAAAAGGAGAAAAATATCCTTTGTTGTCCTCATTTGAGCCTGAATTATTTTTCTTCTGATTCAACCCTAAAAAGGATCACCCTCCACATTGGGGGGAAAGGTGAATGATATATACTCACATGAATAAAGATCATCAATCTAGTTTTATTACGAAGACAAATCTCCATGAAGTAAAGAGAGTTTTGAACCACAAGGTAGATCAAATATGAGGTGCTTGAAGATCAAATCCAGTAAAGAATAACAAATGCAAGAGGAAAAAATGTACTCAAAGCAATTGAAGTCTTATACTCATCCATCAGAAAAAAGAAGAAAAAAGAGAAAAAAAGAAAGAGAAAAAAAGAAAGAAAAAAAAAGAAAAAAAAAAAGAAAAGAGAAAAAAAGAAAAGGAAAGAGAGAAAAGAGAAAAGAAAAGAAAAAAGAAATTGAATCAAGATGGGTGACTCATTGAGCTTCAAGTTACAAGGTTGATCAAGTGCAATTAGTTCAAAGATTCATTCAATAAGAAGCGCAAGAAATGCTAGAGATAAGAAAATGGAAATGAACCTAAAAATTAGCAGTCTAGAGGGATCCAGAAAAAGAAATTATGAAAGACAAGTAGCAAAGCAGATCCAAGTCAAGCGAGGCAAGATTGAAGGCATTCGATTGAATTGATCATTGGTTAAATTACCCTTAAACACTTATTTGGGCCTTTTTATCCCTTCTTTCATAACCATGAGCCATGGCCTACGATACATACTTGAAAAGTTGTTGAAAACATTTTGATGTTTCGATATAACAAACTAAGTATAAATGAATTTTAAGATTTTACAAAGAATTTTATAAGTATATTCGATTCAATTAATCAAATATCAAATTATTACTCCAAGTCTTTCAAGATCAATTTCAAATATTACTAAATGTGTAAAATTGTGCTTTATACTTAATATATTTTTGAAACAATTTTCACAAAGTATTTTGAACCAAAATCAAGCCTAAAATCAAATTTTCAAAGTGATGCACCGATGCACCAATCCATGCATCGATGCACCATGGAATAAATTGAACATCGAATCCATTTTATGCATCGATGCACTCAATGCATTTGATGCATCGATGCACAAACTATGCATCGATGCACTCTGGCTATTTTGAAACATCGAATGCATTTTATGCATCGATGTACTCTTAGTGCACCGATGCACTAAGGGTCCAAAGGTCAAATATTTTAATTTCACACTTGATGCACCGATGCACCATGGGTATGCATCGATGCACTGACGCCCCAACTGCTTTAATTAATTATTTCAAACTTAAACGACTCTATTGACTCCACTAATCATTCCCAACGTTCAGAATCATTTGAAGGAGTATTTAACAAGCTTAGAAGCCATTGATCAATAAGAGAAAACAAGAGAACAACAAGCAACTAGAATCAAAAGCGAATCAAAGAGAAAGCATCAACTCATTGTTTGAGCAATTCAAGCCTATTTTCATTCAATATTCATTTTGCTTTCAAGAACACTACTTGTACTCAATTGTATTCATTTTTGGTGTTCTTTTCTTTGTTCTAGAATTGTGTAAACACATTTGCCTTGTGAGGTTTTTCATAAGTTTGCGAATTTGTAATCTTCTTTGAGAAAGAGTTTCCAAGAATTGGGGTATTCTTGAGGAGTTGTAAGGTTATCTCTTTGGCCTTAAAGAAATAACAAATTAGTGAATTTGTTAGAAAATCCTTAGTGTGGTAGCTAAGGTAGTGGATGTAGACTTTATTTGAGAAATCGAACCACTCTAAATCGCTGTGCAATTACTTTCAATTTTCTGCAAAAGCTTCCATCAAATTTTTAATTGCCAATTCACCCCTCTTGGCCGATTCCGTCGATCTATTAACTCAACAATTGGTATCAAAGCCTCACTCATTTGAAGGTTTAATCGCCTCTAGAGTCGATTCAGGAAGAGTTATATCGATTTTCAAAGTCATCAATGGCCGACACTTTAAACTCCGACTTCGGTCTCGATTCATTGCCCGTTAACAAGCCTCATTCTTCAATGGAGCTAATTATGCTATTGGAAGAATATGATGATGTATTTCATTCAAGCAGTGACATGGGAGCATGGAATATCATAGAAGATGGATACATCAAACCCTCCACTCACCCGAGGTTGTGGAGTGAATGAGAGACAAGAATGTTCCAACTCAACTCCAAAGTATCCATATTATCTTTTGTGCTCTGGACCAGATGAATACGGGAGAGTTTCATCTTGAACAACCGCCAAGGAGATATGGGACAAACTACAAGTCACTCATGAAGGCATAAACGAGGTAAAAAAAATCTAAAATTAGTCTTCTAACTCTAGCTATGAAAATTTCAGGATGAAACCGGATGAAGATGTCAAAATTATGACGGCTAGATTCTCCACGATTGTCATAGTCTCAAATCATATGGAGAATAATTCCAAATGACAAGCTTGAAAGGAAGTTAGTTTACTCTCTTCCAAAAGCTTGACAATCAAGAAGACGACGATCATCGAGGCTAAGAACTTGAAATCCTTGACCCTTGATGAACTTATGGCTCTCTCCTCACGCATGAAATGATGCTTAAAGAATATGAAGATCTAGAGAAAAGAGACGAGTCAAAGAAGGAGACGGAGAAGAAGAAGAACGTGGGAGTTACTCTCAAATCAACAAAAGATGAGAGTTACTCATATGAAGATGACGAGGAAATGGCATTGTTTGCCAAACGGTTCAGAAAAATGATGAGGCCTAATCGAGGAAGAAAATTCAAACGAAATGAAGGCTAAAAATGAACCAAAGAGAATGACCTAATCATTTGCTATGAATGCAAAAAACCGGGGCATGCCAAATATGATTGCCCACAATTGAAGAGAAATGGTCAATCAAAGAATAAGCACAAGGCTCACGTGGCTACATGGAGCGATGAAGAAGGTTCTAATGAAGAGGAACAAGAAGTAGCAAACTTGTGCTTGATGGCATTCGGGGAAGATTCTAAGGTACCTCTAACTCATCTGATTTAGATGATTTATCTATGATGAGTTATTAGAGGAATATAATGGGTTGGCTTCGGATTATGAGAAATTGTTTTTAAAATATAAAAATATATTTCAAAATTGAAAAATGAAAATAAACTCATATCCAAACCAACAACGATCTTGAAAGTAAAATCAAATATTTACAAATCAAACTAGAAGAGTTGAAAAGAAAAATTCGGATTTATAAAATTTACTTTCAAAAGTCAATGATGATCATCAAAGAAAATTGATGATTAAAGCTTCTTTTGATAAAGTTGGAACAAAAGTTTTGAAAATGGAGAAAATTCAAAATCCAATTTGTTAGAAAAAGTTTTAAAAAACTACAATCATAGAGGTCCCCGAAGAACCTCTAATGGAAAAATCATTAGAAGTATATGGGTTCCTAAAGGACTCGTTACTACTAAGATAAGGATATCCTACACAAATGGATACCTAAGGGGACTAGGATTTGGAAACTAATGAATATGGACCCAAAAGAATTTGGGTACCAAAAATTAGAAATTAATCTATGTTGTAGGAAAATGAGCATTTCTACAAGGCACGGGAATAAATTCAAACTCATGGTACCTTGATAGTGGATGCTCAAGACACATGACCGGGGACAAAATCCGGTTCATAGAGCTCAACGCCAAAAATGGAGGAGATGTGACTTTTGGTGATAATTCAAAAGGTCACATTGAAGGCATAGGTACAATAGGTAATACCTCTTCAATACAAATTAAAATGTTTTATATGTGAATGAATTAAAGCATAATCTTTTTAGTATTAGTCAATTTTGTGATAAGAGATTCAATGTCATGTTTGAAACTAATGGTTGTAAAGTTATTGACATTGCATCTAATCGGATTATGCTTGTTGGTCATAGAATAGGAAACATTTACATGGTGCATTTTAGATTATTATATGACTAATTATGCCTAGTGCTAAGGATGAGCATGATAGTTGGTTATGGCATAGGAGACTAGGACTGCTAGTATGAGTGTTTTGCAACGGCTTATTCAAGGAGATTTAGTTCGAGGGTTGCCTAAGCTTAAATTTGATAATAATAAAAATCTGTGATGCTTATGCTAAAGGAAAACAAAAAAATTTCTTTTAAATCCATTATGATTATCAACTAGTAGAGATTACAATTGATCCATATAGATCTTTTTGGGCCAACTAGGACTACTAGCTGGGTGGAAAACAATATGCATTTGTCTTGGTAGATGACTATTCTAGATATACTTGGGTCTATTTTTAAGTACTAAAGATGAAGCATTAGAAAAATTCATCACATTTTCAAAGTAACCAAACGAAAATGTTACTCTATAACTAGTGTTAGGAGTGATCATGGAAACTGAATTTGAAAATCTGGATTACTGAATTTGTAATTCTAATGGTATTAGACATAATTTTCAGCACCTAGAACTCCTCAACAAAATGGAGTTGTTGAGAGGAAAAATTGAACTTTAGAGGAAATGGCTAGAACCATGCTTTGTGAAAACAATTTGCCAAAATTTTTGGGCGAAAACCACAAATACCGCTTGTTATGTTATTAATCGAGTAATGATTAGGCCAATTTGAAGAAAAACTCCATTTGAAATTTTCAAAAATAAAAAGCCTAACACTAGCTATTTTCATCCTTTTGGATGTAATGTTTTGTTTTAAACAACGGTAAAGAAAACCTTGGCAAATTTGATGCTAAAAGTGATGAAGGAATTTTTCTGGGTTATTCCTTAAATTCTAAGCTTATAGAGTATTTAATAAAAGAACTTTAGTTGTAGAAGAGTCTATATGTTGTTTTCGATGATAATCCCCTTCCGATAAAGGATCTTATTCGAATGATGTAGGTATTATAAATACAAATGATGTTAGACATGACGTTGGAGAACATCATCAAAAATAAACGAAAGATGAGAAAACTCATGATCCTCTTGAGAATCTAACCATTGAAGAAAGGGAAGTATCTTATCCAAGGGAATACAACTATTTCAAGGATGGTGAGATTATGGGTGATCATCCAAAGGGGTAACAACTCCATCATCTCTTAGAAATATTTGTAATTATGTTGCATTTATCTCATGCATAGAGCCTAAGAATATTAAAGAAGCATTAAATGATGAACATTGGATTATGGTTATGCAAGAAAGTTAAATCAATTTGAGATGATAAAGTAGGGACATTAGTTGAAAGGCCTAGTATAAATACTGTAGTTACTAGATGGTATTTAGGAATAAGCTTGATGAAAGTGGTAATATAGTGAGAAACAAGGCTAGACTTGTTGCTCAAGGGTATAATCAAGAAGAGGGCATTACTATGATGAAACATACGCTCCCGTAGCTAGAATGGAAGCAATTAGAATGTTATTAGCATTTACATGTTTTCATGAATTTAAATTATATCAAATGGATGTTAAAAGTTTATTTTTAAATGGGTTTATAAAAGAAGAAGTGTATGTGGAACAACCTCCACGTTTTGAAGATTTAAAATTTCCAAATCATGTTCTTAAATTGACAAAAGCGCTTTATGGTTTAAAACAAGCTCTTAGAGCTTGGTATGAAAGATTGTCAAGCTTTTTAATTGAAAAAGGTTTTTCAAAAGGGAAGGTTGACACTACATTTTTTAAAGCATAAAGGTAAAGATTTATTAGTAGTTCAAATTTATGTTGATATAATTGATTCTAGTAATGAAGTTCTTTGCCAAGAATTTTCTAAGCTAATGCAAAGTGTGAATTTAGATGAGCATGATGGGGAGCTCCATTTTTCTTGGGACTCTAAATCAAGCAAAGAAAAGATGACACCTTCATCAATCAAGCTAAGTACGTCAAGATATGCTCAAGAAGTTTGACTGGAAAATGGGAAACCTCATAACACTCCAATGAGCTCATCAACAAAGCTTAACATAGATAGGGTAAATGTGTGGATGTTAAATATATAGTCAATGATTGGTTCTTGCTTTATCTAACTGCAAGTAGATCGGACATTATGTTTAGTGTTTGCTTATGTGTTAGATTTCAATCATGCCCTAAGGAATCATATTTACTAACTGTTAAGAGGATCTTTAGATACCTTAAGGACACTCCTAGTTTAGGACTTTGGTATCCTAGAGACTCTAGCTTTAGCTTGCATGCCTTCTCTGATGCGGATTATGGAGGTTGCAAATTAGATATGAAAGCACCTCCGGTACTTGCCAATTCCTTGGAAATATGCTAATTTCTTGGTTTTCAAAGAAACAAAATTGTGTTGCATTATCTACCACTGAAGCATAATATATTTCAGCTGTAGTTGTTGTGCACAAGTTTTATGGATGAAACAACAACTTTTTGATTATGGAATTGAAGTAGGTACCATTCCATTCAAGTGTGACAATACTAGTGCTATTTGTCTCACTAAAAATCCCATCCAACACTCTAGAACTAAGCACAGTGAAATAAGACATCACTTCATTAGATACCATGTTGCTAAGGAAGATGTAGTTCTAGAATTTGTTGATACTTTGCACCAATTAGCGGATATCTTTACAAACCTTTAGATAAAGAAAGATTTTGGACACTTAGGAGAAAATTAGGTTTAACTGACATTTCTTCACTTAGTGTTTAAATTAATTTTTAGCACTTTTATGAATAAATGAAAAATGTTTATGATAATAAATTTTTATTGCATTCTTTGCTATTAGTTAGGGGAAGTTTATGTTCTTGGAGAAAATTAATTTATGTTCAAATATAGTTAGGAATCATCTTTGAGTCTTATCTTGTTCTAAATTGTTCAAAATATTGCCTTGTGAGGTTTTCCTTGTAAGTTTGGAAATTGTGTATTTCTTTTGAAAGAGTGTGCTCAAGAATTGGGGTATAATTCTTGAGGGAGTTGTAAGGTTACTCTTTGTCCTCAAAAGAAAGAACAAATTAGTGAATTTGTTGGAAAATTCTTAGTGTGGATAGCTAAGGTAGTGGATGTAGACTTTGGTTGAGAAAGTCGAACCACTCTAATCGCTGTAATTACTTTCAATTTTTGTAAAAGCTTCCACCAACTTTTAATTGCCAATTCACCCCCTCTTGGCCGATTCCATCGTTTGATTAACTCAACAATTAGTATCATAGCCTCACTCATTTGAAGGTTTAATCGCCTCTTGAGTCGATTCGGGAATAGTTACATCGATATTCAAGTCATCTATGGCCGATACTTCAAACTCCAACGTCGGTCTCGATTCATTGCCCGTTAACAAGCCTCATTTCTTCAATGGAGCTAATTATGCTTATTGGAAGAATATGATGATGTATTTCATTCAAGGAAGTAATATGGGAGCATGAAATATCATAGAAGATAGATACATCAAACCCTCCACTCACCCAAGGTTGTGGAGTGAATAAGAGACAATAATGTTCCAACTCAACTCCAAAGCCATCTATATCATTGTTGTGCTCTTGGACCAGATGAATACAGGAGAGTTTCATCTTGTACAACCGCCAAGGAGATATGGGACAAAGTACAAGTCACTCATGCGGGCAAAAACGAGGTAAAAGAATCTAAAATTAGTCTTCTAACTCATAGCTATGAAAATTTTAGGATGAAACCGGATGAAGATGTCAAAGCTATAACGGATAGATTCTCCACGATTGTCAATAGTCTCAAATCATATGGAGAAATCATTCCAAATGACAAGCTTGTAAGGAAGTTAGTTTACTCTCTTCCAAAAGCTTGGCAATCAAAGAATACGGCGATCATTGAGGCTAAGAACTTAAAATCCTTGACCCTCGATGAACTTATTAGCTCTCTCCTCACGCATGAAATGATATTTAAAGAAGGGAAGACCTTGAGAAAAGAGATGAGCCAAAGAAGAAGACGGAGAAGAAGAAGAATGTGGAGTTGCTCTCAAATCAACAAAATATGAGAGTGATTCGGATGAAGACGACGATGACAAGGAAATGGCATTGTTTGCTAAACGGTTCAGAAAAATGATGAGGCCTAACCGAGGAAGAAAATTCAAACGAAATGAAGGCTTCAAAAATGAACCAAAAGAGAAGGACCCGATCATTTGCTATGAATGCAAAAAACCGGGGCATGTCAAATATGATTGCCCACAATTGAAGAAGAAAGGTCAATCAAAGATTAAGCACAATGCTCACGTGGCTACATGGATTGATGAAGAAGGTTCCGATAAAGAGGAACAAGAAGTAACAAACTTGTGCTTGATGACATTCGGGGAAGATTCTAAGGTAACCTCTAACTCATTTGATTTAGATGATTTATCTTATAATGAGTTATTAGAGGAATATAATGGGTTGGCTTCGGATTATGAGAAATTGTTTTAAAAATATAAAAATGATATTTCAAAATTGAAAAATGAAAATAATCTCATATCCAAGACCAACAATGATCTTGAAAGTAAAATAAAAAATTTGCAAATCAAACTAGAAGAGTTTGAAAAGAAAAATTCGGATTTGCAAATCAAACTAGAAGAGTTTGAAAAGAAAAATTCGGATTTGCAAAATTTACTTTCAAAGGTCAATGATGATCATCAAAAGAAAATTGATGATCTTAAAGCTTCTTTTGATAAAGTTGGAACAAAACGTTTTGAAAATGGAGAAAATTCAAAATCCAACTTTGTTAGAAAAAGTTTTAAAAACTACAATCATAGTGGTCCCCGAAAAACCTCTAATAGAAAAACCGTTAGAAGTATATGGGTTCCTAAAGAACTCATTACTACTGAAGATAAAGACATCCTACACAAATGGATACCTAAGGGGACTAGGATTTTGGAAACTAATGAATATGAACCCAAAAGAATCTGGGTACAAAAAATAAAAAATTAATCTATGTTTGTAGGAAAGTGAGCATTGCTACAAGGCACGAGAAACGAATTCAAATTCATGGTACCTTGATAGTGGATGCTCAAGACACTTGACCGGAGACAAGAGCCGGTTCATAGAGCTTAATGTCAAAAATGGAGGAGAAGTGACTTTTGGTGATAATTCAAAAGGTCACATTGAAGGTATAGGTACAATAGGTAATACCTCTTCCATACAAATTAAGAATGTTTTATATGTGAATGGATTAAAGCTTAATCTCTTGAGTATTAGTCAATTATGTGATAAGGGATTCAATGTCATGTTTGAAACTAATGGTTGTAAAGTCATTGACACTGCATCTAATCGGATTATGCTTGTTGGTCATAGAATATGAAACATTTACATGGTGCATTTAGATTCCATAGATATGACTAATTTATGCCTAGTTGCTAAGGATGAGTATGATAGTTGGTTATGGCATAGGAGACTAAGATATGCTAGTACGAGTGTGTTGCAACGATTAATTCAAGGAGATTTAGCTCGAGGGTTGCCTAAGCTAAAATTTGATAATGATAAAATCTTTATGCTTGTGCTAAAGGAAAACAAAAGCGAATTTATTTTAAATTCATTAATGATGTATCCACTAGTAGAGTATTACAATTGATCCAAATAGATCTTTTCGGGCCATCTAGAACTACTAGCTTGGATGGAAAACAATATGCATTTGTATTGGTAGATGATTATTCTAGATATACTTGGGTTCTATTTTTAAGTACTAAAGATGAAGCATTAGAAAAATTCATCACGTTTTCAAAGGTAATCCAAAACGAAAAAGGTTACTCTATAACTAGTGTTAGGAGCGATCATGGAACTGAATTTGAAAATCTTGGGTTTACTAAATTTTGTAATTCTAATGGTATTAGCCATAATTTTTCAGCACCTAGATCCCCTCAACAAAATGGAGTTGTTGAGAGGAAAAATTGAACTTTAAAAGAAATGGCTAGAGCCATGCTTTGTGAAAACAATTTGCCAAAAATATTTTTGGGCGGAAGCAACAAATACCGCTTGTTATGTTATTAATTGAGTAATGATTATGCCTATTTTGAAGAAAACTCCATATGAACTTTTTAAAAATAAAAAGCCTAACATTAGCTATTTTCATCCGTTTGGAAGACAATCTTCGCAAATTTGATGCTAAAAGTGATGAAGGAATTTTTCTGGGTTATTCCTTAAATTCTAAAGCTTATCTAGTATTTAATAAAAGAATTGTAGTTGTAAAAGAGTCTATATATATTGTTTTTGATGATAACCCCCTTCCAAGGAAGGATTTTTGTTTGAAGGATTTTTGTTTGAATGATGATGTAGGTATTTTAAATACAAATGACGTTAGACGTGACGTTGGAGAACCATCATCAAAGGAATAAACAAAAGATGAGGAAATTCATGATCCTCTCGAGAATCCAACCATTGAAGAAATGGAAGTATCTTACCCAAGAGAGTACAACTATGTCAAGGATGGTGAAATTATAGGTGATCCATCTAAAGGGGTAACAACTCGATCTTCTCTTAGAAATATTTGTAATTATGTTGCATTTATCTCATGCATAGAGCCTAAGAATATTAAAGAAGCACTAAATGATGAACATTGGATTATGGCTATGCAAGAAGAGTTAAATCAATTTGAGAGAAGTAAAGTATGGACAATAGTTGAAAGGCCTAGTAATAAATCTACTGTAGGTACTAGATGGGTATTTAGGAATAAGCTTGACGAAAGTGGAAATATAGTGAGAAACAAGGCTAGACTTGTTGCTCAAGGGTATACTCAAGAAGAGGACATAGACTATGATGAAACATACGCTCCCGTAACTAGGATGGAAGAAATTAGAATGTTATTAGCATTTGCATGTTTTCATGAATTTAAATTATATCAAATGGATGTTAAAAGTGCATTTTTAAATGGTTTTATAAAAGAAGAAGTGTATATGGAACAACCTCCAAGTTTTGAAGATTTAAAATTTCCAAATCATGTTCTTAAATTGACAAAAGCGCTTTATGGTTTAAAACAAGCTCTTAGAGCTTGGTATGAAAGATTGTCAAGCTTTTTAATTGAAAAAGGTTTTTCAAAAGGGAAGGTTGACACTACATTGTTTTTAAAGCATAAAGGTAAAGATTTATTAGTAGTTCAAATTTATGTTGATGATATAATATTTGATTCTAGTAATGAAGTTCTTTGCCAAGAATTTTCTAAGCTAATGCAAAGTGAATTTTAGATGAGCATGATGGGGGAGCTCTCATTTTTCTTGGGACTCTAAATCAAGCAAAGAAAAGATGACACCTTCATCAATCAAGCTAAGTACGTCAAAGATATGCTCAAGAAGTTTGAACTGGAAAATGGGAAACCTCATAACACTCTAATGAGCTCATCAACAAAGCTTAACATAGATAGAGGTAAATGTGTGGATGTTAAATTATATAGGTCAATGATTGGTTCTTTGCTTTATCTAACTGCAAGTAGATCGGACATTATGTTTAGTGTTTGCTTATGTGTTAGATTTCAATCATGCCCTAAGGAATCATATTTACTAACTGTTAAGAGGATCTTTAGATACCTTAAGGACACTCCTAGTTTAGGACTTTGGTATCCTAGAGACTCTAGCTTTAGCTTGCATGCCTTCTCTGATGCGGATTATGGAGGTTGCAAATTAGATATGAAAAGCACCTCCGGTACTTGCCAATTCCTTGGAAATATGCTAATTTCTTGGTTTTCAAAGAAACAAAATTGTGTTGCATTATCTACCACTGAAGCATAATATATTTCAGCTGGTAGTTGTTGTGCACAAGTTTTATGGATGAAACAACAACTTTTTGATTATGGAATTGAAGTAGGTACCATTCCATTCAAGTGTGACAATACTAGTGCTATTTGTCTCACTAAAAATCCCATCCAACACTCTAGAACTAAGCACATTGAAATAAGACATCACTTCATTAGAGACCATGTCGCTAAGGAAGATGTAATTCTAGAATTTGTTGATACTTTGCACCAATTAGCGGATATCTTTACAAAACCTTTAGACAAAGAAAGATTTTGGACACTTAGGAGAGAATTAGGTTTAACTAACCTATCTTCACTTAGTGTTTAAAATGATTTTAACACTTTTAAGAATAAATGAAAAATGCTTATAATAATAATTTTTTATTGTATTCTTTGCTATTAGTTAGGGGAGTTTATGTTCTTTGGTGAAAATTAACTTTATGTTCAAATATAGTTTAAGGATTAAATTGATTGATTGAACATTATTAATTTTCAATATATGAGTTGCCAATACCATTAGAGCCAATTAATTTAGCATTTTGAGTGTTTAAAAAATGGATTTTTGATATTTTTGTGTTTAATGCATCGATACACCTAACAGTGTATCGATACATCCTTGAATGTACATCGATACACCATGAAGGTGCACCAATGCACTCCTTGAATGTGCATCGATGCACAAGGCCATGCATCGATGCATCCGTCGGGTTTTGGGTTTAAAAGGCTTATTTTCTTATTTGTTTCAAACCCTAAAACTAAACTCTCATCCACCGTACACTCTCTCCCTCTCTAAATTCTCTTCTTGCTCAAAATCAACGAAATTTTGTCAGAATCTTCAAGCTTTTCATCTCTATATCCTGCTGCTATCATTAAATAGTGCAAAACAACATCACATTCCTCTCAAATCCGAAATTTTCAAGGTAATATTTTAAAAACATCTATTTTATTGATTTTTGATCTTAGGACTAGTTTTAATTAGTTATAGGATGAACATTATATCGGGAATTGATTGTTTGATGATTACAAACTAGATTTTACAATTAATTTCATCAAAAACTCATAAATTTTCAATGAATTTTTGAATTTTCGAAATTAAAAAAAAAGTTGAAAATCTAAATTTAATTTTTAAATTTGTGTTTTGATTTAATTATGTTGTTTTCATGAAAAACTATACATATTATAATTTTCAAACATTATTTTCTAAATAGTTTTTCAAAACTATGCCCATTAGGATTCGGTTTAGAGAACCTTGAATTATTGCGGACTCAATTGAGTTTTGGGATTGATTATTGTGCATACATGTGTTTCAAATTGCAGGTTTCATTCCTTATTCCGATTCCTTAACCATGTCCAACCCCAAACGTCCTGGGACTTCATCGAGTCGTTCAAACCATCCTCCTAATCCCGTTCCTCCTCCACCTAATAGTCTTATAGGAGCCTGTTTTAATATGCCTGAACGTCGTAGAGAAGAATTGTACCATAGGTACATAAATTCTTTCCAATCTTATAGAATCCGGGAAGAGCGTATTCCTTCTGTTCAAGCCATAATTGATTTTGACTTCGAATACCTTCCGATTCTCAAAACATGGAAGTTTGATAATTTATTTTCCTTAAAACCTATCTTCTATCATCAGTTAGTCTATATTTTCTATTCTAATGCGTTATATATTCAAAACCAGACTTAATGTGGGACTATAGGAATTAGATCCTATCTTTTAGAACAATATATTCATATTGATCTCGAGACTATAGCTTCACGATTTGGGTTAGATGATGATGGTTTATACAATGAAAAAGAAACTATGGAATATCCCTACATTTCTAATGCTAGTGTTAGTACCTTACGTACTCATCACGATCGTTTTCTTCATTTAATGATCTCTTGGTGGTTTAGACCATCCGGAGGTAGGTACTCCACTCTTCGTACTAGGGATTTATGGTGGATGCACTGTATCAAGAATAAAAATAAAATAAATCTATCACACATTATATTTAGTGAGCTAGTGGACACCATAAACATTATTCCTTCAAAACATGTCGAAACATTATTTTATACATGTCGAAACATTATTTTATACATGTCTTCTTAGTAACATTTTTATCAAACTCGGTCTTAACGTCTCTCTCGACAATCCTATCCCTCTCCAAAACCAAATCAATCTCACCTCATTGAAGAAAGCGGATTGGAAACAGGACGAGGAAACTGGTCTATGGGTCTTTCGACCCAATAAGCCAACTCCGGGAGCTAGTTCTTCACGAGCTGCTCCTAGCTCCTCTTGTGCTCCTCCATCGGCACTGACTGCAGATGATGATCCTGAGCTTCAAGGATTATTTCAAGACATTGACGATCCCGACAATGCACCAGATCCAACACCACAAGAGGATCAAGTGCCTCCATATTTCCGTTCGTTTTTGGAGACATTTGATTTACGATTTTCTTCCATCAAATCCCATTTGACTGCAAACAACGAAGCGGTGAATCAACGCTTAGACACTTTGGAAGCTCAACAAATGGAGTTTCAACAGCAGATGCTTGCTCGTATGGATGCTCTCTCTCTTGAGATGCAAGCACGATTTCCTCCTCCTCCCGATCCTCCGATGGAGTAGATTTTTCCTAGTTATGCTTTCTTGGATTTAAAACGTGGATTGATTTTGATGTTTCTGGATTGTTTGTTTTGGATGGTTGAATGTTTGGATTAAATCTTTTGGTTGTTTTGGATATTAAATCTTAATATATATGTTTGGTTTGAATTTTCTTTTTGAGCTTAATGTTTATTAATTTTTGCATCATGTTAGTTGCATTATGACCAATAATGCCATTTCACATTTGATTATGAATATTGATTATGAAACTAATGGCTAATCTTTCTCTTGATCTTTGATCTTAGCAGCTTAAGCTATATTTACTCATAATCAATTGGCTATGTTTTTCAAATAAAACCTTGTTTAAATCTTTTTAAAAGTCTTTTTGATTTAAAAAGAAGGGGGAGAAGTGTAAAAATGTTAAAGGGGAGAAGTGTTAGAGTAAGGGGGAGTAATTTCAAATTTGATTTCAAAATTTATTTTCAAAGAAAATCTTAAAATTACACAAATGTTTTGTTATATCAAAAAAGGGGAGATTGTTGAAAACATTTTGATGTTTCGATATAACAAACTAAGTATAAATGAATTTTAAGATTTTACAAAGAATTTTATAAGTATATTCGATTCAATTAATCGAATATCAAATTATTACTCCAAGTCTTTCAAGATCAATTTCAAACCTTACTAAATGTGTAAAATTGTGTTTTATACTTAATATATTTTTGAAACAATTTTCACAAAGTATTTTGAACCAAAATCAAGCCTAAAATAATTTTTCAAAGTGATGCACCGATGTACCAATCCATGCATCGATGCACCATGGAATAAATTGAACATCGAATGCATTTTATGCATCGATGCACTCAATGCATTTGATGCATCGATGCACAAGCTATGCATCGATGCACTCTGGATATTTTGAAACATCGAATGCATTTTATGCATCGGTGCACTCTTAGTGCACCGATGCACTAAGGGTCCAACGATCAAAATATTTGAATTTCACACTTGATGCACACCGATGCACCATGGGTATGCATCGATACACTGACGCTCCCAACTGCTTTAATTAATTGTTTTCACACTTAAACGACTCTATTGACTCCACTAATTATCCCCAACGTTCAGAATCATTTGAAATAGTATTTAAACAAGCTTAGAAGCCATTGATCAATAAGAGTAAACAAGAAGAAACAACAAGCAACTAAAATCAAGAGAGAATCAAAAAGAAAGCATCAAACTCATTGTTTGAGCAATTCAAGCCTATTTTTCATTCAATATTCATTTTGCTTTCAAGAACACTACTTGTACTCAATTGTATTCATTTTTGAGTGTTCTTTTCTTTGTTCTAGAATTGTGTAAACACATTTGCCTTGTGAGGTTTTTCATTAAGTTTGTGAATTTGTAATCTTCTCTTTGAGAAAGAGTGTTCTCAAGAATTGGGGTATATTCTTGAGGGAGTTGTAAGGTTATCTCTTTGGCCTCAAAAGAAAGAACAAATTAGTGAATTTGTTGGAAAATCCTTAGTGTGGATAGCTAAGGTAGTGGACGTAGACTTTGTTTGAGAAAGTCGAACCACTCTAAATCGTTGTGCAATTACTTTCAATTTTCTGCAAAAGCTTCCACCAAATTTTTAATTGCCAATTCACCCCCCTCTTGGCCGATTCCGTCGATCGATTAACTCAATAAAAGTCCATTCTAATCATACATGGATTTCTAAAGAGATTATCTTCAGATTTCGTTACGCCTCTCAGGATTGATTTTTTTTTGCAAAAATTGGTTTTTAAAAAAAAACTTTAATGCATGATATATAATAAAGGGGGTTCAAGACGTAAAATTTTTGAATAACATTTTGAAACCAAAGGAGGATTCGAGTTGAAAACCTGAAAAGACGGCTCAAATACTGAATGGTGCAACAACGACATAAGAGACGATCTTAAGCTCTTGATGAAGCACTGCACATCCTACAGACGTATGGAATCAAAAAGTATCTCTATGAAATGAGCATAACAACCATTTTTTTAAGTTAGTTGACGCTCAAAGAGACATATATGCTGGACCAACCTGAGAGACCTTACTTTACCAGAATCAACCTACACCTTAAATCAGTCAATAATTTTAACACTTGACTTAGGAATATGATTTTTGAAATATTTAAAAGAGTAGTTAAAATTAAATACAAATTGTAAATTTATTGCAAAGATAATTAATTAATAAACCAAGGTACCAATTTTGGGCGTTGTGGGGGTGTTAATCATTCCCCACACGTAATCGACTCCCGAACTCATTTTCTGGTAAGCATACCATTTTTTGTATTATTTTAGTAATATTTTTATAAATTTTATTAAAATAATCAAGCATTTTGGTGACCAATCACACATTGATCAATGATTGGTGGTGACTCCTCAAATTTATGTTTTATCTTATGCCATAAGAAAAATATTTACTTTTTCGAGACGTAATTTAAAAAATAACGACACTTGTTTTCGTCGGGCAAAATAACGTTTCGACATCTGCTACTCAAATTCATGGGGATTAGCGGGAAGGACTGCAACATAGGGGATTGGGGTGGGGATAGGTTTTCTTTATATATATATATATATATATATATATATATATATATATATATATATATATATATATATATAAAGGAAACGGGTTTTTAAAAAATGATATTTGCTTTTTTAAAAATAAAATTTTGACTTAACATTTTTTAACAGCCGTTATGATGCAGACACTTAAAAGTGTAATGTTGAAAACGTGAAGTATTTGTTTTTAATGAAAAATTCTTATGCACCTAAAGATAACTTAAGGTATAATTTGGACACTTAATTTTACATTAAACCTAATGTAAATTTTAAAAGAAATTTTTTAATCATAATAAAATTATAGCATAATATAAAAAAATCTCATATTGTTCGATTAAATAATCATTTTGGTCTTTATTCTTTTAGAGTATTTTGGGGGTAAAAGGCCTTTAATGTTTGACTAAATAGTCATCTGTGGTCTTATTTTTTGAAAGTATTTTGGCCTCCAAACGTTTTAATTTACGGTAAAGCCCCTTATTTTAGAGCACTATCCGTTTGTTGACTAACAATTTTCATCCACGAACGAAACATTTTACCCTAAAATAAAATATTGGTGGCCAAAATATTCTAAAAATGGATATCAAAATAACTATTTTAATTAAATATTAGAGACATTTTTTATCACTACAGCTAAAATCATTTGAAATATGAAAAGTACAAAGAATGGAGGAAACCCAAGACCAATCGATTACATCAGTCGGGAATTGTAAAATATCGATCATGAGTCAAGGGTCGAACAAAACATCTAGATGAGTAACAAAACCTACAACCCAAAACAATAACAAACTACTAGAAGAGTGTCTAGGCATCCTGTTGGGGAAAACAATAATACATTTGAATAATCTTTTCTCTATTTGCAGAAAATAAAATAGGAAAAATAAAATAAAAAATAAGAAGACGAATTCACGTAAATTTAGTGATAAAAAATCTAAATTGAGAAAAATAGTAAGATTTTAGTCTAATGTAAATGTTTTTCATTATTGAGTAGGATTATAAATAATATCTCATTCAAAAAGAATTATTTATCAATTCTCACAACTAAAATGACTCTATTTCTCTCACTTAGATTAATATCCTTATTATTGTGCTTCACAACTTACGATTTGTTTTCTTTCTCTGCCTCTCACTTGCCCTAAAAGTCTTTTCAATATCACATATTCATAGAAAATAGTAAAATATACATAGAAATCATAGTTAATTTATAATAAGTGGATGTACTTAACAAACAAATAATGATATACATGTAGGGATGGATCATAGAAGAATGAGCGTGGGAGTTTATCTTTTAAATTTTTTAAATTCTCATATATTTTAAATTATTCTTTTATTGATAATTTATTCTCGTTTTCCTTAAAATTTTATAAGTTCACCTCATTGACATAAATCCAGTATCTGTCCCTACATACATGAATGTGTGAATACATCTCCAAATATATGATACATCTCTATTAAATATGCCCATCTTCATAATTTTAGTTAAAGATGAATCCACCCAACAAATCTCTTATTTCTCGAGTTGATTGAAAGGAATAGACAAACTGAGTCATTAACAATAATCTTTGAATTTTTTAGGCTGAATTACTTTCGTCATCATATAATTAGCATTAATATAAACTTTAAATAAATTTTCTTCTAACATATCTCGTATCTGATAGTAATTAATATTAATGTAATTTTTTTTTTTCTTTCAAGAGCAATATGCATGACTTTGGGTTAAATAAATAGCACTTAAATATAAGAATACATTCTTAAAGATGTAATATATCCCTTTAACTATATTCCTCTCCCAAAATTCAATTAAAGAGAAATGCCTCTCAAACTCGAAAGCAAAGAAAATAACAACAATAAAAGAAAAAGTAAAAGAGCAAGAAACAAGTCGTCCAAATACAATCATATTTAGGAGAAATTTAATTATAAATTAGAATACTTAAAAGATATAACATAAATAGAGCAACTGAAAGCTGAGGGTTTTATAGCCCCACCGGACAAAGTCCGTATCCTTAAATTATATGTTGAAAAAGGGTTTTATGGAGCTGAGCTAACCGGTTTATGGTGATTGCCTGATTGGTTGGTGTGTGTCATAACGAACTCGGGGGCTTGACCATTGACCAATTTATGGTCCACTTTGGCTTTAGGGTCCTGCATTCGGCTATGACTTGAGCCACCCTACTATGGAACCACTCCCTCAGCCTGGGTGCAGGCCGAGGAAGCAACCATGACCTGGACCGGGACCGGCTTGGTTTTGAAATCCACTTTTGGTATGACGGGAAATCAATTCAAAGATTTGACCAAAGTCAATACTCAATATTTGTAATTTTTGTTCCAAGCTAAGCTATACGAATTCGTTGGTATTCAAGATCCAAGGCGAAAAAAATATTTTTAGAATTATAATAATAAATTTTTTAAATATATAACAACATTTATATTTAACAAATTTTAAATTTTATTTTTTACTAAATTAATCCTAAAATTGTTTTTTAATATTTTTAATAATACGATACTTTAAGATTATACACCATGATGTAATCCGTGTATTATAATCTTAGAACATCATGTCATCAAAATAACTAAATGTTGTTAAAACCAAAAATTAATGAGAATGAACAAAATTTAAATTTAAAAAATTAAGTTAAAAAAACTAATTGTTACCCTATCCTATTTTTAGACTAATTATTGTCTTTAATGGAGATACTAATTATACTTACAAATATTTCACGACTTCGATCTAATATTATATGAAATATGAAGAGTCCGAACTACATAATATATACATATATTCTTCATATTATACCAAACACAACTTGTACACATTTATATTCATTTATCAAGATTAGACATGATCGATGTCACACTCCTATGAGCTAAGGAACAATAAAATCACCCTCCCACCTTTCCCAACCTGTGAGATTACATACATTGCTTATTCTGCATAAGAACATAGTGTCTGAATCTATAAGAGCTTGAGGCCGAGATTAATGTTTGAAAATCAACTCACCCACTGTGGCTTTGGAGTTCGGACCCGGTCTCATCGAGTCCATTCCGCAAAGCGTTGGTTTTAGCTTCCTTTTTATCATGTGAAAAATGGGATTTCAGCCCAATCCAGCACTGGTAATAATCATGATCCCTGAAGGGGGAATCGAGAGCCCATGGACAGGTTCTAGGCATTAAACATGATTCGAACATAAAGGCCATTGTATCAGTGATCCTGTGAGGTCCTGCCTCATTTCCATGTGCAATAGTGGCCTGCAAGCCAAAAGAGTTGTCAAAACAGACGAGGGATCCCAGAGTGGCCAGTTTCGAAGGATCAACAAACTGATAGGAACGAATGGTCTCATTTTGTTCTAGCCAGTCAGACTACCCAAAGATTAAGAAGGCATAAAGGAAATCGATGATGTTGTGCTCAAGATGGTTACCTCGTATGTCTTGGTGTCAGGACCGTGAGGAGTCATGCAACTATGAAGACTAGCACCACCGGGCAGAAAGCCATCAGCTTTTGCCTGAAACAGAACATCATTGTTACGAAAGAATTACACTATATATTATCTATGAAACAGAAATCTTAAAATTAGAAAGAATGCCTTGCTATACCAGCATGAGATATCACTATGGAACGACCCTATAATCAACTGTTCTACTAGAAGTATACTCAAATTGTACCAGCTAGCCAGAATATTGTAGGATTCACCTCATATCCACCATGTATTAGGCCCATAAATTCACTCATGCAATTGCGGTGGTAATATGGAGGTCGGAATGTATGTTCAGCGACCAACCATCGGGGAGGGAAAATGACAAAATCAAGCAATGCCACACCCGGTTTATCAGTTGGTGCTGTCAGAACTGCAAGATATTGCTCAAATAAATCTTAGGAGTACCATGCGCAAACAGAGTCCATCTATATTTTATCATCATACCTGTATTTATTGATGGATCACCATGATCGACTAAGACAGTATTGTAAGGGCAGAACTTGCTAAGATCATACTGAATGCAACATTTTAAATAAAATCAGATCACTAAATGCATCATATTCAAAATTTTATAGTTTAGCTAGTTAATTTTGAAGATTGATTACTCCCACCTTATACGGGACATAATTACCATGCCAGGCAACTACGTTGAAAGGAGAAAAATCTTGTCTTGCAGTGAAAAGTTCTCCACCAAACTTTTGTACAATGGTAAACCCTGGCCGGGGAACCTCCTCAAACCAAGCTGTGGGGGCGAGGAAGTGTCTTGAAGCAGCAAGACCATTAGCACCTACACAAGATGAAAATCGTATCCAAAGGGCATATCTATCCAACATGATAAAAAAAGTGGTTTATTTTTTAGACCTACGCAAACAAAAAAATATCATGCTTAATTCACTCACAGGCCACATCTGAGCAAGAGATTAGGTACCTATCGGGCCAAGATCAGGAAGCTGAAAATGGGTGCCGAAGACCTCAGCAACATAACCACGAGAAGGGCCATCAGGCAAATCTACAACAAAGCGGAAGCCTTGAGGTAAGACAACAATTTCCCCAGGAGATACCTGCAATCTTCCACATTCAGTAGTGATCCATAGCCCTGTAATCAGTTCTTAAGTAAGAGTATTCCTTTCCATCAAAAAGCTGTTTTTAAGCGGTCATTAATTCAACGGTAAAAGAATTTTAACTTACTTCCTTGCTGTGGAACTACCAAAAAATCACCATCCGCATTGCAGAAGGCACAATTGTCCATTGATTTGTTGGCAGTGTACCTACATGTGAGGAAAACTTTATTGCTCCCTTAAGGTTCACCTTTAAGCTAAACAATAGAGCATGATCGGCATCTCCTAGCAAAGGATCAATGGAACAAAAGTTCCTTTATACATCATAGATACACAAAGAGTTTATGATGGCAAAACTCATCTCAACCAAGCACATCAGCAATTTGGTGCGTGTCAGCCAAAATACAAACTGCAAACAAAACCAAACTCACTTTACTTCCATCTCCCTAATGAAAAAGTTGCAATTCAGAGAATCATCCTAGTCCACTCAGCTCAGAGATTGAGAAGTGTGCCAAAATGCAAGTTTTAAAGCATCAAGAATTGAAAAACGTCCGATATAAAGTCTACTAATATAATCTTGCTGGAGTGTAGTTGACATCTAAATAAGTTTCAAGTCATACATCCTGCATATTAGTTAACATCTCGGCTTCTAACTTTCTTCACAATATTGGAGTGATCTGCGCTAGTAGTAACAGTTATAATAACTTCTTTTTAGCATCATTTTCCCATCTTTACATTGAAATCAACAGCAATATAAATCAAGGTTTACTACTCGGAGATAAAGGGTGTGACGGTGTTGGGTCCTCAAACAAATATCAAACAAATCCCACAGAAATTTAGCATAGTTCTTAGATAACAGGTAAAAAGATAGTAACATACACAATTTTGAGTATTGAATAAATGACTATTATAATTAGCAGTTGTGATCATATTCATGTAAAAAGTGAAATGACACCTAAAATACCCATTACATGTGAATAGCGTATCCATGTCGAAGGAATGAGCTGCCAGCTCCACATATTGTGTATAAACCATCGATAAAATCGATCGGCAACTCAGGAATATCCACAGGCTTCCACCGGAGCCGAGTCGGGTTTGCAACCGTGTTGGACCGGTCAAATTCACTCACAAGCTTCTTATGACTCGGTTCACGTGGCCAAAATGGCTCGTGAGTCACCGATGGCTTGATTCTATATAACCAACTATTCACACAGGAAAAAAAATCAATTTGATGATTAAACCTACGCGTAAAGATCGATACTTTTTAGTAAAAAAAAACTTATCTTTTATTTACATCAGTAAACAAATAGTTTAAAAATCTGTTTTTTTAAATAAATAATATTACCTGCGTTGATTAAGCTTGCGCGGAGAAGTAAAGGAAGTGCCGGAGATCTGCTCAGCATAGAGTCCAAAAGGGCAAAAAAGAGGACTATTTTGGCCTCGTGGTAGAGCTCCGGCGATCGCCTCCGATGAAAAATCATTGGTGAATCCTGATTGGTACTCTAAATTATCAGGAAATTTCCCCAAACCGTCGCGTTTTATGACATCCGCCGCCGTCTCCTCCATGTTTATCGGGAGTCTTGTTTTCGGTGTCGGACTTGAATTTGTACGAGAAAATCTTTGAAAGATGATGAAATAAATGATGTAAGAGATTGAGATAAAGAGACGCTGACGTGGTAATTTACAAAGTTTGTCAGTTGGAGAGACGTACGGTGCTTGACAACCTTATACACATGGTAGACCTTCGATAATTAAATAAATTAATGATTTCAGTTCATAAATTACTTTTCCATTACATCTAATCTCGGTATTAAAATTTATCCTATTTTAATCATCTATTATATTGATAATTTTTATTGTAATTATATAGATAAATATATTAAATTTTATTTGTTTATATAATTCATTCTTAAAAATTATATTTTTATATATTTAATTGATGTAAATTGATTGATCGGATTATGGTTTTTTTTATTCTTCATAAAATATATATTATATATTACGGTCAAACCTTTTAGAATATATTTTGTATTTTCATTTTAAAATATTAAAATATTAATATATTCTTTCTCGTTGGCATCTCCTTTTTCTCTCATCGACTTTAACATTTCTTTTTCGCTGATTTCTATTAATTTTTTCTGAATTTGTTTGAAGTTTATTTTTTTTCAATAATTGTAATGTCTTTATATTTTCTATTTTCTCATTTATGTTTTCTAAATAATGCAACTTTCAAACAATAAACATTTTTAAAAAATAAAATTATTCGCATCCATTCTAAATCTAAAAGAAATAATAAATTTAATATTTAACTTCTTAATATCTAAATATAAAAAACAAATATTAGGATTCCTACTTTTCACCATTCTTTTACCATTTGGAGTCAATTCAGTATTGAAATTTGAAAAGCTTTCCCTAAACGAGACTTAGGTGGTGTTTGTTTTTATAGAGGTAAAAGGTTTGCAGTTTACGGATCACATCTGCAGGCATCTACAGCAGAAGAGGTGGACCAAAAGTCTGCAGTCTGCAAGAAGAAGATGGTTTGTTTTTTAATGTCTGCAGATTGCTAAAATAAACTGATTTTCTAAACTTAAAATAGTTTTGCAATACTGAAATTTAAATAATTTTAGTTTTACAATACAGAAATTTAAATAATTCATACAACTACAATAATATTTTTTTTTTAAAATAAATCAATCCATACTGAATAAATTATTTAATAAATAACCTTATTAAATTAACGCATGCAAACTGCTAAAATAAACTAAAATATAAATAAATTGATTTTTTAAACTTAAAAGAATTTTGCAATATTGAGATTTAAATAATTTTAGTTTTACAATACTGAAATTTAAATAATCCATACAACTACAATAATAGTTTTTTTTAGAAAAACAAACACCACCTTATTAATTCTATTATAAGTCTCACATAATCACATGTATTATTAGTTTTATAAGTTTATAGACTAAAATTTATAAATGATCATTAAATTATATGATTTTTAAACATTAAATTATCTAAAGTTATATAATAATATTAAATTTTGAATTTTATTATCATATGGCACATCAACATTAATTATCATTAAACTATTATTAATCAATGAATCATACACCTCTCTTTTCAAAAAAAAAATAATAATTGTCAAGAGATCCTGGTCTTTATATTTTCCAGACCTCGTTGATGGGATCGAAGCCGTTCTCATGGAATAAGTTCAATGCGTGATCAGTGATGCAATTTGAGCTAGACCTCCAGTTCTTTCCTTTTTTTCGTTAAAAAAGAAAAACAGATCGTACATATTATATTAGTGGAAAATTTCTCATTTACTCTTTAATTGTAATTAAAATTTTATTTGAATATTTTCAATAATTTTATGCAATTATGTAATACTTTTAATTTTTTTAAATATATATATTCATAATTTA
This sequence comes from Hibiscus syriacus, assembly GCF_006381635.1. Classification (NCBI taxonomy): domain Eukaryota; kingdom Viridiplantae; phylum Streptophyta; class Magnoliopsida; order Malvales; family Malvaceae; genus Hibiscus; species Hibiscus syriacus. Next base: position 1,511,140 of record NW_024062752.1, on the reverse strand, counting down.
TTTTTATAATTATAAAATATTTTTAGAAAATATTTTTAATTTATCAAATTATTTTATGATTATTTTTTATTTAATTGTGATTATATTTTAAAATTTTAAAAACATAATTTATAATTTTTTATATTTTAAAATCTTAATTATCAAACAATGAAATCATTTTTTATTAAGCAATGTGGTTTAAATACTTACATTTTGTATAAAAAGTTTAAATATAATTTAAAAATAACAAATCCAAAAAAATATTATATTTAAACTTAAATCAAAATAATTAAAATAAATATAAAATTTTAATAATATATAAAATAATTTATATGATGATATAAAATTAAATATCTATAATATAATATTAAAAAATTAATATTTAATTTATTTAAAAAATTAATATTAAAATTAATATCTATAATATAAAACTTATAAAATTAATAATACATGTGATTATGTTTAAAATTAATATTTAATGTTCTTTGAAGAGGTTAGAAGAGTTTTAAAAATATAAGGTCACGTCTGCGCCAAGAAGAGAACGCGTAAACGTTAGAAGAGTTTTTATTTTTTAAAAAATAAACGGTTTACGAAATCTAATGCCTACGAGTGGTCTATGCGTAGACATAATAATTTTGAAGAGCTTTAACAGTCAAAACAAATACTAGCCCATCAGCGTATCCAATTTCTCGACCCGATCCGATATTTGTACTCTCAATCTAAGCCACTTTTTCTCCCTGTCTTATTGCAAATTCAAAATCTCTCTCCCCGACTCCCCCGATCTCTGTTGATTGATAAAATTTCTTCATAGATCCTAATCCTTTTATCAAAATCCCAAAAACCCGACCCGGTGACCCGAAATGGCAGCCTATAGAGCAGACGAAGACTACGATTATTTGTTTAAGCTAGTATTGATCGGAGATTCGGGTGTCGGGAAATCGAATTTGCTGTCGAGATTTGCGAGAAACGAGTTTAACCTCGAGTCAAAATCCACAATTGGAGTAGAATTTGCAACCCGAAGCATTCGGGTCGATGATAAGGTCGTTAAGGCACAGATTTGGGACACAGCTGGACAAGAAAGGTTGGTCTTTTAAAACTTATTTTTCTTTATTCTATATCACTATTATTTATAATTTCATAAAGATGATTATTTTGTGAGTTGATGTGTAGTAATTGTAATTTTAGAGCTGTTTAGTAGCTGAGGAAATGTAGAGAAATCATTACTATTTTTTTGGACTCTCGGATATTTTAGGGGAATTTATTAGTGATTTGGGGAAAAGAGGGTGCTTTTAGACTACAATATAGGTTTGGTGAAGCCCTAGGATTTCTTTTTTCTTTGTTTGGTTGCTAAGAAAATGTAGAAGCAAACTGCATTCAGAATTTTCCTTTTATACTGAAGCATGAGGACTTGGATTTTGGTAATTTGGTGAGAAGTAGGTATTGGTCTAAATTTTAAGCATATTTGAAAGACTACTTTTCTTGACTAGTTCACATGTGCTATGTTATATACAAAAAAATCCATAGTTAGCTTACTAATAAATGAGCTACATACGGTATGCATTTCGGTCTGATCGATAAAGGTTACAGCTTCATTTATTGATGAAAAGGTGGAACTAGACCTACTTCTCTTCAAAGTCCTAGTTGAATCATCAACTATATTAGTAACCATCTTTAGAATATAGGGCTTTTGAAGATGATATCATTTGTATATCCAACCTATCGATCGATTTACTTTATTTTAGAAGGATTTGTCTGTAACGAGTTCTATGTTTAGCCTCTCTGTTAAAAGAAGGCTCGTGTTGAGTTCTCGGATGTTCTGTATTAGCTGAATGGATAATTTTCTCAGTGGTGTTTCTCTGGAGAATATGTACCAGAGTTAGGTTCTACAATATCATATGTTTGGTTAAGTTACAAATTTTAAATGTAAGAACTTTAGGTGTTATTTAATTTTCTATATTGACTGACCCAAGGTCTTTCCAAATTAAATAAAATCTACATTGAGAACTTGTAGAGCATGAAATGAACATTCAGTGTTGTCTCTCCTTGAAATCAAGTGATTGGTGCCTGTAAAAAGATAAATGATTTCTACAGAAGCTTGAGTTGTCAAAGGTTGACCCTCAAAATAGATATGTTCCATGCGCTTTTTCAGAGTTGTTTTCTTGTTATATATATTTTTTCAGATATCGAGCGATTACAAGTGCATACTACCGGGGAGCCGTTGGTGCGTTGCTTGTCTATGATGTCACCCCGACACATCACATTTGAGAATGTGGAGAGATGGTTGAAGGAACTACGAAATCACACGGACTCCAATATTGTGATTATGCTTGTCGGTAACAAGGCAGACCTACGGCACCTGCGTTCTGTTTCCACAGAGGATGCCAAAACATTTTCCGAGAAAGAAAACACCTACTTTATGGAGACATCTGCCCTTGAGTCCCTGAACGTAGAGAATGCATTCACCGAAGTGCTGACTCAAATCTATCATGTCGTAAGTCGAAAGGCGCTTGAAGTAGGGGATGATCCTGCAGCATTGCCTAAAGGACAAACCGTCAATGTCGGAACCAAAGATGACGTTTCTGCCATCAAGAAACTTGGCTGCTGTTCTGATTAATTGTTATATGATGTTGAGTTTCCTCAAATCTCCATCTCATTAAGCAAAAAACTTTCCTTGTTGTACTATCATCCATTAGCTTCCCCCAGTTTTGAGATTGAAGTCAAAAGAAAAACAGGGTTACCTAAATTCCTTGATTTGATTTCAGTGCCTTTATCATGGTTCTTTAGGGTGTTTTAGTTCCTCTTTCATTTTATAGCTATGATGTTGTATTTGATTACTATGGACTTTTGATGTTGTGTTTTATCACTTTGGAATGCATAATTTGATCAGCCAATATCTAATATAATGCAAGTAATCTTTATTACTTTTCTTCAAATCATGCCACGTTAGGACACATAATCTTCTGCATTTCAAATTATACCAAAGTCATGGTTTCATTGTAGCCAAAGCTTGCCCTTTGGAATGAAGAAAGGATATCTTTATTTGTATAGATGTATGATTACTACATGTCTTTATATTTTATAATATGATAACATTCACTCTCTAAAAAAGCATTATTACGATACCAATACTAATACATGAAAAAGAAATGGGTAAATTACACTAGTAGTAACTAATGTTTCAGTAAGTTATTGTTTTCTCCACTTAAATTTCAAAAGTAACAAACTGATCACTAATGTTATCGATTTGTAACAAATCAGTCACTCACTATTAACAACAGTTAATGTAGGTGACAGAAAGCTAACGTGGCATGTTAACTGCGCGTGACACATTGACCATTTGACTTTCCATTTGACCCCTCTAACCTCATTCTGCTCTCTTTCCTTCTTATTGTTTCATCTTTTTTAATTTTTTTTCATTATTAATGGTTGTTCTTTGTTTTTGTTGCATAAAAAGAATGGAAACAATAAATGTGAGAATGGAGAAAAGAAAGAAAAGAGACCCTTAACCCATCATGATGTAATATCTTCATCCAGTTCATCATTTTCGTGTAGAACCGACTTATGTATCTGGTCTCTTATTCCTAGATTTTGAAGCCATTCTTTAACCATTAATATAAACACTGTCGTTATATCTACATAAACATTTTCTTGCTTCTCATGAATTTCTTCGATTACAATCATTTTCTCAAAGCAAAGTGCAAATAAAAAATGTGTGAAGCCTTCTTTAATAACCGTCACTTAAATTAAAACAACCAAAAGTAGGAAAAAATATCATTCGAATTTCAAAATTTCAAACAAATTGGAGAAATAAGGATTTTGATCAAAAAAGAAAAACTTGCATGTTTCTATCAAAACATGATGGTGTAAGACAAAAGTATGAGGTTGATATCGTCGGTGTTGGGTCTAGAGACAGAAACGATAGTTGCTTTAGATAACTCGTTGAAAATGCGAGTCGACTCGGGGGCTACACCTGGATTGAATGAGATGAGCATTTGTAAGTACTGTAGACCAAGAGTTGTTATAAAATCTCATCTCAACATTACCTATATTCGATTTCTCTCTTCTTTAGGGTTTCTGGGTTCACTTTCTTTTTGGGAAACCTAATAAGGAGAAGTGTGTTTGAGCGTGCGTGTGTTTGTGTTGGTTTGTTTGGTATCATCTCTATCAGTGGCTTGAAGAAAGGAATATATTTTATAGAAATGGCACGTGGGTGTACCAATCATAGATATGGTGACCTTGAAATCACATGTGAATGCACCGCTGGTTGCAATGAAGACAAGTTGACTCCTGTTGTGTTTGAGAAGCATTCTAGAAGAGAGATTGTTCGAAAGTGGAAAAATAACATTCGGGTGATAGTTAATGGAGACAAGGTTTCATTATCAAAGACTGCATTGTTGAAATACTACAATCAAGCATCTAAAAATGTCAATGATACTAATAGATCAATTATTGGAAGAGTTTGCCATCGTGATGAGTTTCTTCACTATAAGAAGGAAAGAGATAGGAATGGGGTTAGAGGGGAATCAAATGGCAGGTCAAATGGTCAATGTGTCATATCAATTTTCTATCACTCACAACAAGGACTATTAATAGCGAGGGACCGATTTATTATTTTTTAAAACTTCAGTGGGTAAAATGAAAATTTACTCAAACATTAGTGGGTATTTGTGTAGTTTACCCATCTTGTTTTGCATCTTAAGACTTCCTTTTAACAAGATCTTTTAGAGCTTGAATGAAATTGTTGATATATTGTTCTTGAAGATCTTTGTTGGAAAGTGTTTCCTTCAGCTTGGCATGGTTAGCCCTGAACATATTAGCTGTTTCATTGTCTTTGTCCATCACAAACTTGACGGCTTCACTCAATGACTCCTTTGATACCTGCCTGTTTTTATCTCTCTCTACTTCAACACCAATATTCAGTTCATTCACCATCAACCTCGTGTTCAGAATTTGATCTGTTAGTTCAGGAATCAACACGATCTGACAGTCACTAAGCAAAAACTCCCACATTGTTCCATACCCACAGTGGTTCACGAAACACCCAATGCTTGGGTGTTGCAACAATAGTTGTTGTGGAACCCAATCATCATAAACCAACCCTCTTCCCTTAACCCTATCTTGGAACCCCTCAGGCAGGGCTTCTTCAACACTCGAGCATCCTTTGGGTGGCTTTAAAGCTACCAAAAATGGGTGTCCACATAACTCGAACCCAAGGACCAACTCCTGGAACTCATCCTTCTGCAATTGACTCTGGCTTCCGAATGCACAGAACACCACAGACCTTGGCTCGAACTGGCTTAGCAATTTAACCCATTTGTCATCAAGTTGTTGGGTCTCTGTTCCGGGCAAGCAAGGCCCTGATAACAAAACTGGCTTCCCAGATCCTTGAGCTACGTAGTCAAGAAATGGTCCCTCGATTTCACGGTAAGTCCTGAAGGCAATTGCATCACTTTCTATCAAACCTACCCTTATCCGTTCATCAAATGAAAGTCCACTCCCAAAATCCTCAACAACAAACAACAATGAAGGAGCCTCTTCAGCTTTGAGTCTCACAGTGGAAGAAGGGTAACCAGGAGGCAATTCTATCGCCTCTTCTACCGTGGTTTCCCTGGTTAGTTTCTTAGCGTTTAACCCCAACCCCATCCCCATTGAGCAAACCACTGAATAGAATATGGGACTGATGCCGAGTTGGCGAGCCAAGTCAGGAATCCAAAACCAGAAATCATAAAAAACCACATCAGGTTTTAGAACCTTGAAGATGGATTCAACTTGATCTCGGGTTTGGTCAACGGAAAAAGCAAGGTACTTTTGTTGGTTCATAGGAACAACAGATGCGGTTTCAGCACCTGGAGGGAGACCATCGACTTGAGGAAGAAGGAGAGGAAAGAATTGAATAAGGTCGGGGAAATGGTTCATGTTTTCAAGCCTTGGTTGAACACCTTTAGGCAAAAGGAAGGATATTTTATGGCCTTTCTGAGCCAGTTTATTTGAGAGATGAAGGAAGGGGATGAAGTGACCATAGGCAACCCATGGAAACATGGCGATGTGAAGCTTTGAGCAGTCGGGTTTGCTCATCTTTTTTGATGACACGGGTGATCCCAGAGGCTAAACACTGTCCCTAATATATAAAGCCTAAAGTTCACCATTGCACATTAAACGCCATTTTTTATTTGGCGAATTACGTAATTTGCATATACTTTAAAATCATTATCTCGAAGAGTTGTTGAGAAATAAGACGGCAAACAAATTTGCATATATTTAAAAACCACCGCGCAGCAGATCTGGTATAATAAAAAGGGGTAAACTATACCGATGATATTTTTATGTTTTTTTGATTTTGGCCATTCATTAAAAAAATGGTTTTATTCCTTAACATTATTGGTCTATTTAGGAAAGCACGAATTATTAATTAAGTATTATTGGTAGATTATATTAAATTATATAAAACGAAGAAAATGGCAACCCAATGAAACATGGCAATGTGAAGGAAGATTTTAGCAATCAGATCTTTTTGGCTGAAACAGAGGCTAAAGACAGGACCTGATTTATAAAGCATTTGCAGACCACCATTCCCGACCATTCCACCGCCCCAATACCACCCACCTTCATTCCTTCAGCGGAAGACCATTGCAACCCTAACAGTTTGGAATCCACTCGCACCATGCCATATCCTTCCCCTTTTGACTAAATCAAAGGTCCTAGCAAGCTTTGCAGATTCAAATGAATGGATCTGTTGACACAAACCAACCAATTTCATCATATAAAAAAAGCCCCTTGATCAAAGTAATAACTGAAGCTTTGATGGTCGCGGTTTATCAAAAACAGCTGAAGCTTTCGTGCATTGGAAGGAGAAGTCATTCAACTGGAGAGATTGTGAATTATATTGCAGTAGAGCCAGTTAAAGGGTGGTCGGTCAACAACGTGGGGGTTTCGGCCGGCGGCAGCGACGTCGTTGGTGGCCGACGGCGGGAAAGATCATGGATTTTAGAGTTTGGGTATTTGAAGTTTATAGTATTTTGAGATCTTTTGTAATTTTAAAAGATTGGGTTTTTTTTCTAAAAAGGATAATAATTTTATTTTAAATTTAATAAATGAAATACTTCAAATTATATAGTTTATAATGTTAGATATTTAAATTGATAAAAAATATATATTTAAATGAGAAAAAATATAATTTATATAAATTTTTTATGAGAAAATAACTTCAGTGACCAAAAATCTGAGATAATATACGATTTTGACCAATTTTTTTTGGATTTGAGAAAATGACTAATAAAATCGCAATGCGATCTCTAATTCGCATTGCGATCTCCACTATCGCAAATTCGCGTTGCATTTCGCGTTGCGATAGTTGAAAATCGCGTTGCGATTTTCCATTTCGCGTTGCGATAGTTGAAAATCACAATTCGCGTTGCATTTCGCGTTGCGATAGTGGAGATCGCAATGCGAATTAGAGATCGCATTGCGATTTTGTTGGTCATTTTCGCAAATCTAAAAAAATTGGTCAAAATCGTATATTATCTAAGATTTTTGGTCTGAGATTATTTTTAAGCCTATTTTAAAAGCATTATCTCGAATATCGAAGAATTGTTGAGAAATAAGGCGGCAAACAAATTTGCATATATTTAAAAACCATTGCACAGCAGATCTGATAGACTGTTATAATAAAAAAAAGTTTAGTGTTGTAAACGTGATGACATTAATAATTTATTAATATTTTTATTATAATCATCATCTACCCATAATTACACAACAAAACATTATTAATTTAAGTTGTAACTGTAGACACACTTTATACGATTGAAATATATTTATATATTATATATATTGTATAAATATTATTATTATTTTTAAAACTAACACATTTTACATTTTGTTTCATTTCTGTATCAGGCCCAAAAATACACGTGGTCTAGCAGAATATACATTGGCCCAACAAACCCGTGGGAAACCCTAGTGGCTTCAGCATCTCATCCAGCGCCGCTTACCCGAGAGATCCCTACAGCCACACACATCTCAGCAACACCGATTTTCTCGGCAACCACCAACGCCACTCCGACCATTTCGCACAGCACATCAACGGCGTGGGTACCTAGGACTCATCCACAACCAAGCAACAAAATATCAACGCAATTAGGACTCTAGATTTGAGATTAAATATAGATTTTTTCCAGTATAAAAACTCATGTAATCGATACATTTGAGACACGAAGAGATTACCACGAGGCATACACGCACATAAGCTCACAATAGCAAACACACACAGAGTCCGAACACTTGTAGAGCATTTTGAAAAAGAAATAAAAGAGGTATATATTTCCGTTTTTACCTTCGATTCGGTCGGCTTGTGTTGCATGCGTTCTCTTTTTCTTTGTTTCAAACCCAAAAAATGAGCTTTAGACCGATGAACGGATGGGCGTTCTCGAGATCTTCATTTGTAGATCTAGCCCCCGAGGTCAATAATCTTTGAAAAATGTTTTGATTTTCAAAGCGGGGATAGAAAGAGGTTTCGATTGGTCAATAATCCTATGATGAACAAAGGAGAGAATTTGAGTGAGACAGAGGGACTCTGGTACGAGAAGAAAGCAAAATGAAGAAGTTTGAAAGTGTTTTTGAATTTTATATTAAACCCGAATGGCCTATGACCCGACCCACCAAACCCCTAGACCAGCGTGTTTTCATTCAACAAGGGGCAAATCATCCTTTTGGTTCCTCGGTTTTAAAACATTTAATTTAGACCCCTAAATCAATTTTTGAACCCGAAATCCTTGTAAATTGGCCATTGAATTTATTTAATCCTTTTATTATTATTATTTATTATTTCTTTTTATTCTATTATACTTTTATGTTATTACGTATTACATTATTATTTTTTATATATATTTCATTATATGTTTTTTTATTCACCTATTATTACTATTATTTTACTAATATTATTTCTTTATATATATATATATATATATTTATATTTTATTATCCCTTGGGCCTTTTTTTTGTCTGCATGTACTTTCTTTCTGACTAAAATTTCCCCTTTTGTTTGTTTCGATAAAGTGGTAGTTTAAGTCAGTAGGTTAGGTTTGCTTTATATATATTTTTATTTTTCTTCTCCTATTTGATCTTTGAATTTGTATGCATGTTACACACTTTAATTTACTACCCATTTTCCTTTGATTATTTTTGTTTCCTGGAATGATTTGGCTTTACCTTCATTATTATTTTAAAATCTTTGTAGATGTTTAGGGTCCTATTTAGGATTTGGTTTGAATATTAGATTTGTTTTAATTTGCATGTTAATGGTGTAGAGACATTCTGGTCTAGAATTTTATAATTGTTTTTGAAGGACTTTATTTTTTATTTTCTTTGGTTTACTATTCTATTTTTTATATTTTATTTATGTTTTTTTCTTTGATTTATTCAATGTTCATTTATAATTACTATTTTTATCTAACATTTTTGACCTTTTTAATAAGAACTTCAACCAATCAAGAGGTAAGTTTTCGGATCGCTATTTTACCTTTTAATTTAAAGTTACATTTTTCTTAACTAAAGGCAACTGAAAATTATATAGTACCGAAAGGGCAGTTCAAGGGTGCTAACCCTTCCTTGACTGTAACCGACTCCCGAATCCGACACATCACTGGTAAGACGCAGATCATGTATGGAATAAGGTATCCGATCTACCTATTTGTTTTAAAATAAAAGATCGGTGGCGACTCCAATCCATTTTTCAAGTCGAAGCCTAATTCCGGGGCCCGAACCAAAAGACGGTTCCGACAGCTTGACGACTCCACTAGGGACACAGGTAAGTGAGTCAGGCTAAGGTAATTTCCAGTTGTCTTTTTAACGAAAAGGGTAAGTTTTCTCGTGATTTCAGCCTTCAAATTTTTTTTCACTTAAGGCTTTATACCCGAGCTCCAAACCCTGTTTTAAGTGGGGGTAAAAGCGACGCCTTCGTGTGAATTTATTCACCGTGCGGGCATAAGGGAATATGTCATCTCGAGTTTAACTTATTCCACACAAGCCTGTGATAGGTTTAGGACTAAGGGTCTGGCAAACCCAAGGGGGCACCGGCAAGGAGAACTAAGGTACCGTTTTTAGAACCTAAATTGGGAGACCATGCAGAATTAGAGCCTACCCCGGAACCACATTCCAAAACCTAGGATATTTTTACCCTAACCATTTTCTTTTTTTTCTTTCGTCATTTTATTTATTTATTTTTATTTTACTAATCCTTTTGCCTTTGTGTTTGTTTTCTAGCATTTGCATCATAACAATAGGCTATTGATCCTTAAAAAGCGTTTGTTAAACACAAAATAAATCCGAATTAATGGACAAAGGTGTTGTAATACAAGAGATTGAAAATGATGAGGCACTACTATGGTCCGAGAAGACTCAGAAAGAGAAGGGAGACAGTCTTCAGGGAAATTATGTGTCAGAGCTGGTTAGTTATGCGTCAGCCTGAAACAGAACGATGTCCAAGAACTGCGAAACATTTGGGATAGTTGGGGGAATGACAGAAAGCAGAAGTTCAGCCAACGATATGGTGATATTGTCCTCTTACTCCATGTCAAGACTGATGAGCCCCTGCTCCGAGCATTAATTCAATTCTGGAATCCGGGATATAGTTGTTTCACCTTTAACCAGGAGGACATGGTGCCTACTATCGAAGAGTATACTACCCTACTGCACTGCGAAAACATCAGACTAGAGAGGGTATAAATCAAACACATCAAGAGCCAGCCTTTCAAGAACGGACTAGCTAAAATTGTAAGGGTTGATGAAAAATGGGTGACTGATCGACTTCGACACAAAGGTAACGGGGAAGGAATCGAGTGGATTCACATAAGGCAACTAATGAAGAACCACCCTGATGAATGAAAGACTATAGACCTTTTTGCACTAGGTCTGTACGGTCTGGTTATCTTTCCGAAGACTTTGGGTTGCATCGACGCAACCGTGGTAGAGCTATTCGAACAACTTCCAAGGCGAATCAACCCAGCACCGGCCATCTTAACCGAAACCTTTCGATCTCTCAACCATTGCAGAAGAACTGGCGGAGGAAGGTTTGTTGGGTGTACTCAGCTCCTTCAAGTTTGGATTCACAACCACTTTTGGAAGACTAATGGGGTAGTCTATCGCCGATTCAGCACTACTTATTCACATTTGGGAGAATTCATCACTAGGAAATGGCATGAAGGTGCTTCAAAAGAAAAGTGGATGAAAGTCTTTACACATCTTCAGGATCGAGAAATTACCTGGAGAGCCCCTTGGTTGTTCATCGGTGATGTTCTTTTCTGGTGTGGGGATTCTGACACTATGACATTACTTGGACTCTGGGGTGCAGTCGGGTATGCTCTGTTGTTAGCACTTAGACAGTATGGAGCACATCAGTTTGTCCCGGTAACATGCGGGCTAGCTAGATCAGAGTTTGTGTATAATGGTGACAGTTATAAGAAGAGGATCAAGGAAGCAGCTGATTCGTGGAAGAAAGTATTCCGGATGGACGTTGTAGCTGTTAGAGACATTCTTACTCCGGATTATGTGGAGTGGCGAAGGCTGAGAAAGAATGATAACATCCCGGTGCCAAATTGTGAAGATACCCGGACCGTGGAGGAATATCTCAAGACTGTCCATTCGGAACTTGAGATAGCTAAGGCAGAGTTTGAAGCTGTGAATAATGAGTTGAAGCAGAGGATTAAGGAACTTGAAGCTGAACGTTATCAATGGAAGCTAGATGCCGACTCTCAGAAAGATAGAGCAGACAAACTGGAAAGAGAACAGAAAAGAGTCAGTTTTGAGCTCGAAGATTTGAGAAAGGGGTATCAAGATAAAGTCAAAGATAACTCCAAGTTGAAAGTAACCTCTGAATACTGGAAAGAAGAAGCTCACAGTCTGAAAAGGAAGTTCGAGGGGCCTGATGAAAGAGCTTGGAAGGATCAGCTGAAGACTGCTCAAAGGCGCTTGGCAAACAGTCAACATCAGAACCAACGCTTGAGAATCCGAGTGGCTGACTTAGAGAAACAACATAAAAATGATGGCAAGACAATAGCTGAATTAGAAGCTATTGTAGATGGGTTCAAGAGGTAAGCGAACGAGCTTCAGATAGTGCCTTTCGATGGAGGATTACAGTGGCGTTTCTGTTAGGAGCAAGCACAACAAAGGGTGAGGGCCAGAGACGCAACCATCCGAGATTTCCTGGAACAAGTACAGAAGGTGGCTCGTCATCTTCATGGCCTGGCAAGGGAAGTAGGAGTGGTTTGACAAGGCATTCAACCAGTGACAGATGAAGGCAGAAGACTTGTCAACCTACTAGAAGCTGTTAGGGGTCTAGAGGATTTAGTCCGAATGTGCCTTTAATTTGTTTTTATGTCTCTTAAAAGATAAAACATTTTTGTCTGAATAAGGATTATTTATAATGATTGACACTTTTCTGGATCAATGCCTCCAAATTGCATACATCATACATTACATATTTTGCATTTTATATTTTATGTTGTTTTTTATTTTATAGTTTCCATGTTTTTACATTCATATTAACTAACAGAACATGTCTCAGACACCAAGCTTACCATCGCAAGCATTAGATACGCATCACCCGCACAATACTGGAGCAAAAAAGAGACAAATGGAGGCCATAATGGAGAAGATCGTAGAGAACATGGCAAGACTGCAGAAGGAATTGGAGGACAAAATGACTCAGAACAATCAAAGTACCATGGAGTCCATCAAGAAAAGTTAGGAATCCTTAGTTGACCAAATCGTGGCTAAGTTGTCTGGTTTATAACCACAAGCAAGTGCACCCGGAGTAGGTACTTCTGAGGGGGTAACCATTTCTCCAACCCCACAAGTGGTTATCTCATCCGGGATCTTACCCGGACTGCAAAGTGACTCATTTGCCGCCAAAGGGAAAGTTGTATCGGTGGCAAATTTACAGACTTCTACGACAAATCCTGACAGTCATCCGGACGACTGCCCTATCCCGAATTTTGACGAGGAGGATAAGGCAAAGAAGATGGAATCGAAGATCAGAATGCTCGAAGATCAGATGAAGATGGTCCAAGGAGACCATGATTATTATGGAGTGGACACAATGGAACTGAGCCTAGTCCCAGATTTGGTGCTTCCACCAAAGTTTAAGATCATTATGTTCTGTCAGAAGATGACATGATACGGGGGAAACGACCAACTCTTGATCCACTACTTTCAGGAGAGTCTGTCCGGTTCAGCTATCCAGTGGTACAACCAGCTCAGCCGAACTCATATCAAGACATGGAAGGACTTAGCCAAGTCTTTCTTAGAGCAGTACAAACATATCAATGATATGAGACCAGACCGAGTTATGCTGCAGAGCCTGGAAAAGAAGCATAACGAAAGTTTCCGATAGTACGCACAGAGATGGAGGGATTTATCTGTGCAAGTTCACCCACCCTTGGATGAAAAGGAAACTAGAAAGCTGTTTGTACAGACCCTGAAGGCACCTTACTTTGGGCACTTGGTAGAAATCACGTCGAGAAGTTTCTCAGATTTAGTCATGGCCGGTGAGATGGTTGAACTGGCCATAAAACAAGGAAAGATTGAGGGAGGTGACTCCAGTAAAAAGCCTCCCATGAAGAACAAAGAGCGATAGATCAACAATGTCAACACATACAGTACCAACAAAGGTGTTACGGTCTCAAGTTCAAAAACAACTACAGCTGTATCATCCGGTACTTCTAACCAAACTCAGAGAGAACCAAAGAGAGAAAGGGAAATAGAGCAGTTTGATCCCATTCCCATGACCTATAAAGAGTTATATCAACAACTCTTCAACACTTACACAGTATCACCCTACCCAATGGATCCGATAAAGCCCCCATATCCGAAGTGGTATGACGAAAACGCCCATTGCGAATATGATGGAGGTGTGCAGGGGCATTCAATTGAAACTGTCTCGCATTCAGAGGCTTGTACAACGAATGTGGAACAAGAATTGGATCTATTTCAACTCCGGAGCACCGAACGTCGCCCATAACCCCTTGCCTAATCATCCGGAGGCAGGAATCAACGCAATCACCACCGAGAACGGCAGGAGAATTAAAATTTATGTTTCGGAAGTTAAAGCTCCTTTGGCTTGGGTATGGAGCCAAATGGTAAAGGCGGGACTTCTTACACCCCATTCACATAAAAAAAAGGATTAAAGATGGTAACCATTGTTGTTACCACAACGAAGAGGGGCATAATGTGCAAGAGTTCCCAGAATTCAGATCGATAGTCCAGCTCATGATGAACCGGAAAGAGCTGGAATTTTATGAGGAAATTCAAGATTCTTTGGAAGCAGAGGTTTGCGCTACCGGAGAATCATCAGACAGAAGATTTAGTAGGGGTAGTCCTTTGATAATTACCCCTAAGGCAAATATGATAGTAACAACACCAGCCAAGGTGGTGATCACAACACCTCGGCCTTTTCAATACAAGAACAATCGAAAAGTGCCATGGAATCACGAATGCCAGGTGAATACTTCCAAAGGATGTGATAGCAAAGTGGGGGTAAAGACCACTTGAGCCATTCAAATCAGATATGCTAGTTGTCAATGAACCTATAAAGGAAGAAGAAGCTAAAGAGTCCCTCAAGATCTTGAAGCACAACGAGTACAACATTGTAGAACAGCTCCACAACTTACCTACGCGTACTTCAATGCTAGCATTTGACGTGATGCCTTTACTGACATTGAAGAGGTTGCTAATAGATACCTCTCACATGATAGCCTGTTAAAACGTGGTCCGAGCATTTGACGGGACCAAAAGAGAGGTAGTTGGTAAGATCAAGGCACCGTTGACCATCGGACCAGCCACCTATAATGTTGAGTTCCTTGTGATTGATATCATGCCGTCCTATAACTGTCTTTTGGGAAGGCCATGGATTCATCAAGCAGGTGCAATACCCTTCACGTTGCACCAAAAAGTTAAATTTTTTATTGACGGGGCCTTAGTAATATTCAATGTTGAGGAAGATATCGTGACAAGTGTGACCATGGAGGCCCCCTATATCGAAGTAGACGAGGAAGCAGTAGAATGTTCATTCCGCTCCTTGGAGTTTGTGAATGGCACATTCGTGGTAGGAGGAAAGAAGATTCATAGACCTCGACTCTCCAAGTGCACAAAGATGGAGATCAAGCAAACCCTGGGTCGAGGTACCAAGATCAGAAAGAGGTTTGGGAAGCAGTTGTAAGGAAGGATAAATCCAGTCCTTCACATTTCAAAGCTAGATCAGTTTGGGCTCGGTTTTCAGCCCAGTTATCAGGAAATGAGGAAAGAGATCCAAAAGAATCGGGAGAGAGGATTAGCAAGGTTGACTGGAAATGAACTCTAATGGAAGTCCATGACGTTACCGCCTCTTTACAAAACATTGAAGTCAGGTGGTTATGTGTTTGAAACCACCACATACGAGTTAGAAGCGGCTCTGGAAGATCTAATCATCAATGTCGTGACCACATAAGATATGGACAATGAAGATAGATCTGGGATATGCCCTCTACCACCTAGGTTCGTGCCTAGCAGTTGGTTGGTGGAAGAACTACCTGTGGTTTACAAGAATCTTTTAGAGTAATATTTGAACTATCCCTATTTGTCTATACCCAGGGCAATAGGTGATCTTTTGTAAGGGTGAATAAATATTTTGTTTGAATTCAATAAAAGATGCATTTTTTCTTTCCATGACAAACAAGTCTTCTTATTTTCATTTCTTTTTGAGTTCATTGTTTATTTTATTTTATTCATTCTATTCTATTCTCTTTCAAATTTAATTCTTCGACTATTTCGTGTGGGATGTTTCCTCTCTCACACACATATCTTCTTTGCTCCCTCAGGACCCCAGATAACGATAATGTAGGCACTGATGATCCTGATCCGAAAGTGGATTTTGAATCGGCCATTTGTCTCGGGGAATTTGATGAATGCGACACCGAAGAGGGGTGTAACTTGCCTACCGATTTGTTGAGAATGGTAGAAAGAGAAGAGAAGCAAATACTGCCACATGAGGAAACGACCGAAGTCTTGAATCTGGGTATTGAAGATGTCAAAAAGAAGGTTAAAATCGGCACAACTCTCTCGGCTGAAGCAAGACAAAACCTGATAGTCTTACTTCAGGAGTATAGAGATGTGTTCTCCAGGTCATATCAAGACATGCCGGGACTAGGCACAGATATGGTAGTTCATAAACTGCCAATTAAGCCAGAGTGCAAACCCGTGCAACAGAAACTGAGAAGGATGCGACCTAAGATTCTCCTTAAAATTAAAGAAGAAGTCAAGAAGCAATTCGATGCCGGTTTCCTTTAAGTGGAAAAGTATCCAGAGTGGGTGGCCAACATAGTGCCGGTTTCGAAGAAAGACGAGAAAGTTCGCATGTGCGTTGATTACCGGGATCTTAACAAGGCGAGTCCTAAAGATAACTTTCATATGCCTAACATTGACATGTTGGTAGACAATACAACCGGGAATGCTTTCTTTTCATTCATGGATGGATTTTCGGGATATAACCAGATCAAGATGCATCATGAAGACATGGAGAAAACCACGTTTGTCACAATGTGAGGAACCTTTTGCTACAAGGTGATGCCCTTCGGACTGAAGAATGCTGTGGTGACCCTGTTCCACGACATAATGTATAAAGAAATTGAGGTTTATATCGGCGCCATGATTGTCAAGGCACAAACCGAGAATGAACATGTCGAGAACTTGAGAAAGCTCTTCCAGAGAGTGAGAAAGTTCTAGCTAAGATTGAACCCTAGCAAGTGTACCTTCGGAGTAACATCCGGAAAACTATTAGTCTTCGTGGTTAGTCGAAAAGGCATCGAAGTCGATCCCGATAAAGTTAAGGCTATTCAAAGTCTACCTTCACCACGAACATAAAAAGAGGTCAGAGGTTTTCTGGGCATATTGAATTACATTGCACGATTCATATCTCAGTTCACCGATAAGTATGATCCAATCTTTCGTCTTCTCCGAAAGAATAACCCTGGAACGTGGGATGAAAAATGCCAGATTGCATTCGAGAAAGTAAAGGAATATTTGTCTCACTCTCCTGTCCTGATGTCCCTTATCCCGGGCAAACCTCTATTCTTGTATCTTTCCATATTCGAGAACTCCATGGGGTGTGTCCTAGGTCAACATGATAAATTCAGGAAGAAGGAAAGAGTCATCTACTATTTGAGCAAGAAGTTCACCGATTGCGAGGTCAGATATCCTCCCATCGAGAAGGTTTGTTGTGCTTTAGTCTGGGCTACAAAAAGACTCCGACAATATATGTTGTATCATACCACTTGGTTGATTTCCAAGTTAGATCCCCTGAAGTACATGATGGGTGTACCTGCTCTATCTGGAAGGTTAGCCCGATGGCAGATGCTCTTGTCTGAATTTGACATCGAGTATGTAAGCCAGAAAGCAATCAAAGGAAATGTCATATCGGAGTTCTTGGCAAGTAGAACCGATGAGAATTACGAGCCTTCAGACTTTGACTTCCCAGACGAAGAATTGATGGCTATATCCTTAGAAGAAGCAAGTACTTCAACGGACAGTTCCTGGAGAATGTATTTCGATGGTACATCAAATGCATTAGGACATGGCATCGGGGCAATCCTGATCTCTCCAGAAGGGAATCACTACCCATTTACCAGTAGACTGAACTTCGATTGCACCAATAACATGGCAGAGTATGAAGTCTGTGTCTTGGGAATCCGAGCTGCACTGGGGCAAAGCATAAAGACCTTGCAGATATACAGAGATTCAATGTTAGTAATCTATCAGCTTCGTGGAGAATGGGAAACCAAGAATACAAAGCTGATGGAATACCGGAGGCTAATACTAGATCTGCTTGAAGAATTCGATGAAGTCACCTTCCACTACGTGCCTAGAGAAGAAAATCAAATGGCTGACGCTTTAGCTACCTTGGCAGTCGCATTCAAGGTTGGCGAGGAGTCTGAAATGATGCCAATCAACATACAGTCGTATGAGTACCCGGTTCATTGTTACCAAATTGATGAAGCGAAAGTCACTAAGCCTTGGTATTGGTACTCCGACATTCTGCAGTATATTAAGCATCGAAGTTATCCAGAAGAAGCCACCGAAACCGATAAGAGAAATCTTAGAAGGATGACAGCTGGATACGTCATTGACGGAGATGTCTTATACAAGAAGAGCCATAATCAAGTCCTGCTAAGGTGCGTCGATGCTGAAGAGGCAAAAATGATAGTGGAAGAAGTATATGATGGAGTTTGTGGAGCACATGCAAATGGACATATGATGTCAAGACAAATAATGAGATGCATATACTTTTGGTCTACACTCGAAAGTGATTGCATCAACTATGCTAGAAGATGTCATAAATGTCAGATTTACGGAGATAAAATCAACGTTCCACCTCGTCCACTTCATGTAATGACGTCGCCCTGGCCTTTCTCAGTGTGGGGCATGGACGTTATCGGGTAAATCTATCCAAAGGCTTCAAATGGTCACCGTTTCATTCTCATGGCAATTGATTACTTCACAAAATGGGTAGAGGCTGCATCATATGCAGTGTCACTCAATCCACTATTTGTAAGTTTCTGGAAAAAGAGATTATATGTCGGTGTGGTCTACCTGAAAGGATCATTACCGATAATGCTACAAACCTGAACAACAAGATGATGAATACTGCTTGTGAATAGTTCAACATAAGACATCACAATTCTACCGCTTACAGAGCAAAGATGAACGGAGCAGTAGAAGGAGCAAACAAAAACATTAAGAAGATAGTGGAGAAAACGACTGAAACTTACAAAGACTGGCATGAGAAGTTGCATTTTGCTTTGTTCGCTTACCGAACCTCTGTATGAACCTCGACCGGGACAACTCTGTTTTCACTAGCTTATGGAATGGAAGCAGTGATGCCCATTGAAGTAGAGATTTCATCACTCCGGGTCTTGACAGAAGTCAAACTGGATCATGCAGAATGAGAACAATCTAGATATGACCAGCTTAACCTGATAAATGAAAAAATACTGAAAGCCATTCATCATGGTCAAATCTATCAGAAACGAATGATCCGAGCACATGAAAAAAAGGTGCGCCCGAGAATATTCTGCGAAGGAGATCTGGTACTAAAAAGAATTTGGCCAGTCCATAAAGATTTTCGAGGAAAATGGATGCCAAATTGGGAAAGTCCTTATGTCGTGAAAAAGGCCTTATCCGGAGGAGCCCTTGTCCTGGTTGAAATGGACGGACCTGAACTGCCACATCCCATCAACTCGGATGCAGTCAAAAAGTACCTCGATTAGGATGAAAACCCGAGAGGGCATCCTAAGTTGAAAAAAGAAAAAAGAGAAAAAGAGAAAAATAAAAAAATAAAAAAGAGAAAAACGTTTAGGGTGTAAACCCGAAAGGGCGCCCTAAATTGAAAAAAGAAAAAGAAAAAGAGAAGAAGAACAAAAGAAAAAAGAAAAGAAAAATAAGGTGGGTTCAAGATGAAAACCCGTAAATAGCGTATTGCAACCAAGGATGGGTCCAAGTTGAAAACCCGAAAGGGCGATTTAAATATCAGTTCAAGAAATCCAGACAGTGGAAGCATCCCGACATCTGAATCTCCTACAAAATCAACAAGTTGGAGAAATGTTGCACTCTCCAGAACGTTGTCGCGTTTTCAAAGATCCCTTGGCAAAGACTGTGTTCAAAGTCACCTGACGGCTTTTCAGCTCAGAAGTGCCCGCATTATCGAGATCTCATACTTCATCATGTATTCATTTTCTAAAATGTTTGTCATGTATTATTTGTTCTTTTTCTCCCTTATGAATAAAGACGATATTTTCTCTAAATCAATTCCTTTTGAGCATCTTGAATTGAACTTAAACTCAATGATTTATATATTTATGCAAAATATAATCGCATATTACTGTACAAAGATTCATTGAAAAGTACAGGTATCCGAAAGCCGATCAAGGCTCATGCACATACTTGAGATGGTCGAGAAGCATTTCCCAAATCAAGAAACGAATAGAATGTGCACATCATATTTGAACATTTGAAGAATTCAAGATCAGGAATCAAAACTTCCAGAATCAAAAGTCAACACGACAGGCCACCGGAGATTGAGATTCCTCCCCAGAGCCCCAAGATAACATATATTGCATATGCATTTTAGGCACACCTAAGAGCATTGCATTCATGGCATCACATATATGCATAACTTTTTCAGGTTCCAGCTAGAGTCAATTTCGACTTCGCAGCGAAGGATATTGAACTCGAAGCGACACAATTTGCTCGAGAGTAGATTTCAACTTCACAACGGAGGATATCTAACTCGAAGCCAAACTTCACAATAAAGGGGCCATCCACGGTTTCAACTTCACGACAAAGGGAATCGTGTCCACCCGCAACATACAATACTTGGATTTCAACTTCACGACGAATGATATTCAAGTTAAGGCTCAACTTCACGACGAAGGGGCCATTCGCGATTTCAACTCCACGACGGAGGATATCGTACCCACACATCCACGATTTCAACTCCACGATGGATGATATCGTGCCATTTGAGGCTCAACTTCACGACGATGGGGCTTCCCAATTTCAGAGCCAATTTCAGCTTCACAGCGAAGGATATTGGACTCAAGACATCACAAGCTTAACTTCACAGCGAAAGGGCGACTGCTGTCAACAAACAATTTCCCAATTCCAGAGCCAATTTCAACTTCACAGCGAAGGATATTGGACCCAAGACAACACAAGCTCAACTCCACGACAAAGGGGCGACTGATTGTCAAATTAATTCAGAGTCAATTTCAACTTCACAGTGAAGGATATTAAACTCGAGATAGCACAAGCTCAACTTCACAACGAAGGGGCGGTTGACTGTCAACAAACAATTTCCCAGTTCCATAACTAATTTCAACTTCACGGTAGAGGATATTGGATTCGGAGCAATACAACTTACTTGGATTTCAACTTCACGACGAAGGATATCCAATTATCAGGCTCAACTTCACGACGAAGGGGCCACCCACGGTTTCAACTTCACGACGAAGGGAATCGTGCACATAAGCAACATCCATCTCTAGATTGGATTTCAACTTCACGACGAAGGATATTCAACTCGAAGAAGGAGTGTCTGCCAATAAAACTTTCCAGTTTCAGAGTCAATTTCAACTTCATAACGAAGGATATTGCCTCGAAACAACACAACTTGCATTGGATTTCAACTTCACGGTGAAGGATATCCAATTCCCGTGCTCAACTTCACGACGAAGGGGCCATATACAATCCCAACTCCACCAACAGATTGACCCAACTTCACGACGAAGGAGTCATCTGTGACACAGTAATACCGAGAGTCTTTAGGATAGGGTTCACATTCACGACAAAGTATCTTGAACCAGAAGACGATCCAGGAGCTATTAGTTAAAGCTTTGAGTTCGATTTCAACTTCAAGATGAAGGATTCGTGCTCAGAATTTTCCAGTTTTGACTCAGCCTCACAACGAGGGAGTCATTTTGTGATTTAAATTGACAAACCAGTTTCAGCATCAGATTTCAACTCTACAACAGAAGATATTCGATGGGAGTTGCCTCTATATGGATGATGTTGAATGGAAAGTGTGTCTTTTAATCTTTGCCCTATCCCCGTTGCATGACTTTGGGCAAAGAGGGGTAGCTGTAGACATACTTTATATGACCGAAATATATTTATATTATATATATATATATAATTATATATATTGTATAAATATTATTATTATTTTTAAAACTAACACATTTTACATTTTGTTTCATTTCTGTATCAGGCCCAAAAATACACGTGGCCCAGCAGAATGTACATTGGCCCAACAAGCCCGTGGGAAACCCTAGTGGCTTCAGCATCTCATCCAGCACCGCTTACCCGAGAGATCCCTACAGCCACACACATCTCAGCAACACCAATTTTCTCGGCAACCACCAACGCCACTCCGACCATTTCGCACAGCACATCAACGACGTGGGTACCTAGAACTCACCCACAACCAAGCAACAGAATATCAACGCAATTAGGACTCTAGATTTGAGACTAAAAATAGATTTTTTTTCAATATAAAAACTCATGTAATCGACACATTTGAGACACTGAGATATTACCACGAGGCATACACGCACATAAGCTCACAATAGCAAACACATAGAGAGTCCGAACACTTGTAGAGCATTTTGAAAAAGAAATAAAAGAGGTATATATTTCCGTTTTTACCTTCGATTCGGTCGGCTTGTGTTGCATGCGTTCTCTTTTTCTTTGTTTAAACCCCAAAAAATGAGCTTTAGACTGATGAACGGATGGGCGTTCTCGAGATCTTCATTTGTAGATCTAGCCCCCGATGTCAATAATCTTTGAAAATGTTTTGATTTTCGAAGCGGGGATAGAAAGAGGTTTCGATTGGTGCAGGAAATTTTTGATTTTGCCGTCGATGACCGGCAGCCGGCGCCAATCAACGGTGGTGGTGAGGCGGCGTTTTCAGGGTTCTTGAAGAACCACGGCGGAGCGTTCATCCTATGATGAACAAATGAGAGATTTTGAGTGAGACAGAGGGGCTCTAGTGCGAGAAGAAAGCAAAATGAAGAAGTTTGAAAGTGTTTTTGAATTTTATATTAAACCCGAATGGCCTATGACCCGACCCACCAAACCCCTAGACCCGCGTGTTTTCATTTAACAAGGGGAAAATCACCCTTTTGGTTCCTCGATTTTAAAACATTTAATTTAGACCCCTAAATCAATTTTTGAACCCGAAATCCTTGTAAATTAGCCCTTGAATTTATTTAATCCTTTTATTATTATTTATTATTATTTCTTTTTATTCTATTATACTTTTATGTTATTACGTATTACATTATTATTTTTTATATATATTTCGTTATATGTTTTTTTATTCACATATTATTACTATTATTTTACTAATATTATTTATTTATATATATTTATATTTTATTATCCCTTGGGCCTTTTTTTGTCTACATGTACTTTCTTTCTGACTAAAATTTCCCCTTTTGTTTGTTTCGATAAAGTGGTAGTTTAAGTCAATAGGTTAGGTTTGCTTTATATATATTTTTATTTTTATTTTTCTTCTCCTATTTGATCTTTGAATTTGTATGCATGTTACACGCTTTTATTTACTATCCATTTGCCTTTGATTATTTTTGTTTCCTGGAATGATTTGGCTTTACCTTCCTTATTATTTTAAAATCTTTGTAGATGTTTAGGGTCCCATTTAGGATTTGGTTTGAATATTAGATTTGTTTTAATTTGCATGTTAATGGTGTAGAGACATTCTCGTCTAGAATTTTATAATTGTTTTTGAAGGACTTTATTTTTTATTTTCTTTGGTTTACTATTCTATTTTTTATATTTTTTTTCTTTGATTTATTCAATGTTCATTTATAATTATTATTTTTATCTAACATTTTGACCTTTTTAATAAGAACTTCAACCAATCAAGAGGTAAGTTTTCGGATCGCTATTTTACCTTTTAATTTAAAGTTACATTTTTCTTAACTAAAGGCAAATGAAAATTATATAGTACCGAAAGGGCAGTTTAATGGTGCTAACCCTTCATTGACTGTAACCGACTCCCGAATCCGACACATCACTGGTAAGACGCAGATCAAGTAAGGAATATGGTATCCGATTTACCTATTTGTTTTAAAATAAAAGATCGGTGGCAACTCCAATCCATTTTTCAAGTCGAAGCCCAATAATAAACCATTATTAAAAATGGAATAATACATGGATATTTCTATTTTATAAAAATAAATTAATTATAATCTATATTATAGATGTATTAATTGTAGTATAAATTATAAAATGTTACAAAAATGAATGTATTGATTATGACACAACTTGAATTGTACTTGAATTTTTCTCAGATGAATATTAGGTGAATATAAGTTAAAATTTGTTTAAAAAATTTTAATCATTTAATAATGGGAGTTCATATTTTTAGACAAATAATATTCGAATTCGATATTTTAAAAAATAACAACAAATCTTTTAACTATTAAAATCGATTAATTTTATAAATTGCATAAGAACTTAAAATTTAATTATCAACAATATAAACTAATTTATAGGCAGTAGACCCATTAGAATTTCAGATTTGAGCTTCAAGACTTCATTTCACGGGACTTGAACCTAGGTTTATCGGTTAGAGTAATAATTATCCGCATTCATTTTGTCCTGACCCAAATGTAAGGCCTATATCGAAACCCACTTGAACAATCCAACCTAAATTAGTTCATTTTACTATCAATTTTACCCAAATTTCATACAATGTTCAAATAACAGTAAAAATCCAACTTGTCCTAACTCTAACTGATCAAACATGTTTAATCAGCTCAAACCAGCCACCTTGAGCATCTCCAATGCTACTCTACTGTAGCGAATTTCTGGTTGTGGAGTGCTCCAGCCCTGCGTTGGATCTCTACAGATCGCTACAGTATCACACTACATCTAGTGTGTTACTGTAGCAACGCTACAAAAAAATATTTTTTTAATGATTTTTTATACACATATTTTTTTAATGATTAAATTAGATTAAAGTAGATTAAATTATATTGAAGTAGATTAAATTACAAGATAGATAAAAATACATTGAAATTAGATAAATAAACATACTAATTTTTTGAAACATAAAAATACAACAAACATAAAAACATAGATTTTTTTTATGATTAAATTAGATTAAATTAGAATATATATAATTCGGAGAATTAAAAATATATAATTATGTAATTTATGTTTTTCACATTATTATTATGAATTGTAATTTTCTTATTTATTTGTATTTTCGTAATATTATTTATGAATATTTTATTTATACTTTTTATCTTGATATTTTTAGAAATGTATATGTTTTATTTTATATTTTCAAAATCAATATTATAATAGTTAAATATTATAAATAAAGTAAAGTTAGTGGTAATGTAGAGATAGCGCTGGAGATGAATTATTGTTTCATCTTTAGAGTAGAGATAGAGATGCGCTAGAGTAGAGATGAGCGTTGATGATGGCCTAAACGAACTCAAACCTAAATGGAACTTTAACAACCTCATGTATCATATAATCTGCAACTCAGCTCTATGCATGTTTATTTACTTTGCATATTTTTCCATTGTTGCTTCATTATTTATGTCATTTTATATATCCTTAGTTAACCATGTCTTTACTTTTTAGAGACAACATAACCCTTTCGGGTACTAACTTTTGGACGTTGTAAAGATGCTTCGACTCTTCTTATATGTAACCGACTTTTTAATTTGACAACAATCCCAACCTATAGATATTTGATTATATTTAACAAAAATAATTGATGACGACTCCAACGACGTATAATTTTTTTTTAAATAAACAATTTGATTGACTTTCTACCTTGTGTTCAAAATTTGATCTGAAATTTCAGGAATCAACACGATCTGACAGTCACTAAGTAAAACCTCCCACATTGTTCCATACCCACAGTGATTCACATGTTAGAAATTAGTTGTAATTTTTTAGAACTTACTGTACTTGCTTGTACTCTAGTATAACTAGTAATAGTTGGTTAGTTTTGGAGCCACAAAACTGTTAGTTTGTTAGCAGGTTTGTTAGCTTAACAGACTTGTTTTGTGAGCTATAAAAATAATGTATTAGCAAGTGTATTAATCAATGAATTCAGTCTATTCTTTCGGCATATATATTTTTCAATAGAAACACCCAATGTTAGGGTGGTGCAATAACTGCTCCTGTGGAACCCAACCGCCAGAAACCAGACCTCTCCCTTTAACCCTCTCTTGGAACCCTGCAGGCAGTGCTTCTTTAACAGTCGAGCATCCTTGGGGTGGCTTTAAAGCTACCAAAAATGGTAGCCCACTCAACTCGAAGCCAAGGACCAACTCCTGGAAATCTTTCTGCAGCACACTCTGGCTTCCGAACGAGCAGAACACAACGGACCCTGGCTCGAACTGACTTAGCCAATTAACCCATTTGTCATCGAGTTGTTGGGTCCGCGTTTCAGGCAAGCAAGGCCCTGATAAAAAAAATAGGCTTCCCAACCCTTTACCAACATAGTCAAGAAATGGTCCCTCGATTTCGCGGCAAGTCCTGAAGGCAATTGCATCACTTTCTATCGTACTCTTCCTTATTCGATCTCGAAACGACAGTTCGCTGCCGAATCCTCTGCCTCAAATAACATTGCAGCAGCCTCTTCAGCTTTGAGTTTCACAGTTGAAGAAGGGTAGCCAGGAGGTAATTCCATCACCTTTTCAGCTGTCATTTCCTTGGTTAGTTTCTTAGTGTTTAACGCCATCGACATGGAGGAAACTACTACATAGAATATGGGGTGAATTCCAATTTGGCGAGCCAATTCAGGGATCCAAAACCAGAAATCATAAAAAACAATATCAGGTTTTAGAACCTTGAAGATGGATTCAACTTGATCTCTGGTTTGATCAACGGCAAAAGCAAGGTACTTTTGCTGGTTCAAAGGAACAACAGATGTAGTTTCAGCACCTGGAGTAGGTCATCGACTTGAGGAAGGACGAGAGGAAAGAATTGAATGAGGTTGGGGAATTGGTTCTTGTTTTCAAGCTTTGGTTGAACTCCTTTAGGCAAAAGGAAGGATATTTTATAGCCTCTTTGAGCCAGCTTATTTGAGAGATGAAGGGAATGAAGTGACCATAGGCAACCCATGGAAACATGGCAATGTGAAGCTTTGAGCAGTCGGATTTGCTCATCTTTTTTGCTGACACAGGTGATCCGAGAGGCTAAAGGCATGACATAATTTATAAAGCCTAAAGTCCACCATTGCACAACCAACGCCATTTTTAGTCGGCAAACAAAGTAATTTGTAATAATATTTGAGTGTAAAAAAATCAGACGCAATATTAGCCCCCCCCCCCCCCCCAAGTTAGGGCTTTAATATTATTAAATACATATATTTTTATTTTAATAAAATTTTTGTGAGTTCTTACTTACAATAATATATATATATATATATAAAAGTTTATGTAATGATTTTTTAATAACTATATATTAATTTAATTATATAATAATTATTTGTTCATCTTTATTTTGAAAAATTAGATATCAACTATATTTTTATTATTTCTATTTTGAATTCAAGTTTTCATTTATATTAATCAACTATGTTTTCTAATTCTCAAATAATTAAAAATTAAACTATTTGCTAAAAACAAAAACAAAAACATAAAATATTTTCTATAACCAAACCAGCCCTTGACTTTGTAAAACCTAACTTAAATTTCTCCTCACCGTTTCTTACCATTCTAAAAATTTAAATCTTTTTAAATTTTATAAAATTAGACTTAAGATCTAAAGAAAAAGAATTTTAATCTACGATCTTTGCTTTCTCATCAATATAGAATTGGATATATAATTTACTTTTTCTCTCTTTTTCTAACTATTGAAATTAAAAAAAAACTTTAAAATTAGAAAAATCAAAAATTAAATTTTATGAAAATTCCAAGGGTTTCTCATGAATTTGAAGAAACTTTTTAAATCTTTTATAACTTTTTAAATAATAGAAGTCTCGTTATAACACTATTAATTATTTAATAAAAGAATGATCAAGAATAATTTAAAAGTTAAAAGACCAAAATTGAAACATAAACAAAATTGAATGATGAAAAATGAAATTTATCTAAAAGTAACTTATTTTTATATTATTATTATTATTATTATTATCATTATTATATCGTTGAATAATTGCACAATAAAAACCGTTATCAACTTTTAAGTTGTAAGTTAAAGCTTCGTTATCGTATGTCACATTTGATTTTTGAAATAAAAATATGCAGGATAAAATAACTAGTGTTGTCACATCACATGAATTATTAAAAGAAATGGTATCGAAATGGATCACATTACTTTTGGTAATGTCTAAGGTGATACCGATATATTTAAGTGTAAACTATCACCTATATCATTGAACATTAGGTGTTGAATCATTTATATCATTAAATTTTTAATTTTAACAATTATAACATTGAATTTTGATTTTCATTTCAATTATACTATTTAATCGTTAAACCGTTAATAATCATATCAAAACAATATCATTTTGGTGAGATGTTTACGTCGATAGCCGTCAATCACGTCATCATGTTGTTAACGATTTAAAGATTCAATGGTATAATTAAAACAAAAAAAACATAATTTAATGCTACAATTGATGAAATTAAAAATTTAATGATATCTGATGTAGTTTGTGTTTCAAGAAAACCTCTAATATAATATTAATTATTGTTGTCACATCACATGAAGCATTAAAAGAAATAGTATCAAAATGGATAACATATTTAATGATGGCTAAAGGTGATATCTATATATCAAAATATTTAATATAAAAATAACCAAAAAGCTAAAGTGGAAGCAATGTGTCAAACTTTAACCGTCATGACAAATTTTTGTCCTTGTTTTTGATTGGGGGCATATCCAATGCTGCAGTAGAGTAGAGATAGCGCTGTATTTTTACTTATACATGAACTCCTTTAGGCAAAAGGAAGGATATTTTATGGCCTTTTTGAGCTAGCTTATTTGAGAGATGAAGGAAGGGGATGAAATGACCATAGGCAGTCCATGGAAACATGGCAACGTGAAGCTTTGAGCAGTCGGGTTTGCTCATCTTTTTTGCCGAAACAGGTGATCCCAGAGGCTAAAGACATGACCTAATTTATAAAGCCTAAAGTCCACCATTGCACAACCAACGCCATTTTTAGTCGGCAAACAAGTAATTTGCATATATTTTAAAAGTATAATCTCGGAGATGACCATCCAGCTCAGTTGGTAGAGCACAAGTACTTTTAAAAGCAACCAATGCTTATCTTTCATGAGTCAAAAGTAAAATAAAAAACTTCCCCTAATTCCAGGGTTCATGTTTTTGACTTTTGTATCATGTTGAGTTTATAACTTGGGCCAAAGATTTTTTTTCTTTTTTGTAATGGATTTCATTTATTGAGTCATATATATGTAAATGGACCTATATGTAATATAAATGAGTTTTTATTATTTTTTGTCTTGAATAAAAGTAAGTTATATTTATTTATAACATGAATAATATATGTAATATCCTAAACATCGGGTTAATGACTAAAGTGTAAGAATTCAAAACTTAGTGGTTTGATTTTGATAAATTGAAATGTTCAAGGATTGATTTGAGAACTTTTGTTTAGGATTAATTATCAAAGATTGAAGGATAGAAGGGAAAATGGTCTTTTGGCATGAAATGAATTTAAAATTCATTTTTAAGGTGATATAACATGTGAGGAAAAAGGAAAGAAAAACCTAGAACTTTTCTCTTCATCTTCTCTTCTTCCTTTCTCCATCGTGAACCTTCATATTAAGGTAAGTGATTTTAAAGTTAGTTGTTTCTTTCAATTTTGAATTGTTTTTTAATCTTTGGGCGGTATAGAAGCTTAAGAAAGCTTAAAGATGACTAGAAACCATGAGATTGACGAGTTAGTGATAATTTGGTAAAATGGGTTTTTAAGGGAGTTGATGAAATTTGGTTAGTAATTGGATTTTAAAGGAATATTTGACTTGTCAAAGGTATGAATAAGATGTTTAAAGTGTTAGAAAGGATTGGGAACAATGTTGAAGATTGTGTATGATTTTTAGTTTTAAGTGTTCTATGGAAAATTTTAGCTGTTAAAGGGATTTTAATTGATGTAAGTTTATTGGAATAAGTGTAAATAAGTTTAAGGGCATGAATTGAGTTAGAAGTATGAGATTTAGGTGAATTTTGGGTTAAGTTCGAAGTAAAATAAGTGAAATATGGAGGGTATCAGTACTGGAAGAACAATATTGATACAATATGAATTGGATGAACATCATTGGTACTGAAAGAGTAGTATCGATACTGGGGGTATCGATACCAATAATATGGTATCGACACTGTAATTGAATATGAAATTATAGAATGCAATTTGGGTATCGATACTAAGGTAGGTATCGATACCATAGAAGGAAAATATCAGTACTGGGTGTAGAGTCGAAAGCAAGTGCTGAACGAATTAAGTGAGATCAGATATTCATCGTGGTCATGTTATCGTGTAGATTCAATCGAAAGCAAGTGCTGAACGAATTGACATATAATGATAGACTGAAAGTGAAAAGGAGTTGTTTATGGCTTAAGTAAGGCAAATGTGAGTGCTACTTACTTATTTTATATACAATTGGAGGACGGCTTACGATGAACCAACCTCAAAAATTTTTGAACAAAATTATTTAAACTGTTTTGATTTCATTTCTATGAATATATACATTCTATGTAAAATACTATAAGTATATGAATTATGTGAATCTATTCTATGTGAATAAATGATAATTTGAATAATGTTATATGAAACACTATGAGTATATTTTCTATGTGAATAAATGATAAGTTGAGTAATGCTATATGAAATGCTATGAGTAATTATCATATGAGAATAAATAATAAATTTGGGTAATGATATATGAAATGTTATGAGTATATGTTTTATATGAACAAATGATAATTTGAATAACACTATGTGAATTAATTAAATGGTTAAAGACCAAAGTATATGTTTTGAGAATTAGAGGTATAGTTGGCATGCCAAGAGTCGAGGGTTCTACACGGTCCTTCGGGAGAATTCTATGTGGTCCTTCGGGACATTTCTACGCGGTCATTCGAAACAAATATATGTGGCACTTTGGTGCATATTCTACGTGACACTTCGGTACAAATTCTACGCGACAGTTTCAACTGCAACTATAGTTCACAACCTCAAAGTACTCACATACCTTGAGTTCTCAGTGATATATGTTGGGTTATTAAAATAAAGTAATATGAATTGAAAAATGAATAGTAGTATATGTTATTATTATGAAATGTATATTGTTTTTCGTATTTAATGTTTTTTTTTGAAATATTTAAATGAAAATGTTTAATGTTTATTTCGCTCATTTATGCCTCACTAAGTCAAAGACTTAGCGTGTGAGTGTTTTCACACGTAGGTTCAGAGAAGACAACAGAGTAAGCTAGGGCATGAGAGCATACATTTGAAGAATATCATATCAGACTGTACTGCATAGTATGTGATTTTGTTATTTAAAATTTGGTTGGCATGTACTATAAATGGTTAAATTATAGATGCTCTAATATGTATTGTAAATATGTTTTATTAAGTTTCGTTTTCTTTGTCAAAAAAAGTAAAAAGTCAATTTTTAGTTAGATTTCAAAGAGTCAAAGTTTAGAAAAGTCAATTTGACACCTCAAATTCGTATCCGGGTCGGGGGGTGTTACAATATATGTATATAAATATGGAATATGAAAATGGTATATGATATATACTAATATATAGTTTATATTAATTCCATCACCCGAATAAAATGGGTGATGACAAGAGCATAAATTTGTTTAGTTGATTTATTGTAATTTTAGTGATTTAAATGTAATAATTTTTTTATTAATTCATAAATTATTAGTTTTAGTATTTGTTATGTTATTCAAATTTCCAATCTCAAATAAATTCATCTTATATATATATATATATTTAAAAATTTTAAATTAAATTATATTTATATTATTAATCAATTTTTACATAAAAATAAAATAGACATATAAATATTTTAATTAATTTTATTATATAATATAATAAAATCATGTTCAATAACTAAATTATATAATAAAATTAAATTAATGATTATAATTAAAATTTATAATATAAGGATTATAATTAATATAGAAACTAAATTTATTAATTTAGTTATCTTATCTAACAATTTGTTTTAAATTTCAAAAAGAAATCATAGTAATTTAATTATCACAAGTTTATCATAAATTTAAAATCTCATAATTACATCAATTGTAACTTATTACTTATAAGTCATGCAACACCCTCTGACCGATGCGAGTGACCCGATCTGATCTGAGGTGTCACATTAGGGCCACCAGAGTGACCCCAATAAAAATCCCAGAAAAATTTAAATTTTTTTGTTAAAACGTGTAAAATCATAAAACAATTTATAATTAAAATACAAATTCAAAAAAAATCATTCATGTATTGCAGACAAAATTAAAATCATACAAGTTTCAGACTCAACATAAAATTCAAATGTAACCTATATGACCCCTAATTACCCTTGTATCATACTCTTCATCCCAAGCCAAATAAATTCCCATTATAGATGTCGATAGTTGCACCGAGTCAATTCTTTCAACCTAGAAAGGGGAGTAAAAGAATGAGCTTTGGGAAGCTTAGTAATACAGAACTACCAAGTGATGCTGAAAAACATACAGATAAATGGGAAAGCAAAATTTTTTCCTTATTGATTCATACATCTACAGGTTTTCTTGAGGATCTGAAGTTCCACTAATATTTCTTTGAGTAAAAGACATGAAGATTTCAGTTCAGAGGAAACATTCAGATGACCTAGTTAAGCAGATCAGAATAGGATGTCTAATGTGTTCCAACAAAATAGAGTAACGTATATAGATCCTTTAAAAACGTTAGTGGTTTAAAACATATTTTAAAACCATAATAATACCCTCCAAAAAAACACCTATATGCAGTTTTCCAAGAATTACATCCATAAGGACTTACCCTAAGCACACAGTAAAGGAGCCACCCTAAGGTAGTACCTTGGGGCCTATGAGCCTACCCAAGGTCTCCTTAGGTTCGTAAGGAACTACCAGCTTAATCAGAGCTGAACCTTCATACTCTAGAATCCTACCCATACAATATCCAATAGAAATCAGATTGAGCAGTAACTTTAATATCAAAATCATGATTCAATAAAATATCGTAAGAGTGACAATGAAGATATTTATATTACATAATTGCCCTCTACCCATACACCATATGCAGTCTCATGATTTACTCAAGGGTTTGCCTTCGAGCCTTAAAGCCTACCCAAAATCACTTTAGGTCCGTAAGGAATTACCAGGTTGATCAGAGCTAAACCTCCATATTCCAACCTACCCAGATAATACCACAATAATCAGTTTATATAATAATCAGTAGATTCCATGATCCATAAATCATGAACGATTATATTTTTCAGTGAAAACAGGTAACCAAAGAACACATACCATGTAGCCATAGTTCATAAGCCAATAAATCAGTAAATTAGTAAATCATAAATTTCAGTGATATGCATTTCAAAACAGATAAAACAGTCATGTAGTACATAGAGAACACACTAGAGGATCCAGTTATTTTTCGGAGCTACTTAGTAGTTATCAAATGTGGGAAACACGAAACTTTTGCAAATTGATTAAATTTTAGAAACAAAATCCTTATATAAAAAGGGGGTTTGATAGCTGACAGATTCATCAGTCATTTGGGAAGTGATTTATCAAGATCATATAGTATCCATATATTTTTCGGAGGTAGTTGATCGTTATTAGGAAGGAAAAACGTATAAATTATGTAGATTGTACGGAATTTAGAATCGAGGTCTCTATAAAAATAATTTGTTCATTAACAGATCTAATAAACCTTAAGAAATTGATGTTTTAAAAATCATTTAGGATACGAGTGTATTAAAAAGGTACTCAAGAACCTTTACATCAGAATTTTTTAAGATCTAGATATAACATGAGTGTTTACATCAGAATTTTTGAAGATCTAGATATAACCAATCAACATTTACATAACTAAATAAAACATCTAATTCTCAACCAAAGTCTACATCCACTACCTAAGCTCCACACTTAGGATTTTCTAACAAATTCACTAATTTGTTTTTTCTTTTTCAAGGGCAAAGAGATAACCTTTACAAACTCCCTATCTTTTCAAAGGATTAACTAGAACCAAAACCCCTTTACAAAGGATAAAAAAAAGTAAACAAAGAAACCTCTAAAAGAAAGATGTTTATAAATTAAAGCTCACAAAAACACAATATTTACAAGAGAAAAAAATAAGGAGTGAAAAACGTTTATTTTGTGTTTGATTGCTTGGATAGGTGTTCTAACCCTTCTTCAAGTGTCTTAAACTTGTATTTATATGCTGGAATGAGTTTGTGTCCGTTTCTGACCGTTGGGAGTGATTTGAAGCCGTTGGGGATGTTTTCTATGCAAAATAAAACTGGCAAGGACAGAGGGTATCGGTACTCCTATAGGGAGTATCGATACTACCTTTGTAATATTTAAATAGAACTAGTCGTTACTAGCTGTTGGGCCTGACGGTATCGATAATATCCTTCATGGTATCGATACTACTATGTAAAGTAGTATCGGAACCCTTTGGGTATCGATACCTATTTTGCATTCTGGAATTTGAGCAAGCTGATAATATCTATACTATCTAGAGAGTATCGATATTTCTCTTACCTTGGGTATCGATACCACATGAACAATATCGTTATTGTTCATATAGTATCGATACTGTAAGAATAGTATCGGTACTACGTACGTTAAAAATCAGTTTTGTGCTCAAATTCACTTTTAATGGACTTTGAATTATTTTTAAAAACTTTGAAACTTTTGAATAAATTCAATTCAAGTCCAAAAACATTTTTCCTTAAATTGTTATATCAAAATATTATAAAAAGTTGTTCAACACGGTAATTCATTTCAATCCAAACATATGCACTTTTTCTGATAATTGGTCAAGTATGTCATTTCTAG
This sequence comes from Hibiscus syriacus, assembly GCF_006381635.1. Classification (NCBI taxonomy): domain Eukaryota; kingdom Viridiplantae; phylum Streptophyta; class Magnoliopsida; order Malvales; family Malvaceae; genus Hibiscus; species Hibiscus syriacus. The sequence goes on along the minus strand of NW_024062752.1, from coordinate 1,476,546 downwards.
AAGAAACCAGAGGTAGGGTTAAAGCCAATGGGTCGAGTCGGGTTGACTCGATTTGGGTCAAACAAAACCGGTTCAGATCGGGTTGGGTTGATTCAGTCCACCTGGACCGTTCTAGAAGAAACCAGAGGTGGGGACGAGCCCTATGCACATTCGACGGCGTGTGGTGGTGGAACGGGGTGGGGGACAGCTGTAGATTACTCCTATAGCCACGCCAGCGATGATGAAAATGGCAACGACAGAGTGACCCAAGGGCTGGGTTTGGAGCAGACTGCAATGGTGAGTCTAATGGCAGCGGTGGTGAGGCAAAATGGTGATTGGAACGATTGAAAATAAGGGAAATCAAACGGAGGGTTTGGATTTTCGGTGAATCTTTCAAAAGATCCTTGACGGTTGACGATTAGGTGATTTAGCGGGTGACTGGCTGGGTTTGCTTTGTGGTGGCCTACTGCTTTAGATGGTGCCGACGGTGACATCCATCGTCAGTTAGACGATGAGGATGAGCCGACGGGGAACTTGATTAGGGTGAAAGTTCTGGAAATGATTCACGAAATTCAGGGAGGGTATTTTCCCTTTTGTTTTGGGTTATAACCCACACCAATTAATTACAAAATATTTTTTATTATGGGTAAATTATAGGCTAGTCCCTAAACTTTCTAAAAGTTCAAATCTATGCTGCAAGGTTTCAAAACTTTCAATTTAGTCCACACTTTCATTAAATTTAGGGTGTTACAAGTCAGGTAAATATTAAGTAAGGTAAATATCAGATCAGTTCAATAACAAGTCATATCATTTACAAGTTGAGTCAATTACAAGCCAAGTTCATAATAAGTCATAACAGGTCGGGTAATACCAGTTATTTACCAGGTTAATCTCGTGTTCGAGTTCATATCGATCGGATGCAGGTCGAGTTCAGTTATCATATTATCGATATAATTCGGGTTCAGGTCAACACTAGTTTGAACTCGAATCGGTTTCGGATCATCTCCGCCCGGGTCACAAACAGTTTTGACTCAAGTCGGTTTTGTAGGTCATGTAAGCTTTTTACAACCCTATCAATATTTGATAACTTTGTTGATGGTAAATTATAATTTTTTAAATTTTGTTAGTAAATTGTTCAATTAATTTGTCATATCAAATTTTATTATAATTTTAATTATTGGATATAAAAGATATATATGAAAACCTACCGGATGTTGAGTTTTTCTTAGTAATAATGAATAGGGATGTAAAAGGTTTATATCACCTGCAAAACTGACTGAAATCGACTTGAGTCAAAACTATTAGTAATAATGAATAATTTTAATTATTGAATTTTGTTAGTAATAAGATCTTGTAAAAAAGTTGTGTTATGTTGCAAAACAAGATGAATAAAATCCAATGTTGGATCTAATGAATAAGCTGAGTGTAGCAGTTTTAAGGTGTTATGTTGTTTAACGTAGAACCCTAGTTCAGTGTTGAGGTTCTATTTATGGTGAAAAGACGTACAATTATCCAATATAATATAATTATATAACTATTGGTGTTGTAATAATATGTTTGTTTAACAGTGATAGACTCAACGAGTCAACGAGGATATTTAAAATCATGGTTTTCGTATGGCGTCTTGCGCATGAAGTCCCTCCAATTGGTCTAAGCCACCACCCTCCACGGCCATGATCAACGTGGATGATTCCTTCTGTCCCACCTCTGCTTCAGCCTCCATGGGGGTCCTGGTCCGTGACGAACATGGTTGTGTACTTGCTAGTCTTGCTTGACCTGGAGATGTCCTTGGTGATGCAACAGTGGTGGACGCGTATGCCATCACGTCTGGTATTCAATTAGCTCTTGAGATGGATGCCCTACAAATTATCGTTGGGTTGCCGGCACTCGTTCGTCTATGTATTTCTATTGTGAGTGTTCGACATGTCTTTCCGATGTTTTAGTACTGATGCTGCGTTTGGCTAATGATATAAACTATATAGTAAGCTAAAATTTAAAGTCTAACGCTCCCGCTCATCGTGAGCCTTAAGGGACGCTATGACAGACTTTTAAGGAATGATTTTAGGTTTGAATCTCATCATAAGATACAATATAATGATCGTTTTGTAATTTTATTAAATATATTTAATTAAATTTTATTATCAGTTCTTGTATAATATATAAATTGTAGATTTAATTTTTACTATTTAATTTAATCATGACTAAAAATGATTAAATTATATAACAATAACTGATGGAAGTCAAATAAGAAATAATAAGATTTACCATAATCAATTTAACTACTATTGTTAAAGTCAAAAATAAAATTTTTAATTTTAAAAATAATTGAATTAAAAAATATATAAATTAAATTCATAATTTACATATAATATAAGTACATAATTCCTATCTAACTTGACAACAACAACCTTCTTCTTCTTCTTTTTATTAAGCTAAATGTGATTACAAAGTAGTATTTATTTTAAGTACTCAACACCATTTGACAATAAACATTCAATCACTCTTACCATCGCTGATGCTCTATCACCCTAAACTCATTCCACGTCAAGAATGTCAACATGCCTTTTTTGTGTATATTTTAACTTTATATATACTTAAAGTATTAAATTACAAATTAATATTTTGCTTTTTTCTAAATTTAACCTTTGATTTAATTATTCCTTGTTTATATAATTTTTATGACGTAGCGAGGGTATATTATAGTTGCCAACAACAACTTTCATAACTTAATATGTGATAGAATCAGTTTATTTGTCTCTGTGTAATAACTTTGTTGATGGTAAACTATGATTTTCTTAATCGATGTGCTAGTTAATTATTCGATTAATTTGTGACGTTGAATCTTATGATAATTTTTATTATTAAATATAAAAACCTAAAGTATAATGAACCAAGTTGAATTGTGATGTTCACACTTTACATACTCAAGGCTAATAGCCACCCAAAACTTGGAGTGGACCACGCGAATATGAAGTGAAGAAGAAGACACGTCTCCGGTATGTTTACACTCCAGGCTAATAGCCACCCAAAACTTGACTGGATCTCGCATTCATGAAGTGAAGAAGATATGTCTCCGGTATGTGTACACTCAAGGCTAATAGCCATCCAAAACTTGGAGTGGACCACGCGAATATGAAGTGAAGAAGAAGACACGTCTCCGGTACGGGTAAATAATAGGGTAAATTATATATGTCGTTGTATTATGAGTAAATTTATAATCGAGTCACTACATTTCAAAAGTTATAACTAATATAGCCCCTAAACTATGACATTCATTCGAAATTAATATCTAAACTTTAAAATATTTTATATCAGTCTCTCAACTATGAACCTCATTTTAAATTAATTTCTAAACTTTAAAACATTCTATGTTTGTACTTAAACTATTAGTATCATTTTATTTGGATCTTTCTGTTAATGTGATGTTAACTCTATTAACTTTTAAGGGTTCTAAGTATTGAATATGTGACCTTATAAAAAATTAATATATATTTGAAGCTATTGAGAATAAAACCCATATCATTTTAAAATTTCAATTTAATTTTGAAGGTCCTAAAAAATTTTAGAATGCTACAAGTTCAATACTCAATATCTTTAAAAACATAGTAAACTTTTTTTAATTGATAGAGTTAACAATACATTAACATAATGATCAAAATAAAATGATAGTAATAGTTTGAAGAATGATGTAGAATATTTTTAAAAAATAAACACAAATTTAGAATAAGATCATAATTTAGAGATTGATATAAAATATTCTGGAATATAGGGACTTATATATCATAGTTCAAGGGCATATTCTGCTATTATCGGATAGTTCTACTACGCAACAGTCTAATTTAAGGTTAAAAACGACGACTTTAAGATGCAACCGAAAATATAATAAAAATCATAAAATTTTAGGTTGTTATAAAAAAGGCCACATTAATCAGATTTGAACTTAGGTTTTCAAGGTGCCTAAGCATGCTTCCACCTTTACGCCAACACCAACATTTAGTTAATGTTTTACAAAATATCTTACTTACCTTATAATTTAAGAAAAACAAAACAAAAATAACAATAACAATAAAAGGACCCGAACTTTTGCCTAATACAAAATATAAAAACACTTAACCCATCAAAATAAATGTAATTATTAATTAATAATACATGTTATATATATATATATATATATATATATATATATATATATATATATATATATATATATATATATATATATATTTAAGAGATATGATCTACTTACACAATGTAAAACTTTTTAGTTTTACACAGATTTAGAATCGTTGCATGAACGAAAATAGATGGATGAGATTAGCTCATCGTTTTTTTCCAATGAATGTCCTCTCATTTCATACTGTTAATCTCAGCTGTTTATTTGCACTTATCTAACAGTCCTAAATTTGTGTAATATTAAAAGAACTTTCAATTGTGTAACATATCCTATCCCTATATTTAAATGTCTAGTTAAAATAAGATTTAAAATAAAATTAAAATTAATATTTTTATATTTTAAATTAAATTTAATATTTCTTCTTTACATGAAATACATATCAATTTATCACAAATTTTTAGTGTTCGATTATCAATCTCGTTAAATACAAAAATATTTAAATAGAATGTATAAACAATTATCTTTAAATTTTAACAAATTAAATTAACCTATTCATTATTACTTTTTAAAATATTTTTGAAACTATGAACAATATTAAACGATAATATTTAAAAGAAAAAATGTTTTATACGCATTTCTTTAACTCAAGTACAAGTTAAAAATTTTAACTTATGAATTTGAAAAAAACATTTTGAGTAAAAATTATAATTTTAACATTTATATGTTATCATATGATGTGTCTATTCTATAATTTATAAACTCATAAATGTCGGGTAAAAAGTGAACTTGAAAAATATTTTTCAACTCAAATGTAAAAGTTAAAATCATTAAATTATAATCATGGAAAAGAAGAAATATTAAATTTAATTTAAAAATATTTTTTTTTATTTTTAATGTTGTATTAATTTGATATTAAAGTCCTTGAATAAGTCCTAATCATATAGTTTACTTTGGTTTAAATCCCTAAATAAGTAATATTTTTTTCTTTATTTTTCTTTTGTAGTAGCCACAATATATTTTATACAGGATTATGTAAAACAAATCACAATTGAAGGTTGGAATCAGTGGCATTTGGTTATTTGATGTGTGTATTGATATGAATAATTTATGATATTTTCTAACTATATTTAGATACAAATTCATAAGTCTCAACTAATACAGTAAGAATATTTTATATAAGTGTTGATGATATGACTATATAATAATGAAATCATATTTAATCAATCTCAACTGCTCCAGGGAATAACCTTTTTTTCTCTCTCGATAGCTGGCCTATTATTCTTGGGTTTTAGGTTTTTTTTCCTGGTTCTTGCTGATTTAGCTTGTGTGATTTGCTCGTGATGGATTCCAGGTGACTGCTTGGGCTATGGATTGGAAGAGTTTGTTCGCGGGTGATGAGGAACAGTCGCTAGATTTCTTTCCCCCGGAGTGTCGTGAGGGTTTCACGACGGTGGTTCCTCCGAATGATGTGTTTGAGAAAGGGATTTCGGAGTGGAAGTTCTCATTAGTGGGGCAATTTATTGGATCAGCGCCCAATTTTAGTTCATTGCAGAAGCTGATAGAAATAGTGTGGGGGAAATTGGCAACTAATGTTAGTCTTGCTGGTTCTAATCTTTACGTTTTCTCTTTTGGGAATAGTGATAGTCGTGACTGGGTCCTTGAGAATGGTCCCTGGCACTTCCAACATAAACCGTTGGTGCTGAGGAAGTGGGAACCAAACCTGAAGTGCCTTGATTTTAATTTGGAAATGATGTTTGTGTGGATCCAGCTATTCAATGTGCCATTAGTGTTGTTCTCCAGGAAAGGGATTAGCTATATAGCTAGTGCCCTTGGTGTGCCTTTGTACATGGACTCGGTTACAGCTTCTAAGGAGCGGCTGGAATTTGCCAAGGTTTGTGTTGAAGTAGAGGCTGGTGTTCGGTTGCCCCGATTGATTGATGTTAGGCTGCAAGATGAGACAGTTTGCATTGTGAAGGTAGTCATTCCTTGGTTCCCTGCATGCTGTTCTAAGTGTAGAATTTTTGGGCATTCAGATAAGACTTGCAATGTTGGTGGTGGTGAAGGAAAGAGGGAATAAAGAGTCAAAGATAAGGATTCTAGAAATAATTTGGGTTCTATGACTCGAGAGAAGGAGGAAGTTGCTATGGGATTGACAGTGGCTGAGGCTAAGGGGCAGACTCTTAATGTTGGGCAATGCTCAGTTGTTGTAGAGGTTTGTGAGCTGTCCATTAAGGAGCAGTCAGTTGCTGGTAAGTCTTTGGCGCTGAGTATTGTAGAGGATAAGTCTAATGGCAATGTGAATGCTAAGGCCAATGTTTCTTTGCCTTCTAACCCTGTTGATAGTATTATGGATAATGTGGGGGTTAGTGTGCTGTCCATTAAAGAACAGCCAGCAGTTGGGTTGAATTTAAAGATGAGTAATGTTAAGGATAAGGCTAGTTGTAGTATGTTCCCTAAGGCTGATATTTCATTGCCTCCTAACCCTGTATCACATCGAAGAGGTAAGGGGAAAAAAGGTGAAATAGTGAAGGGTTCATCTGGTATTGGTTCTACCAATAAATTTGAGGTCTCGAGGTCTTTATTGGAAGAGGTTGAGGGAGCGGGGAAGAAGCCTAGGCTTGCATCCCATGGTGTAGTTAATATATTGCAAGAAATGAAAACAAAAAGAAAGATTTCCTGGATAAAAAAAGAGGACTAGTGAGCAAGTGGGAGGTGTTGATGGGTGTCGAATCCAACAAATAATAATACTTGCTTTGAGAAATATAAATTGTAGTAGCGATAAGCAATGTCGAATCCACAGGGATTTGGTAGACTTATTTTAATGAAAATTAAAGAAAATAAAGGGGGTTTTGGAATTGAGAAAAATAAAAAGAAACACAATTATAATCAACTAAAAATTTAGAGAAATCAATATCAAGAAAATATCCAACTAAAGGTATAATTTCAGGATTGGTTCAGAGAATTGATCATAGATGCAATGATAAAATCTTCTACTTTTCACTAAATTGGTTATGGTTATTGAGAAGCTCTAACAACCTGTCTCTCCTTAGTTTCTCGATAATCAAGAGAAACTCTTTGATTATTTCCCTAGTTAATGAACAACCCTATACAAGCTCTTAAGATTTAATCCACCAACAGCATTAATCACTAGAGGGACCACCAATTCTAGCCAACGAATACACAAGCTCGATTTATTTAGACTAGGTTATATACCTTCATAACATAATCAAAATCAACTATGTTACTTTACCACTAGTATTAGAACGTTTAAACAATTACGGATTTAAAGTTCTAAATGGCAATTTATCAACCTGATAATTGAACAACGGATCCTTTACACAATCAATCAAGACAATAATTCTTCATAAAAATAGAAGATATATAAATAGCAAAGAAGTAAAAGAACAATGAAAATTATTTAGATCTCACAATCCTTGAAGAACCAAAACTTCAATTATCCTTCAGTTGAAAAAAAAAGTATTTAGCTACTCATAATTGAAAGAAAACCAAAAGAAAAAATTAGAGAAAACTTAATCAAACTTGATAACTACTTCATGCCCTAGCTCCCCTTTTATAAGGATTTTCTTACTCTAGATAAGGAAGTTTCTCTTAAAGAAAACCCCACAAAAATAAGAGTTTTAAATGCCCTTATCATTTTCTAAAGATAAGAATAATTCAAAAGAGTCTTTCAGCAGTCATTAAACTCTTTTTCCCTTGTAAATATGTAACCCTAATTTAGGGTTGTACAGAATGGTAAGACGCGCCCACGCCTTAACTGAAGACTTCTTCTGCGATAGCTCAGGATGAATAAGCCGTGCCCACGCCTTATGCGAAAACCTCTTCTGGTCTTGCCAACTTCTTGAATTTCGATTTTTCTTCCTTAATTTGGGGATTTTGTGAAGATCATGTTAATCATTAGATTTTGAACTTGTTTTATCCAAATCTTCAACATAGTCCACAAAATATGAAATATAATAAAAAAATCCATGATTTAAGTAATTTTAGTTATTCAAATATGAGTAAAATATCATATAATATATGTCTAATATGCATCTTATCAAATTCCCCCACACTTAAACCAATGCTTGTCCTCAAGCATACAATAGTTCAAATTCATAACTCTTCTCGACATCAATCATTCTTTTTCCTTTGCTCATCCTTCCAAAATCAAAATTGGCATGTCTTAAAGACTCAAATCTAGACATAAGTAAGGAACGAGCAATTCGTAGAAGAAATTCTCATAAACCAACACACATGAATGATCACTCCATCAATCTTTTTGAAATCAAAATACAGTGGGATCTAATACCCTCACATTGGATTCACTCAATACGCTCGAAGTGTTTAGGGTGTCAATAAACTCTCAAGCCAAAACATAGAAAATTTTTACCATAGGCTTGCTAACCTATCACATCCCCACCACTAGTCAATAAATTGAATGCATAAAAATCTCAGGGTCTTAAACAGGGTGTAATGGGGCTTAGGTGAGTTTGGTAGAAAAGGAATTTGAGCAGTTTTATCGAAGGAGTCATACAAACTTATCGACATGGAACTCAATCTCAAATGTTCTCTTCAAGCCACATAACATTTTTTGCACAATCTCTATTTCTTTATTTCCTTTGCACAAATTTACTTCTTCTTTTTTTCAATGAAAGAGATTGTAACTCGAATCACTATAGTTCAACATCTTCCGATCTTCTCAAGATAATTTGAATTCTCATGTGAAGAAGCTCATACAATCCTCCAATTCAAGGTTCAAAAGATGGGAAATTAACAAAAAGGATTTGTTATTTGCTTGTACCATGGTTAATTTCAAACAAAAAGGCTCAGGCTCAAAATTGGCTTTTTAAGGATGATAATTAGGGTATGATCTTTACGAAAGCTAAAAGTGGTTTCACCTAAATGCCCTTATCATTCTTGATGCATCCAATTCTAAAATGTGGTCTTCGATATGTATAGCAAAGCAAGTTCTAGAAAAATCAATTATGTATGGCAATCACTCAATCAAGAAATTGAGCATGCTAAAAATGAGTGCTCATTGACCAAAAACTCACAAAAAAGGGTAAACATGTATTAACTCCCATACATTTTTCATTCAATCAGTCATCAAGAGTAATCAACCAGTGTGTAATAAATAAGAATTCAACTACTCAAGCTAATCCCCTATTATGCTTTAACTTAATTCGATAATTCACAACAATCCAAATCATGTAAGGATAAACATCGAAAAAATCTAGAATTTCAAAGAGAAAAATCACAAAAAAGAACTAAAGCATACTTGTTTTTTTTTCAAAAAAATTGAAGTAAAATTATGTTCAAAGCAAAACCATGTATAAAATACTCTCCCCCACACTTAATCCATATATTGTCCTCAATGTATCAAAAATAGATGCTCAAAAACCATAAAAGATTAAGAGTAGAAAACTCCCCTGAAAATGTTGAGCATCAACCACGATATTTGTCACGAGCTGGGGGTGAAGGTGTTGTTCTTCGGCTGGGTTGGTTCTCGGTCTGAGCGGTGACGTGGGTCGGGTAGAGCGCGAAGGACGGCTGGTGGCGCGCATTCTTCTGAAGAAACACAGAAAATAAAGAGAAGATGAGGCATATTTATATATTAAAAAGTTTCTTTGAATCTTGTTTCCTAAACCAGAAGTGTTGTTGAGTTTAGACGTGGACACATCTTATAAAAAACATATTCTCGATAGTGAGAGACTTTAAGAATAATTCTGCTTTTGTAAGGCGTACCCGCGGGTTACAAAAATTCATCTTCTGACCTAAAGAGGAAAACAAGATTAATTGCACTCCGAAAAATCAAGGAAAAAATAAAATAAAAATAAAATTGAAAATAAAAACAACGAAAATAGAAATTGAAAAATGAAAAATTAGGTTGCCTCCCAAGAGCGCCTTTCTTTAACGTCTTTGGCTAGACGTCGCAGCTTCTTAATCATCCTAAGTTGGGTACTCCAAAATGGTTTGACCAATAGTATGTACCAAAGAACCTTTATAAAAAGGTTTGAAGCGATGATCATCGACCTTAAATATTTGACACGTATCCAAACTTTGTATTTCATAAATAGAGAAATCTTTTCTCCACCCAATAGCTTCCTTGTACTCTCTAAGCATTCGAATCAACTTTTCTTCTTCCAAGCGAGAGAGTTTGTTGGGAATGATCACCGGAATAGTTTCCTCTTCTCCTAAATATACATGCTTCAGATGATTTGGCAAAGGCTTCGTTTCCAATTTTGGTGCCTGCACAAGAGAATGAAGAAGCTTGGTGTGAGAAAGAGGTTACTCAATATAAGATACATCATACCTCATGGGCTTGAGTAATTCTAGTTCTTGGATTGTATCTTGCAAATCAAGATCCAATACAAACTTTTTCTCGATTCTTTGCAATATTTCAGAAGTGAAATTCATGTTGAGTGTATCTTTCAACTTGTCATCTTCATTTTGATCAAAAGTTCCCTGTGCTAAAGGGTCAATAACATCCATGACAAAAACAGAGGACACGTCACTAGGATATCTCATGGCATCATAAATATTGAATTTAGAAGAATCTAACAAAAATGGCCTTCCTAACAAAATTGATGTTGATTTAGAAGAATCATCTTATTGCATATCAAGCACATGAAAATCTGCAAGAAAACCCAATTCATTAACTTGCACCAAAACATCCTCTAAAACTCCCTCAGGATATACATTAGATCTATCAGCAAGTTGAAGAATCACTCTTGTTTCTTTTAAAGGACCAACATTTAGAGATGAGTAAATAGAAAGAGGCATGATATTTATTGAGGCTCCTAGATCTAACATTACTCTCTCAATCCTAACATTACCGAGTTTACAAGGGATAGTAAGCATACCTGGATCTTTACACTTGAGGGGTAGTTTTTTCTGGAGGACAACTGAAACATTCTCCCCCATACTTACCTTTTCATTACCCTTGAGCTTTCTCTTGTTGGTGCACAATTCTTTAAGAACTTTAGCATATCGAGGTACTTGTTTAACTGCATCAAGTAAAGGAGTATTTACCTCAATCTTGTGAAATGTATCAAGAATTTATTTCTCTTCTGCTTCTTTCTTGGATTTAGCGAATCTAGAGGGAAAAAGAGGTTCTATGATAAATTCATTCAATTTTTCGCTTTTGAGTCCTTTAGGTTGGTCTTTCTGATTTTGAGGAGCAACAACTTCCTTTTCAGTTTCTTCCTCTAAGGCTCTCCCATGTGCCAATGGACTAGGTTCCTTCAACTCCTTTCTACTTCTCAATGTGATTGCACTAATATTTTGCTTTGGATTAACAATGGTTTGTGAAGGTAACTTACCTTGGGATTCTAACCGACTCACGGAGGATTCCAATTGACTCATTTGATTATCCAAATTTTATATGCTTGTTCTTGTCTCTTGATAAAATTGTTGTGTATTAGTTGCAAGTGATTTGACAATTTCTTCTAGAGACATACCTGGCTTTGAAGAAGACTGCTCAAGTGGAAAACGCTGGAATTACGATGGTCTTGGTCCATAGCTAAGGTTAGGATGATCCCTCCATCCTGGATTATAAGTATTTAAGTAAGGATCGTATTTTATTTGTGGAGGATCGGGAAACCTTCCAACTGCATTGGCATACTCATGAGAATCATCTTGAAGTGTAGGGCACATGTCAGTTGGGTGACCGATCGCAGCACATATCCCACAAGCTTTCACTTACTGCGTTTTTCCTACAACTAGTTGTGAACAATGGAGGTAAGATGCAATAATTGATGTTTAATGTAGAATGAACCTACCTCATTCACCCTTCTTGAAGATGTGTCTTACCTAAAGCCAAATTGTTGTGAATTGGCGGCCATGATGGAGATCAATTCCCTAGTATCGTGAGGAGTCTTATTCACTATGGCACCTCCACTGGCTGCATCCATCATCTTCCTCTCCATGGATAGAAGTCCTTCATAGAAATATTGGATGTGAAGTTTCTCAGAAATCCCATGTTGAGGGCAGCTGGCACACAGTCGTTTGAATCGTTCCCAATACTCGTGAAGGGTCTCAGTATCTTTTTCTTTTATTCCACATATCTCCCTTCGAATGCCAGCGACTCTTGAAGCAGGGAAAAAATTATCAAAAAACATCCTCACCATATTGGCCCAAGTAGTCACAGAACCAGGGGGTAAATAGAAGAGCCAATCTTTAGCTCTATCAGCTAGCGAGAATGAAAAAGCACGCAGTTTTATCTGCTCTTCAGTCACTCCTTGCGGTCTCATACTTGAACATACCACATGGAATTCCTTCAAATGCTTATGAGGATATTCATTCTCAAGTCCATGAAAAGTAGGCAACAAATGAATCAAACCAGATTTTAATTCAAAAGCTACCTCCAAAGCTGGGTAGTCAATGCAGAGCGGTTGTTGATTCACATTTGGTGCAGTCAATTCTCTTAGAGTTCTTTCTTCGTTGGCCATTGTTCTTTCTATTTCAGAATCGCTAGATGAATCAACCAAGTTGAGTATATATTCTGATTCAGGGGATGATGAAGAGAAAGCTTGTTTGTTGCGCAAGTTAGTTTATTTTCTTAACCTGTGAGCAGTCTTCTCGATTTCAGGATCGTATTGGAGTTCACCTGCACGAGAAGAACGGGGCATTAAAATACGTCTAAATGACACCAATCCCCGACAACGACACCAAATATTTGGTGGGTGTCGAATCCAACAAATAATAATACTTGCTTTGAGAAATATAAATTGTAGTAGCGAAAAGCAAGGTCGAATCCACCAGGATTGGGCAGACTTATTTTTAATGAAAATTAAATAAAATAAAGGGGGTTTTGGAATTGAGAAAAATAAAAAGAAAAAACAATTATAATCAACTAAAAATTTAGAGAAATCAATATCAAGCAAATATCCAACTAAAGATATAATTTCAGGATTGGTTCAGAGAATTGATCATAGATGCAATGATAAAATCTTTTACTTTTCACTAAATTGGTTATGGTTATTGAGAAGCTCTAACAACCTGTCTCTCCTTAGTTTCTCGATAATCAAGAGAAGCTCTTTGATTATTTCCCTAGTTAATGAACAACCCTAGACAAGCTCTTAAGATTTAATCCACCAACAACATTAATCACTAGAGGGACCACCAATTCTAGCCAACGAATACACAAGCTCGATTCATTTATACTAGGTTATATACCTTCATAACATAATCAAAATCAACTATGTTACTTTACCACTAGTATTAAAACGTTTAAACAATTACAGATTTAATGTTCTAAATGACAATTTATTAACCTGATAATTGAACAACAGATCATTTGCACAATCAATCAAGACAATAATTCTTCATAAAAACAGAAGATATATAAATAGCAAAGAAGTAAAAGAACAATGAAAATTATTTAGATCTCACAATCCTTGAAGAACCAAAACTTCAATTATCCTTCAGTTGGAACAAAAGTATTTAGCTACTCATAATTGAAAGAAAACCAAAAGAAAAACTAGAAAACTTAATGAAAACTTGATAAACTACTTCATGCCCTAGCTCCCCTTTTATAAGGATTTTCCTACTCTAGATAAGGAAGTTTCTCTTAAAGAAAATCCCATAAAAATAGGAGTTTTAAATGCCCTCATCCTTTTCTAAAGATAAGAATAATTCAAAATAGTCTTTCAGTCGCCATTAAACTATTTTTCCCTTGTAAATTTGTAACCCTAATTTAGGGTTATACAGACTGGTAAGGCGCGCCCACGCCTTAACTGAAGACTTCTTCTGCGATAGCTCTGGATGAATAAGTCGTGCCCACGCCTTATGCGAAAACCTTTTCTGGTCTTGCCAACTTCTTGAATTCTGATTTTTTTTCCTTAATTTGGGGATTTTGTGAAGATCATGCTAATCATTAGATTTTGAACTTGTTTTATCCAAATCTTCAACCTAATCCACAAAATACAAAATATAATCAAAATCCATGATTTAAGCAATTTTAGTTATTCAAATATGAGGAAAATATCATATAATATATGTCTAATATGCATCTTATCAGGTGTAGTCACTTTTCCTACCTCATTACTGTGATTTTCTAGAATGTAAGGGGATTTAATCATCCCAAAAAGCAAAGAAATGTCATGGATCATGTAGAGAAGTTGCAAGTTGAAATTCTCTGTTTGCTTGAAATCAGAATAAGGGAGAATAAAGCTCAAGACATCATTGCGCATTTTACTTCTGATTGGAACTACTGTTGGAATTATAGTTGCCTGGATAATGTCAGGATTTAGATCCTATGGAAGAAGAATCTACAGTTTTTTGTTTTGAAAGTGGTTGATCAATCTATTACAATTCAAGGCATTTTATGTGGCATGAATGTCTATGTTTCTGCTGTGTATGGAAGTAATAGTGGAGCCATAAGGAAGGAACTGTGGAATCAGCTTTATGAGGTAAGCACTTTAGTTGGAAGTAATATTTAGATTGTTGGGGGAGATTTTAATGTTACTGCTGAAGCTGTGGAAAGTTCTAGCTTTGAGGATGGACACCTCTCCTCAAAAATGAAGGATTTATTGTATGACTAATTTAGGGTTAGTGAACTACCCTTTCTTTGGACCAGTCTTCACCTGGTCAAATAAGCATGAAGAGGGGTTTCTGGCTAGGAAGCTGGACAGAGTGTTAGTGAATGATCACTGGTGTGAGGGTTTTTCTAACTCCCATGTAGAATTTCAAGCCCTTGGAGTTTCTGACCATAGCATGGTTATTACTTGGTACTCTCATGATAGCCTTTCTTCAAGGCCCAAGCCTTGTAAGTTTTTCAACTTCTGGGCATTGCATCCTAACTTCAAGGAAGTTGTTGCGAAGTCTTGGGCTGAGGTTGTGCAGAGTGACCCCATGCAAGATTTATTTTGCAAAATGAAGAGGTTGAAGGCTGAGTTGAGAGATTTTAATAAAAGGTGTTATTCTAACATTTTTGGGAAGGTTGCTAAGAAGAGGGAACAGTTAGAGAAAAAACAGATTGTGACTTTAACTGGTGGAAGTCCAGGTGATATGTCAGAAGAGAGAAAAATCTACTTTGAGCTCATTGACTTAGAAAAAGCAGAAAGGTTGTTTTACCAGCAGAAAGCAAAAGTTGAATGGCTGCTTGATGGAGACCAGTGCACAAAATTTTTCCATTCTCAAGTTATAGTTAAAAGGAAGAGGAATACTATAAGAGTGCTAATTGATGAGGGGGTAATAAGCTGGGTACCTTTGATTTAATGGTTGATGAATTAGTGAATCACTTTACAAGGCAGTTTGGTACTGAAGATAGAAATGTGCAATGGTGCTCTGACATTTTCCTAAGTGACCTGTTGGGTTATGCCTTGCCTGTAGGTGCCAATGTTGATTTGGTTAAGGCTGTCACAAGTTATGAAGTTAGGGTGGCCATTGGGAGTCAAGGCAAGGATAAGGCCCCTAGCCCTGATGGTTACACAGCTCGGTTTTTCCAATTTGCCTGGGATATTGTGGGAGCAGATTTTATGGCTGCAGTGAGGTATTTTTTCGAATCCTCTAAAATATTGTCTGTTTTTAATTCTACTGCTTTTGTTTTAGTTCCTAAGCAACCCAATTCTTGTAAAGCCATGGATTTTAGGCATATATCTTGTTGCTCAGTGTTTTATAAAACCCTCTTGGCTCAAGAGATTGTTAGAGGTTATGGTAGGGGTTCCATCTCACCTAGGTGTGCAATTAAAACTGACTTACAGAAAGCTTTTGACTCCTTAAGCTGGAAGTTCCTCCTTGTTGTTTTGAAAGGTTTAGGGCTACCTGAACAGTTTAGGGAGTGGATAGAAGATTGAATTTATTAGGATTTGGGAAAAGAGGGTGCTTTTAGACTACAATATAGGTTTGGGAAGCCCTAGGATTTCTTTTTTCTTTGTTTGGTTGCTAAGAAATGTAGAAGCAAACTGCATTCAGAATTTTCCTTTATATGAAGCATGAGGACTTGGATTTTGGTAATTTGGTGAGAAGTGGTATGGTCTAATTTTAAGCATATTTGAAAGACTACTTTTCTTGACTAGTTCACATGTGCTATGTTATATACAAAAAAATCCATAGTTAGCTTACTAATAAATGAGCTACATACGTATGCATTTCGGTCTGATCGATAAAGGTTACAGCTTCATTTATTGATGAAAGGTGGAACTAGACCTACTTCTCTTCAAAGTCCTAGTTGAATCATCAACTATATTAGTAACCATCTTTGAATAGGCTTTTGAAGATGATATCATTTGTATATCCAACCTACGATCGATTTACTTTATTTTAGAAGGATTTGTCTGTAACGAGTTCTTGTTTAGCCTCTCTGTTAAAAGAAGGCTCGTGTTGAGTTCTCGGATGTTCTGTATTAGCTGAATGGATATTTTCTCAGTGGTGTTTCTCTGGAGAATATGTACCAGAGTTAGGTTCTACATATCATATGTTTGGTTAAGTTACAAATTTTAAATGTAAGAACTTTAGGTGTTATTAATTTTCTATATTGACTGACCCAAGGTCTTTCCAATTAAATAAAATCTACATTGAGAACTTGTAGAGCATGAAATGAACATTCAGTGTTGTCTCTCCTTGAAATCAAGTGATTGGTGCCTGTAAAAGATAAATGATTCTACAGAAGCTTGAGTTGTCAAAGGTTGACCCTCAAAATAGATATGTTCCATGCGCTTTTTCAGAGTGTTTTCTTGTTTATATATTTTTTCAGATATCGAGCGATTACAAGTGCATACTACCGGGGAGCCGTTGGTGCGTTGCTTGTCTATGATGTCACCCGACACATCACATTTGAGAATGTGGAGAGATGGTTGAAGGAACTACGAAATCACACGGACTCCAATATTGTGATTATGCTTGTCGGTAACAGGCAGACCTACGGCACCTGCGTTCTGTTTCCACAGAGGATGCCAAAACATTTTCCGAGAAAGAAAACACCTACTTTATGGAGACATCTGCCCTTGAGTCCCTGAACGTAGAGAATGCATTCACCGAAGTGCTGACTCAAATCTATCATGTCGTAAGTCGAAAGGCGCTTGAAGTAGGGATGATCCTGCAGCATTGCCTAAAGGACAAACCGTCAATGTCGGAACCAAAGATGACGTTTCTGCCATCAAGAAACTTGGCTTGCTGTTCTGATTAATTGTTATATGATGTTGAGTTTCCTCAAATCTCCATCTCATTAAGCAAAAACTTTCCTTGTTGTACTATCATCCATTAGCTTCCCCCAGTTTTGAGATTGAAGTCAAAAGAAAAACAGGGTTACCTAAATTCCTTGATTTGATTTCAGTGCCTTTATCATGGTTCTTAGGGTGTTTTAGTTCCTCTTTCATTTATAGCTATGATGTTGTATTTGATTACTATGGACTTTTGATGTTGTGTTTTATCACTTTGGAATGCATAATTTGATCAGCCATATCTAATATAATGCAAGTAATCTTTATTACTTTTCTTCAAATCATGCCACGTTAGGACACATAACTTCTGCATTTCAAATTATACCAAAGTCATGGTTTCATTGTAGTCAAAGCTTGCCCTTGGAATGAAGAAAGGATATCTTTATTTGTATAGATGTATGATTACTACATGTCTTTATATTTTATAATATGATAACATTCACTCTCTAAAAAAGCATTATTACGATACCAATACTAATACATGAAAAGAAATGGGTAAATTACACTAGTAGTAACTAATGTTTCAGTAAGTTATGTTTCTCCACTTAAATTTCAAAAGTAACAAACTGATCACTAATGTTATCGATTTGTAACAAATCAGCCACTCACTATTAACAACAGTTAATGTAGGTGACAGAAAGCTAACGTGGCATGTTAACTGCGCGTGACACATTGACCATTTGACTTTCCATTTGACCCCTCTAACCTCATTCTGCTCTCTTTCCTTCTTATTGTTTCATCTTTTTTTATTTTTTTTCATTATTAATGGTTGTTCTTTGTTTTTGTTGCATAAAAAGAATGGAAACAATAAATGTGAGAATGGAGAAAAGAAAGAAAAGAGACCCTTAACCCATCATGATGTAATATCTTCATCCAGTTCATCATTTTCGTGTAGAACCGACTTATGTATCTGGTCTCTTATTCCTAGATTTTGAAGCCATTCTTTAACCATTAATATAAACACTGTCGTTATATCTACATAAACATTTTCTTGCTTCTCATGAATTTCTTCGATTACAATCATTTTCTCAAAGCAAAGTGCAAATAAAAAATGTGTGAAGCCTTCTTTAATAACCGTCACTTAAATTAAAACAACCAAAAGTAGGAAAAAGTTATCATTCGAATTTCAAAATTTCAAACAAATTGGAGAAATAAGGATTTTGATCAAAAAGAAAAACTTGCATGTTTCTATCAAAACATGATGGTGTAAGACAAAAGTATGAGGTTGATATCGTCGGTGTTGGGTCTAGAGACAGAAACGATAGTTGCTTTAGATAACTCGTTGAAAATGCGAGTCGACTCGGGGGCTACACCTGGATTGAATGAGATGAGCATTTGTAAGTACTGTAGACCAAGAGTTGTTATAAAATCTCATCTCAACATTACCTATATTCGATTTCTCTCTTCTTTAGGGTTTCTGGGTTCACTTTCTTTTTGGGAAACCTAATAAGGAGAAGTGTGTTTGAGCGTGCGTGTGTTTGTGTTGGTTTGTTTGGTATCATCTCTATCAGTGGCTTGAAGAAAGGAATATATTTTATAGAAATGGCACGTGGGTGTACCAATCATAGATATGGTGACCTTGAAATCACATGTGAATGCACCGCTGGTTGCAATGAAGACAAGTTGACTCCTGTTGTGTTTGAGAAGCATTCTAGAAGAGAGATTGTTCGAAAGTGGAAAAATAACATTCGGGTGATAGTTAATGGAGACAAGGTTTCATTATCAAAGACTGCATTGTTGAAATACTACAATCAAGCATCTAAAAATGTCAATGATACTAATAGATCAATTATTGGAAGAGTTTGCCATCGTGATGAGTTTCTTCACTATAAGAAGGAAAGAGATAGGAATGGGGTTAGAGGGGAATCAAATGGCAGGTCAAATGGTCAATGTGTCATATCAATTTTCTATCACTCACAACAAGGACTATTAATAGCGAGGGACCGATTTATTATTTTTAAAACTTCAGTGGGTAAAATGAAAATTTACTCAAACATTAGTGGGTATTTGTGTAGTTTACCCATCTTGTTTTGCATCTTAAGACTTCCTTTTAACAAGATCTTTAGAGCTTGAATGAAATTGTTGATATATTGTTCTTGAAGATCTTTGTTGGAAAGTGTTTCCTTCAGCTTGGCATGGTTAGCCCTGAACATATTAGCTGTTTCATTGTCTTTGTCCATCACAAACTTGACGGCTTCACTCAATGACTCCTTTGATACCTGCCTGTTTTTATCTCTCTCTACTTCAACACCAATATTCAGTTCATTCACCATCAACCTCGTGTTCAGAATTTGATCTGTTAGTTCAGGAATCAACACGATCTGACAGTCACTAAGCAAAAACTCCCACATTGTTCCATACCCACAGTGGTTCACGAAACACCCAATGCTTGGTGTGTGCAACAATAGTTGTTGTGGAACCCAATCATCATAAACCAACCCTCTTCCCTTAACCCTATCTTGGAACCCCTCAGGCAGGGCTTCTTCAACACTCGAGCATCCTTTGGGTGGCTTTAAAGCTACCAAAAATGGGTGTCCACATAACTCGAACCCAAGGACCAACTCCTGGAACTCATCCTTCTGCAATTGACTCTGGCTTCCGAATGCACAGAACACCACAGACCTTGGCTCGAACTGGCTTAGCAATTTAACCCATTTGTCATCAAGTTGTTGGGTCTCTGTTCCGGGCAAGCAAGGCCCTTATAACAAAACTGGCTTCCCAGATCCTTGAGCTACGTAGTCAAGAATGGTCCCTCGATTTCACGGTAAGTCCTGAAGGCAATTGCATCACTTTCTATCAAACCTACCCTTATCCGTTCATCAAATGAAAGTCCACTCCCAAAATCCTCAACAACAAACAACAATGAAGGAGCCTCTTCAGCTTTGAGTCTCACAGTGGAAGAAGGGTAACCAGGAGGCAATTCTATCGCCTCTTCTACCGTGGTTTCCCTGGTTAGTTTCTTAGCGTTTAACCCCAACCCCATCCCCATTGAGCAAACCACTGAATAGAATATGGGACTGATGCCGAGTTGGCGAGCCAAGTCAGGAATCCAAAACCAGAAATCATAAAAAACCACATCAGGTTTTAGAACCTTGAAGATGGATTCAACTTGATCTCGGGTTTGGTCAACGGAAAAAGCAAGGTACTTTTGTTGGTTCATAGGAACAACAGATGCGGTTTCAGCACCTGGAGGGAGACCATCGACTTGAGGAAGAAGGAGAGGAAAGAATTGAATAAGGTCGGGGAAATTGTTCATGTTTTCAAGCCTTGGTTGAACACCTTTAGGCAAAAGGAAGGATATTTTATGGCCTTTCTGAGCCAGTTTATTTGAGAGATGAAGGAAGGGGATGAAGTGACAATAGGCAACCCATGGAAACACGGCGATGTGAAGCTTTGAGCAGTCGGGTTTGCTCATTTTTTTTGATGACACGGGTGATCCCAGAGGCTAAACACTGTCCCTAATTTATAAAGCCTAAATTTCACCATTGCACATTAAACGCCATTTTTTATTTGGCGAATTACGTAATTTGCATATACTTTAAAATCATTATCTCGAAGAGTTGTTGAGAAATAAGACGGCAAACAAATTTGCATATATTTAAAAACCACCGCGCAGCAGATCTGGTATAATAAAAAGGGGTAAACTATACCGATGATATTTTATGTTTTTTTGATTTTGGCCATTCATTAAAAAAATGGTTTTATTCCTTAACATTATTGGTCTATTTAGGAAAGCACGAATTAATTAAGTATTATTGGTAGATTATATTAAATTATATAAAACGAAGAAAATGGCAACCCAATGAAACATGGCAATGTGAAGGAAGATTTTAGCAATCAGATCTTTTTGGCTGAAACAGAGGCTAAAGACAGGACCTGATTTATAAAGCATTTGCAGACCACCATTCCCGACCATTCCACCGCCCCAATACCACCCACCTTCATTCCTTCAGCGGAAGACCATTGCAACCCTAACAGTTTGGAATCCACTCGCACCATGCCATATCCTTCCCCTTTTGACTAAATCAAAGGTCCTAGCAAGCTTTGCAGATTCAAATGAATGGATCTGTTGACACAAACCAACCAATTTCATCATATAAAAAAAGCCCCTTGATCAAAGTAATAACTGAAGCTTTGATGGTCGCGGTTTATCAAAAACAGCTGAAGCTTTCGTGCATTGGAAGGAGAAGTCATTCAACTGGAGAGATTGTGAATTATATTGCAGTAGAGCCGGTTAAAGGGTGGTCGGTCAACAACGTGGGGGTTTCGGCCGGCGGCAGCGACGTCGTTGGTGGCCGACGGAGGGAAAGATCATGGATTTTAGAGTTTGGGTATTTGAAGTTTATAGTATTTTGAGATCTTTTGTAATTTTAAAAGATTGGGGTTTTTTTTTCTTCTAAAAATGATAATATTTTTATTTTTTAAAATTATACAAATACAAAATATGTTATTTAATAAAAGTATATACTTATATCGATTTTAATGTTAGATATTTAAATTGATAAAAAAATATACACTTAAATGAGAAAAAATATAATTTAAATAAATTTTTGGATAAAGTATATAAATAGTCCCTAAACGTTTAGAAAACTTGCATTTTTATCACCTAACTTTTAAAACTCGCAATACAATCATTAAATTTTTAGTTCGTTTTCATTTATGCTCCAGACATTACCTCTGTTAGTTTTCCACTTACCTAAGTTAACCTTCCGTCAACTCTCTTCTCCTTCTCCTTCTAATAACCCTAACCTCCAAAAAAAAATTAAAAACTCAAAAATTGAGTGAATATTGTCTTGGATCCACAAACGGAAGGAACTTCATTCAGACTTGTTCACATTGGATGAAACGAAAATTGATCCAGAGATTTAGCTGAGGCCTGAATTATTGTTGAACCACAGCTACCATCCTTAGTTAAGGAACCTGGACTAGCTAAAGAGATACTAGTATTCACAAATGGTGTTTCCTGGACCATGATTACATCTCGATCTTCATTGAAAAAGGTCATGGATGAAGCCTCAAAACTCCTGCAAATAGATGCTCCCAAGCCAAAGACACTATCGCCACATCCGCAGCCTCTCTACTCTTTCCCCTTCCCTTCCAAATTCAGAACCAACAACCACCTTCACCACCCATGGTCGCCGCGAGTTTCAACCCCTCCCACAGACACCGCTTTGCACTAAACCATCGTCTCATCTTCTGCTCTAACGGACAATCTTCAACTTTACCTGCAAAACCCAAATTCCATGTTTTTTGTTGCGGACACCGCGGGCTACTCCTTGTCTAGCTATTACACTTCTCTTGGTCTCGTTGTCATCTCTGCTCCTGGATTATGGTCCCTCATCAAACGCTGCTGAGATTTTATCTTTCTTCACTAGCAACGATTTCGTGGTCAACGATAGGGGAGAGACTATCGCGTTCGAGGGAATGATGGTTCCAAGCAGAGGACAAGCAGCATTGTTGATATTCTGCACCTGCATCAGACTTGCAAGTGTTGCCCTTGTGCTCACCATCACATTTCCAGATGTGGAGAATAACTGGTTCTGGATCACTGTTCTAAGTCCATTGGCAGGACCTTATTACTGGAAGAGGGCATCAAGGAAGGGGCAGATCAAAGTGAAGATGTTGGTTGCCGACGACGGGACCATGTCCGAGGTTGTTGTTCAAGGAGATGACCAGCAAGTAGATTAATTGAGAAAAGAACTAAGCTTAGTGAAAAAGGCATGGTCTATGTAAAGGGCTTATTCGAGAGATGGCAATAGATATGCATTTCTGCTTATATGTATTTTTTAGGCTTTTAGCCATATATATAGGCTTATGAGAATAGACTTTGTCATCTGTGTTTTCTGCTCTGCAAATTTTGTTTTCTGTTGTCTACTGCAAACGTTAGTGCTGCAAATTTTTTGGTTTTTGGATTTTTTTTATGGTTAGGGTTTTCAAATGAGGAAAAAGAAGGAGGAGGAGGAGAGGGTGGGTTAACGAATACCTGCCATGTCAGCGAAAATATAATGGAGGTAACGATATGTAACGAACTAACAGTTAGATGATTATATTATAAGTTTTATAAGTTGTGTGACTAAAATACAAACTCCCTAAAAGTTAAGAGACTATTTATATACTTTACTCTTAATTTTTTATATTAAGCCTATTTTAAAAGCATTATCTCGAAAATCGAAGAATTGTTGAGAAATAAGGCGGCAAACAAATTTGCATATATTTAAAAACCATCGCACAGCAGATCTGGTAGAATGGTCTAATAAAAAAGTTTAGTGTTGTAAACGTGATGACATTAATAATTTATTATTATTGTTATTATAATCATCCTGTCGTTGAATTGCCTACCCATAATTACACAACAAAACATTATTAATTTAAGTTGTAACATAATAAACCATTATTAAAAATGGAAAAGTACATGGATATTTCTATTTTATAAAAATAAATTAATTATAATTTATAATATAGATGTATTAATTATAGTATAAATTAAAAAATGTTACAAAAATGAATGTATTGATTATGACACAATCTTTAACTTGAATTGTAGATGAATTTTTCTCAGATGAATATGAGGTTAATATAAGTTAAAATTTGTTTAAATACTTTTAATCATTTAATAATAAGAGTTCATATTTTTACACAAATAATACTCGAATTCGAGATTTTAAAAAATAACAACAAATCTTTTAACTATTAAAATAAGAATTTAAAATTTAATTATCAACAATATAAACTAATTTATTGGTAGTAGACCCATTGACTTCATTTCACGGGACTTGAACCTAGGTTTATCAGTTAGAGTAATAATTATCCGCATTCATTTTGTCCTGGCCCAAATGTCAGGCCTATATCGAAACCCACCTGAACAATCCAACCTAAATTAATTCACTTTACTATCCGTTTTACCCAAATTTCATACAAGGTTCAAATAACACAGTGTAAATCCAACTTCTCCTAACTCTAACTGATCAAACATGTTTAATCAGCTAAAACCAGCCACCTTATGCCTAATAAACGAACTCAAACCTAACAGGAACTTTAACAACCTCGTGTATCATATAATCTGCAACTCAGCTCTATGCATGTTTATTTACTTTGCATATTTTTTCCATTGTTGCTTCATTATTTGTGTCATTTTATATATATCCTTAGTTAACCATATCTTTAATCTTTAGAGACAACATAACCCTTTCAGGTATTAATTTTGAGCGTTGTAAGATGCTTCGACTCTTCTTATATGTAACCGACTTTTGAATTTGACAATAATCCTGACTTATTGATTTTTTATTATATTTAACAAAAATAATTGATGATGACTCCAACGACGTATAATTTTTTTAAAATAAACAATTTGATAGACTTTCAACCTTGTGTTCAGAATTTGATCTGGAATTTCAGGAATCAGCACGATCTGACAGTCACTAAGCAAAAACTCCCACATTGTTCCATACCCACAGTGATTCACGAAACACCCAATGTTAGGGTGGTGCAATAACTGCTCCTGTGGAACCCAACCGCCTGAAACCAACCCTCTCCCTTTAACCCTCTCTTGGAACCCTGCAGGCAGTGCTTCTTCAACAGTCGAGCATCCTTGGGGTGGCTTTAAAGCTACCAAAAATGGTAGCCCACTCAACTCGAAGCCAAGGACCAACTCCTGGAACTCATCTTTCTGCAGCACACACTGGCTTCCGAACGAGCAGAACACAACGGACCCTGGCTCGAACTGACTTAGCCAATTAACCCATTTGTCATCGAGTTGCTGGGTCCGCGTTTCAGGCAAGCAAGGCCCTGATAAAAAAAAATAGGCTTCCCAACCCTTTACCAACATAGTCAAGAAATGGTTCCTCGATTTCGCGGCAAGTCCTGAAGGCAATTGCATCACTTTCTATCGTACTCTTCCTTATTCGATCTCGAAACGACAGTTGGCTGCCGAAATCCTCTGCCTCAAATAACATTGCAGCAGCCTCTTCAGCTTTGAGTTTCACAGTTGAAGAAGGGTAACCAGGAGGTAATTCCATCACCTTTTCACCTGTCATTTCCTTGGTTAGTTTCTTCGTGTTTAACGCCATCGACATGGAGGAAACTACTACATAGAATATGGGGTGAATTCCAATTTGCCGAGCCAAGTCAGGGATCCAAAACCAGAAATCATAAAAAACAATATCAGGTTTTAGAACCTTGAAGATGGATTCAACTTGATCTCTGGTTTGATCAACGGCAAAAGCAAGGTACTTTTTGTGGTTTAAAGGAACAACAGATGTAGTTTCAGCACCTGGAGGGAGGTCATCGACTTGAGGAAGGACGAGAAGAAAGAATTGAATGAGGTTGGGGAATTGGTTCATGTTTTCAAGCTTTGGTTGAACCCCTTTAGGCAAAAGAAAGGATATTTAATGGCCTCTTTGAGCCAGCTTATTTGAGAGATGAAGGAAGGGGATGAAGTGACCATAGGCAACCCATGGAAACATGGCAATGTGAAGCTTTGAGCAGTCGGATTTGCTCATCTTTTTTGCTGACACAGGTGATCCGAGAGGCTACAGGCATGACGTAATTTATAAAGCCTAAAGTCCAACATTGCACAACCAACGCCATTTTTAGTCGGCAAACAAAGTAATTTGTAATAATATTTGAGTGTAAAAAAAAAAATCAGACGCTATATTAGTTCCCCACCCCCAAAAAGTTAGGGCTTTAATATTATTAAATACATTTTTTTTTATTTTAATAAAATTTTTGTGAGTTCTTACTTACAATAATATATATATATATATTAAGATTCACTTACATTTAGTGTAAAACTTTTAGTTTTACATTTTTTAGGATTGTTGGATGAGGATAAATCAAAGGCTGAGATTAACTCTTTTTTTTTTCCAGTGAATATATTCACATTTTCTTACTGTTAATCTTAGTCTTTGATTTCTCATCATCCAACGATATTACATAATGTAAAACTAAAAAGTTTTACATTATGTAATATATATATATATATATATATATATTTAATTCAATTTGTATCCAATATGCATTAACGTTATATTCTTATTATAAACTAAATTAATTTTTATTATAAATTTTTAATCAACATTATTGTTTTATATTTGCATAATTCACATGTTAAGTTTATGTAATGATTTTTAATAACTATATATGTAACATCCTCAATATCAGGTTAGTGATTAAAGTGTAAGATTTAAAAATTCAATGACTAGATTAGATAAATTGAAAAGTGAATGAATTAATTGAAATGTATTGTGTAGGATGATTTAACAAATGAAGGAGAATGAAAGGGGTAAAAAGGTCATTGAACAAAGGAAAGAATAAAAATATTATTTTGGGTTATTTTATAACCCACATTGATCATGTTTTGGGAAACAAAAGTTTCCAGATATTTCTCATCATCTTCTTCTTCTCTAACGTGAAGCACCCAAGGCAAGGTAAGTTGGATTTCTTTTGGTTAATCCTTAAAATTTAAGTGGTGTTTGTTTTCGCTATTCAATGTCTTCAAAGCTCTTATGTCTGCGTCACGCAGACTACGCGTAGACATTGGGTTTCGCAAACCGTTTATTTTTTAGAAGACAAAAGCTCTTCTAACGTCTGCGCATCCTCTTCTTGGCGCAGACGTGGACTTATGTCTTCAAAGCTCTTCTAACCTCTTCAAAGAACCATTTTTGCTATTACTTTTTTTTAAAATTA
The DNA here is from genome assembly GCF_006381635.1 of Hibiscus syriacus. NCBI lineage: Eukaryota > Viridiplantae > Streptophyta > Magnoliopsida > Malvales > Malvaceae > Hibiscus > Hibiscus syriacus. The sequence goes on along the minus strand of NW_024062752.1, from coordinate 1,449,606 downwards.
TAAAATGTCATTAAATTTAATGAATTATTACAAAATAGTCACTATAATGTTATAATAAATTATAAAAGTTCGATAATATAATAATTATTTTATAGTATTTAGATAAATTTATTAATAATTTTATAATCTTTTAATAAATTTAATAAGTATTTTATAATTTTTTAAACTTTATCGACAAAAATGATCATTTGTATATAACCAAATTGCCGGAGCATGCAATCAATGGAGTGTCACTTGACGATCGCATAACAGATCAAAGAGATCATCGTCATCCAAACATTTGATGGGCTCCTCAACTCAGGTGGGATCACCGTCCTCACATCATCAGTAGAATATGACACCCATTCAAACTAAAACAAATATATATATATATTATCAAAATAATAATCTAATTATATAACTATAATCTAAAATCGATTTTTAAAAATTATAATTCATTCCTGTGTGCCAGCCTTCTGATCGATTAACACCCTAATTTTTTCTAAACCATCAGGTAGCTCTTGATGATTTTTTTCTATCAGTAGACCACCTATTCAATGAAAAAAATTATTATACGCTGTATCAAATAATTAATATACGAAATCAGTTTTACAATTACCTCAATAGTAGTGGAAATACGAATGAGTTCTTCACAACGGGACATAAAAAGGGTAATCGATACAATGCCCAAGACTGCAGCAGCAGGAGACATCTGCCGATAGCATTTCTCATGTAGTCAATGGCTCGACACGTCTCCCTATACAAAAAAGCCAAGACTGTCGAGCCCCAACTGAGTGATCCGACCAGATGAAAGTCGCTAAGATGTCGCAACCACATGCAGTGAACTTGGTTGCGCAATTTGTCCGGCATCAGCAACCGTCCTATCAACTGCAGTATGCATGCACATGCATACATTTTAACTTCATTATCAGAGGCGTCCTCGCTCAACTCCCAAAAATTGGTATTTAACCAATTTAACGGTATCCGACCACCGTTAAAATTTTCCGGGACACATCATAGATTTTTTCGGCACAAAATAGTCCAGGAACCCTGCGTGATCCCTGATATCACATTTCCATCCACCGGAAGCCCCAGATGCGTAACCATAGCATCTAAATATAGCATGTAATAAATATCCCCAATGCAAATTCACATAATTATTAAGAATGAATATTCAACATATTACAATTGATATTTACTCAAGTATATTAAAGTTAAACTTAAACCTAATTGTATATATATATTTACACGCATTTGTATCTTAAACATGCATCAATGAATTTGCGTACAAAATATTACAAGCATTGGAACCATAAAATAACAACTCGTAGGGGATCAAAGCAAAAACTTTTACAGTAATAGGCCAGAAGTACAAATAGTGCAAAATTCGATTAAACAAACCAAATAGACTAAAATAGAACATGCAAAAACTTGAAGACCAAATGCCTGAAATAACATAAATAACAAACACACTAGAGACCGAAATGAAATGTGTATGAAAATTAAGAACCATATTAAAAATATAAAAAACTCGACTCTAGGACTAAAACGTAACATACGACAATTCAAAGATTAAATCAGACTTTCGAATATCTCAATTTGCGGACCAAAATACAAAAGGGTCAAAACTAATGGACTTAAAACATAAATAGCCCTTACTCCCTAAACATGGGTTGATCACCATTGAAACACTGGCGTTTTAATGAGTTAATATATTTATTATTTTAAACATAAACTAAACCCTAGCCTTATTCTCTTCTCTCCCATCCCCTCTCCTCTCTTCTTCAACGGTGTCACTCTCCCATCCGTTAGGAAAAAAACATGAACGAAACCCTCAACCCCTTATACAACGGTGGCGACGATGGTTTACACAACCCCCTCTCTATACCCCGATAACCTAAGATCATCCTAGACTTCCCAAAACCATCTCTCTCGTAACCCTAAAGTCCAACGTCAAGCCTACATCTAAATAGGAGAAGAGTAACCTTCAACAATTTGAGGGTACCACGACTCCGATGAAGAAACAAAGGTCTTTGGCGAAGTAAAAGGTAAGGTTCAAGAGCAAGGTACAACTTTTGGTTCGTTCTTGTATTCTCTCGACTTTTAATGGTTCCTCTTCTCTGTGTTTTTCCTTCGACCGAATAGGTTTTTTTTCTTTTTTGAAACGATTTTTTTCTTCTTTTCTTATTTGCAGATGTTTCTGTTCCTCCCTTGTTTTCTTAACTCTCAAGATCCTTCTTCTAGTCTTACAAAGGGAGGATGTGCTCAAAAGAATTCACTGGTTGGCTTCAAAAGGTAAACACTATACCCTCTAATTTATCTCTATTTTTCATTTTAAAGTCTCGAAAGGTGAGAACTAACCCAAATAATCTACATGCAAGGCGGCAAAACTTTCGAGATAATGTTCTGAAAAAAATTAATTCACGAGCTAATGCACTCCCAAGATTAATTGCTCAAATAGGGTGAAATCCACAGTGTTGGCCGTAGGTCGCCATGCACTCCGACCGACCTTGTAGGTCGCCATACACTCCAGACGACCTTGTAGGTCGCCATGCACTCAGGGCGACCTACCCTTGCTCAAACCCTTGCTCAAACAGAGAGAATGAATGTGTTGCATGGCATATGCACGTCCCAACACGAGAATGAACGTGTTGCATGGCACATGCACGTCCCAACACATAGGTCGCCATGCCCTCCGGGCGACCTTGTAGGTCGTCATGCCCTCCGGGCGGCCATGTAGGTCGCCATGCACTCCGGGCGACCTATCCTCGCTCGGCTTCCCTCTGATGCCCTCGCATAGCTCGCTCGGTTGCCCTCGGATTCCCTCGGTCGGATGGCCTCGGATGCTCTCTGATGGCCTCGATGCTCTCGGATGGCCTCGAATGCCCAGCGTGTTGGGACGTGCATGGCACATATAATCTCTTGTAGCTCGCCGGGAAGACATGAACACTGTGGATTTCACCTTATTTGAGCAATTAATCTTGGGAGTGCTTTATCTCGTGAATTAATTTTTTCCAGAACATTATCTCGAAAGTTTTGCCCATGCAAGGCTTTAATCAACCTCAGTGCCTCGGCTACACACATACCCGAGAACAAACACATGCAAACCGTCGTTCATCGGCGACAGTAACCTCTCCTAAGCGTGGTAGTCTCCCGTGAGGAGACCCGAACGTCTCAGGTAAAAAAAAAAACTTATCTTTTTATGTTTTGTTTCAAAATACAGCGATGGCTTATTGTAAAGGAATAAAAAGCTTTTTATTATATTTTTTTATCTCGAAATCTACTTATTTTATTTATGATTTTCGTATATGGTTGCTTGCTGAAGTATGAAAATGTTAGACGCCATATGGTTCTACTGCTGATTTCGGTTGAAATAAAAGAAACAACTAAACAAAAAAATGATATATACCTTCAAAGAAAACTCTGTTCTGTATTCTATTCTTGTATGATGTTCAACGTTTACAATGGTTATGCTATTCTTCAATGGAGGCTGAATAAACTGTTACAAATGATCACCCTCGATTTTTCTTTCCACTCGTTTTTCCCTCTGTTGTTCTGTTCAAGAACCCCCCGTTACAAATTGTTTTCACTCGATTTTTATCCCCTAGGTTTTTACAGAGATAATTCCCTAAAAATCTAATGCCCTCTTCTTTTTTTTTTGCGTTTATCTCGAAAAATCACATTTTTAATTTAATATTTTCGATTAGTCACCGTTTAGATTATATTTCTCGATCTAACACCCTTTTCAGAAAGGCGTGCCCCCTACAGTACGCTTAACATTGATTTGACGTCACGTGGGGTAAGGCGCGCCTTATGCTGCCCCTGGGGCGCGCCTTAGGCCACGTAGGGTATAGAGCGGTTATATTCGACGCGATCATAGGGCCGCGCCTTAGCTTTATCTGATATAATTATGTAAGGCACGTGTAAGTACCGCATCTTGTATAATTATAATAATTTTTCTCGGCTATAAATACCCTTCCCCTCGGAACTCCTCACATCTCCTCTCAACAGAAAAAAATTAATTCAACATTCCGACAATCTTCTCATATTTGATTCAGAAGTTCGTTCGATTTTTCGTTATAAGGTAATTTTGTTATAATTTTTTTATTATACTTATTGTTTATTATGATTATATGAAAAAATATTATACTAATTATTGTCAATTAATTTCTGTGTTTGTAAATTTGGAAAGCCAGAGCATACATCGAAATAGTTTTGCGGTGTAGGTAATAATATAAAATTATATTATTTAAATTATTTACGTTTATGTGTAAAAATTTTATTGTTTTATATTTTCGTTCATATATTATTTATTTAATTAGGTTTGTTTCAGTTGTTTTTTTATAGATATAATATTACAGTACTTTTAAACTTAAAGAATGACGCGACTTTCAGTTATTATTTATTATGATAGTGAAATTTGAGAAGATGAAACCGGCATTGTTTTTGTATCAAATGAGCGTGTTAAAATATCATTAAAGAGAAACATAACTCTCGATGAGCTGATAACGAAAATTTCGAGGAAGATTCATGTTGGAAGTAGTAGAAGAATGTCGTCGTTGCAGTACAGATTTCCAACATCATTGTTGCCATAAACTTATACAACGTTCAAACTTTCGAACAATGATGATGTTGAAATGATGGTTGAAGCTCAAAGTAATTATTCAAACGCCGATATTGAGATGTATGCAAATTTTGTTCAAGCGCGTGCTGTTCGGGGTCAATCATTAAGCTCCCACTATGGGCTGCCTGAACAAGTTGACAACCCATCGACAGTAATGTGTAATGATTTTAATGCCATAATGGGGAGACATTCATCCGCAACTCCTTACGATATGTACCGAGGTGGGTCGACGAACAATCTGTCTATGCAACTAGTCCATATTGCGAGGTACTTCCGGAATTGGTTGAAAACAACCAAATTGCCGGAGCATGCGATCAGTGGAGTGTCACTCGACGATTGCATAACAGATCAAAGAGATCATCGTCATCCAAACATCTGATGGGCCCCTCAACTTAGGTGGGATCACCGTCCTCACATCATCAGTAGAATATGACACCCATTCAAACTAAAAAAATATATTTATTTTATCAAAATAATAATCTAATTATATAACTATAATCTAAAATCGATTTTAAAAAATTAAAATTCATACCTGTGTGTCAGCCTTCTGATCGATTAACACCCTAATTTTTTCTAAACCATCAGGTAGCTCTTGATGATTTTTTCTATCAGTAGACCACCTATTCAATGAAAAAAAATTATTATACGTTGTATCAAATAATTAATATACGAAATCAGTTTTACAATTACCTCAATAGTAGTGGAAATACGAATGGGTTCTTCACAACGGGATATAAAAGGGTAATCGATACAATGCCCAAGACTGCATGTAACAACCCATAATAAAATTTGGATTTTTTTTATTAATTTAGTAATTTGGCAAAATTTGAGGATTTAATCGGAAGTTTTCAAAATTTTAGGCCATTTTAGAAGTTAAAGGAAATTCAGGGACTAAGCCCTGAATTTAGCCAAAAAGTGTCGGCATGTTATGTGGTTTTATACATGCACTGCGTTTCTGATTTTAAAATCAGAAACTTTTGTAAACAAAATTCCTCATTTTGCACCCTTCTTGCAAGTATGATCCCGACGCCGTTCGACATCCGATCGTCAAATTGAAACCACCATCGTGTTCATCTTTGACTCGTGAACAAAGCCCAATAAACCAATTTTAGTGAAACGCTGCTAAACGCCGTGAATTTCGAGTCAAAGTATCGATATTTTTTAGCACCATCACCGGGAAAATCTTAAATTCATCTCCGATCGTTGATCGGTTTTCGACACCTCCTGCACCATCGTGTTCCTTGTGTCGTTTCGAGTCCGCCGGTGTCAACCTTGTTCGCCGTCGACGGCGGCGCATGAGGAGGTGGAGCAGTCAAAGATTCGGCCGAGTTGAAATCGAGCTCTCCGCCGTTCAAAAATTTGAACCGATCTTTGTAAGTATCTCGAAATCGCTTAAAATAATTTTTAGAAATTTTTCCGGAATTTTTAGACCCCTGGAGGAGGCCTCATGCGCTGCACGCGCCGCCGCAGGGAAAGTGGAGGGCTGGAAACCAGTTTGACCGGTTTCGACCGGTTCGAACCGGTTTGACCGATCTGAACCAATTTGACCGATCTGACCGACCCGACTGACCCGACCCGACCGTTGACCGTGGACTTCCTTTGACCAAAACTTAAAATGGCTTTGACCGACCCTTAAACGACCGTAAATCTTTTCCGAGTATACCTATTCTGATAGTTTTCGACGTCCCGAATCCGTTTCGTCAAATTCGAACCCGAAGGCCTCCAAATTGACGGTCAAAGTGGTTGACTTTGACTTTGACCAAGAATATGAATTTTTGAAAATTCGTACTTTATGTTTTTCGACGTCCTGATTCCGATTCCGCAATCCGTTTGGCCAAATTCAGACTCGAAATACCCCAAAATGATAGTCAAACCCGAAAAATGCTTATATACTTAAGAATTTTAGCTTTGAACAATTAAGTAAGCTTTAGGGTCAATTAATTATTATTGTTTGATGGTACAAGAGACTCTCCGGATCGTTCGACAGCTCGACCCAGCTCTTCTAGATGAGTTAAACCACGTATACCAGTATTCACCCGTTCAAAAACTGTAACAGAGCGTGGTGAAACCAGCAATCAGTAGATCTACTATCTGAACCCATTATCGAGGTGTGTTCCTGTTTACTACATAATGGTTTTATATGTTTTGAAATATGGTACATTGAAATCTATGGTTTATTATTGTTGGTACACCGATTTATTGTTGATGATTTATGGACTTTGATGACTGATATATGGATATTGATTTTGAGATGATTGAACTACAATTGTATAGCTCTGATCAATCTAATAAACGGGCCTAATGTGACTCTTGAGGGCCCCAAGATGTTTCATTAGGTTGGCTTTCCTTTGCTGTGTGCTTAGGGTAAGCTATATGGACTTATTGACTTGGGCTTAAGGATACAGGCTTCATAGCTTATCCTTAAGTCGGCTTTCTTTTTGCTATGTGCATAAAGTAAGCTATATGGAAAATAATTTTGGGAACTACTGATGGTGTATCAGAAAAGGGTTTAAACTATGATTTTCAAAAGTTAAACTCTTTTACGAATTTGTGAGATTTACTGGACTATGATTTGTTTAATGTACCTATTGTGATTTTATGGTAATGTTGGGACACACTGAGCATAGCTCACCTTTCGAAAATGTTTTTCCCCTTTCAGATACTGATGGTTAGATATCTCGGTTCGAGCACTTGGAGGATCAACATATCTCTTGAATTATATCTGATTGTAATATTTTAAAATTGCAAGTTGACTTTATTCTGGTGACATGGACCTATTTTAAAGTATTGGATTTTATAATGATGATACTTTTGCTATTACTATTCAGTTTATCGTGGTTTTGATTTTTTTAGATATGTTTTAAATTAATTTATTACTGATTGGTTTTATATTTAAGAGTTGAGTTTTAAATAGTATAATTTATTATAATTTCATGTCATGAATAATGTGATTTTACATTGATTGGATAACGGTTTTGAAAATGTCTTTGTAATCCACTAGACTTAGTCGAAACGCATAGGTCGGGTCTAGGGGGTTACATTTATTGGTATCAGAGCTTTTGGTTTTTAAACCTCGGACTATGTATGAGTCCACATTGAAAATACGATTTTGAAATATTTTACAAAATAAGTTACTGTCGCAACCGTCTTTCGGTTGGGCCACGGAATTGGGCTTCGACTTGAAAAATGTGGATTGGAGTCGCCACCGATCATTTATTTAAAGATAAATGGGTTGATCGGATACCCTATTTCTTACCTGATCTGCGTCTTACCAGAAATATGTCGGGCTCGGGAGTCGGTTACGGTCAAGGAAGGATTAGCACCCTTGAACCGCCCTTTCGGTACTACGTAATTTCCAGTTGTCTTAATTAAGAAAAATAACAAGTTAAATTAAAAGATAAAATAATGATCCAAAATTACTTACCTTTGACGGATTTACAAATATACCCTTTAAAAGTCAAAATATGGGTTAGAAGAGATGAATAAATGATAAATAAAGTAAAACAAATAAAATAAGGAGATTAAGAAAGAAATAAAGTAAATATAAAATGAATAGAATATATAAAATAAAAAAACAACAACACTAATATATGCATAGCAAACAACTAAATAAAAATAAAATGATAATGCAAATAAATAAATAAAATAAGTAAAAGAATATAAAAACATAAAATATAAGATAAATATAAAAATAGATAAATAAATGAGTAAAATATATAAAAAAGTAAAAGCATATATATATAAGTAAAATAATAAAAAAAAAGAAAATCAAAAGTAATATACATATATATACATGCAAAATAGGAAATATATAAATATATATATATAATAACACTAATAAAAAAAACATATATACATATATAATAAAATTAATAGAAAGTAATATGCATATATAACAAGAATAATAAAGTAGGAAAAAATGATTTAGGGGGGAGAATTAAATATTTTAAAAAATGAACACGCATCGGGGGTGGATCTAGGTTCGAAACTTCGAAATCCCACCCCTTTTTAGTCATCGGCGCAACCCACGTTTTGGGTTATTCGAACCAAATCTCAAGAAAAATAACGTGCACATGCGAGAAATGAACGAACCAATGTAAAAAAAAGATGCTACCTTTTATTTCCTTTTCGAATCGTTTACAACAACTTTGCCTTTGTATTTTCCGTGTTTTCCTCTGTGTTTTGTGTGTAAAATCGTGTGTTACAATAGTGAGCTACAATGGCTATTTATAGTGCTTGTGGATCCTATCTTTAGGAGTTTAAAACATAGCAAAATTCTATCCTATTTTAGGAGTTGAATCCTAGTAGAATTTTTATCCTATTTTTGAGAGTTTGAATCCTAGTAGGACGAAAAAGGTGTGTTGACAGTTACTAAGGCCATGTCACAAAGTTATTAAGATTTTAACTGTTTTCGAGACTCCAAGTGCTTATCTAACCCTAAGTTTTATCTTCTATAGTAAACTTGAGATCCATCAAAATGAGTGCTAGACGTAGTCGTCGAACTAGCAGTGGACGAGGTCGAGTGGCTAGATTTGCAGATCCGATTGATGAGATATGGGTAGATCCCCCACCTCCGATAGGTGATCCTGCTCCTACGACCCCAACGAATCTGCCTCATACCGCTGGTGTTGGCATGACTACACCGATCATAGGAGCGACCAATATTGAGTCAGAGTCTACCGGAGTTGCTTTGGATGAGAATTTTGGTAGACAATTTCTGCAGTTGATACAAGGAGCAGTCAGAGCTACTGGTGTTGTATCAGAGGTTCCTATTTCGCAGACTTTGATTGCCAATGAAGTTAGAACTTTTGGGGGACCGATTGGTGGAGCTCCTACTGAAGCTGATGATTGGCTCCAGGATACAGAGAGACGCATGGATCAGTTGGGTTTAGACTCAACTAAGAGATATCAGGGTACTGTGGCGATGTTAGATGGTAATGCCTACACTTGGTAGGAGTCAGTGACCAGTAGTGTTCCTACCGATCGTTTGACCTAGAATTTCTTTAAGGATCGCTTTCTGAGTCGTTTTCTGGGAGAGCGCTACTTAGCTCAGAGACGTTAGCAGTTTCAAGACCTGGTTCAGGGAGACATGACTGTTTCTGAGTATGAGATCGAGTTCTTGAAGTTGCTGAAGTATGGATTCAGTATGGTACCTACTGAGAGAGATCAGTGTCGTAAATTTTCCCTTGGACTCAGATACGAGCTGCGTAGGCAAGTTGTAACCCATCAGGATGAGATATTTGATGTGCTGGTGGGCAGAGCCAAAGATGCTGAAGAGGTGGAGGTTTTAGCTTCTGGTAGAGAGCGTGTTGAACAGGAACGATCTAAGAAATTTTCAGGCCCGATGGAGTCATCAGCACAGTCCGGGAAAAGGACTCGTACTTCAGTCCCTCATAGAAGCAATACACGTTTCAGGCCTACAGCATCCTCACCGTTAGTTGGCAGTCGAAGCGGTTCCTCGTCGTATTATAATGGGTTTCTCTGTGAGTTTTGTGGTAAACACTACACAGGAGAGTGTCGTAAGAAGATGGGTCTTTGCTATCAGTGTGGATCTAGTGGTCATTTTCGGAGGGATTGTCCTCAGCTAGCTTCGTTTGAGCAGACCGCTACTCAGACTCCTGTGCGTTCTCAGACTACAGTACAGACTCCAATTAGAGACCGTAGCCAAGTAAAGGCTCGTGGTTCAGCGTCCAGGACTGATAGTAGAGCCCGACCTCAGCAAAATAGAGGGCCAACAGTTTCTGAGGCTAGACAACCAGCTTTGGTTTATACCACTAGACGTCGGGATGATAGAGATGAGCCTGAGGTTATTGCAGGTACATTTACTATTTATTCTATCCCATACTTTGCATTACTGGACAATGGCTCCACTCACTCCTATGTATCGAGCTCGATATCTCAAAACCTTCAGATTCCGATCGAGAACACTAAAAATACTGTTACAGTTACGAGTCCAGTAGGACAAGCGGTATTAGTGAATAAAGTATTTCGGTGTTGTCCTCTCGAGGTTCAGGGAGAAATTTTTCTCGCTGATCTTATGGAACTTCCTTTAGAGGAGTTCGATCTAATTCTTGGGATGGATTGGTTGAATAAACACAAGGTAAATCTGGATTGCGAATACAAGCGGGCTACTCTAAAGACTTCAGATGGTCGAACCGTTGTGTTAATTGGTGAACGGCGTGGCTATCTCTCCAATATAGTTTCAGCGATGGAAATTGATCGTATGATACGGAAGGGGTATGAGACTTTCATTGCTTGTATTTTGAACACTAAAGGTTCATTGTCCACGATTGAAGAGATCCGTACAGTTAGCGAGTTTCCTGATGTCTTTTCAGAGGAGTTGCCTGGTTTACCTCCTGATAGAGAGGTAGAGTTCGAGATAGAGACTTATCCGGGATCTGCACCTATTTCTATGGCACCTTATCGCATGGCTCCAAAAGAACTTAAGGAGTTGAAGGTCCAATTGCAAGAATTATTCGATCGAGGATTTATTCGGCATAGTACTTCACCATGGGGAGCTCCAGTTCTGTTCTTGAAAAAGAAGGATTGGTCGCTAAGATTATGTATTGACTATAGGAAGTTGAATCAGATGACGGCCAAGAATAAATATCCACTACCCAAAATTGATGACTTATTTGATCAGTTGCGAGGAGCTACTGTATTCTCTAAGATTGATCTTCGTTTGGGTTATTATCAATTGAAAGTTAAAGGATCTGATGTTGCCAAGACGACCATTCGCACTAGATATGGTCATTATGAATTCTTAGTGATGCCTTTTGGTTTGATGAATACTCCTGCAGCTTTCATGGATTTGATGAATCAGGTGTTCCGACCATATTTGGATCAATTTGTGGTGGTCTTTATTGATGATATTCTAATCTATTCTCATACTGAGGCAGGCATTTGAAAATCGTTCTGCGGACTTTGAGAGAGCATCGTCTATATGCCAAACTAAGCAAGTGTGAATTTTGGCTTCAAGAAGTGTCGTTTCTGGGGCATATTATTTCTACGCGAGGTATTCAGGTCGATCCAAGCTAGATCGAGGCGATTGTGAATTGGAAATGACCCAAGAATATCTCTGAAATCCGTAGTTTCTTGGGCTTGGCTGGTTATTATCGACGTTTTGTTGAGGGCTTCTCGATCATTGCTTCTCATTTGACAAAGTTGTTAAGGAAGAATGTGCCGTTTGACTAAGGTGAGGCACAACAGGAGAGCTTTGAGAAATTAAAGGCAGTATTGACTCAAGCACCAGTGTTGATGCAACCAGAGTTCGGGAAGGATTTTACAGTGTATAGTGATGCGTCACACTCAGGACTCGGCTGTGTTCTAATGCAGGAAGGTAAGGTAGTGGCTTATGCATCCCGTCAGCTGCGACCGCATGAGTGTAATTATCCTACTCATGATTTGGAGTTAGCAGCAGTGATTTTTGCCTTGAAGATTTTGAGACACTATATTTATGGAGAGAATTGTTATATTTTCACAGATCATAAGAGTTTAAAGTATCTTCTGACCCAGAAGGAGCTTAATTTGAGACAGCGACGCTGGCTAGAGCTTCAAAAGGATTATGATTGTGTGATTGATTATCACCCTGGTAAAGCTAATATTGTAGCTGATGCTTTGAGTCGAAAGACGGTAACAGAGTTGAGATCTTTAATGGCCAGAATGAATTTATATGATGATGGCACTCTGTTAGCAGAATTACAAGTTAAGCCGACCTTGGTTGATGAGATCAAAGCTAAGTTGCCCCTTGATAGCTCCTTGTTTTCCATCTTTGAGCAAGTAAAGCAAGGGACAAGCTCAAATTACGCCCTTGATCAGGATGAAGTTTTATGCTTCAAAGGTCGGTATTGTGTGCCGGATGATGCTGAGTTGAGGCAGACTATCCTCACGGAGGCTCATAGTAGTCCATATGCTATGCACCCCGGTGGAGATAAGATGTATCAGAATTTGAGAGAGAGGTATCATTGGGTCGGCATGAAGAAGGACATCTCGAATTTTGTGGCGAAGTTTTTGACTTGTCAGCAAGTTAACGCGGAACATCAACATCCATCATGTTTGTTACAACCTATCAAGATTCCTGAATGGAAATGGGAGCGTATTACTATGGATTTTGTTACTGGTTTACCTATGACTCCTTCGAAAAAGGACTCAATTTGGGTGATTGTTGACAGACTTACAAAGTCAGCTCACTTCATTCCTGTACGGGTAAATTATACATTGGACAAGTTGGCGAGGTTGTATATTTCAGAGATTGTTAGATTGCATGGTGTTCCGTTATCTATCATTTCAGATCGAGATCCGAGATTTACTTCGAGATTTTGGAAGGCGCTACATACGACTTTAGGTACGAGATTGGATTATAATACCTCCTTCCACCCACAAACTGATGGTCAATCTGAGAGAGTAATTCAGATTCTGGAGGATATGTTACGGGGTTGTGTAATTGATTTTCATGGTAGCTGGGAGAACTTTTTGCCTTTGGCATAATTCACTTATAATAACAGTTACCAGACCAGCATTCGTATGGCACCCTATGAAGCACTCTATGGGCGTAGGTGTCGCACCCCGATTTGTTAGACTGAGTTGCATGATAGGAAGACTTTGGGACCTGAGTTAGTGCGGGAGACAGAGGACACAGTCAGATTGATCCGTGACCGTCTGAAAGAGGCATTTGATAGGCAGAAATCTTATGCAGATCAAAGGAGTAAGGATATACAGTTTGACGTTCAAGATTAGGTTTTTCTTAAGGTATCTCTATGGAAGAAAGTATTGAGATTCGGGCGTAAGGGTAAATTGAGTCCAAGATTTTTTGGACCATTTAGTATCTTGAAGAGGGTAGGACCTGTTGCATATCAGCTTTTGTTGCCTTCCCAGCTCAATCGTATTCATGATGTCTTTCATGTATCAATGTTAAGGCGATACCGTCCAGATCCAGATCACATCATTCAGGTTGAGGATGTAGAGTTAAGACCTGATTTGTCATATGAGGAGGAGCCTATTCAGATCTTAGAAAGAAATGAGCGAGTTCTTCGGAATAGGCGCATTCCAATGGTAAAACTTCAATGGAGTAAACTGAAGCTACTTTGGAGACATTGGAGTCAATGGAGGCTCAGTTTCCTCAACTATTCTCATAAGGTAAATTTCGAGGACAAAATTGCTTGTAGAGGGGGAGAATTGTAACAACCCGGAATAAAATTTGGAAAAAAATTTATTAATTTAGTAATTTGGCAAAATTTGAGGATTTAATCGGAAGTTTTCAAAATTTTAGTCCATTTTAGAAGTTAAAGGAAATTCAGGGACTAAGCCTTGAATTTAGCCAAAAAGTGTCGGCAGGTTATGTGGTTTTATACATGCACTGCGTTTCTGATTTTAAAATCAGAAACTTTTGTAAACAAAATTCCTCCTCTCACACCCTTCTTGCAAGTCTGATCCCGACGCCGTTCGACATCCGATCGTCAAATTGAAACCACCATCGTGTTCATCTTCGACTCGTGAACAAAGCCCAATAAACCAATTTTAGTGAAACGTTGCCAAACGCCGTGAATTTCGAGTCAAAGTATCGACGTTTTTTAGCACCACCACCGGGAAAATCTTAAATTCATCTCCGATCGTTGATCGGTTTTCGACACCTCCTGCACCATCGTGTTCCTTGTGTCGTTTCGAGTTCGCTGGTGTCAACCTTGTTCGCCGTCGACGGCGGCGCGTGAGGAGGTGGAGCAGTCAAAGATTCGACCGAGTTGAAATCGAGCTCTCCGCCCTTTCAAAAATTTGAACCGATCTTTGTAAGTATCTCGTAATCGCTTAAAATAATTTTTAGAAATTTTTCCGGAATTTTTAGACCCCCGGTGGAGGCCTCACGCGCCGCCGCAGGGAGAGTAGCGGGCTGGAAACCAGTTTGACCGGTCTGACCCGTCCCGACCCGACTGACCCGACCCGACCCGACTGTTGACCGTGACTGTTGACCGTTGACTTCCTTTGACCAAAACTTAAAATGGCTTTGACCGACCCTTAAACGACCGTAAATATTTTCCGAGAATACATATTCTGATAGATTTCGACGTCCCGAATCTGTTTCCGAAGTCCGTTTCATCAAATTCGAACCCGAAGGCCTCCAAATTGACGGTCAAAGTGGTTGACTTTGACTTTGACCAAGAATCTGAATTGTTGAAAATTCATACTTTATGTTTTTCGATGTCCTGATTCCGATTCAGCAATCCGTTTGGCCAAATTCAGACTCGAAATACCCCAAAATGATAGTCAAACCCAAAAAATGCTTATATACTTAAGAATTTTAGCTTTGAACAATTAAGTAAGCTTTGGGGTTGATTAATTATTATTGTTTGAAGGTACAAGAGACTCTTTGGATCGTTCGACAGCTCGACCCAGCTCTTCTAGATCATTTAAATTACGTATACCAGTATTCACCCATTCGAAAACTGTAACAGAGCGTGGTAAAACTAGCAATCAGTAGATCTACTATATGAACCCATTATCGAGGTGTGTTCATGTTTACTACATAATGGTTTTATATGTTTTGAAATATGGTACATTGAAATCTATGGTTTATTATTGTTGGTACACCGATTTATTGTTGATGATTTATGGACTTTGATGACTGGTATATGGATATTGATTTTGGGATGATTGAACTACAATTGTATAGCTCTGATCAAGCTAATAAACGGGCCTAATGTGACTCTTGAGGGCCCCAAGATGTTTCATTAGGTCGGCTTTCCTTTGTTGTGTACTTAGGGTAAGCTATATGGACTTATTGACTTGGGCTTAAGGATACAGGCTTCATAGCTTATCCTTAAGTCGGCTTTCTTTTTGCTATGTGCATAAAGTAAGCTATATGGAAAATAATTTTGGGAACTACTGATGGTGTACCAGAAAAGGGTTTAAACTATGATTTTCAAAAGTTAAACTCTTTTACGAATTTGTGAGATTTACTGGACTATGATTTGTTTAATGTACCTATTGTGATTTTATGGTAATGTTGGGACACACTGAGCCTAGCTCACCTTTCGAAAATGTTTTTCCCCTTTCATATATTGTTGGTTAGATACCTCGGTTCGAGCACTTGGAGGATCAACATATCTCTTGAAGTATATCTGATTGTAATATTTTAAAATTTCAAGTTGACTTTATTCTGGTGACATGAACCTATTTTAAAGTATTGTATTTTATAATGATGATACTTTTGCTATTACTATTCAGTTTATCGTGGTTTTGATTTTTTTAGATATATTTTAAATTAATTTATTACTGATTGGTTTTATATTTAAGAGTTGAGTTTTAAATAGTATAATTTATTATAATTTCATGTCATGAATAATGTGGTTTTACATTGATTGGATAACGGTTTTGGAAAATGTCTTTGTGATCCACTAGACTTAGTCGAAACGCATAGGCCGGGTCTAGGGAGGTTACACTGCAGCAGCAGGAGACATCCGCCGATAGCATTTCTCCTGTAGTCAATGGCTCGACACATCTCCCTATATAAAAAAGCCAAAACTTTTGAGCCCCAACTGAGTGATCCGACCAGATGAAAGTTTCTAAGATGTCGCAAGCACATGCAGTGAACTTGGTTGCGCAATTTGTCCGACATCAGCAACCCTTCTATCAGCTACAATATGCATGCACGTGCATACATTTTAACTTCATTATCATAGGCGTCCTCGCTCAACTCCCGAAAATTGGTATTTAACCAATTTAACGGTATCCGACCACTGTTAAAATTTTCCGAGACACGTCATAGATTTTTTTGGCACAAAGTAGTCCAGGAACCCTGCGTGATCCCTGTGTAATCGTGCACTCTCTGCATGGAAGATGGAATGGTTGGGTCTCCGACCTCTACCGCTCTACTAAGGCAGAAATAAGGTCTGGTTCTATCTTACAGTGACCCTGATATCTACCTATGTAACCGAATCCAACGTCTACTAAATACGACAAGACACAGCTAGGTATTACTAACTTAAGGTTCCTAATAAAAGGATCTAATACATGGTCCTTCTCCTAAAATTAAATAATTACAAAAATTAATTCTTAATCTAATAATCATGCATTAAATAGATCAATAAATTATTACTAATAATTTAAATTAAATTAAAACGTTAAAATGTTACCGTATCAGCAAAGTGTTGAGATATATGATTTTCATCCAAGCGAAGTAGACCGCCTTCCATTATATATCTGCAAAAAAATTATATAAGTAAAATATTAAATAAATTAAATATAAAATATTAAAAATATAATAAAATATACCTTAAACATAGAATATAAGAGTATTTGAGAGAATTTGGTGTGATGAAAGTGATTAAGGATGTGGTATTTATAGGGAGGGATTGGGGTGTGAAGCGTCGGGTATGTGGGTAATTAAACCTAAGGCGCGACACAGGGGGCGCACCTTACTGACGAGTGGCAGATTCACACCCCCTGCGACGCGCCTTAGGTTTAATTACTTACCTGCCCCGACCGTTCACACCCCATCCCTCCATATAAATACCCACATCCTCAATCACTTTCATCACACCAAATCTTCTCAACTTCTCTGAACTTCTCTCAACCTCTCTTAAATACTTTTATATTCTCTGTTTAAGGTATATTTTATTATATTTAACATTTAATTTATTTAAGTATTTAAATTATTTAATATTATATTTAATTATTTTTTTTATAGATAGAAAATGAAAGTCAGTCTGCTTCGCTTGGATGAAAATCATATATCTCGACATTTTGTTGATACGGTAACATTTTAATTTAATTTAAATTATTAGTAATAATTTATTTATTTATTTAATGCATGATTATTAGTTTAAAAATTAATTTTTGTAATTATTTATATTTTATGAGAGAGACTGTATATTAGATCATTTTATTATGAACCTTAAGTTAGTGATACATGGCCGTGTCATGTCGTATTTAGAAGAGGTTGGATTCGGTCACATAGGTAGATATGAGGGTCACTGTAAGATAGAACCAGACCTTATTGCTGCCTTAGTGGAGCGGTGGAGTCCAGAGACCCACATATTTCATCTTCTGTGCGGAGAGTGCACGATTACACTTGAGGATGTTTCTATGCACCTAGGGCTTCCGGTGGATGGAGGTGTGATATCAGAGATATCTTCCGGTTCTTGGACTACTTTGTGACGGGTTAGTCTAGGACGTGTCCTAGAAAATTTTAACGGTGGTCAAATACTGTTAAATTGGTTAGATGCCAATTTTCGGAAGTTGAGCGCAGACGCCTCCGATGATGAAGTTAAAATGTATGCATTGGCATGCATAATCTTCCGTGCGGAGAGAGCACGATTACACTTGAGGATGTTTCTATGCACCTGGGGCTTCCGGTGGATGGAGGTGTGATATCATGGATATTTTCCGGTTCTTGGACTACTTTGTACCGGGTTAGTCTAGGATGTGTCCTGGAAAATTTTAACGGTGGTCAGATACCGTTAAATTGGTTAGATGCCAATTTTTGGAAGTTGAGCGCAGATGCCTCTGATGATGAAGTTAAAATGTATGCATTGGCATGGATACTGTAGCTGATAGGAGGGTTGCTGATGTAGACAAATCGCGTAATCAAGTTCATTATATGTGGTTGCAACATCTTGGCGACTTTCATCTGGACGGATCACTCAGTTGGGGCTCGACAATTTTGGATTTCCTGTATAGGGAGATGTGTCGAGCGACTGAATACATAAAAAATGCTATCGGCGGATGTCTCTGTTGCTGCAGTCTTGGACATGGTATCGATTACCCTTTTTATGTCCCGTTGTCAAGAATCTATTCGTATTTCCACTACTATTGAGGTAATTATAAAACTGATTTCGTATATTAATCATTTTATATAGTGTATAATATTTTTTCCTTGAATAAGTGGTCTACTGATAGGAAAAATCATCATGAGCTACATGATGATTTAGAAAAAATTAGGGTATTAATCGATCAGTAGGCTAACACACAGATATGTATTTCAAATTTTAAAAATTGATTTTAGATTATAGTTATATAATTAGATTATTATTTGATAAACAACTACATCATGTCCTCATCAATTGTTACTTGATGAAAACAGAAGTTGACATGTTTTTCTAGTGTGTCCTGAGTTTCTACAATGCCCACATCTTCTGTCTTGTCTAGATCTTTCTCGAATATCCATATCGCAATGAATTCGATTGGATTTTGGACGACCATGCTTCCTCAATAAACTCGGATTTGGTACAATCGGAAGCCAATCCTAACCCTCATCAGGGTCTTTGTCATTACCTATGGGGGAACTCAAATTCGTATACGTTATAAACTTCAGATAATAGGTATATGAGATCCACAAAACTGTTATAGTCTTGATGCGTATGCGAGCAAGCTGCTATCACATGAGAGCATGGATACTTCAGAACTTAAAAAAACCCGCAGTTGTACGTTCTGTCCCGTAGATTCACTCTTAACGACACAACTTCAATCCCTTGAAGAGATCGTGACAACTCTGTGACACAAAACATTTCATGCTTTCTAGAGAAGTCAGATACAGACATTCCATTTGATGCAACAATTTTTTTCTGTAGTTCTGCAACTAATCTTGGGTGATAGACATGACCGCCTTGCATCCAGGTTTGAGCTTGTCCCCCGAGCTTCGCAAAAAGTGCCCCCAAACAAAAATATATAGTTTTTACCAAAGCCGCTACAGGTAAGTGACGTGCACCCTTTAAGGTTGAATTGATTGCCTCAGCCAAGTTGGTCGTCATGTGTCCATATCGATATCCACCATCATATGCGTTAGTCCACATTTCTTTATCGATGAGGCTGATGTAATCATATCCTTCCTCTTTCTTCGCCCGCAAATCTTGAAGCATTGATTCAAACGTTCGAGGAAGTAGTTTGTAACCTGATCAAAAAATGTTTAACTTACTAACTTGCTTTCTTTCCAAAATTAAAATGATCGAAAGAAAACAAACTACATCAGTTTCACTTACCCATGCGCACAATTAATTGACGTTAATCATTCTTCTTGTACCTTTCATGGTAGTTCGCAGTAATGTGTCGAAAACAATACCTATGTTGGACAAAGGGTGTTTGCCACATTGGAGCCAAATACTCTATTGCTTCTTTGATCTCAGCTCAACGATCTGAAATGACACAGATTTTTTCCCTCGTGATAACATGTGCACGTAAGTTTTGGAGGAAAAAACCCAAGAATCTGTATCTTCTCATTCGACAAGAGCAAAAGCAACTGGAAGAATGTTGCGATTGTCATCTTGGACAATTGCCAATAATAAAACTTGCTTGTATTTTCCATACAAGAAAGTCTCGTCGATCTGGACAACAGGCTTGCAGTATTTGACAACATTAACGCACTGTAGGTAAGTCCAAAAAACCCGGTAGAATTGGCATCGATCGCGTAGAACTCGATCATTATGGTATGCATACGAGGTTTCGAAGTCCACAATTATCCCAGGATTCAACGTCAGCACCAGCTTAAACCAACCTGGAAGTTCGTTGTAAGATGAATCCCATTCGCCATGAAGTTTGACAATGGCATTTTGTTTTGCCAACCAAGTTTTTTTATAGGAGACAGTGTACCCATACTGCGATTGTATAGCTGAAATCAACACTGCAACAGTTATATGAGAGCTTGTTTTTACCATGGCATGATGGCTTGGCATATCACTTTAGAGTCCAAGTTGGGATGATATTGGTTGACCCCTCCAGCACATGTTTGAGGACCGTTGTATATTGTTAGTTCTCATATGTTGTTTTTCCTCTTTCTCTTCGATACACGAACCATCCAATTGCATCCGTTTTCGCGTTGGCCACAATATCATACATATTTTTCGGTCGTGGAGCGGTCGACTCTGGACTGAACAGAATTACGAATATTGTAATTTTTTATAGCTATCATCGCTTCTTCTTTGCTTGAAACTCCATGTCTAAAGATAACTTACCATTATTTATTGATGAGTAATATCCATAGTCACCGAGATGAGACATATCCGCAAATTATGCATGTACATTGCACAATGATCAGCTTCATACATGTGTGCAGGAGGGTTAGTTTGTGGCACATTTCCTGGAACTTCATCTACATCATCATCGGAGTTGAATTGCGGTGATTCTGGGTGAATGAATAGTTCAGTCTCAGCACCATCCGCACCAGGCTCACGAAGCGATTCTTCTAGTGGAGATGATGCTTCCTCCATGCTCTCCGCATTTAGGTCGATGAACCTACTACTTGCACGCCTTCCCCTTGAACTGGAAGGCATATCGACATTGAGATTGAAAAAGCTCGCAGTCGAATGTTTCCCCTTGGAGCTTGAAGCCATCATGTCAAATGGATAGTGCACAGATTGTTGCGTCGATGGCATATCCATATTACGGTCAAAGAGATTTGCAGATGAATGTCTTCCCCTTGAACTGGACGCGATGTTGCCATACGATTGTTCGTGGACCCACCTCGGTACATATCGTAAGGAGTTGCGGATGAATGTCTCCACATTGAAGTTGATGTGATTGCATCATGATGCGATTTCCCATTATGGCGATAAAATCATTACACATTACTGTAGTCGGGCTGTCAACTTGTTCAGTCAGCCCATAGTGGGAGCTTAATGACTGACCCTGAACAACACGCACTTAAACAAACTTTGCATACATCTCAATATCAGCGTCTGAATAATTACTTTGAGAATCAGCCATCATTTCAACATCATCATTATTCTATAGTTCGAATGTTGTATAAGTTAATGACAACAATGATGTTAGAAATCTGTACTGCAACGACGATATTCTTCTACTACTTCCAACATGAACATTCCTCGAAATCTTCGTTATCAGCTCCTCAAGAGTTATGTTGCTCTTAAATGATATTTTAACACGCTCATTTGATACGAAAACGTCGATTTCATCTTTTCGAATTTCATAATCATAATAAAACAAAAATTGAAAGTCGTGTCATTCTTTGAGTTTAAAAGTGCGATAATATTATATATGCAAAAAAACAACTGAAACAAACCTGATTAAATAAACGATATATGAACAAAAATATAACACAATAAATTTTTTACACATAAACGTAAATAATTTAAATAATATAATTTTATTTTATTACCTGCACCGCAAAACTATTTCGACGTATGCTCCTGTTTTCCAATTTTACAAACACAAAATTAATTGAAAACGATTAGTATACTATTTTTTCAAATAATCATAATAAACAATAAGTATAATAAAAAAATTATAACAAAATTACCTTAATCAAATATGAGATGATTGTCGGAATGATTCTCATTGACTGAATTGTTGTATTAATTTATAAGTTGAGAGGGGAGATGTGAGAAGTTTATCGGGGGAGAAGGGTATTTATAGCCGAGAAAAGTTGTTATAATTATGCGAGGCGCGGTACCTGTCCCGTGCTATATATAATTGAATTAGAGGTAAGGCGCGGCCCTATCCCGCGCTATCGCCCTACGTGGCGTAAGGCGTGCCCTAGGGATGTGCTTTACACACGTGTAATCCATATTAGCGTAAGGCGCGCTTCAGGGGGCGGGCCTTACCCCACGTGGCGCCAGATCAACGTAAAGCGCGCTGTAAGGGGCGCGTCTTACTGAAAGGGTGTTAGATCGGGAAAAATAGTCTAAAGGGTACTTGACAGAGAAAATTAAATGAAAAATGTGATATATCGAGAAAAACGCCTTATAGTGATGATTGATATGTATATAAAATTATTTTTTAATCTAATTATATGAATATAATTAAGTTGTCTTTGTGTTTATATATATATATTACATATAATATATATTATTTTCTTAATTTGTTTTATCTTGTTATAGTTTGGGTTATATTTTTAATTTTTTTGAATTTTTTAAAAGTTTTTTTATATTTTTATTTTTAGCAATTTAATTTAATTTTTATATTTAATTTTTTAATTTGTTTACTATTTAATTTTTAAATTTAAAATATTTTTTATTTTTAAATAGATAAATAATTTTTTAAACTTTATAAAAAAAATCAATTGACCCTAAAACTCAATAAAAAATCAATATGACCCTTGACACGTCATCATCAGCTGTGAAATGATAGCAATAGTTAGTTTGAGAAATAATATAGAACGGTTAAAAAATAGAGACAAATTGAAAATGAGATCACAGTTTGGAGACTAATATAGAATGTTAAATTATAAGGATCAATATAAAATAAATATCATAGTTTAGGGACATATTCTGTTATTACCTCTAAATATCAATAGTTCAAGGGACATATCCTGTTATTTTTGAACAAATAGATAATTAAAAAAAACAAAACCTGCCGACAAAAAATTTAATGTAATAAACAACTCGTTCTCTAGTCTTTTCATTTGACAGGCGCTTCAGTCTATTATTAGGTCACTTTCCGAAAGCAAAGCAAAAAATGAGCAAATCCGACCGCTCAAAGCTTCACATTGCCATGTTTCCATGGGTTGCCTATGGTCACTTCATCCCCTTCCTTCATCTCTCAAATAAACTGGCTCAGAAAGGCCATAAAATATCCTTCCTTTTGCCTAAAGGTGTTCAACCAAGGCTTGAATACTTGAACCAATTCCCCAACCTTATTCAATTCTTTCCTCTCCTTCTTCCTCAAGTCGATGGTCTCCCTCCAGGTGCTGAAACCGCATCTGTTGTTCCTATGAACCAACAAAAGTACCTTACTTTTTCCGTTGACCAAACCCGAGATCAAGTTGAATCCATCTTCAAGGTTCTAAAACCTGATATGGTTTTTTATGATTTCTGGTTTTGGATTCCTGACTTGGCTCGCCAACTCGGGATCAGTCCCATATTCTATTCAGTGGTTTGCTCAATGGGGATGTGGACGGGGTTAAACGCTAAGAAACTAACCAAGGAAACCACGGTAGAAGAGGCGATAGAATTGCCTCCTGGTTACCCTTCTTCCACTGTGAGATTAAAAGCTGAAGAGGCTCCTGCATTGTTGTTTTTCGCTGAGGATTTCGGGAGTGGATTGTCGTTTCAAGAACGGATGCAGAAGAGTAAAATAGAAAGTGATGCTCTTGCCTTCAGGACTTACCGTGAAGTGGAGGGACCATTTCTTGACTACGTTGCTCAAGGATATGGGAAGCCTGTTTTGTTATCGGGGCCTTGCTTGCCTGAATCAAAGACCCAACAACTTGATGATAAATGGGTTAGTTGGCTAAGCCAGTTTGAGCCAGGGTCTGTGGTGTTCTGCACATTCGGAAGCCAGAGTGAGTTGCAGAAGGATGAGTTCCAGGAATTGGTCCTTGGGTTCGAGTTATGTGGACTCCCATTTTTGGTAGCTTTAAAGCCACCCAAAGGATGCTCGACTGTTGAAGAAGCACTGCCTGAGGGGTTCAAAGATAGGGTTAAAGGAAGAGGGTTGGTTTATGGTGATTGGGTTCCACAAGATCGGGTTCCACAAGAGTTGCTATTGAACCACCCTAACATTGGGTGTTTCGTAAAACCACTGTGGGTATGGATCAATGTGGGAGTTTCTGCTTAGTGACTGTCAAATCGTGCTGATTCCTCAACTTCCAGATCAAATTCTGAACACTAGGTGGATGGTGAATGATCTGAAGATTGGTGTTGAAGTAGAGAGAGGTAAAAACAGGCAGGTCTCAAAGGAGTCATTGAGTGAAGCTATCAACTTTGTGATGGACAAGGAGAATGAAACAGCTAAGATGTTGAGGGCAAACCATGCCAAGCTGAAGCAAACACTTTGTAGCAGAGATTTTCAAGAAGAATATATAAACAATTTCATCCAAGCTCTGCAAGATCTTGTAAAAAAGTAGTGTTATGTTGCACAACAAGATGAATAAAATCCAATGTAGGATCTAATGAATAAGCTGAGTGTAGCAGTTTTAAGGTGTTATGTTGTTAACGTAGAACCCTAGTTCAGTGTGGAGGTTCTATTTATGGTGAAAATAATGGTTTTTAGAATCGGATCGGTTAGCGAATCGGTCATGTTATCGGTTTACTTGTTCAACCGGTCGAATTGGTCCGACGGGTCGGAAGAATCGGACGACGTCATAATTATTTAAAAAATTAAATAAAAATATAAAAAATATTTAATAAAATATAATTTTTTATATCACAAGTCATATTTAAAGCAAGTTATAACATATATAAGTTAAAAACCATAAAATCAAATAAAACAAAATGATTCAAATTAACTACAACATAATAATTAAAGTAAATTATATTAAATAATAAATATAATTATATATCTATAATTAAAAAATAAATTTGGAGCTAACAAAATTATAACAAAATAATATTATTTGGTTTAATTTTTTTTAAAACAATCTAACATGGCTAAGAAACATAAAAGAGTATCCCAAAAGTTTAAAGAATAAAAATATAAGAACAAAACAATCCCACATGGTTAAGAAACATAGAAGAGCATCACAACTAACTTTTATAAATAATAGAGGTAATTTAGCATTCAAAATCATGGAGCCTTTTGGTAAGCATGGAGTGAATTATTCTTTCACTTCAATCAAACTCGAATTTTAGGCTTCAATCGAGCTTCTAAATTTTTTTTGAGTTCAAGCCTTTTCGAGTTCAAGTTTCAATATTATATTTCGAGTTCGAGTTGAACTTGATAATTTTTAGCTCGTGAGTTTGAGTCGAGTTGAGCTTACTTTTAAAGTTTTCAAGTTCGAGTCGAGCTCAGCAATACTCGAGTTCGACTTGGCTCGTTTAACAAACGAAGTCGTTTGGTTTAATTTTTTTTAAAAAAAAAAAAACAAAATTGGCGGTTTTTCCGGTTTTCAGTCGGTCTGGTTTGAACAATGTAGTGGTTCCGGTCGGTTCACTAATAGCGGTTCAACCGGTGTATATTGAACTGGACTAGACAACGATTTCCGGTTGAACCGACCAATCCGGTCCGATTTTCAAAACAATGGTGAAAAGACGTACAATTATCCAATATAATATAATTATATAACTATTAGTGTTGTAATAATATGGGCAAAACTTTCGAGATAATGTTCTGAAAAAAATTAATTCACGAGATAAAGTACTCCCAAGATTAATTGCTCAAATAAGGTGAAATCCACAGTGTTGGCCATAGGTTGCCATGCCTTCCAGGCAACCTACTAGGTCGCCATGTCTTCCCGGCAAGTTTACAAGAGATTGTATGTGCCATGCACGTCCCAACACGCTGGGCATCCGAGGCCATCCGACCGAGGCCATCCGAACGAGCTATGCGAGGGAATCCGAGGGAAGCCGAGCGAGGGTAGGTCGCCCGGAGTGCATGGCGACCTACAAGGTCACCCGGAGTGCATGACGAGCTACAAGGTCGCCTGGAGTGCATGGCGACCTACAAGGTCGCCCGGAGGGCATGGCGACCTATGTGTTGGGACGTGCATGTGCCATGCAACACGTTCATTCTCTCTGTTTGAGCAAGGGTAGATCGCCCGGAGTGCATGGCGACCTACAATGTCACCCGGAGTGCATGGCGACCTACGACCAACACTGTGGATTTCACCCTATTTGAGTAATTAATCTTGAGAGTGCATTAGCTCGTGAATTAATTTCTTTCATAACATTATCTCGAAAATTTTGCCAATACGGGCGTTTGTTTAACCGTGATAGTCATAGACTCAACAAGTCAACGTGGATATTTAAAATCAAGGTTTTCGTATGCCGTCATGCGCATGAAGTCCTTTCAATTGGTCTAAGCCACCACACTTCACGGCCAAGATCAACGTGGATGACTCCTTCTGTCCCACCTCTGCTTCTGCTCCATTGGGGTCCTGGCCCGTGACGAACATGGTTGTGTACTTGCTAGTCTTGCTCGACCTTGAGATGTCCTTGGTGATGCAACTGTGGTGGGGGCGTAGGCCATCACGGCTGTCGGCTGGTAATAAAAGAAATATTGACATAAAGCCAATAAAATATTTAAGTTCCACAGAAAAAGATACAAGCAGATAAAGTTACACTCAACTGCTTATCCAACAAAACTATAACATGAAAAACGATAGAAACTCAGTCTAATAAAAACAAAACACAGCAAACACCACGTCCTTATCAGCATTACCGTCTTTCTGCCATCATTTGCAAATAGATCGGTCATAATATTTCGCTTTCGATTAACATAAATAAATTTAACTCCCCTAATTTGGTTAGTTAACATGTCAAAACTTTTAAAAAAAAAATCCAGAACAACCACGGTCTTAATACCAGCTTCGAAATCCATTACACCGGTGTTAGAGAGTCTGATTCAACAATCAATTTATAGCGGTCACCAAAGCTATATTCAAGGAAAATTTTAAGAGCACATTATATAACAATCAACTCAGCATGATCCAAGCAATCAAACTAAAGATGGACCAGGGAATATTGCACATACCTCGCCTTGATGATCTCTTAACACACCGCCACAACTAGCTAGGCCTTCTTTGAACGCCCCATCAACATTAGGGCTGTTCATTCGGTTAAAACCGAATCGAATCGAACTGAATTAATCATAACTGAATTAACTAAACTTTTTTTTCTTTAACTGTTAATCGAACCGAACTTTTTTTCAAATATATTAACCGAGCCGAATAAATTTCGGTTAATTCGGTTAATTTTCGAATTAACCGATTTTTTTTAAAATTTTCTAATTTATATAAAAATTAAATGTTTTTTAATTAAAAAAAGTTTATAATTAATTTAAATAATATATAATTATAAAATAAAAATTTCAGATAAATTTTTTAATTAATTAATATTGATTTAGGTTTAAAAGTTATTGGATCTTAAATTATTAATTGATTATTTTTAATTAAAAAACAGTTTACAATTAATTTAAATAATATATAATTATAAAATAAAAATTTTATATAATTTTTTAATTAATTAATATTGATTTAAGTTTAAAAGTTATTAGATCTTAAATTATTAATTGAGTTTTAAATGGTTTGGGATGAGCCCATATGTTATATATAATATATTTAAAATTTAAAATTTAATTTCGGTTAATTCGGTTAATTAACCGAATTCGAACCGAATTAACCGTTAACCGAATTTTAAAAATTTTCTTAACCGTTAACCGATCGAACTAATTCGATAATCAAACCGAATTAACCGAACTAATTCGGTTCGATCGGTTAACTGAATTAATTCGATTATTTGAACACCCCTAATCAACATTGAATTTAAGATAACCCGGTTTCGGAGGCTTCCACTCTTCACAAGTAAATAAAACAGATTTAGATAACATCAAACATTTACAATGATTACACCACCAATCTACACTTTCACATACAAAATTTGCAATTAATAGGATAGAAATCAAACTATATCGTTCCCTTCATTAATAGGAGCCTATTCACTGTTGAAATCGTCAAAAACAATCATTGGTCGTTCAAGATCATCCTACTGAAAGGATGAGTTTTTTTTCATCTTATTTATTCTCTGTTTTTGGGTTTTGTTTTGTTTTTTAAAATTCTTTTTTGTTCTTTTTACAAGTTTTAAAATTTTATTTTTTGTTTAGTGAATGATTTAGAGTTTTAAAGGTTTGTGAGAGTTCGGGTAGAGTCAAGGCGAATTCACCCCTAGGTTTTGGCACATATTTAAAACAAGTCTCTTCTAAAGCTGAGTTAATTTGATATCATATAAAGGTATAACACTCTTGGGCAGGGTCGGTCTAATGAGTTTTAATGCCCTGAGCGAGATAATAATTTTATGCCCCTATACTTGTACCGTATAATAGACAAAACATAAATAATTTTTTTAAAACAAAAATATAATAAAAATTATAGTCAAACAATATCAATACTAATAAAAAAAAACATCAACATGAAATAATAACTAAAAAGTCTCTACGGGGGAGCAAACCTTTTTACTTATTTCTTGAAGCTCTGTAGCAAGAATGAATTCATCGAGTATCAGATAAATCTTCATGAATTTCAAAGGAAAAAAGTTAAGTGAAGTGAGAGGAATATGACAATCAACCGCAATATAAGTGTTTAAACCAATTAGGGGAAATAAAGCAGTTCACAAGTTGGATAAAGCTTGCCAAAAGTAATTTGAAATGGCATATAAGCAAGTGGTTAGACTTGAGATCACAAACTCACGATTTCAATAAGAAATAAAGCAAAATGAAACGGGAAAAAACAAAACTTTTTGGTTTTTGGAACTCGCAGTTTCATGGGAATTAGATAGAAAACTTGAATCCAGCAAGTAATGTTTATGCAAAAGTTGATAATAACATACCTTGTGAAAATTAAAAACTATGTCAAGCTCACATACATTGCTGAAAAAGTGGCCCAATATCTCCACAAATAAATGAATATATATAGACATAGGCACGTAGGTTTAGAGCCAGACCGAGACTCATCCATAAACCGGTTACAAGTACAAATAACATAAAGAAATGTAACCAACGTTTATTGGAAAAAGCAACCTCAAAGATTTGGTACCAAAAGTGATTAGCGGTGACCATTGAATAAGTTTCTTCGGCTTGAGTTGAGTTAAAAACACGAAATGTATTTGCACCATCACCATCTTCAAATAAAGTATTCTCTACGGTAGCACCATGAATAACGCATAGCAGAGCCGCACCCAATACACTGGCAACTCCCATCCTCCAAATATGCCAGCTCATTATCTGTTATGTCAACACACAATGAGAAAAACAATCCAGCATAACGCCTGTAGATTACCTTGTGCGTACGGAGCTGCAAAAGAAAAAATGCATACAATCAATCAAACATTCAGCAATTGCTTGCTTAAAATCTAAGTCTTGCCCTACTTTTGTATTTCTTCAATTTTCTCGTTCTTATGAGATATTCTCTAAAACCATCATTTAAAAGGCAAATTTCCCTTTCCTCACCAAAAAAATCCAATAGTAAAATATGAAGTATTAGGAATTCACCAAAAACGTAAGTAAATTAACAAACGTAATTTAAAAAAAGAATAGGGGATTTTACCAACCTCCACGAAATTAGTAAATTTGGGGTCTCTGTTAGCCGCCAATCAATGAACCTGTAAACGAATAATCAAAATATTCAAAAACTGTAGCTAAGAAATTCGCCCAAATTCCAAAACCTTATGGGGTGAAAATAAGGGGTTTCCAAATGATCAATAAAGAAATGAAAATTGTAATACCTTGTATTCGACTTTGTGTTTCGCGGAATCCTCGAGGGAGGGGAACATAGTATTTGGCCAGACGAGTCTTGCCTTGCCTATTTCGCAACAAAATAAATCGGATCTGCCAAGGCCAAAACAATATGAGGTTTATATCAAAAGAGTCTCCAGCTCTTTTCTATCCGGTAAAAAAAATTGACGAATTGGGGAAGGAACAAAAAAACAAAACAAAACAAAACAGATAAAGTACATACCATTGTTTGGAGCCAAGGAATTCTGAGGAGTTGAGGGGCAAAGATTGAAAATCTAGAGCTCCAAAATGGTACAAAAAGATGTTCTATTTTCAAGTTTTTTCTCATTTCTCGGTTGGTGGATCGGGAAAGCTTTGAAAGTTAGCTGCTGAGAGATACTACTGTGTAAAACTGATGCCCCTACATGCTGCCCTGGGCCGTCGCCCATCGCACATGTATTGGGCCGGCCCTGCAGTCTTGGGTTAGAACGAATATCAGATAGTGTTTTATTCTTGTATCGAAGGTGGAAGTAAAGCCATGTTCAAACCCCACCGTTGTCAAAAACAGGTCTCAAAGGAGTATATCCATGAACTTATGATTGGCATTGAAGTAGAGAGAGGTAAAAACAGGCAGGTCTCAAAGAGTGAAGCCATCAAATTGGCGTTGGACAAAGACAATGAAAAACTCATCTGTTGAAGGCATACAAATGCTAAATTGAAGCAAACACTTTACAGCAGAGATCTTCAAGAAGAATATATCAACAATTTCAGTCAAGATCTGCAACATCTTGTCAAAAATTAGTCTCAAGTTGCAAAAGCCAATGTAGAATCCAAGCTCGGTGTAGCAGAGTTTATTGCGTGATGTTCTTTAATGTAGATGTGACTGGTGTGATTAGTATATTTTAGATTTTATAAACTCTTTTATGAAATTATAAATTTTTATTATATTTTTTTTCTTTTTATTAAATGTTATTATGAATGTCTTTGTTAAACAAACTGTTAGTTAGTTGATGGGCAGTTAGCTTGTTGGGCTGTTGTCACTAATTCGCCTGTACAATTATGTTAATGGGCCTTTTAAAAGACTCTCTTTGTCATATGTAATAGAGAAAAATGTCACTACGAAAATTTAAAATTTCATCATATCTTCAGAATTTTGAGTATGGTGCAGAACCTTACAAATTTTTAAGATATAATATTTTTTAAATTGATCGTCAACCTTATAGATTTGTTATAAAATAGCCATTCAACTGTGGCATAAGACAACTGACATATTATTTTTCTTTAATAAATTAATATTCTCATTTTATTGGTGAGAAATACGTAAAATCATGGAATGTAAGTAACTGTTACGACTCAAACCTAAGATCTCTTCTTAAAAGCTCAATGTCTAAACATTACACCAAACTAGAATCTTAATACATTTTTTACAAATACAATTTTTTTATAATAGAAAAAAGTTTAAATTAATTATTATCTTAAAATTTGTATTATAATTGATTTATTTTTCATAAATTAAATATAATTAATTTTAACCATAACTTAAATTAATACTATTTTTATCAATAATATAATAACTTGCTAGTTTGGTGCAATCTTTAAGCGATAGATCTTTCTTCTAAAGAAACTTAGGTTCAAGTCCTGTAAAAATATAATCGATAAGGATCAAACTTTGGATCTTTCTTATAATATTTTATAATTGATATATTTTTATAAAATAAATATAGTTATTTTCAATCATAATTCAAGTTTAATATTATTTTTATAAAAAATTATGTTGAAATTTAAGTAGGTGTAGTGGTTAAAGTTGGACCCTTGAAATAAAAGCAACATCAAACCCGAATCACAAACCAAGTTACCTCAATGGCTAAAAGAATGATTATTATTTCTAGAGGCCTCAAGTCGAGCACCAGAAACTATAAGAGTGTTTGAGCTTTCATTGTTATATAATTAAAAATCTTTAGAACAAACATTATCTTGTAATCACTCTAAATTAAGTGGGGGAAATTCAAGCCCCAACAACTGCTTTTTTATAATTTTAGCCATCAATAAGATGACATGTAATTTACTAAAGAAAATATCAAATTAAATGTTGAATGACCATTTTATAAATTTTGAACTTCAGTTGTGCAAATAAAATCTTATCTTAATTTTAGTGACGGTTAATGTTGTTTACACTTAAAAAATAGGTATCACGTAAGAGGAAAAAAGGCTTCCAAATTCAAGTACGTTGTACACATTGGACTTAAAAAATCTTAAGTATTACGTCAGAAAAAAAAATCAAATTTGAGTATGAAATAATATATCAAGATTATATGCTATTTTGTTAATCCAAAGGTTATTTTCAATTTATTATATATATATATATTATAATATTATAGGTATATAATCTATTTATATTATGTAAAACTAATAAATTTATAACCTTTAAATTTTAAAAAAATAAATAATTTAGATTTAATTAAAATTTATAATCAATAAAAGATTTTTTTTTTCAATTCACAATAAAATAATCTTCTTTACCATAAAACCCATCTTCTCCATCGTTCCTTCTTGCTTTTGTCCATAAGCATCACCAATATAAGTTTATGTTCCTTTATTTTTCTCTTAACAGAAAACTCTTCCTCGTTGAAACTGATTATTCATCTTGTTTTTTTATTATCTGTTATTAATTTCTACTAATTGAAAGCCTACCTCATAGAAAGCGTGTGAAAGTTATAGAAAATTGATAGATTGAAGTCTGCAAGTAAACCTACTTTATATGGTAAGTCGGTGGTTACGACTTGATGAAAGTAATATTGAGCAAGATATATATATATGGTATAGTGTTATCGTATTGAAGAAAGCTTGATAATGAGAGCAACAAATGTTTGTAGTTTCGAGGTCTTTGTCTATGAGGTTTTTGCACTGTTGTTGTGGAGTGGGTAAATATAAAATGAAGAGGCAAACAAACATGTACATTCTCTCGTTTGTATTCGTTCAATTCGTTTACACGCCAAGCTATAAGTCAGTATCATCGCATGAGAGACTGCATAATGGAAGTCTGTACAATTGTTGATAATTACAGAACCAACAAATAAATGATCGTCTGTTAGACATCCACAAGTTGATCAGGGCAGGCCCTGGGCATAGGTCAGGGGGCGACCGCCTAGGGCCCCAAACTTGGAGGGAGCCCATTTTTAAAATTATTTTTAAGTTTAATAATTAAAAAATATTTTTAAACAAACTTTTTATTTTAAATACTTGAAAATATGGTAATTTAGTGTGCCCCAATAATTAAAAATATTTTAAACATCATTTTTTATTTAAAAAACTCGAAAATATAGTAATTTAGTGGGGCCCTATTTTAATGATGTAGAAATCTAGGTATGAGCCCCCACTTGTCTTTTTGCCATCACCTTCTGGCCTAGTGCCCTTAAAATGTCAGGACCGGGCCTGAAGTTGATATACAAAATACTCTACAAATATCGATTTATGGTAAACAGACCGTCAAACATTTTATGTAGTTTATTACTTTTTGTTGGATAATGTCACCCCTATGCATCCTTGGACTATATGGGCAATGCCTCTGATTTGCATATGGGGCATACATTCTTCACTAGCAGCCATTTTCTAAAGCAGACGACATGATACTCGTGTCCACAATCTAGAGTGCCGATTTTCTCTTGATTCTTATAATCCTCCTGAAAAATTACAAAAAGGAAATAGCATATGTTAGGAGTGAATGGTAATGCCGGTATGAAAAAACTGAGCTACAAACTAGAACAAAGAAAAAATGTGCTCTTCAACAATGAATGGTGTGAGCTAAGCTGTAAGATCTCCTAATTACCTGGCAAATTGTAAAAAATTCAGGTTCTTGGCCAACAGGTGCCACTTCTTCCAGGTTACTATTTATTGCAAATGTCGAATACAATCTTATTTTCAATTTATGTCTGATGGTTTTGTTGGGAAATAACCGAGTCCGAGTAATTTCCCTATAATCAGATTAGTGAGAATGCGAAATAAAAGCAGAAAAATAATACCCGAAATTGATAACGGAGTTCAACCAATTTTGCCTACGTCTTCGGACTGCTGCATATTTTTTCTATAGAGAGAAAAATTACAGGTGTTTACAAAACACGCACTACTCACAAGAAAACTCTCTAGTATTGGGAGAAAGAAATGATTTGGGATTTTGGGATGATTTTGAAACTAAATGGGCTAGGGTATTTATAGTTGAAGCTTAGAGACTAATCTTGTAATTAACCCTATTTCTATTTCAATAAAAAATTTAACAACCCTCATTTAGCCGCCCCACTTGTTTAGCTGGCCACCTTTGAAATCATCTAGCCACCAAAAACCAATCTCCCACTTGAAGACTGATTTTAATCTGTCTTCACACCTCGATCAATGCAACATCATTTATGGTCTTGTTATTCTAGCATGCCAACTGAAGTTGAACACAACTTCAGTTTGTCTATAGTCACCGTCTTTGTGAACATATCTGCCGGATTTTGAGCTCCACTAATCTTTTCAAGTTTCAAAATCCCATCTTCCAGAAGAGACTGGATAAAATGGTATCGCAATTGTATGTGCTTCGTTCTGGAATGAAAAGACGGATTCTTTGCTAGAAGGATAGCACTTTGACTATCGCAATACAAGACATTGTTTTCTTGTTTCTTGCCTAATTCTTCCAAGAAACTTTGGAACCAAACCATCTCCTTGCTGGCTTCTGTAACAACGACATATTCTGCTTCAGTTGTGGAGAGAGCAACTATCTTCTGTAGTTGAGACACCCAACTCACTGCAGTACCTCCTAGAGTATAGACATACCCTGTAGTGCTCCTTCTGATGTCAACATTTCCGGCTAAGTCAGCATCTACATAGCCTGTCAGTATCGTATCTCCATCTTTGAAACAAAGTGCTTTGTTTGTGGTACCCCACAGATATCTGAGGATCCATTTGACTGCTTCCCAGTGTACCTTGCCCGGATTATTCATGTACCTGCTAACAGCTCCCACTACTTGAGCAATATCTGGTCTGGTACAAACCATGACATACATCAGACTTCCAATTGCTGAGGCATACGACACCTTCACCATGTGTGCATGTTCTTCCTCCGTATTTGGTGGCTGTTCTTTGGAGAGTCTGAAATGAACACCTAAAGGTGTTCTTACTGGTTTAGCATCTTGCATGTTGAACCTGGAGAGTACTTTATTGATGTACTCAACCTGTGATAACATCAAAGTCCCCGACTTTGTGTCTCTCTTAATCCTCATCCCAAGAATCTGTTTTGCAGCGCCCAGATCATTCATAGCAAACTGCTTCGACAATTTTTTGCTTCAAGTTTATAATCTCTTGCATGTCTGAGCCTGCAACGAGCATGTCATCAACGTACAACAATAAAATAATGAAGCTATTGTTGAACCTCTTGATGTAGCAACAATGGTCTGCTTGGCATCTGGTAAAACCACTGCTACTCATGAAAATATCGAACTTCTTGTACCACTGTCTAGGAGCTTGTTTTAAACTATACAAGCTCTTCTTCAACCTGCATACCAGGTTTTTCTTGCTTGCCTCTATGAAGCCTTCTGGCTGTCTCATATATATTTCTTCCTCCAAATCACCATGAAGGAAAGTTGTCTTCACATCTAACTGCTCAAGATGTAGATTCTCTGTAGCTACAATTTTCAACACCAGTCTGATTGTAGACAGCTTCACAATTGGAGAAAAAATTTCATTGTAGTCAATACCTTCTTTTTGCTGAAAACCTTTGACAACCAATCTTGCTTTGTAGCGTTTGCTCCCATTGTGCTCTTCTTTGATCCTGAAAATCCACTTGTTTGGAGCACTTTCTTACCTGGTGGTAATTCAACTAATTCTCATGTCTGATTTGACATAAGCGAGTCCATCTCATCTTTCATGGAAGACTCCCACTTGACTGAATCCTCCACCTGCATTGCTTCATCATAGTACTCTGGTTCACCATTGTCAGTCAGCAACAAGTAGTGCAAAGAAGGCGAATAACGCTGGGTTGGTTTAGGAATTTTGGAGGAGCGTCTCAGTTCTGGTGTGCCTGGTTCTTCTTGAACTGCTTCAGGACTGATCTGAACATTATTTCCAGAAATCTCATCGAACTCAGCAAATTCCTTTGTTTCAGCTTCGGTATTGGAGCTACTTGATTTTATGGTTTCCCTATCTTTGTACATCACATTCTCATTGAAAATAACATCTCTGCTTCTGATGATCTTCCGATTTTCATAGTCCCAAAATTGGTAACCGAACTCATCACCACTATAACCAACAAAGACACATTTGTTGGACTTGGCATCAAGTTTACTTCTTTCAGCAGAATCTATGTGTACATAAGAAATACAACCAAATACTCTTAAGTGTGAAAGGTTTATTTCTTTCTTGCTCCAAACTTCCTCTGGTATTTTGTCATCCAAAGGAACTGAGGGCCCATGGTTGATCAGGTAACCTGCAGTGTTGATAGCTTTAGCCCATAGAAATTTGGGTAATCCGGCATGTATCCTTATGCTTCTGGCACGTTCATTCAGAGTTCTGTTCATGCGCTCTGCTACGCCATTCTGCTGCAGTGTCATGGGAACTGTTGTCTCCATCTTGATCTCATTATTTGCGCAATAATCTCTGAATCTTCTATTTATGTACGCTCCTCCATTATCAGACCTTAACCGTTTGACTTTCAAACCAGTCTCATTTTCCACCATGACCTTCCATTTTCTGAAGGTATCAAAGACTTCTGATTTATTCTTCAGAAAATAAACCTGTCTCATCTGTCACGTTGGCAGATTCCTGGGCGCCGTTATTTTTCTTCGATGCTCGACAATCTTTTTTAAAATGACCCTTCTTGCCGCAGTTATAACAGGTAAAATCTTTCTTTCCCGTTCTTGATTTTCCCCTTCTGGATTTGGATCTGCCACGATTTGAATTTCTTTCTGAAGTTCTCCCTCTGGACTCCGTGTGCAAGGCTGAGGAGGTTGATGTTTCACCCGATTCTCTCCGTCGAATTTCTTCGCTCAGTACCAGATCCCAAACATCGTCGAATTTCAATTTACTATTTCCCGACGAGCTACTAACTGCTGTAACAGTAGCATTCCAACTGTCTGGTAGAGATGATAAGAGAATTAAAGCTCGAACTTCATCATCCAATTTCCACGGAACTCAACTGGGTTATGATTGTGTTGAGTTCATTTAGATGTTGAGCCACTGATGCCCCTTCCGCCATCCGCAAATTGAATAATTGGCTCATCAAGTTAACTTTGTTTGAGGCCGATGGCTTATCATACATACTGGAGAGAGCCGCCATAAGACCCATCGTGGTCTTTTCCTTTGCTATGTTGAAAGCAACATTGCGGGATAACGTCAGTCGTATAACTCCGATGGCTTGTCTGTCAAGAAGAGCCCAATATCCATTCTTCATGCCCTCTGGTTGCTTTCCTAAGAGAGGTTGATATAGATTTTTCTGGTACAGAAAATCTTCAATCTACATCTTCCAAAAGCCAAAGTCCGCACTATCGAACTTTTCAATTTTCACCTTCCCTTCGTCTGCAACCATCGCTCCCACTCTAATCTGGCTTCTTTGGATCGTTTCTGACAATTTCTGCGAACCGCCGTGTATTATAACATCTCCGTCGACAAACTCGTATCACCGACAAAATTTTACTATTCACAAAATTCACTATTTATGTGAATAGTAATGAATAGTAACCTCACAAAAAAATGATAAAATTCACAACCAAAAGCTCTGATTACCAGTTGTTGGGAAATAACTGAGTACGAGTAATTTCCCTATAACCATATTAGTGAGAATACGAAATAAAGAAGGAAAAATAATACCCTAAATTGATAACAGAGTTCAGCTAATTTTGCCTACGTCTTTGGACTGTTGCAGATCTTTTACTGTAGAGAGAAAAATTACAAGTGTTTACAAAACACTCACTACTCACAAAAAAACTCTCTAGTATTGAGAGAAAGAAATGATTTGGGATGATTTTGAAACTAAATGGGCTAGGGTATTTATAGTTGAAGCTTAATGACTAATCTTATAATTAACCCTATTTCTATTTCAATAAAAAATTTAGTCGCCCACCTTTGAAAACATCTAGCCACCAAAAACCATCTAGAAGCACATGCAATTATCAACAATACTGTCATCTAGAAGCCATATATTTTTCAACAGGTTTCATCTGATAAACCGGTGTTAACATTGCCAATCCGCTCTCCCAGCGCGAGCAACTCCTGTGGTCATTCGGAAAGTTCGAGGAAAGGGTCAGTAAAATTAAAGCCATAACATGCAAGACAAGACAACATCTAATGGGCTTCTTCATACCTCGTAAGACATTTCCTCTATATCCAAGCGCATATCTCTGTGATGATCTATAAGATTCCCAACTTCTTCGTAAAATTCTGGGAACTCTAGTACAGCAACCCCCTGCAGCAAGTCAAATAAAAGATATCAGCATATATATATATATATAAAACTGAAAAATAACCCCCAAAAAAGTGTCAGCCATAAATGAGTTACTTTCTCCTAGTTCAGAAAAGAAAACAAACGGTAAATGAACAGAGATACATTGCAGAAATGAAAAACAGTACTTACATCAGGTGGAAGAACTCTCAAGTGAGGGAGATTACGGTGTCCCAGAGAAGTCTCAGGTAACGCAACACTCTCCCTGCGACGCCAGCAGGTGGAACTGGTCCGAAATGCCTACGCCCCACCTCCAAACCATCCTGTGAAGGATTCATGGTGCTCTGTGAGGTATAACTCACTGGAAAGTAATAAGGAACTGCTGCCTCTTGCGGGTGTACATTAATGCTGTGGCCTGTTGAACTTTGATTTAAAGAATGCATGCTCATCTTCATTTCCCAATTACCACATTTATAGCATTTTACAATACCTGCTAGAATGTTCTTAGCTGGAGCAGTTACACCAGAATGCCTTGCTGGCATATCCTTCCTAACAACCAAATAACAACCTATTTGTTATTCACTGCTATTCTCATAATAGTTAACATTCTCCCTACTGTCTATGGACTCTAGAACTTTACAATTGATTTTGAGATTGTAGTAAAACAAAGAGAAATAAGCCCGAGACAAAGACTTGGTGAATCCATCAGCTTTTTGATGTCGAGCAGGAATGTAATTAACTCAAACTTTATCGGCAGCAACCTTCTCGCGAATGAAATGGAGGTCTAATTCAACATGTTTCGACCGAGAATGCAGAACAGGATTGGCACTCATCGCTATCGCACTCGTATTATCACTCCAAATAATAGGAGTGCTTGATGGCGAAATTCCCATATCTGTCAACAAAGCTTGAATCCAAACAACATCAGCCACAACATCCGCTAACGCACGATATTCAGCCTCAGTAGTCGACTGAGAGATTGACCGTTGACGCTTGGAACCCCAAGACACTAGATTACCTCCAAGAAAAACACAAAACCCAGATATCGAACGACGATCATCAACATTGCTTGCCCAATCGGCATCCGCAAAAGCTTCCAAGTGTAGACCCAATCCTGTCTTTTGAAACACTAGACCATAATCAAGTGTCCCACACAAATAACGCAAAATACGTTTCACAACCACCTAATGTTGAGTACAAGGCACATGCATGTACTGAGCTACACGATTGACACTATACGCAATGTCGGGTCGCGTATGATTTAAATATAGAAGGGCTCCAACAACGCTCCTATATAGTTGAACATCTTGTAACGGACTCCCTCCATCTTTACTTAGCTTCGGAGATACGACCATCGGTGTTGGAACTGGATGAGCATTACGCATGCCAGTACGTTCTAGCAATTCTAGAATAAACTTCTTTTGTCGTAAAATAAGCGAATGATTCGTCCGCTGAACTTCAAGTCCCAAAAAATAGTTTAAGTTCCCCAAATCTTTTAGAGAGAATTCTTGACTCAACTACGATATAACGCTTTCAACGTCAGTCTCATCTTACCTCGTAACTATGATATCATCGACATAAACGAGAACATAGGTGAAAGACTTCCCTATGCAACGAATGAACAAGGAGGCATCAGCTTGTGTCCCATGAAACCCAATTCGACCAAGAAAATCACATAGTTTCGCATACCAACTTCGTGGTGCTTGTTTAAGCCCATACAACGCCTTTTCAAGTTTGCAAACAAGTCGTGTGCCATCAGCAGCAAGTTGTTCAAACCCGGGAGGTTGCACCATGAACACCTCCTCTCGTAAGTCCCCATTAAGAAACGTATTATTCACATCAACTTGTCGCAATTTCCACCCATTCATAACAGCTAATGATAAAACAATCTTTACTGTGGAAGGTCTAATAACTGGGCTGAACGTATCATTAAAATCTTGTCCCGGAATTTGAGCGAAACCTTTCGCTACTAAACGAGCCTTATACCTCGCAACAGATCCATCAACATTTTTCTTGATCCGGAACAACCACTTACATCCAATTGTCGTTCGACCAGGAGGTAGAGACACCAACCGCCATGTACCCTTACCAATTAGAGCATTATATTCAGCCATGACAGCATCTTTCCACACAAGGGTCAGTAAAGCTTGTTCAATAGAAACTGGTTCTTCATCATCAATTACGGATTGAACCGAGAAGACTTTGGGTTTGAAGATCCCATCCTTACTTCTCGTAACCATAGAATGAATATTTGAAGAAGAGGGACGAGAAGTAATACCAGGAATATCAGATGAAACAACCATGTTCGAACTATTGTTGTGGGAAGATATTTGAAGAGTCGAATCTGGAGCAAGAGTGGAGTGCTCAGGAACACGCAAATCACCAGAACCGTCAATTTGTCTAGGAGAGATTGTGTGTCTCGCGGATCTATCCACATTATCACTGGACGCAACTTCAGCATCAACCTCAGCAGAATTCATCGGTTCGTCCACTCTATGACATGAGCTACTGGTACGAGAAGTAGATGATTCATTTTCATAATGATGCAACGTTGAGCACGATGGGACTGCTTGATTATTTAGCACCTTGTCGATGCCATGAACGACATCAATAATGGCAGACGGTTGTAAATTATTTGTAGGAGATGGATGAACAGCAGTAGCTTGACCTGCAAACGGAAAAACACTCTCATCAAACTGCACATGCCGAGAAATATAAATTCGACCTCCAGGTGCAAGACAAAGATAACCCTCATGTTGAACACTATATCCAAGAAAAGTACATGCTTGTGATCGATACTCAAATTTGTGAGATTGAAACGAACGAAGGCATGGAACTTTGATTTAAAGAATGCCTGTTCATCTTCATTTCCCAATTACCACATTTATAGCATTTTACAATACCTGCTAGAATGTTCTTAGCTGGAGCAGTTACACCAGAATGCCTTGCTGGCATATCCTTCCTAACAACCAAATAACAACCTATTTGTTATTCACTGCTATTCTCATAATAGTTAAAATGGCCCCTTACTCCTTCAATAAGCGGTGCAGGATGATGGAAGTTTGGATTCCGAAGGTCAAGGGGAGAATGTGAGAACCTTGTGGAACTTCTATGCCTAGTCTCCATAGGTCCACCAACATTGCTACCTGTAGAAAAACAAGTTCAAAGCAATCAGTTTCAAGGTGAAAACATATTCCTACAGTACCTAATTTACATCAATACTGCTATACATAAAAAGAAATATATATTTAGATAGAGAAAGCACCAACCATGTAAGGAACACCAGGAGCCTGAGCCCAAGTTGAGGTACCTCCATTTGTTATAGTCGGCTGAAAAGGCAGACCCAAGTAATTTCCCTGAAAATAATTATTGGCATTATTTATACTATGGTACGCGTGTTGCTTTGGTTGTTATGTTATAGGCATTTCATGTACTACATATTATATTACGTTCATCTATTATAATATTGTATATGTTTATAAGCATGTACTTATGTCAAATATAACCTATATATATATACATATATTTACTACATGGTTTACATGTTTTTATATATTTTACATATATGTATATGACATTTTGTACGGTATATCATAGTTTATATGTGTTTTATCCCTTTTTCTTTTCTTAAAGTGTATACATATTATTTTTCATTAAATATCAATTTTAAAATATGTATATATGTTACTAAGTAAAAATAAGATGTCAACCTTTTGTAGGGGATCCATAAAAACGTCTCTCAATAATAAGGGAAGTGTTTTTTTCGAGGATTGTTCGTGCAAAAGGATATTCCACTATTATTTGACCGATTTTATAATGTAGTATTAACATATTTTGATATAAAAATCAAGAAAATGTCATTTTGTGTGAGTAATCTATGAAAAAAATCTCCCGACTACATAAGAAGTATATTTCGAGGATTGTTCGCATAAAAAGACATCATTTTACTTGATTTTTTGATTTAATGTAATATTATTATATTTTTAAATATTAAATAAAATCAAGACAATGTCATTATGTGAGGAAAATCTATAGAAAAATCTTCTAACTTAAGGGAAGCGCGTTTTCAAGATTGTTCGTACAAAAGATACTCTTTTAAATAATATTTTTTTCATAATATATACTCCTTTTAATAATATTTAACATAGAACATTCATACTTGTTCCTTGAATGTTGCATAACTGAGGAGGAGATAGTATCATAAATAAGGAGGATGACAATCTTCGTTAATCTTTCAAATTAAAAGGATATCCCTTTTAAAATAAATTCAAGTGAATCAAGTCATTTTCTAAACCAAATCCTTTTTAACAAATTTCACTGAATTTAAAATAAATTTAAATGAACAAAATGATCATAATTTAAATGCATGTCTAAGTTTATAATTGATGAGTGTTCAAAATCTTTAATCTTTGCTTGTTATTTCTTCGATTTTGTGGAATTATTGCTGCTGAATTGGTCGTGTTATACTTGTTTTTGTACAGGTTATTGCTTTCCAGAATTTGTGACAAAATGGGCGAATTCTGCATTTTTATTATTATTTGGTCACGGCTGGAGACATGTGCACGACTTTGGGCACGACGCGTCTGACGTGGCAGTTTCTAGAAGGTCAAGTCAGCGGCGATTTCTAGAAGACTTCATCCGCACGCCTTCTGGAAGATTAACGAGCAGAGTTGCATTAGGAGACTAGTTTAAGTTTGAATTTAAATTAAAAACAATTATCTTTTAGGATTATTTTATTTATTTTCTTTGTTTATCTCTTAGGCTTTGAGAGGCTATAAATAGCAACTTAGGGTAAGCCTAAACTCATCATTCAGATTACATTCTTCTTTTCTCTTTAGTTTTTATAAAAGTTTTCTCCTTTTACTTTTCAAGTTCTTTTCATTTTTCTTTTATTTTTCAAGCTTTATTTTCAAAATGCTAAGTATGACTTTTGTCATGCTTAGCTAAACTTTTCATAAGCCGAGAGCTATCGCGATGACTCAATTCCATCGGGAAAATTGAAACAGACCCTTAATATCTTCAAAATATCTCTCTCAATCTCTGCGCTTATTTTTTCAAAATCAAAACAGTTTTCAAAATCAAAGATTGACTTTGGTCAAGAGGTTGTTGCGATTAAATGTGTGGGAGGAAGATTCAGTTATAGAAAGCAATTCGACTTCCTGGGAACATACTTGGCGAGATAGCTTCGCCAAGAGGGAATTGAGATCGGAATTGACGGTTATCAATGCAATAATCCGAGTCGGACGCCATGAACTTAAACGGTAATTGATCTACGACAATTGATGTTGTTAGAATCAATTACCGAAGCCGGAATCAAAGATTACCTTGGGTATTCGGTATACAAGATAGAGTCACGGGGATAGCCCTTGTAGACAAAGTAACAGACGTGAATCTCGAAGAGAAAACCTTATTCGATGATCATAAGGAAATTGAGTCAAAGCGAAGCTTGAGGCTACTTTTACATTATTTATTCACAATCTTCATCTTCTTATTTTTACTTTAATTACTTTTACTTATTTAATCGGTTTTATTAATTTAATATTTTCTTACTAAAATTCCCCTATTTTTACTGTTTCACGCCTGACATAAATAAATCAGACAAAAATTTATAATTTTCTAAGTCCCTGTGGAATCGACCCTTACTTCTCTTTACTACGTATTTCTTTTATTTATTGATTGAGAATGAGGAATTTATTTTGACATCCAAAACGACAGTTTTCAAATTGGCACCGTTGCCGGTGACTTCGCCAAAGTTACTAATTTTTGTTTGTTTTTTATTTATGACCAGGTCTAATCCGGGAGCATTAGTGGAGTACGACCCGAAGATTGAAGCCAAAGCTAGGAGACTCCACGCACAGACGCCGCGGCACCTACTGAACATGTGCCTTTGAGCATTGATTTTCCCCAAGGCGAAACTCCGAACCAGTTGAAAACTGGCCTTATTCATCTCCTCCCTATATTCCGCGGACTACCAAACGAGGATCCACACAAACATCTCAAGGAATTTTATATGGTCTGCTCTAGCATGAGACCACAGGGAGTAACCAATGACCAAATAAAACTTATAGCTTTTCCTTTTTCCTTAGC
Source organism: Hibiscus syriacus (assembly GCF_006381635.1). Classification (NCBI taxonomy): domain Eukaryota; kingdom Viridiplantae; phylum Streptophyta; class Magnoliopsida; order Malvales; family Malvaceae; genus Hibiscus; species Hibiscus syriacus. The sequence continues at coordinate 1,405,423 of NW_024062752.1, read as the reverse complement.
CGATACAGCTAAGGAGTGGTTATTTTATCTTCCTCCTAATTCTGTAACTACATGGGCTCAAATGACTCGTCTTTTTCTTGACAGGTTTTTCCCTACGACAAAAGTAAGTGAACTACGAATGAGAATACTTGGAATCAAGTAGCTTGATGGAGAGTCACTTTACGACTACTGGGAGCGGTTTAAGAAGTTATGTTCTAGTTGCCCACAACATGAGTTAACTGAACAAACACTCTTTCAATACTTTTATGAAGGATTATCTCCCCTGGAAATGAAGATGATAGATGCTGCCAGCGGCTGAGCCTTGGTGAATATGACTCATACTGAGGCTAGAGACTTAATATCGACGATGGCCGCAAATTCCCAACAATTTCGCACAAACAATGAACATTCTCGAAGGGTTCATGAGATAAGTTCATTTTCCTTAGAAAATAAAATAGACAAGTTAACTGAAGTCGTAAACTCTCTTGTTACAGGAAATATAGGACAAAATCGATCATGTGGAATATGTGCATTACCTGATCATCCAACATAAGGTAGTCCATTGATTCAAGACGACACAGCAACTCAAGTCAACGCAGTTGGAAACTTTCCAGGACCTCCCCAAAGAGCTTATAACCCTTATGGTAATACATACAACCCAGGATGGAGGGATCATTCGAACTTCAGTTACGCTAAGAACTCGAGACCAAACCAAGGCTATCAAGCGAGACCTCCACCACCACAACAACCGCAGAAGTCATCATTAGAATCGATTGTCGAGAGGTTAGCACTTTCCCAGGAAAAATTCCAGACTCGATCTGAAGCACACTTCCAAGAGATGGACAAACAGATAAGCCAACCAGCTCAAACCATAAGCCACTTGGAATCACAAGGTAAACATCCGTCTCAAACTGAAGTAAACCCGAAGGAGAATGTTAGTGCCATAACTCTTCGGAGTGGTATAGTAGTGGCACCACCTATTCCATCGAACGAAGTGACCCAGAAAGAGAAGAAGACTGATGATTCAGGGTCCTAGGAAGAGAATAACGAAAAACAAATAGACGACCTAATGCTATCTCCCTATGACGTGCCATCATCTTTTCCGTCGAGGTTAGTCAAAAGGGATAAAAAACTGAGGAAAAAGAAATATTAGACGTACTTCGGAAGGTGAAAGTTAACATACCTCTACTGAGGTTATTCAGAAGGTTCCAAGGTATGCCCAGTTTTTTAAGGATCTATGTACGACTAAAAGGAAGCTTACCGGGGTCGAGAAAGTGAATTTAGGAGCAAACGTCTCAGCCATTTTCCAACGGAGGTTACCACCTAAACTAAAAGATCAAGGTATGTTCGCGATCACTTGTAAAATTGGTAAGGTTGAGATAAAACGAACAATGTGTGATCTTGGCGCATCAATTAATGTAATGCCTCTATCTGTTTATAAAATGGTTACTAACGATCCTTTGAAGGATACCAAGATCTCGATACAGCTTACCGACAAGTCAGTGATCTATCCAGAAGGACTCTTAGAAAATGTATTGGTGGAGGTAAACGACTTGATATTTCCTGCCGATTTTTATATAATCGATACGGAGAATGATCGCACAAGCACGTCATCTGATATGCTGCTGGGGCGCCATTTCCTAAGTACTGCACACACAAAAATTGACGTGAGAAGCGAAATTTTAACTATGGAATTTGACGGTGAGATCGTTAAATTTGACGTATATAAGGCAATGAGATATCCTGATAAAGTGGAAAGTTTAAATTCTATCAATTTAATTGATCATTTGGCTGATTAATTTTTAAAGACTAATTTTTCCTTTAATATATGCAAGGAGCTAGAGGATCATGATGAAAACGTGAATTTTAATCATACCGAATTGAATTTGATTTCTTCCAAGCCTAAAGTCTTGCATTCTATTTTGCAGGCACCTGAAGTTGAACTGAAACCGTTGCCTGATCATTTGAAATATGCATTCCTCAGAGCAAACAATGCTATACCAGAAATCATATCAAAAAAGTTATCCGAGGAGGAGGAAAGAGACTTAACAACTGTTTTGCGCCAATACAAGGAGGCTATAGGATGGACCATCGCTGATATAAAAGGGTTGAGGCCAACCACTTGCAAGCATAAAATTAAAACCGAAGAAGGTGCAAAACCAATACGTGAAGGTCAACGACGGCTAAATCTACCAATGATGGAAGTGGTAAAAAAGAGATATAAAAACTTCTAGATGCAGATATTATATATCCAATTTCGGATAGAAAATAGGTAAGTCCGATACATGTAGTTCCTAAAAAAACAGGAGTTACTGTGATAGAAAATTCTGAAGGAGAACTTGTACTAACACGAGTTCAAAATGGATAGTGAGTTTGCATTGATTACAGGAAGTTAAATTCTTTAACTCAAAAAGACCATTTTCCTCTTCCATTCATAGATCAGATAATAGAACGATTAGCCGATAAATCTCACTATTGTTGTCTTGATGGATTTTCAGGTTTCTTCCAGATTCCTGTAGCACCTGAAGATCAAGAAAAGACGACATTCACATGCCCCTTCGGCACCTTCGCTTACCGACGCATGTCTTTCAGACTCTGCAATGCACATGCCACATTCCAAAGGTGTATGATTAGTATTTTTTCTGATCTTATTGAGAAAGGTATTGAAGTCTTCATGGATAACTTCACTGTTTACGGTAATTCATTCGATGGATGTCTATTAAACTTGAAAAATGTGTTGCGTCGATGCCTAGATTTTAACCTTGTTCTGAATTATGAAAAGTGTCACTTTATGGTTGATAAAGGTCTAATTCTAGGATATATTGTTTCATCTAAAGGAATTGTGGTAGATAAGGCGAAAACTGATATAATACATTCACTTCCTTACCCCACTACAATGAGGGAAATTCGCTCTTTCCTTGGTCATGCAGGTTTTTACCGTAGATTCATTAAGGATTTCTCTAAGGTGGCACAACCATTATCAAGCTATTACAGAAGGATAAAGCCTTCAATTTTGACCAACAATGCCAAGAATCATTCGACATACTAAAGGAGAAGTTGGTTACGGCACCCATAGTCCAACCACCAAATTGGGATTTCCCCTTCAAAGTAATGTGTGATGCTTCGGATAGAAGTGTTGGGGTTGTGCTCGGACAAAAGATCAGGAAAGAACCTCACGTTATCGCTTATGTATCCCGTACCTTGGATTCTACACAACGGAATTATTCAACAATCGAAAAAGAATTATTTGCTATTATTTTTGCATTAGATAAATTTAGATCATATCTTCTTGGCACTAAAGTTATCGTTTTCTCTGATCATGCAACCTTGAAGTACTTGCTCAGCAAAAAAGAGGCGAAACCATGACTAATCCGTTGGATCTTACTCCTCTAAGAGTTTGATTTGGAAATCAAGGACAAGAAATGATGTGAGAACTTAGTAGCCGATCACTTAAGCCGGCTTCCAATCACTACAGTGGATCCTCCCATTCGTGAAGAATTTCCGGAGGAAAGCTTGATGATGGCGCAAGCGTCGATACCTTGGTTCGCAAATATAGTCAATTACTTAGCTACAGGTAAATTGCCATCTGATTTAACGAGAGCTAAAGTAAACCGTATTAAAAGAGAATATTGTTTCTTCATTTGGGATGATCAGTATCTTTAGAAGCATTGTTTAAACTAGGTAATTAGACGATGTGTTTCTGAAAGCGAGGTAAGCTCAATTTTAAATTTTTGTCATTCTTATTCGTGTGGTGGACACTTTGGACCGAAACAGACCGCTCATAAAATTCTGGAATGCGGATTCTTTTGGCCTCATATTTTCCGTGATGCTTATTTATTTTGCAAATCTTGTGATAATTGTCAACGTGCCGGTAATTTTGAGCCGAAGAAAGGAAATGCCCCTTAATCCTATACATATATGCGAAATATTTGATGTTTGGGGACTTGACTACATGGATCCATTTGTTTCTTCTTTTAGAAATTATTATATAATTCTTGTGGTTGATTATGTTTCGAAGTGGGTAGAGGCTAAAGCCACTCGAAACAACGATGCTAAAACTACTGTTCAATTTCTAAAGAATTGTATTTTTTCCAGGTTTGGTACACCGAGAGCGATAATAAGTGACCGCGGTACACACTTCATCAATCGAGTAATTGATGTGTTTATGAAAAAGTATGGAGTGAATCATAGAATTGCCATGGCTTATCATCCGCAAACGAACGAACAAGCGGAAATTTAAAACCCGAGAAATAAAGATGATTCTTGAGAAAATAGTTAAGCCAAATCGCAAAGATTGGAGCTTGAAATTAATTGACGCTTTGTGGGCTTATCGAACCGCATATAAAGGACCTATCGGCATGTCGCCATATCGCCTTGTGTTCGGTAAGCCGTGCCATTTACCTATCGAGCTAGAACACAAGGCATATTGAGCCGTAAAACAGTGCAATATGGAGTTAGAAGCGGTTGGTGAAACACGAATGTTACATATACAAGAGCTTGAGGAAATCCGAAGAGATGCTTACGACAACGCCAATATATATAAGGACAAAACAAAAGAATTACATGATCGAAAAATTGTTTCTAAATCTTTTTCTATCGGACAAAAAGTTATTATTTTTAACTCAAAATTAAAACTTTTTGCAGGTAAACTTCGATCAAAATAGAAAGGACCTTATACGGTAACTGAAATATTTCCTCATGGGGCAGTCAAAATTAAAGACAATTCGGGCACTCGGTTTAAAGTAAATGGACACGGGATTAAATCGTATTATGCGAATAGTGAAGTTTGCTTAATTGAAGATCTCGACTTAGAAGAACATGTAGTCTGAATCAGGTCGTTGAGCTAACGACGTTAAACAAAAATGCTTCATGGGAGGCAACCCATTGTTTTTCTGTTAAATTTTTATTTTTACTTTTTATTTTTATTCAATCAAGCATGATTAATTTAATTTTTATTTTTATTTTAAATGAATCAAATATTTTATTCAAATTTAAACGACGTTAAATTCGAACCGTTTTAATAACGGCGCACGTTAACAGAACCCAAGGGGAGCTCGACGCACATTAGCGAAGCCCAAATATTTTTCCCCCTAGTTCGATTCTATTACCCCTCACCTTATCCACTTCCCCCTTTTTATATTTTATGAACCCCACCTTATCACCATCTATCCATCTTTTTCAATTTTCAAACACTTTATCATTAAAAAAATAAAACCATTTTGACTAATACTCAACCTCTCCTCCCACGCATGGTAGTCTCAAGTTAAACCCAAATCAAATAAACTTCCCCCTTTTATCTTCTCCAACTCGACCACCCCCCAAGCGCACGCCTCTTCCTTCTCACCGCCGACGGATACAACACAAAGACTTTTACTCATTTCAACGTCTTCACGACCACCCACTTTTCCCTATCCCGCTATGGTGCGCACGCAAAACCGACCCGATAACACAAACACTCCTCCTCCCACCATTTTTGGAGGACCCTGCCGCTCAAACACGTCGGCATTCGTCGAGTTACCCAGTGATTCCAACTCCATTCCGTTGTCACCCCCAGTTCAAACGATGAAAGGTCGTGGCCAAGTTCCGATATCACCGTATCACTCGACATTTGTGCCGACTGCCTCCTTCCGCCCCAGCCCAAGCACGTCTCGCTATCCGTCCACTTCGCGATCTCCATCTCTGTCTTTTCACTCATTGTCAACCGAAGAAACATCAACACACCCAAGACGGACGGCATTTCCATCGTACTCGATACACTCGGCGGAGTCCGATAATGCTCCCGAGGTAAACTCTAGCCCCGTATCGATTCAACCGTTGCTATTGTACCATCATATCTATGGTTTTACAGATGATTTCGTTGCCAGTTTTTTACCTCTAGATCCGTCGCCTACAACATCAAGCTCACGGCAGTAACCTCCACGCAATGTTTCGCCCAACAGTCTACCTAGCCCAGGGGATGCACCTGACAGCCCGCCACCAGCCTATGAAAATTCAGAGCGCAACCGACGGGGTCGGTCATACGCTGTCCCTCCCGAGGAAACGATGCACGGGTATTTGTAATTCTCCAATGACGAACTGGTACGTTTCGAGTCGGTAAGACACCGCCTTTTCCGTGTAGCTAAGTATATTCCGACTCGTACTCTAGAAACATTACATTTACGTGAGTCTGTTCACACATACTTTACTGCCATTGGTTTAGAATTATATCCGATGATTAACTGTGGAACGTTTTATGAACTTGTGTTTGAATTCTATGCCACTTTTAATTTTTCGCCCCAAAGTCTGCTTAATGTTAGTTCACCTGATGTTGTAACATTTCGGCTATGTGGAAATTACTTCTCAATGTCTATATCGGAATTCAATCTTGCTATGGGGTTCATGACAGATATCACGAGTCATTCGTATCTAACCACTTTGCTTGAGATTCCACAGAGTTTCGATGCCGACATGGCTTATAAGGCGTTTACGGGTTTAGTCGGACACACTTTCAACTCCCACTCGACGCGAGCCCATCTTATCCACGACCCGGCCTTGCACTATATCCATCGCTTCCTCGCTTACAACTATTCCTGTCAGAACGACTCATCCTCCTCCTTAAGCCGAGTCGAGCTATTCTTTTTATGGTGCATGTCCATTGGCAAGCATGTGATCCTAGGATTTTGGTTTGCTCGGGCCTTTGAGATCGTTATCCGATCCAATCGCCCACTTATTCTTGGCCCTTACATTACACATTTAGCTTCTCGCATCGCTCACTTTGATGTAACACGATTTACTTATGCTTTTTCTGCAGATGCTTTAGATGAGCGTTGCTTGGATTCGATGGGCTTACTTACCGGAACACCGAGTGCACCTTACTTCGTTCCACCAGGTATACTCACTCATAGCAGCGAGCGCGTCTTTACGCACCGTAATGTACCAGCGCCTCCACCTGCAACACCTCGCTCCGATATGTAAACTCAAATGGATGAAGTCCACGACTGCCTCCACTTCATCGAGACGAACATCACTGAGATTCTCTCATACCTACGTCCTGGCGCCTCTCATCGCGACCGAGGCCGTGGCCTTGGTCGACATTAAATTCAGGGAGTACTCTATTCCTTCTCTTGCATTTTAATTTTTGTTTTGAGGCAAAACGCTTTAAGTTAGGGGGAGTAGAGTGTAGGATTGAATTTTACCTTGCTTATCTTTATGTTTCGATGCTAGTATGTGTTGGTTGGATTTGTCGAAAACTTCATTGATTGTCTTTGTCTTGTTGAATATTGTTTGGATTGCTATGCTTGTTTGGGAACACATAATTATTTAGGTTTGGATATTCTTGATAGCGAATAGCATGAATTGTGATAAGTTGGTGTCTTTGTGATATTCCATGACTTCATTGGTTGAAATGTGATTATCTCAATGCATGAAACAATCTGGTAAGATTTGAGCCTTTACGAGCATATCATTTTCGCTCGCATTTTGTTTGATTGAGTGTGTCGAATTTGGCATTGATATTCTAGAACCTGCATGTTGAATACTGTCGAGATTACACATGAACATGATGCTTAAAAATGATTTGGGTACCTTAGGATTAACCATCCTGTTTCCCCACTAAATAGCCTACCCATGCATTTTCCCCTCAGTTAAACATTTTTGAGTCTATTCCCGCTTCTTTGTTTTTACCACATTTATAAACCCGAGCCTTTTTGTTTTATCCCTCTTTTCTACCTTTTTTCAGGGCAAGTGAATAATTTTACCATTGTATGCTCCATTGAAAAAAATGTTGAATGCGAAAAAATAGCAGTTTGAAAAAAAAAAAATTGTTGTTCAAAAAAAATGAAATGAAGAAAATGGAAAACAAAACAACAAAAGTGTGAAAAAAAATCAAATGCGTTTTGTTGTTTGACAATTAGTCTTTTATTCTTGGTGTGCTTAATGTTTCAATGGAGTTCAGATTATTATTTGTTAGTTCCTTACCTTGAATATTTAACCATATATTTAGCCTTTTCCCCACCTTTACCTAAGCCCCGTTACAACCAATAAAAGACCCTTTGATTTATGCATCGTGTTCTTATTAGTAGTGGAGATTTGATTTACTTACAGGCTTATGGTAATATCGTGTCAATTCTGACATTGAGCGTTTCTTTACCCCAAACACATTGAGTGATTTGAGTGAATCCCGATAAGGTGTTGAGTTATGAGCATTGAGATTAATGAATGAATGAATATTACAATTGCACTTAACTTGTTCCAATTGGTGATATTCATTTGATTGATTTCTTGACTTGAATAGTTATTGTGGTCTCTACCTTGCTTCCCTAAATGTGAGACTTGACAAAAGAACGTTTAATGAAGTTTTTGACTGATTTGGTTATATCATACTTGAGGACAAGCATGAGATAAGTGAGGGGGAATTTGATGAGTGTTCAAAATCGTTAATCTTTGCTTGTTATTTCTTCGATTTTGTGGAATTATTGATGCTGAATTGGTCCTGTTATACTTGTTTTTGTACAGGTCATTGCTTTCCAGAATCTGTGACAAAACGGGTGAATTCTGCATTTTTTTATTATTTGGTCACGGCTGGAGATATGGGCATGACTCTGGGCATGACGTGGTCTGACGTGGCAGTTTCTAGAAGGTCCAGTCAGTGACGGTTTCTAGAAGACTTCATTCGCACGCCTTCTGGAAGATTAACGAGCAGAGTTGCATTAGGAGACTAGTTTAAGTTTGAATTTAAATTAAAAACAATTATCTTTTAGGATTATTTTATTTATTTTCCTTTGTTTATCTCTTAGGCTTTGAGAGGCTATAAATACCCACTTGGGGTAAGCCTAAACTCATCATTCAGATTACATTCTTCTTTTCTCTTTAGTTTTTATAAAAGTTTTCTCTTTTTACTTTTCAAGTTCTTTTCATTTTTCTCTTTTATTTTTCAAGCTTTGTTTTCAAAATGTTAAGTATGACTTTTGTCATGCTTAGCTAATTTTTTCATAAGCCGAGAGCTGTCGCGATGACTCAATTCCATCGGGAGAATTGAAATAGACCCTTAATATCTTCGGAATATCTCTCTTAATCTCTGCGCTTATTTTTTCAAAATCAAAACAGTTTTCAAAATCAAAGATTGACTTTGGTCAAGAGGTTGTTGCGATTAAATGTGTGGAAGGAAGATTCGGCTTATAGAAAGCAATTCGATTTCCTGGGAACCCACTTGGCAAGATAGCTTCGCCAAGAGGGAATTGTGATCGGAATTGACGGTTATCGAAGCAACAATCCGAGTCGGACGCCATGAACTTAAACGGTAATTGATTTACGACAATTGATGTTGTCAGAATCAATTACGAAGCCAGAATCAAAGATTGCCTTGGGTATTCGGTATACAAGATAGAGTCACGGGGATAGCCCTTGTAAACAAAGTAACCGACGTGAATCCCAAAGAGAAAATCTTATTCGATGATCTTAAGGAAATTGAGTCAAAGCGAAGATTGAGGCTACTTTTACCGTATTTATTCACAATCTTCATCTTCTTATTTTTACTTTAATTGCTTTTACTTATTTAATCGTTTTTATTAATTTAATATTTTCTTACCAAAATTCCTCCATTTTTACTGTTTCACGCCTGACATAAATAAATCAAACATAAATTTATAATTTTCTAAGTCCCTGTGGAATCGACCCTTACTTCTCTTTACTACGTATTTCCTTTATTTATTGATTGAGAATAAATAATTTATTTTGACATCCAAAACGACAGTTGTCAATAATTTTCAATATTTAGACAACGTATAATCGCTTAGGTACCAATTTAGTGTGTTGTGGAGGTGCTAGCTCATCATTTCTTACACGTAATCGACTATCGAGCTCTTAAAAATGAATTTTTAGTAAAACGCAAACCATTTTTGTATTTTAAATGATTTTTCTAAAAATTTATAAAGAAGACGTTTTTAGGTATTCGATCTATACCTAACTCAAAGATCAATGATGACTCCAAATCAAATCATTTCAAAACCCTAATTTCATCCCTTCAAACCTAAAATTTAAAGCTAACGCTCCTACTCATCGCGGGCCTTAAGGAACTCTATGACAGACTTTTAAGGAAGGATTTTAGGTTCAAATCTAATCATAAGATACAATATAATGATCGTTTTGTAATTTTATTAAATACATTTAATTAAATTTTATTATTAGTTCTTGTATAATATATAAATTGTCGATTTAATTTTTACTATTTAATGTAATCATGACTAAAAATGATTAAATTATATAACAATAACTGATGGACGTCAAATAAGAAATAATAAGATTTACCATAATCAATTTAACTACTATTGTTAAAGTCAAAAAAAAAAATTTTAATTTTAAAAATAATTGAATTAAAAATATATAAATTAAATTCATAATTTACATATAATACAAGTACATAATTTCTATCTAATTTGACTACATCCTTCTTTTCTTTTTCTTTTTTAATTAAGATAAAAGTGTTTATAAAGTAATATTTATTTTAAATATTCTCAATAATTTGACAATAAACATTCAATCACTTTTATTGTGGATGGTACTCAATCACCCTTAACTCATTCCACGTCAAGAATGTCAACATGCCCTTTTTTGTGTATATTTTAACTTTATATACACTTAAAGTATTAAATTACAAATTAATATTTTTCTTTTTCTAAATTTAACCTTTGATTTAATTATTCCTTGTTTATATTATTTTTTATGACGTGGCGAGGGTATATTATAGTTGCCAACAACTTTCATGACTTAATCTGTGATAGAATCATTTTATTTGTCTATATATAATAACTTTGTTGATGGTAAACTATGATTTTCTTAATCGATGTGTTAGTTAATTATTCGATTAATTTGTGACGTTTAATCTTATGATAATTTTTATTATTAAATATAAAAACCTAAAGTATAATGAACCAAGTTGAATTGTGATGTTCACACTTTACACACTCAAGGCTAATAGCCACCCAAAACTTGGAGTGGACGACGCGAATATGAAGTGAAGAAGAAGACACGTCTCCTGTATGTGTACACTCAGGCTACTTATATAGTGCTAAGGAAATATAATACCAGAAATATTAATATTTTTTAATATTTTTAATATAATTCTATTTAAAATATTATTTTTATATTAAAAATATTAATTTCGTTACTAAAAATAAATATTATTGATATTAATATTTTCAGTAAAAATAATAATATTTTAAATAACATCCGATATTAATATTTTCGGTAAAAAAATAAAATTTTAAACAATGTTCTATTAAAAATATTAAAAAATATTAATATTTTCTTTAATACTGATTTTCATTAAACATTCTAGTACACTCAATAGCCACCCAAAACTTGAAGTGGACCACGCGAATATAAAGCGAAGAAGACAAGTCTCCGGTACGGGTAAACAATAGTTTACTTGGACCACACGAATATAAAGTGACGAAGACACGTCTCCGGAATGTGTACAGTCAAGGCTAATAGCCACCCAAAACTTGGAGTGGACCATATGAAGTAAAGAAGAAGGCACGTCTCCGGTACGGGTAAATAATAGGGTAAATTATATATGTCGTTGTATTATGAGTAAATTTATAATCGAGTCACTATATTTCAAAAAGTTATAATTAATTTAGCCCCTAAACTATGACATTCATTCTAAATTAATATCTAACTTTAAAATATTTTATATCAGTTTCTCAACTATGAGCCTCATTTTAAATTAAATTGTAAACTTTCAAACATTCTATGTTTGTCCTTAAACTATTAGTATCGTTTTATTTGAATCTTTTTGTTAATGTGACGTTAACTCTATTAAGGGTTCTAAGAATTGAATATGTGACCTTATAAAAAAATTAATATATATTTGAAGCTATTGAGAATAAAACCCATAACATTTTAAAATTTTAATTTAATTTTGAATGTCTTAAAAATCTTTAGAATGCTACGAGTTCAATACTCAATATCTTTAAAAACATGGTAATTTTTTTAATTGATAGAGTTAATAATACGTTAACAGAATGATCAAAATAAAATGATAGTAATAATTTGAAGAATGATATATATTTTTTTAAAAAAATAAACACAAATTTAGAATAAGATCATAATTTAGAGATTGATATAAAATATTCTAAATTATAGGGACTTATATATCATAGTTCAAGGACATAATATGTTATTATCGAATAGTTCTACTACGCGACATTCTAATTTAATGTTAAAAAATGACGACTTTAAGACGCAACTGAAAATATAATAAAAATCATAACATTTTAGGTTGTTATTAAAATGCCATATTAGAAAGATTTGAACTTAGGTCTTCAAAGTGCCTAAGCATGCTTCCACCATTACTCTAATACCAACATTTAGTTAAAGTTTTACAAATTATCTTATTTACCTTATAATTTAAGATAAAACAAAAACAAAAACAATAACAACAATAATAATAAAAGGACGCGAACCTTGGCCTAATATGAAATACAAAAACATTTAACCACTACAGCAAAACTGATATGTAGCGGCGTTTGGAGAGAAAACACCACAAAAGTCAAACATATAGCAGTGTTTACAATCGTAGCGCCACAAACTGATACTTTAGCAGCGTTTGTTGTAAAAACGCTGTAATAGAACAACAACAACAACAAAACCCAATTCCCATATGTATGGGGTAAGGGGGAGGTAGGGTAGTAGGCTGCCCCCAACGCCAGGTTGAGAATAGCTTCCGTGAAAGACCTCCGGCAGTCAGAAAATTAAAAATATAGATAAAATGCAATGCATGTATAAATAATTACATAAATACATAGCTAAACAGTATTCATATGCAGTCATTAATATCATATGTGCTTCTGTAATGAGGAGTAATCCCTGCAAAATAATCCCTGCGAAAGAATCTCTGCATATAGACAGAAACATAAGACCGGCTAAATTTAACAGAGGAAACATGACGAGAATGATACACAGAAGACAATTATAGCAAGCCCAGTTCTAATCTTTCATAAATACCAATAACAGAAAAGTATAAAAAGTAAAAGTCATGGAAATTACTACAAATGCATTTAAAAGAAGACAAAGATGATACACCCTATAGATGTGACCCACACTACTCGACTACCCTAGTCTTAAGCCTCCATAATTTCCTATCATAGGTCATGTCTTCAGTAAGGCCTAAATCCATCAAATCAGATCTCAAGCAGTCTTCCCACTTCCGCCTTGGTCGTCCTTTCCTTCTGGCACCGTCGACTGTAATCGACTCTACCCTCCTGACCGCATCCGACGGTAGTCGCCTAAGGACATGCCCAAACCACCGTAGTCTTCCCTCCCTCAATTTTTCGGAAACAGACACCACCCCTAAGGACATCCTAATAGCAGAGTTGACATATAACGGCATTTTTACAACAAACGCCACAATATGGTGGTTTATTGCGGCGTTTTTTTAACAAACACCGCAATAGAGTGGTAAATTAGCGGCGTTTATACCACAAACGTTGCAATAGATTAACATATAGTGCCGTTTTAGCCAAAACGCCGCAATAGATCGATAAATTAGCGGAGTTTCTACCACAAATGCCGTAATAGATTACACATATAGTGGCGTTTATTCCTAAAACGCCGCAATAGTGATAATAAATAGTGTCATTTTTAGACAAACGCCGCAATAATGTTAATCAATAGTGGCGTTTTTAGAAAAACGCCGCAATAGTTTCAATCAATAGTGGCATTTTTTTAACAAACGCCACAATAGTGTAATCAATAGTGGCATTTTTTTATAAACGCCGCAAAATGTTAAATATATAGTCCTCTTTTTCTCTTACCTGAACCCTAAAATCATTTAAACTCTTCTTCCCTCAAAGCTTCTTCTCTGGAACAACAATAGCTCTCAAACGATTCCTACCGACGTCGTCGTTTGTATGTCCCGACGACCAAATCGGGCCTATCACCGACGAACTATAACACAACTGCATGGTTTGATCCCTCTTATCATTAATGATCTTTTTCATTTTTTTGGTCTTCTGAAAATGGGGAAAACCCAAAAAGCTAACGTATTTGAGAAAAAAAGAGCAAGTGTTGCCTTGAATAAGAGAAATTATCGTCGACGGAATGTCTAAGTGGCGTATTTGCTCTAATGATGGATTAAATTATCGTTGGGAGGATATCGGTCCGGTCTCGCCGTCGAAACTGGATGATGACACGAAAGGAACTCCTATTGCTCCATACCCTTCCATGGTCGATCTCCTTCTTGAAGGTAATAATCTATGAATCTTTCAGCCGCTATAATTTTTTTTCTACGCTCAGTCAAATTTCATATATTGTACTCATATAGGATCTTCGAAGCTTATTGAGAAAGATGATAGAGGAGTGGATAAATACCCGATGTTTAGAATTGAATTTGGTAACTCTGTGGCGTTGAAAGAATCTTCAATTGCCAAAGCAGTATCTATCCTCAATGAAGATGAAGTTGCCTCTACTGTTACTCCAAGTAAACATTTATATCATCTATTTAAATTTATTTTAATTTTTATTCAGTTCGCAGGTGGAAGGTGGAAGGTCGTTATCTGTTTCAAGTGAAGCACTGAAGCGCGCAAGGACTCTTCTTGGTGAATCGGAGGTAGGAGATTTATTTGGTGAAATGGATGAAGAGTTTCTCCATATAGAGTTTACACGGAGGAAAAACTTAACGATACGTCGTCAAACAAGGAAAACAACTTTCCTACGTCCTTTCCCCTCGAATGAGCACAACTAAATTCTACTAAACAATATGGTGAAGACTGTTTATGCATAACTTTAATGTTTCTAAATTGTAATGTATTTTGTTGCTAAGTATTTTTATGCATAACTTATGTCTTAATTAAAATGTATGGTTGTTGTTAATATGTAAAATCAACTAATGTTTCTCCATATATTGTTTATACATATATCAGTCAATTTAGTTGATGTACAGTAGGAATGAAATATGTAAAATCAACTAATATTATCTAAATAAAAGGTAATTAGCGGCGTTTGTATCCAGAAACACCGCTATAGATCTGTTATTTTGTGGCATTTGTATCCAAAAACGCCGCTAAAGAGTAATACTTTAGTGGCATTTTTTAATCAACGCTGCAAAATACTCTTAAATTAGTGGCGTTTGTTACCAAACGCCGCTAAAAAGTTGTACTTTAGTGGCGTTTTTGACATAAACGCCGCAATAGAGTTGTAATTTAGTGGCCTTTTTGTAATAAACGCCGCAATAGTATATCCCTTAGTCAAACAAGGAAAACTGTTTTTTTACGTCATTTCCCCCATAAAGGAGCAATGAAGACTAAATTCTAGTGAACAATATAGTTAAGACTGTTTATGCATAACTTTAATGTTTATAAATTTTAATTTATTTTGTTGTTAAATATTTGTATGCATAACTTGTGTCTTACTTAAAATGTATGGTTGTTGTTAATTAGATAAAGCTACATGATATTAAATTTAGTTTATGGAAAGCAGAAATGAAATATTTAAAATAAATTAATCTTATATAAATAAAGGTAATTAGTGGCGTTTGTATCCAAAAACGCCGCTATAGACCTAACTTTTTGCGGTGTTTGTATCAAAAACAGCCGTAATAGGTTCATCTATAGTGGTGTTTTTCCAACAAACGCCGTTAAAAGGATAATGCTTTAGCGGAGTTTTTATATAAACGCCACAATAGGTTAATCTATAGTGGCGTTTGCTACAAACGCCGATATAGAATAGTATGTTAGCGGTGTTTTTATACAAACGCTGCAATAGATAAAATCTATAGTGGCGATTTTCAAAAAACGCCGTAATAGTTTTGTCATTTAGTGGCATTTTTTTAATAAATGCCGCTAAAAACTTGTACTTTAGTGGCATTTTTTAAAACACCGTAATAGTCATGTAATTTTTTGGCGTTTTTGACGTAAACGCCGCAATTGAGTTGTTCGTTAGTGGCGTTTTTTAATAAACGCCGTAGTAGTTTTGTCCTTTAGTGGCGTTTTTAATATAAACGCCGCCATTGTCCATTTAATTATCACATATCCCCAATTCTTCTGCCCGATCCCTAGTTTTTTTATCCCCGATTCTTCCTCCGATTACCAGTGCGTTTCATCAAATCTGTGCACCACCCACAACAGTAGAGCCACGAGTGACCACCGTTGTACCACCAATCATCATCGTCGCTCCGTCGATCACCCACAACCTTAGAACCAAGAGTGCCCACCGTAAAACTGTTGATATTCTCTCATCGCATATTATTATCAACATTAGATTATATTGATTCGTCTAGTTTGGAGTGAGATTTTTGGTTTTTAGAACCCAATCTTTCAAGGTTCATTAACTTGTGTTTCCTGTAAAATTGTTTCCATATATACATATATACCAGATAAAAAATACCAAATACACTCCTAACTCATCGGCATAGACAACTAGTTTAAGGGAACTTAAACCAATTAATTAACCATGTCTTTTTAGCATGACATTATGTTTCAAGATCAATGCTTCTAGCATCAAACCACAGTTACCTTCTTGCATCAAAGGTTCAAGGGTCAATTTGACCAAATTTTCCAAGTTCAAAGATGTTTTAACCTCCTTTAATTTTGGTTCAGCTCTCATGATCTTCTCCTTTTGATATTCACCAATCATTTTGTTAGACTCCCAGTTGATCTAATTTTACGCTATAACAATGCTGCAACATCAGTCCGTTCAACCTTTTCTTCTGTTCTTTTGCTCAATTCTTTCATCCAATGCTTAGAACAGTCCTCATGCATAATGAGATTGGAATTAAGTACACATGGCATGATGCTTTTCGAACTACAAAAAGCTAACTTAAATGACAATTGACGATGCTAAAATATATGTAAATAGTCCGAGACTTAATCAATTTCTTAGTCTGAAATCAAGATTAATAACTCTTTTTCAAGAGTTCTCACACCCTCAAAACAATGCAAACACAACACACATTTTCATTAATTGCTGAATTGAATCAATAGTTGTCTTCCTTCAGTTTTCATACTTTTCCTTCAGTTTAGAATATGTTCAAGCTTCCTATATACATATTCTTCAAAATCAAAATACAAGAATTTCACCCTAAGAGCACATTTTCGCTTGGAGCCTTTGTATTTTTTCTTAGATTTCTTTTTAGCCATTCTTGGGAGTATGTGAGATGGATGTGAATCTAGAAAGGTGTGGTTTTTATGGTGGAGAAATGATTAGATGTGGAGACAGAATGATGAAGGAAGGAGGGAGTTCTTGAAAAGGATTGAAATATGGGCCATAATGAAGTACGAGGCTTTTATGGTGGAATGGTGTGGTTATATATATATATTACATTTGAATTCAGTAGCTTTTTCTTGGCAATTTTATAGGGTAACCATGAAGGCAGTTCTCCTTTTGGTTCCGCTTCTCCTGGGATTGTTAGTGTCGTATTGTCAAGCAGCAGGTTTAGAAATATTTTTTAGGTTGAACACATATATATTAAGTACCATAAAATTTTGTACATAACAAATACAAATAAAATTTCAGATAAATACAAATAAAAAAATTAAAAAAATTAGATTACCATTTGTATTGGGGTTTCAACTTTCATGTACGTTGGTTAAAAAAAGTTGGCGTGGTAATTTAAATGCTTTAAAATAAAGTTGCCATGTAACGAATATCTTATTGTTTCATATTCACCTGAAACTGATTGTCAGCTGTTATTCATGTTGAATGTTTTACATAAACTAGAAGGCCTTGTCCTTCTTTACTTTTTTGCAGAACATGAATGTCGATATTTTCTGCAATAAAGAAGTCATATTTTTGCCTTTTTTGCATAACATGAATGTCGATATTTTCTTGCATATTTTGTTATACACTTTCATCGGTTTGAATTCTCTCTCTAGGTGCTAATTGAGTTGAGACACTTGAATTTAAATCGATTGCGAGGAACACGTTTTTCAGGAAACAAAGGTAATCTTCTCTCTTTAAGAATGAAACATGAGTTTATTTAGATATAAATGCTTGATATTTATGTTTAGTGAATATTGTTTTCGTGATAAAAAAAATTAAGTCGAGATAGAGTAATTAGTAAAGAAAAGTTCGTGGTGTAATATGTTTCCGTACTCGAAATAACATAACAAAAATAGAAAAAGAAAAAATATTACGAAAGTAATATTACTTGAAGTAACAATATTTTTCAAACCACAGAATTTTATTTGGATGAAGAACTTCTTATACTGTTACTTGATCTTAGCCTAAATCCATAGCTCTTATTTGCTTGTTAACATAAAATCCTTGAAGTAACATTTGAGAATTTGGACTTTATTCTTTTTCTTGTTTGAATGTGTCTTTTTTTAGAACTTTGTTTTATTTTCAATTTGTTAATGTTAGTCCTGTATTGATGTTAGATAATCATTTGTGTTTGTGAATTCAGGATTTTTAAAGCTCCAAATCAATGAATACTACATTTTTGGACCCTTTGTTTGCCCTTGTCTACTATTTTTTTTCTTGAAAGTTTGATTCTCAGAGAGTTTTAGTGAACAATACCCATGTTTATTTCTTTGAACCTCGTTTCTTTGAATGGTAAAATTGTAAAATTTAATTCATGATTTGATCTAAATTTTATATACACTTATCTAATTTTTTAGAAGGTTGATTATAATTGTTCGAGACGTCCAAATAATCAAAAAGACTCTTAGATGATTAGAATCGATCCTAATTAACCAACTCACCATGGCATGGATAAATGGACGTTATATCTTCATAACTTGTTGTTAGGTTATTTTATTATTTGTATTTAAATCTCTCCACAATTAAAAATAAGAATATTTTAATTATCAATATAAAGATTTAGTAATTTTTAGATTGATTAGTTCATACAATACAAATGATTGTATATAGTTATAATAAAAGCATGAAAGTTAAAACTATTGTTTAGGAAAAGGAAAGGTGACTAATTGTCGGGGTTGAAAGGTTTGATCGAAAAATGTTTAGGTCAGGGGTGACTCTCCCAGTTTAGGGTCAGGGTATATCTAAGACCTAATTGAAATTTATTTTAGAATTTACAGATTATCCACAAAGAGAGACGGTGATAGAATTCAATGTAATGCTTCTGTTTAGGTTCTAAATTTATCTATAATATTAGCAATTAACATTTGAATTTGAAACTCCAGAAATACGAAATGGATAAGAGTTGTATGGATTTCTCAAGGGTAAGCGTCGAATATCGAAATGGAGTCGAAAAATTTCTAAATTTAGCTTTTCTGAATGTAAGCCAAGAGAATATGATTCTTTGCCCTTGTAAGAACTGTGTTAACATTAACTGGCACATTCGTGAAGTTGTGTACGAGCATCTAGTTATATTTGGATTTGTTCGGGGGTATAGAAAATGGATCTTTCATGGAGAGTTTGTATCAGATAGATCTGCTTCCATGAGTTATTCGACTTATCCTGCTCCTTCTCACTATCCAACTTTTAGAGAAGATGACATGGAAGGGTTACGAGATGCATTTAATATGCACACTCATCAGCCGTATGTTACAGAAAATTATTGTCAGAATGATGTTAATGATTTCATTGAGATGGGAAGAATTGGAAGTGTTGAAGAGCCAAATGGAGAAGCGACAAAGTTTTACAAGTTGCTGATTGAAATGAATGAACAAATTTATGAGGGATTAAAGTTTTCAAAGCTTTCTTTCTGCATTCTTCTTTTTCACTTAAAATGCATGGGAGGGTGGATTGGTAACTCTTTTACGCAATTGTTGGAGTTACTAGGAGAAGTGTTTCCTTTTGCAAAAATCCGTCAATCATGCAAAGATATGAAGAAAATGATAAAAGATTTGGGTCTTGGATATGACAAAATTCATAGTTGTCTGAATGATTGTATGTTGTATTGGGGTGATCGAAAAAATCAGGACTCTTGCCATGTATGTGGAAATCTCGATGGATGATTACGGAGGCAGAAAATGTTACTGAGGATGAAGCTCAAGCACGATCAAGAAAGAAACCGATTAAGATTCTGCGATATTTTCCTCTCATACCTAGGCTACAAAGATTGTTTATGTGCTCCAAGACTTCTGAGTCTGTGAGGTGGCATCATGATGGCAAAACCGATGATGGATTATTACGACATCCAGCGGATTCTTTAGCTTGGAAGTCATTTGACAACAAGTATCCAAGTTTTGCGAGAGATCCTCGAAATTTCAGGCTCGGTCTTACAATTGATGGGTTTAATCCATTCAAAATCATGAGTACTTCGTATAGTACTTGGCCTATTGTACTTGTTCCATACAATTTGCCTCCCTGGATTTGCATGAAACAATTATCTTTAATCTTATCCATGATAATCCCCGGCGAGAAAGGCCCCGAAAATGATATTGATATTTACATGTAGTCGCTAATTGCAGAGTTGAAACAGTTATGGGAAGGGGTCGAAACGTACGATGTGTTGACGAAGGAGAACTTTAATTTACGTGCGACTTTATTATGGACAATTAATGATTTTCCTGCGTATGCAAATTTATCGGGTTGGAGTACCAAAGGTCATTATGCTTGTCCTTGTTGTGCTGTAGAAACATGTTCGAAGTGGTTGGTTAATGGAAAGAAGTTCTCTTATATGGGACATCGTCGGTGGTTACCTAATAATAATAGATTTAGAAGTCAAAAGAATATGTTTGATGGTGATGAAGAGTTTCAAAATGCTCCTGACCAAACAACCGGCTCTCAAATATTCAGAATGTTGAAAAAAATCAATTTTACTTATGGAAAGATGAATCAACCAAGTAGTGCACGATCAAAGAAAAAGGCAAAGCAAGTCAATGAAGAGGTTGAAGTTGACGAACAAATTGATGATGAGTCTGATGAAGAGGATGATCCAAACGAGGTAGATTTGTGGAAAAAGATGAGTATATTTTTCGAGTTGCCTTATTGGAAAAAGCAAATTTTGAGACATAATCTTGATGTAATGCATATTGAGAAGAATGTTTGTGAGAATATTATCGGGACCATTCTAAATGATGGAAAAAAATCTAAAGATAATCTTAAGAGTCAACTTGACTTAGTGAACATGGGAATTCAACATGATCTTCATCCGCAATTACGTCCAAATGGAAGAAATTTCTTGCCGCCTTTTATTTTTTCTCTTTCGAAGAAAGAAAAAGAAGTGTTTTGCTCAGTGTTGAAGGATATAAAAGTCCCAGATGGGTATGCATCAAACATTTCTCGATGTGTCAGTGTTAAAGATCGAAGAATTTATGGTTTAAAGTTACATGATTATCACATATTAATGCAAGATTTACTGCTAGTAGCTATTCGCGGTTGCATGTCGAGTAAGGTGACGTCTTGTATCATTGAACTTTCTAATATAATGAAAGCCATCTGTGGGAATGTTCTAATGGTTGAAGAACTTGATAAACTACAAGATTGAGTCGCCTTGACTTTATGCAACTTGGAGAATATATTTCCACCTTCATTCTTCACAATTATGGTGCATCTTCTAATTCATCTTCCTCACGAAGCAAGAGTTGGTGGTCCAGTTTTCTATCGATGGATGTACCCTATAGAGAGGTGTTATTTGAATTACACGTTTCAAATTACTACTGATTATACCTCTCACTCAAATGTATTTACGTAGTATGTTGTTTTGTGTATAGGTTCTTGGGCAAGTTGAAGTCTTATTGTCGTAATAAGCGTTATCCGAAAGGATCAATTGCTAAAGGGTATTTGGCAAAGGAATGTATGACATTTTGCTCTAGATATTTGGAAGATGTTGAAACAAGATGGAATGGACCAAATCGAAATGATGTGTTAAGTACTGATGACTTACCTCAACATTATTTCTTTGGAAGTTATGGTGAACCATTAGGGAAAGTTAAAATTACACACTTAGATGACACATCTTGGGTACAAGCACACCGATATGTTCTTTTCCATCACGATTCAATAGATCCCTTTCGCATGTAAGTCTTTCGAACCCAATCCTAATAAAATCTCTTTATCTTTTATATTTATCAATTTTTAACGACATAATATTCTTTATAGTGAGTTTAAAGAAGTATTGAGATCTCGAGCACGCTCCCGAAGATTAAATCAGCGAGAGCTACATAAGTTATTCACAGAAACTTTTCATGAATGGTTAGGCTAGACAGTAAGCAACTAAATCTTACGGAACACTTATAAATTATATACGTCTTGCTTTTTATATCGACGTCAATGCAAATTAATTCACCATTCATGTGTAATAAGTTTAGAGTGTGAGAGAAGTTAGTGAAGAAGTTAAATGGCTTTCTCAAGGTCCGAATAGAATAGTTAAAAGAAATAATGCCTTCCTCACTAATGGGTTCAGGTTCCACACGAAATCTCGTGAAAGATTAAGAATGACACAAAATTATGGAGTCGTAGTTACTTTGTCAACTAGAAGTTATGCTACTGTAAGGGACAATAATCCGCAGGAGGGAGAGGTCGATTATTATGGAAATCTTACAGACATTATTGAGTTAGATTATTATGGAAAACGAAAGGTTGTGTTGTTTCGGTGTTACTGGGTTGATGTAAACAAATGTATAAAAAGAGATAAATTCGGGTTTACAATGGTGAATTTCTCTCGTTTAATTCACACGGGTCAACGTTTGATGGATGAACCATATGTATTTTCTTCTCAAGTGAAACAAGTATTTTATTATCACGATCCAATGGATGATGGTTGGTATGTTGTGCTTCGAAATACTCCAGAGACTTGATAGAAATCGGGGATGGAAGTAGAGATGACATTGAAACAAGATCAGAAAGTTTACCTCTACTACCACAAAACTTAGATGAAACTATCAGTAATACAACACAATTTCAATGGGTTCGGGAGGACATTGATGAAGATATTTATGACAACTGACATTATATAAGACTTTTGTACGCTTTTATATCTTCATTTATTTATTTATAATACTATAACCTTTAACATATTATCTTTCAATATATATTCATTAATTAATTCATTTTTTTTATTACTCATGTTTGTTTATTATAGATATCATGCCGAGGAGAAAAATAAATGATTTGCGGGTTGTTCGAGCTTCTGAAGACCATGAAGAAAGAAATAACGAGGAATCGAATGCACCTGAGTCTTCTGAAGTTTCGGAAACTGTTGAAGAAGACGTAGAAATTCAAAGTAATCTTCGAAACATTATTTACTACTTTGTTCATTTTCAAAACTGGCATTTAATAATTTCTTATATAGTTGAAAATGTTGGAACGCGCAAAACTCGAGGACGTACAACTTTGAAGGAATTATACCAACTTTCTCTTGGGCATCGTGTCAAAGTTTCAAGAAACGATGTCGGTCAACCTATTGGCCCAGAATCACGTCTTCTAGCAGGTTACTTAGGCATAGTTGGACGTAATGCAAATATGTTACCGATCAATTACGAGTCATGGCGTGAAATGCATAATAGTAACAAAAATCAAGCGTAGGATTTTGTTAAGGTAATAATGTCATTATAATACATACTCTATAGAAATTCAATACTAATTTATACTTACGGTGTACACTTATTTGCTGTATAGGAGAAATTTTCTATAGAGGTCTCTGACGATTATGTGAAGCAAACGTTAGGGAAGAGATGAAGGGATCACAAGAGCTTCTTAAAGAACAAATACTTCAAGAATGATTTCAGCCTTGAAGAGAAGTTGCAAACAGTACCACTAGGAAGGCTTAGGTACCAATGAGAAGATGCAATCATATTTTGGAGTTCACAAAAAGGACATGTATGATGTATTTTTCAGAAATAATTGTAACGAATTGTAAATCATCATTAAAAGTAGTTGTTTGACATTGTAGGATCGAGAGCATATTGGTGTTGCTAGCAGGTAACAACAAAAGTTTACGCACACGGCTGGATCGAAGAGTTTTGCTTGTATAGCTCATGAGGAGGTATTATAGATTATTGAAATAGTTTTTTGTATTACATGTACATACTAACTCATAGTAATTATATTATTGTACATTGTAGGAAAATACATTAGGTTCTAAAGTTGGTCGAATCCAACTCTTCGACATGACACATACGAAGAAGGATGATACTCCTATGACTGTTGACGCTACATAACTTATGGTACATTTTTTGGGTAGATGTTTTAAATTTACCTGACTTTATTTTATATTTGTACCATGACATTTTTTTATTTTAATTAATTATTCACTTTATTAGGAAAAATTGAGGGAGAAAAAGGCGGAGTATCATGTTACTGTTTCGAGTCAAGGTATTGTTAATGATGATGACATTGAAAACCAAGCTATTAATGATGTTTTGGGTCCTGAAAGATATGGTAGGGTGCGTTGTCAAGGATCATTCGTTACTCCCACCAAATATTTTGGATCCAGTTCATCACAGTACATGTCATCACAGTCTCGATCTTCCCACCAAGAAGTTTGTCGTTTAAAAGAAAAGTTGGTTGAGATGGACCAACAAATGGCTAACTTGAAAGCGGAAAATGAAGCAAGGGAAGCAGAGAGAGCAGTAGCAGAAACAGCCATAGCAGCAACGGAAGCAGAGAGAGAAGCAGCGGCAGCACAGAGAGAAGCAACATATAAGCAGAGATGTGAAAAATTTGAAAAACGACTCAATGATATGATGTTGATGATTCAGAAAACGCAACCTCAGAATCCACCATCGTAGTCTCATTTATGTTATGAGCATTCTACTGGACCTTGTTTAACTGAACTTATATTACGTTAATGAAAACTTTTATTTATTATATTGGATTTGATGTTGTTTGTTATGGATATAGAGTTTGATGTTATTATTTTTTTGTTTGTTGGATAATGGAATAGGTTGAAAAAACAGTTTTGGGGTAATCAAGCATAATTTTTAGGACTGTTAAATTCTGTGTTATTTAACGGCGTTTGTAACAAAAAACGCCGCAATATACCATACATTTAGCGGCATTTTTATCCTAGAAACGCGGCTATATACAGACCTTTACCGGTGTTTTTGCTAAAAATGCCACAAAACATCAATACCTACTGCGGCGTTTGTGAGAAAAACACCGTAAAACATCAAAACCTATTGCGGCGTTTGTGGGAAAACGCCGTAAAACATCAACACCTACTGCGGCGTTTTAGAGAAAAATACCGCTAAATATCAACACTAACAAAAAACGCCGCGAACTTTAGCGGCGCTATTTTCAACGGCGGTTTTCGCGGCGTTTGTCTTAACGCCGCATGTGATTTTAGCGGTGCTTATAAACGCCACTACTATAAGCGCCGCTAAAGGTAAAAAAATGCCGCAAAAAGCCTGTTTTGCTGTAGTGAACCCATCAAAATAAATGTAATTATTAGTTAATAATACATGTTATATATATTTAAGGGTTATGATCCACTTACACAATGTATACCTTTTTAGTTTTACACAAATTTAGGATTGTTGGATGAACAAAAATAGATAGTGGAGATTAACTCATCGTTTTTTTTCTAGTGAATATATTCTCATTTTATACTGTTAATCTCACTCATCTATTTGCGCTCGTCTAACGGTCCTAAATTTATGTAATATTAAAATAACTTTACATCTTGTAACATGATCTTATCCCTATATTTAAATGTGTAGTTAAAATAAGATTTAAAATAATTTTTTTAATATTTTAAATTAAATTTAATATTTCTTCTTTATACGAAATACATATCAATTTATCACAAAAATTTAGTGTTCAATTATCAATCTCGTTAAATATAAAAATATTTAAATAGAATGTATAAACAATTATCTTTAAATTTTAAAAATTTAAATTAACCTATTAATTATTACTTTTTAAAATATTTTTGAAATTATAAACAATATTAAACGATAATATTTAAAAGAAAAAAATATGTTTTATACACATTTCTTTAACTCAAGTAGAAGTTAAATATTTTAACTTATGAATTTAATTTAATTTTTATTTTTAATCTTGTATTAATTTGAGATTAAAGTCCTTGAGTAAGTCCTAATCATATAGTTTACTTAGGTTTAAGTCCCTAAATAATTAATATTTTTTTCTTTATTTTTTCTTTTGAAGTAGCCCCAATATATTCTATACAGGATTATGTAAAACAAATCACAATTGAAGGTCTCAATCAGTGGCATTTGGCTATTTGATGTGTGTATTGATATGAATAATTTATGATATTTTCTAATTATATTTAGATACAAATTCAAAAGTCTCAACTAATATAGTAAGAATATTTTATATAAGTGTTGATGATATGAATATATAATAATGAAATCATATTTAGTATGTGAATGTATGATATAAAAGTATATGATATTTACAGTGATGATTGATATGTATATAAAATTATTTGTTAATCTAATTATATGAATATAATTAAGTTGTCTTTGTGCCTATATGTTACATATATATATTACATATAATATATATTATTTTCTTAATTTGTTTTATCTTCTTATAGTTTGGGTTATATTTTTATTCTTTTTGAAATTTTTAAAAAGTGTTTTAAAATTTTTATTTTTTAGCAATTTAATTTAATTTTTTATATTTAGCAATTTAATAAAAAATCAGTTTAACCCTAAAACTTAATAAAAAATCAATGTAACCCTTTGACACGTCATCATCCGCTGTGAAATGATAGTAAGAGTTAGTTTGAGAAATAAATAGAACGGTTAAAAACTAGAGAATTTAAAATGAGATCGTAGTTTGGAGACTAATATAGAATGTTTTTTAATTATAAGGATCGAAATAAAATAAACATCATAGTTCAGGGACATATTCTGTTATTACTCCTAAATATCATAGTGCAGGGGACATATCCTGTTATTTTTTTAACAAAATAGATAATTAAAAAAAAAAAAAAAACCCTGCCGACAAAAGTTAATGTGTACCAGGAATAAGCTTGATTTGTTTTCTTTTATAAACAACTCGTTCTCCAGTCTTTTCATTTGCGAGGCGCTTTAGTCTATTAGATCACTTTACGAAAGCAAAGCAAAAAATGAGCAAATCCGACCGCTCAAAGCTTCACATTGCCATGTTTCCATGGGTTGCCTATGGTCACATCATCCCCTTCCTTCATCTCTCAAATAAGCTTGCTCATAAAGGCCATAAAATATCATTCCTTTTGCCTAAAGGAGTTCAACCAGAGCTTGAAAACATGAGCCAATTCCCCAACCTCATTCAATTCTTTCCTCTAGTCCTTCCTCAAGTCGATGGTCTCTCTCCAGGTGCTGAAACCACACGTGTCGTTCCTTCGAACCAACAAAAGTATCTTTTTTTTGCTGTTGATCAAACAAGAGATCAAGTTGAATCCATCTTCAAGGTTCTAAAACCTGATATGGTTTTTTATGATACAGGGTTTTGGATTCCTGACTTGGCTCGCCAACTTGGGATCAGCCCCGTATTCTATGTAGTGACTTCCCCGATGATTGCGGGGATGATGATAAAACCTAAGAAACTAACCATGGAAACGACGTTAGAAGAGGCGATAGAATTGCCTCCCGGTTACCCTTCTTCCACGGTGAGGTTCAAAGTTGAAGAGGCTCCTGCACTGTTGGTTATGGCTGAGGATGTCGGGAGTGGATTGTCGTTACAAGAACGGATGAACAAGATTATGATAGGAAGTGATGCCGTTGCCTTCAGGAGTCACCGTGAACTCGAGGGACCATTTCTTGACTACTTTGCTCAAGAAACTGGGAAGCTTGTTTTATTATCGGGGCCTTGCTTGCCTGAAACAAAGACCCAACAACTTGATGACAAATGGGTTACTTGGCTAAGCCAGTTCGAGCCAGGGTCCGTTGTGTTCTGTGCATTCGGAAGTGAGAGTGAGTTGCAGAAGGATGAGTTCCAAGAGTTAATTCTGGGGTTCGAGTTATGTGGACTCCCATTTTTGGTAGCTTTAAAGCCACCTAAAGGATGCTCGACTGTTGAAGAAGCACTGCCGGAGGGGTTCAAAGATAGGGTTAAAGGAAGAGGGTTGGTTTATAGTGATTGGGTTCCACAAAAGCTGCTATTGAACCACCCTAACATTGGGTGTTTCGTAAACCACTGTGGGTATGGATCAATGTGGGAGTTTCTGCTTAGTGACTGTCAAATCGTGCTGATTCCTCAACTTCCAGATCAAATTCTGAACACTAGGTGGATGGTGAATGATCTGAAGATTGGTGTTGAAGTAGAGAGAGGTAAAAACAGGCAGGTCTCAAAGGAGTCATTCAGTGAAGCTATCAACTTTGTGATGGACAAGGAGAATGAAACAGCTAAGATGTTGAGGGCAAACCATGCCAAGCTGAAGCAAACACTTTGTAGCAGAGATTTTCAAGAAGAATATATAAACAATTTCATCCAAGCTCTGCAAGATCTTGTAAAAAAGTAGTGTTATGTTGCACAACAAGATGAATAAAATCCAATGTAGGATCTAATGAATAAGCTGAGTGTAGCAGTTTTAAGGTGTTATGTTGTTTAACGTAGAACCCTAGTTCAGTGTGGAGGTTCTATTTATGGTGAAAAGACGTACAATTATCTAATATAATATAATTATATAACTATTAGTGTTGTAATAATATGTTTGTTTAACAGCGATAGACTCAACGAGTCAACGTGAATATTTAAAATCAAGGTTTTCGTATGGCGTCTTGCGCATGAAGTCCTTCCAATTGGTCTAAGCCACTACCCTCCACCGTCAAGATCAACGTGGATGACTCCTTCTGTCCCACCTCTGCTTCTGCCTCCATTGGGGTCCTGGCGCGTGACGAACATGGTTGTGTACTTGCTATTCTTGCTCGACCTTGAGTTTTCCTTGGTGATGCAACAGTGGTGGAGTAGGCCATCACTGTCGGCTGGTATTCAATTAGCTCTTGAGATGGATGCCCTACAAGTTATCGTTGAGAGCGACTGCAAATCTAGTGCGTCAATTGATTCATCATCCTCTCGGTTTATCGGTGGCTAGTTTTTTTTTTCTTTTTTTCAAAGCAAAGTTACTCTGATTAATAAACAAATATTGACATAAAGCCAATAAAATATCCAAGTTCCACAGAAAAAGATACAAGCATATAAAATTACACTCAACTGCTTATCCAACAAAACTATAACATATGAAAAACGATAGGAACTCGGGAAAATCCACATACGGCATCTTTAACATAGGCTAAAGAAAGGCGTTATCAGTTTTATTATTATTTTTTTAATAAAATCAGTAAAAAATTAATAAAAACATTATTATTTCTATCAGTTTTGTTATTATTGGACGCTTTATCAATTTTGTTATCACATTTAGTAAAACGCTGCCTAAAACATTATTTTTTACTGATTTTATTATTATTTGACACTTTACCAGAAACTCAGTCTAATAAAAACAAAACACAACAAACACCACTCCCTTATCAGCATTGCCATCACGCTTTGAACATCACTTTCTTCCTTCTACCATCTTTTGCAAATAGATCGGTCATAACATTTCGCTTTCGATTAACATAGATAAATTTAACTCCCCTAATTTGGTTCAATAACATGTCAAAACTTTTAAAAAAATTCCAGAACAACCATGGTCTTAATACCAGCTTCGAAATCCATTACTCCGGTGTTAGAGAGTTTGATTCAATAATCAATTTATAGCGGTCACCAAAACTGTAACACCCACATATCGATACGGGTGATCCGATCCGATCCGAGGTGTCACATTAGGGCCACCAGAGCGACCCACCATAATTTTTTAGGAAATTTAAATTTTTTGTTAAAACGTGTAAAATCATAAAACAATTTATAAACACAACGGTAAAATTTTACAATATTCAGGAATAAAACAAATTCCAGACTCGGATATAAAAACAAAATACAACTTACATGCCCCCTAAACACATGCACCATACTCCACAAGAAATGCCGAAAGAACTCCCTTACTAATGTCGATAGTTGCACTGGTTCAATCATTTTAACCTGAAAAGGTGAGTAACATAGTGAGCTTTAGAAAACTCAGTAATACATAACTATCAAATGATGATATATAACATGCAGATAATAGGTATGCATACTTTTCTTATTGGTTCAGACATATACAGATTTTTATGCTTCCAGTTAGTAAAGGACAAGAAGCTTCCAGTTCAACGTTTGGAGGACTAGATTTAGTAAATTAGAATAGGGTGTCTAGTGTGTTCCTATAAATCCAGCGAAAATGTATAGATCTTTTTAATACAGTAGCAATTTAAACATATTTTTCAAAAACCATAATAAACCCCTCCAACCGAAAGCCAATATGCAGTTCCACTGAACTACATCCATAAAGACTTACCCTATGACCAAAGGACGTAGGTGCTAACCTAAGGGAGCACCTTGTGTCCATAAGGTCTTACCCAAAAGAACATAGCAGTGGTGACATCCCTAAGGTAGTGCCTTAGGGTCCATAAAGTCTTACCACTAGGCCCCATAGGCCCAAGAGCCCACCCAAGAGTCGCCTTAGGTCCATAAGAAATTAGCAGTCGATGCTAAACCTATGCAAGAAATTACCAACAGTGACTGAACCTGCTAGATTCTTCAGTCATACCAGAGTCCTAGAGTACCCCGTATAAAAATAATTTCAGTTAGTAAATAGAGATATTAGAAATTAGAGCAGAGATCATAACTGAAATTCGAGATCAGAACATGCATCAAAGTTCAAAGCAAAAATCAGAGGTCAAATTGTATTTCAGATAACAGAGACATACTTTTAAAATCAGAGAAAACATTCGTGTGATTAGGGAACACACTAGAGGTTCCAAATATTATTCGGAGGTGATTGATATTTATCAGATAGGGAGTCATGAAACTTCTATAAACTAATTAAATTCATAGACGAGATCCCCATAAAAGGGTTTGATAGCTGACGAATTCATCAGTTATTCAGAACATGATTTATCAGGATCATATAGTATTCAGATATTTTTCGGAGGCATTATGTAATCAGAAAGGTATTTAGAATCCTATGCAATAAGAGTTACTTGTGTTTTTCGGTATGACAGGAGTAATTCAATTATTCAAGAAATCAACGACATTTTGGGCATTAGGTTCTTGGAGAATTCTTAGTGATTTGAGCTAATAAAGGAGAAACGAAGATTCAGGGCATTTAAGATTTGTGTCGATCAATCAGAATATCGAGTTAACTTAAACTGTACAAATCTCAACAATGATACATGTCAATCGGTAAAATCGTTGCACTTGAAGGGTATTCACTCTTTAATACAGACAACTCTTGTCAAATGATCATCTTTAGAATCACCACTAAATGGATCTTAAGGAGACGAACATATATTACAATGGTCTTTATTTCATTTCTACATTGCAACGATATCAGGAAATGTCGACGTGCTTGATTTGTGGTTCATAACCCCTAGGGATGATACATTATGTAAGTTGATCAACGTTTCCAGACTTATCCAAGTCATTGAGGTACTTAGGTCATTTTGTAGTCAAGCCTATCCTAGTTATTTCAGAGTTTCCAGAGTAATTAGGTCATTTCCGCAATTACGAATACATATGTTACTTCCATTCATTTAACTTGATCATAATATAAGATCTCAGTTCGTCTCCCTTATCATAGTCATCCATAGTCCATTTTCACTTTAAGGGTATTATCATCATTTCATTCAATTCTGTCAGTGACATTACATTCTGATAACTTAGGCTTGAAAGTATTCTAGTTCCATTAAAGTTTAGAGTACTTTGTTCATTTAATCACTGGAGGTTATTTTAACTACTAGGGGATGTCTTGGTCCTTTTACAGTACAAGGGCATTTTCATAATTTTACCCATAGTGTTATTTTTGGTAATTTCTTATCCAAATATTTCCAACATTTAATCTTTAACGAGATTAATTAGAATTTATGCATTCTGAGATTGATTAATTTATTGATTAAATTATTGAACTGAAATTTATTTCCGATCAGTCTACCAATTCCTTTTTCGAGCCGTTAGAATCTTATACAGTGTTCCGTATTTAATCCAATTTATGTCTGAGTCCAAACATAGTTAACTACCCTAATGGACCAATTATTTTCATTCATACACTTACCATTTATCAGTGAGTCCTGAAAAGTATACAAAAGGTAGTAAAGTATCACCTCGATCTCCGTGCTCCACCGATAGAGCATTTAATCTCCATTCGATCATCCTCGAACTTTAATTCAATGTCCAATAATTCCTCGGATACATAGCAAACAAATTTACGTTAGAAACTAAACTTAAATGAGAAACCAACTTGAATTCAAAGATAAATCATTGATAAACGGCTTATCGGGTGCGAATTTGACAAAACGAACTTCAAATTCGAACTTAGGATGTTAAAAAACATAAAATACGATTTTTTTTTAAAAATTTACTTTTTTGGTCAAAGTCAAAGTCAACAGACTGACCGGTCAACGGTTCGGGTTAGGTCAAATCAATTCGGGGTTGGGCAAACGGATCGGGTTGATCGGTTCGGGCTGGTCTAACCGGTTGGACCGGTCCAAAAGTTTCCAGGACAAGGGAAGAAGCTCACACGCACAGCCGGCGCGTGCGGCGGCAACAGAGGTCTAGTTGGTCGATCGCTTCATCCCGGAGCATCTACACACCATAAACAAGTCAAACCAATTTAAAAAATTAACCAAAACAGAAAGAAAATTAACCAAACTATAAACCTGAAACTTACTGTTGAAAACATTTTTGATGTTTCGATATAACAAATTAAGTTAAACGAATTTTAAGATTTTACAAATGATTTTCTTAGTATATTCGATTTAATTACTCGAATATCAAAATATTACTCCAAGTATTTCAAGATCAAATTCAAACCTTACTAAATGTGTAAAATTGTGTTTTATACTTAAACTATTTTTTAAACAATTTTCACAAAGTATTTTGAACCAAAATCAAGCCTGAAATCAATTTTTCAAAGTGATGCACCGATGCACCAATCCATGCATCGATGCACCATGGATTAAATTGAACATCGAATGCATTTTATGCATCGATGCACATACCATGCATCGATGCACTCAGGCTATTTTGAAACATCGAATGCACTTCATGCATCGATGCACTCTTAGTGCACCGATGCACTAAGGGTCCAACGGTCAAAATATTTGAATTTTACACTTGATGCACCGATGCACCATGGGTATGCATCGATGCACTGACGCTCCCAACTGAATTTATTAATTGTTTTCACACTTAAACGACTCTATTGACTCTACTAATCATCCCCAACGTTCAGAATCATTTAAAGGAGTATTTAAACAAGCTTAGAAGCCATTGATCTATAAGAGAAAACAAGAAGAAACAACAAGCAACTAGAATCAAGAGAGAATCAAAGAGAAAGCATCAAAATCATTGTCTGAGCACTTCAAGCCTATTTTTCATTTAATATTCATTTTGCTTTCAAGAACACTACTTGTACTCAATTGTATTCATTCTTGAGTATTCTTTTCTTTGTTCTAGAATTGTGTAAACAATCTACCTAGTGAGGATTTCCTTGTAAGTTTGCAAATTTGTAATCTTCTCTTTGAGAAAGAATGTTCTCAAGAATTGGGGTATATTCTTGAGGGAGTTGTAAGGTTATCTCTTTGGCCTCAAAAGAAAGAACAAATCAGTGAATTTGTTGGAAAATCCTTAGTGTGGATAGTTAAGGTAGTGGAGATAGACTTTGGTTGAGAAAGTCAAACCACTCTAAATCGCTGTGCAAATCTTTTCAATTTTCTGCAAAAGCTTCCACCAAAATTTTAATTGCCAATTCATCCCCCTCTTGGCCAATTCCATCGATCGATTAACTCAACACTTACCCACGATCGCCGATGAGAACGACAATGGTGCGGTAACCTACAAGTCGTATTTTATGCGGAATATGTCGATGAACCCTTTGGTGATGGCGATGAGGTGATCACCAGATTGACCATAATCGAAGCTAAATTGTATGGCGGCGGGAGATGGTTTTAACGATGATTCACGGTGGAAGAAGGCGTTTCACGGCGAGAGACCATGGGGGTTTTGGTCGCTGGTCAACGACGAGTCGAACGTGGGTAACAGTGGGTCGAACGGTGGTCGGACGGACGAGGCTTGGGGAGACCGATGAGGTTTTATTCGGGGGGAAGTTTTAGGGATTTATGTTTGTGATTTTGGGGGGATTGGGAATTTCACCGGGGGAGGGAGTATATTTTCATCAACCAATAAAAGTGGGCAAATTTATGATTGAGTCACTGAATTTCCAGCACTTTCTAAAACTGTCTATAAGTTTCTAAAACTTATAATATGACCCCTAAATTAGGGTGTTACAAAACCATATTCAAGGAAAATTTCAAGAGCATATTTTAGAACAACCAACTCAGCATGATCCAAGAAATCAACTAAAGTTGTACCAGAGAATATTGCACACACCTCGCCTTGATGATCTCTTAACACACCGCCACAACTAGCTAGGCCTTCTTTGAACTCCCCATCAACATTGAGTTTAAGATAAGCCGGTTTCAGAGCCTTCCACTCTTCACAAGTTAATAAAACAGATTCAGATAACATCAAGCATTTACAAGGATTATGCCACCAATGTACACTTTCATCCACAAAATTTGTAATTAATAGGATAGAAATCAAACTACATCATTTCCTTCATTAATAGGAGTCTATTCACTGTTGAAATCGATCGTCAAAAACAATCATTGGTCGTTCAAGATCATCATACCGAAAAAATGAGTTTTTTGCATCTCATTTGTTCACTTTTTTTGGGTTTTGTTTTGTTTTTTAAAATTCTTTTTTGTTCTTCTTTTTACAAGTTTTATTTTTTTTATTTTTGTTAAGTGAATGATTTAGATGTTTGTGAGAGTTGGAGTAGAGTCAAGGCGAAATCACCCCTAGGTTTCGACACATATTCAGAACAAGTCTCTTTTAAAGTTGAGTTAATTGGATATCATGTAAAGGTATAAAACTCTTGGGTTAGATCGAATATCAGATAAAGTGTTTTATTCTTGGATCGAAGGTGGGAGTAAACCCATGTTCAAACCCCACCCTTGTCAAAAACAGGTCTCAAAGGAGTATATCCATGAACTTAAGATTGGCATTGAAGTAGAGAGAGGTAAAACAGGCAGGTCTCAAAAGTGAAGCCATCAAATTGGCGTTGGACAAAGACAATGAATAAACTCATCTGTTGAAGGCAAACAAATGCTAAATTGAAGCAAACACTTTACAGCAGAGATCTTCAAGAAGAATATATCAATAATTTCAGTCAAGATTTGCAACATCTTGTCAAAAATTAGTCTCAAGTTGCAAAAGCCAATGTAGAATCCAATCTCGGTGTAGCAGAGTTTATTGCGTGATTTTCTTTAATGTAGATGTGACTGGTGTGATTACTATATTTTAGATTTTATAAACTCTTTTATGAAAATATAAATTTTTATTATATTTATTTTCTATTTATTAAATGTTGTTATTATGAAAGTCTTTGTAAAACAAACTGTTAGTTAGTTTGTTGGGCTGTTGTCACTAATTCGCCTGTACAGTTATGGTAATGGGCCTTTTAAAAGACTCTCTCATATAGGTGTACCTTCGTCACTACGAAAATTTAAAATTTCATCATATCTTCGGAATTTTGAGTATGGTGCAGAATGTTACAAATTCTTAAGATATAATATTTGTTAAATGCACTTAAAGAAGATAAATTACACCAACAACCACTAAAGTTTGAATAGGTTTTTATTTTTACCATTAAAGTTTGGAGAGTTTTAAATTGATCACTAACCTTATCGATTTGTTATAAAATAACCATTCAACTGTGGCATAAGACAACTGACATAGTATTTTTCTTTAATAAATTAATATTCTCATCTTATTGGTGAGAAATAAGTAAAATCATGGAATGTAAGTAACTGCTAGGACTCAAACCTAAGATCTCTTCTTAAAAGCTTAATGTCTAACCATTACACCAAACTAGAATTTTAATACATTTTTTACATATACAATTTTTTATAATAGAATAAAGTTGAAATTAATTATTATCTTAAAATTTGTATCATAATTGATTTATTTTCATAAAATAAATATAATTAATTTTAACCATAACTTAAATTAATACTATTTTTATCAATAATATAATAACTTGCTAGTTTGGTGCAATCATTAAGCGATAGATCTTTCTTCTAAAGAGACTTAGGTTCAAGTCCTGTAAAAATATAATCGATAAGGATCAAACTTTGGAGCTTTAGGGATAATCTAATGCTTAAGTATGTTACATAACAATTAGTATTGTTTTATGATTTATATTATGATTAGTTTATTCTTATAATATTTTATAATTAATATCTTTATATAAAATAAATATAGTTAATTTCATTCATAATTCAAGTTTAATGTTATTTTTATAAAAAAATATGTTGAAATTTATGTAGGTGTGTAGTGGTTAAAGTTGGGTCCTTGAAATAAAATCAAGATCAAAACCCATCACGAACCAAGTTACCTTAATGGCTAAAAGAATGATTATTATCTCTAGAGGTCTCAATTTGAGTACTAGAAACTACAAGTGTGTTTGAGCTTTCATTGTTAAATAATTAAAAATATTTATAACATATATTATCTTGTAATCACCCTAAATTAAAAAAAAATTCAAACCCCAACAACTGCTTTTTACAATTTTAGCCATCAATAAGATGACATGTAATTTACTAAAGAAAATACCACATTAAATGTTGAATGACCATTTTATAAATTTTGAACTTCAGTGGTGCAAACAAAATCTTATCTTAATTTTAGTGACGGTTAATGTTGTTTACACTTAAAAAAAAAATAGGTATCACGTAAGAGAAAAAAAGGTTTCCAAATTCAAGTACGTTGTAGGACTTAAAAAATCTTAAGTATTACGTTAGAATAAAAAATCAAATTTGAGTATGAAATAATATATCAAGATTATATGCTATTTTGTTAATCCAAAGGTTATTTTCAATTTATTATATATATATATTATAATATTATAGATATATAATCTATTTACATTATGTAAAACTAATAAATTTATAACCTTTAAATTTTAAAAAAATAAATAATTTAGATTTAATTAAAATTTATAATCAATAAAAGAATTTGTTTTTCAATTCACAATAAAATAATATTCTTTACCATAAAACCCATCTTCTCCATCGTTCCTTCTTGCTTTTGTCCATAAGCATCACCAATATAAGTTTATGTTCCTTTATTTTTCTTTCTTACTAGAAAACTCTTCCTCGTTGAAACTGATTATTCATCTTGTTTTTTTTATTATCTGTTATTAATTTCTACTAATTGAAAGCCTACCTCATAGAAAGCGTGTGAAAGTTATAGAAAATTGATAGATTGAAGTCTGCAAGTAAACCTACTTTATATGATAAGTCGGAGGCTACGACTTGATGAAAGTAATATTGAGAAAGATATATATGGTATAGTGTTATCGTATTGAAGAAAGCTTGATAATGAGAGCAGCAAATGTTTGTAGCTTCGAGGTTTTTGCACTGTTGTTGTGGAGTGGGTAAATAAAAAATGAAGAGGCATAACAGTTTTTAAGTATTTCGAGGAGTTAATTCAGGTTGGTCTTTTGATTGCCTTAGAGGTTTTCTTCGGTTGTTGTCTACTGGGTAAAGGGGCATATGTCTTGCTATCCTGGCAACATCTTTGTAACACCCCAATTTAGGGGTTAAAATTTAAGAAATTATAAAGTAGTGAATTTAATTAGTATTTTTGGAAGAAATTGGGGATTAAATTGTAAAGTTTTAGAGTTGACAGACCGTTGTATAAAGTGAAGGAAATTCAGTGGTTAAACCCATGATTTAACAATTTCTTATATATGATGAATTATCACGTGCGCATGTTTCATATTTTTCAGATTTCCCTTCTCCAACAACCCTCATTCCAACTCTGATCTACTCGTCGTCCGACCTCCGATCGACGAGCCGAAACCACCATCGTGTTCGTTGTCAACTAATGAACAAAACCCCTCAAACCTTTCGTCGTGAATCGTCGTCGTTCGTTATTAATTTCAGTCGAAAGTATCGTCGGTAATAACTCGATTTTAATTGGTTTTTCATCGATTCACGATGATCCGGTTATCCTTTTACGATACCTCCCACACCATCGTGTTCCTTGCATATTTCCGAGTCTGCCGGTGTCATCCTTGGTCTCCATAGACGGCAGCGCGTGAGGAGGTGAAGCGGTCAAAGTTTCCGATTTGTTGAAATCGAGCTCTCCGCCGTTCAAAATTGTGAACCGAGCTTTATAAGTATCTCGAAATCGCTCAAAATAATTTTTAGAAATTTTCCGGGAATTTAGCACTGTTCACGCGCCTCCACGCGCCGCCACTGCGCGTGGGGAAGAAAAAAATGACCGGTTTTGCTCCTATTTTGACTGGTTTGACCGGTCATAACCCGACCCGACCCGTTGACCCACCCCACCCGTTGAACGTTGACCGACGTTGACCACTGTTGACCAAAACTTTGGCTGGCTTTGACCGAGCATTAAACGGCCTTTGACTTTGACCGAGTATACCTATCCTGACATTTTTCGACGTTCCAAATCCGATTCTGTTGTCCGTTTTTCGAAATTCGAAACTGAATGCCTCGAAATTTCTGGTCAAACCCGTTGACTTTGATTTTGACCGAAAATTCCAAATTTCTGAAAAGTCATATTTTATGCTTTCGACGTCCTGAATCCAAATCCGAAGTCTGTTTCGCCAAATTCGAACCCGGTAAGCTATTGTTCACTGATTTATCACCCGATTCGATCCGTTTATCGCAATTAAGCTCCGTTTCTGATATAATTTATGTTGATATGTATCTGAGGAATTATTGGAAGTTGAATTGAAGATCAAAGGCGTTCGAATGGAATTTTTATGGTCGATCAGTATTGCACGGAAATCGAGATAATATTTTACTACCTCTTTATGCTTTATGGAACATGTGAATATTGGTAAATGCATGATTAAGATAATGTTGGTCTCATTTGTGTAGTTAATTAGTTTCTACAATCGATCTGAATACGGTAACAGGTTCAATAATTGATTATGGTTCAGATGATTTTTATAAGAAATTGAGGGATTGTTGAATTAAATTACAAGTTTTGTGCTTAGTGATAAAGAAATCAACATGGATTTGTAACTTATAGTTTATTTCATCAAAGGTTAAATGTTAAAGGTACTTGGTTGGGAAATTATTATAATACTCTGGTAGGGTAAAATTATGAAAATACCCTTAAGTTATAAGATGTCAAGAATTGTCCCTGGAAGTTGATTAATAACTCTGGAAGGATATATTGATATGATAAAACTACATATGTGCTTAAGAAATACTAGATTTTGCTTACGAAATACGGATAACCGGTTTTTAACCCATAGAGGGTTTGTGCAAGATATTAGAATTCTATTAAGGAATCATTTCAAGATAAGAGAATGTTCGGGAAAGCAATTGATCATAGGATCTCTAAATTATAATTATTTTCGTTAAGAGCTAATATTGAAATTATCTGGTTAAGAAATTACGAAAATGCCCTTGAGAGATAAAATAGTCTGAATTGACCCTGAATGAGATATTACTTTGAGGATTTGTACTTAACTCGATTAAGTACGAATTTAATTGTTAAGATCCTGTATTTGTACAAAAAAATTTATGATATTCCGTTTGTAAAATCTGAGAAGACACTTGACCCAAAAATATTCGAATAATGAGTAAATACTTGAAGAGTAATTTATCGGAGGTATTCTGCTGTCAGAATTGTTCGAAATGACTGAAGTAAATGATAAGATTGAATTAAATAATAAGACCGGATGGAAGGAAATGATTGAAATATTCTAGAATTGTAAAATGACCAAAATACCCCTGGAATGGAAATGACTCAAGAATGTCACCAAGCTCAGGAATGAATGGATATACTCAAGCTTTGAAATGAATAGAAAAACGTTGAGCACCAAAATGACCAAAATGACCTTATGACCTAGAATAAGTAAATGTCTTGGATTAATTAAGAAATCCAAATAAACATGGATGTTGTGCTACCAGTAAAAGTTGTGGAACGCAACTTAAGTGATCAACCAACGTTAGTGCTATATCATTACCTGAATGATATAAGTACCACTTGAATGTTTGTTCATCTTCTCAAATTTGGATCGATGATAATTTTGGAAGTACTTGGCTCAGCTCAACTCTAGAGCGCATACAGTACTAATAAGTGGGTATTCGTGAGCCAAATCAACCACGAATACCAGAATGACTTTATTATATGAATAAATTGAACTGAAATGAAGTACAACATGTATTTGAAATTCAGAAACGTCTAAATTATTCTGGAAAACTTTAAAGTAATCGGGATAGACTTGCTTACTAAACGAACTAAGTAACATCAATGACTGAGGATTAAATAGGTGATTGGATGAGTTTGAAACATTGTTGAACTTACATGATGAATTGTCCTTATGGGTTATGAGCCATGGATCAAGTACATCCGTATTTCCTGATATTGTTGAAACGTGAAAATGAAATAAAGACCGTTGGAATATTTATTCAGTGATGATTATGGGGATGATCTATGGATCTGCATTATGGTATTAAAGAGTGAATACACTGGAAGGATAATGAATTGACTTGTTGACATGCATCAGTTTGGGAGTTGTGTAACTCGAGTTGTTTGATAATATGATCGATAGTCGTAGATTGTAAATGACTTGAATCTTCGATTCTATATTTTCATCTAAAATCACTTCGGTCATGTTGGAAAACGCAAGTAACGCATAAGGAAAAGATTCAGAATACCTCATTTGGTTCAATTGGGCTGAAATTCTATGAATTCAAAGTATATTCCTAAATACCCTTGATTGTTTGGGTAATGGAATCACTCGCAGTAAATCTGAATTTAGAATTATTATGTATAAAGGTTCCTGAACGTTTTCCTGATACATATAGAAACTTAGTGGAATTCTAAAAGTATCAATCTGAAATGTCTGATTGGATCGGTTAGAAATCGATTCTCTTCAATAAGATCTATTTATTGGGATCCGATCAAATTGCACAGGTTCATGTTATCCATATTGATAACTACAAAATGCATCTGAAAAATAATTGGATTCTCTAGTGTGTTCCTTATATTTTGAAAAATTGTTTTATTGTTTTAACATGTGGTACACTGAAATCTATGGTTACTATTTTATGGATGCATCGACTTAACGGTGATGGCTTATGGATTTGTATCATTGTATAAACTGTATCTTGGAGATACAGATTTGTAAAGTACAGCTCTGATCAAGCTGAAAAATTTTTATGGACCTAATGTGACTCTTAGGTAGGCTCTGCGGCCCTGAGATCATTCTCGGGTAGGCCCTGCGGCCCTAAGATGTGTTCTTAGGTAGGCCTCACGGCCCCGAAATCTATCTTGGGTAGGCTCTCAGGCCCTAAGATGTTCCCTTAGGTTAACTCTTTGTAAGATGGTTTTAAAATATGAGTTTAAAAAGCTCCACTACAGTATGGTTTATGGGATTTTACTGAACTATCATTTTATTAGTGTACCTATTATGGTTTTATCGTACTGATGGAACACACTAGGCATCCTATTCGACCTCATGAAAACGTGATAGTATGAAAGGTTTCTTATGAACCGAGATTCATGGCTTCTACTCGATGAACTTCTAAGGGAACCCCAAATTATTCCGCCCACTGGTATACGTATGATTCAATAAGGAAATTATGGTTTTCCAATTATCTGCATGTCATGTAGCATCATCTGGTAGTTCTGTATTACTGAGCTTTTCGAAGCTCACTCTATTACTCATCATTGCAGGTTAAAAGAATTGTACCAGTATCACTATCAACATCAGTAAGGGAGTTTTCCGGTGTTGCTTGCAGAGTATGGTACATGTGATTAGGGGACATATAGATTGTATTTTTGTTTTATATCTGAATTTGAAAAACCTATCTTATTTCTGAATAATAATAAATCATTTTATGTTTTATATGTTTTAAGAAAAGTTTAAATTTTCCTCTATTTTTACAGTGGGTCGCTCCGGTGGCCCTAATGTGACACTCCAGATCGGATCGGGCTATCCTTATCGGTCTGAGGGGTTACACTTAAACCTTTTCCTTTTAAAAAACAATTATGTTTTCCTCATCCAATAATATAGTGGAACTTTCATCATTCGGGCTACATTTGAGGAAAAAATTACTTTTGAATGAAACTGAAACCGCACCTGAAGAAAAATTTTAAATGGTTGCTTGCTATCCACCAGTGGTTGATCTTCGAAACAATGTTGAGATTGCGGAAAACTACAAGAGGACAGAACATGTCCCAGCCACCGCAATCGCAACCTCCAACTATCCAGTAATGATGAAGGACCCCGGGTTTCAGCATAAGAAAAGCCATGGTTTCCAGTTGGAATAATGACTTTCACCGTCTCCTGGCTCCCTCTTTCTTGTATCTTGCTTTTGCTTTCCTCAATTGTAGAGACATTTCTAAATTCCCCTTTATCATTAAACTTATCCCATCTTCTGTATTTTAAGCTCTCTCTATTCTTAAATGGTACGTGAATGACTATGGACGCAATTTCAAGGTTTGGATGCACAAGTGTTCCCTTACGAAATTCAACCTCATCACTGTCCAAAAAATTATTTAAATGATCTTTAAGTCTCACCACATTACAGTGATCATTAGCGGATCCGAGGACAATGACATGTTATCTTGCACCAGTGGTATCATACAAAACAAACTCTGTAACAATGGATTTTTCGACATCTCCGCTATCATTAATTTCTTCGATATGGGTTGATCCTAGAATTGATTGGAGTTTTGGAGAAAGCTGGTGACGCGATATTTTTCTGTTATAAGCATTGTGGTTTGTGTTAAATGCGGTTCTTCAATATTTCATGATTTGATGGTATGTGTGGAAGTCCGGAAAGACCATAAATTTATGAGAAAATAATCTCAGTGACCAAAAATCCCATATAATATACGATTTTAACCAACTTTTTCTGGATTTGCCAAAATGACCAACAAAATCGCAATGCGATCACTAATTCGCAACGCGATCTCCATTATCGCAAATTCGCGTTGCATTTTTGCAACGCGATTATTTCTATCGCAATGCGATTTTCCAATTTCGCATTGCGATTTTCCCAATTCGCAATGCGAATAAGTAAATCGCAATGCGAATTTGGAAAATCGCAATGCGATACTGACTATCGCAACGCGATAATACAAAATCGCAATGTGATACTGACTTTCGCAACGCGATACTTACTTTCGCGACTAGATACTAACTTTCGCAACGAGATAATACATAATCGCAATGCGATTTTCAAAGTGCCATTAGTATTGCAAAGCGTATTTTATTTTCAAATTCCAAACACGAATATTAATATATTGGAACACTGAACCGTTCACAGTATATCCCGTAATAGCAACTCATAACCTAAAACCTAAAATCACAACTCAGTCCCAACTCCATCTCTCACTCTCTCACCCATCTCCGACGAAATCCGTCCCCATTTCTGGCGAAATCCGTCTATCTCCATCTCTCAGAGCCACCCTCACAATCAGAAATGGAAAATCAACCAAATCAACCACCGAGGGTTAGTTTTTTTAATTATTTTCTTTTTGAAATTTTTGCATTATTATTAGGTTTTTCATATTGAAATTGATTATAAGTTTACTGGTAATTTCAATAATAGATTAACCATTTCACTTAGATTTCTTATTAAATTCATTCGATTGCTGCCAATACTGCTAAACTGTTTAGTATTTAACCTTGTGAAGTTAGTATTTGTCTTTGTTTTGTCTTTTGGTTGAAGTAATGCAGAAGAAGAATAGTTTCGATAATGAAAATCACAACGTGGAAATGACTATCGCAACGAGAGAATGAAAATCGCAACGAGAGAATGAAAATCGCAACGCGAAATGAAAATCGCAACGAGATAATCGCGACGCGAAATGAAAATCGCAATTATCTCGTTGCGATTTTCATTTCGCGTTGCGATTTTCATTCTCTCGTTGCGATAGTCATTTCCGCGTTGCGATTTTCATTCTCTCGTTGCGATTTTCATTTCAACCAAAAGACAAAACAGTGTTGCAAATTTTAGTTTCAAGAATAAACTACTATATATGTTTATTGTTTTTTGGTATATCTTCACAGTGTAGTTTTTGGTATATCTAACTTGGTATGTTTATTGTTTTTGTAGAAATTTTTTTCGGCTTCATTGACATTAAGGAATAAAGTTAGCCTAGCCACTACAATTGCTTCGAAGCTTTCACCTGCACAAAGAAAATTGTTTGAGGAAACCTGCTTCGGGTCATGGCTGAGAGTACAGCATCCGGGTGGAGATGCTAATTTGACCCATTTGTGGCTTCAGACCATGACTAGCGATCTACCCGACAGTATACAACGTGGTGAGGAAGAGATATGGTTTCATTTTCCACCGATGTATATTTGTTTTGGGCGGAAGGAGTTCTGCTTAATCACTGGTCTACGATTCGGACAAGATGATGTAGGCCGGTACACTCGTCATATCACCCGCCCATCATGGTTATCCAGGGTTTTTCCTGATGAGTCAATAGAGAAGCCGAACTTACACGTCGACGACATGAAGAAATTGTTTAATAAA
This sequence comes from Hibiscus syriacus, assembly GCF_006381635.1. Classification (NCBI taxonomy): domain Eukaryota; kingdom Viridiplantae; phylum Streptophyta; class Magnoliopsida; order Malvales; family Malvaceae; genus Hibiscus; species Hibiscus syriacus. The sequence goes on along the minus strand of NW_024062752.1, from coordinate 1,360,934 downwards.
AAAGATGGTTTTACTCAGATGAATGATGTCGATGTTGTCCGAGTATGCCTTCTACTACTTTTGTATGCCGACTTTTTAGGCAGAGAGGCCAGACAACCTATTCCTCAGGAGCTAATATTATTGGTAGAGGACCTAAATGCATGGAATCTGTTTCCGTGGGGTTCGTATATATGGAAAGCTACATGGACTAAGTTGTCGTCTGCCTTTAATGACCGCAAAAGTTTGCGGGGTGATGGGTCGAAATACACTTTGTCAGGCTTTGTTTGGGCCTTTAAGGTAAGAATTTCTATATAATGTTTTCAAAATTATAATTAATTATTTAACAATTACTAATGTTTGTTATTATATTGTTTGTAGATTTAGATATTCGAGGCTTTCCCCAGCATGCGGACATATGCATTAAAATCCTCATATGATATTCCTAGGGCTATTTCCTGGAAGAGGAAACGTCTGTTGGATTGGGAAGACTTAATACCATATGCGACAATAAATAATGTAAGTTAACACAAATACTATCATATATAAACAAGTTATTAATAGTAGACGTTTAACTTTGTTTTAGTTTTTATATTTTTAGGAGGCCAACACTCCATTAATGAGACTGACACCCACGGAGGCTGAGCTTGCCACTGATTGGTGGCAAGCTAGTCAGCGTTTTTTTGATGGAACGAATGATGAGCAGCCTTCACTTCCTCCACTTCGAGAGCCATCACCTCACCCAGAGCCATCACCTGATCGACCCGACTATACACCTCTACAACGAGAGCCATCACCTATCCCATCACATCATCGAGCATCTTCTCCACCATCACCTCATGATAGGCGACCGACAAAGATGCCACGACTTCTATCTCCCTGTTCTCCACCTCCACGGGATGAGTCAAGGGAGTTACGTGATGAGGTCAATGCCTTGCGTGAGGAGATCGGTACTCTACGCGATAACGATGGTGCATGGCGTGTGGAGGTGTCTACTTTACGTGGTGAGGTTGCCGCTCTACGTGAGATGGTAGTATCGTTGCAGAATGAGGTTCATACTCTACGCAACGAGGTAAGTTTAAGATTTTCCATATTTAACTTGATGATAAATTTACTCGTAATTTCACTTAGATTAACCATTTCACTTAGATTGCTTAGTAAATTTGTTTGGTTGCTGCCAATTCTGCTAAACTGTGTATTCTTTAACACTGTGAAGTTAGTATTTGTCTTTGTTTTGTCTTTTGGTTGAAAGTAAATTTGTTCGTTTGCTGCCAATTGAAACTATTCTTCTTCTGCAAATTTGAACTATGATAGAATAATGACTTGGGTGAATTTAATGCAAGTTTGAAACATATTTGTCTTTGTTTTCACTGTTTAAATATCATGTCTGTTTATTTACTGATATTTGTATTTAATTATTTAGCAGACCGATAAGGTGGATGCTTTACGTCGGGTTTTTATTGCACGACAGAGTTCACGCATCAGACGGCATGCACGTGCTATTAAGTCTCCGAACACCCCAATAGTGCAAAGACACCGCATTAAGAAGCCCGACTCGCCTGTCATCCCTGAAGAGTCCACTCCTATCGTTGAAGAGGCCCCTATCATTCCTCGAGACTCCCTTCCCACCGTTCAAGAGGCCACTGTCATCGTTGAAGAGGTCCCTCCCACCATTCAAGAGCCCGATTCACATGGCGTCATATGTAGGATTCTTGAGAAACCCTCTGACGTGCCGGACATGATGGATTCAAGTTGGCTCTCGTATGAGTTACCGGCCAGTACCATACCGGTATCTGAAGTGGAGAGGAGACAACTACCGGACACAATTCTGGATAACACCCTTTGGGCTAAGACCGCAGTTGATTTTTATCTACATGAGCGGAGCCAGGGGTGTTTCACTGACATATGCAAGCTCAACGATGATATCTATTTGTTGCTTGATCGGTCTTGGTGGGGCGTATTATTAGGGGTCGAAGACAATGGCTATTTCGATGGAGGGTTAAGTCTTATATTTTTCTTATATTTTAATTTGATTATTTTTTTTTAAATTTATGTGAGTTACTAATATATGTCTTTTTTTGTAAAACAGCATATCGATGCGTGGGTGTCACGTCTTCTAATAATTAGGAAACTTAAGGAAAATAAAAAAAATATACGATATACAATTATGCCGACGTCTTTTAACACCGTTCACTTGAAGAATCAACGAGATGAATCATTTGCTTTGGGCAATGGACAAGCTAAACTTTATCCTGCATGGTGGGAGGTCGATAAGGTTAGTATTTATTTTAGATTGAGTTTAAAGGTATTCATAAATAAGTGCGCCAATGAATGAATTATTACTTATAATTGCAAGTGTTTATCCCTGTTTTGGAACGTAAACATTGGCTTCTCGTCGAGCTTCAGCTCCCATCCCTTAAGGCAATAGTATATGACAGCATGATAAATTACATATCATTGGCTGATTTAAGAGATATTATTAAGGGATGGAGCTCTCATTTGGCTAAATTCTTGGATGCGATAAATTATTGGACTCGTTCTGGAAACAAGAAGCCAAAGAAGCTCAATATTACAGTTAGCAGAGATGAGACTGCACCACAACAAACGAAAGGACCCAGAGGGGATTGTGGTCCTCTCGTATGCTTGGCGTTGGATCGTTTGATCACAGGAAGTATAAAGTATCTACCTCCCACCGATAGAGATAGAGCTGCAGTAGGCTTGTGGTTTCGGCATTATATGGCTAGATCGATATATACGAGACGCTGCCTACCTGCATCCGTTATAAAAATGTCCATAAACAATTGGTAAGTTTATAGGCTGGTGGCTTGAAAATGTTTGGTTAAGTATCTAGAATTCAATAATTTGATGTTTGTAGGTTTTAGATGTGTAGAAAGTGTTGTTTGAGCAAATGTTTGGTTTATGCAGGTTAATCTCAGAAGTGAGCTGCGTGAAAATGATGTATGGCTGCAAAAGTTGATTCAATATTAGATGAGGAAATAAGAATTATTGCTTATTTTTTGATTGTTTAATTGATTTGTAAAAAATTATTTGTAAATGTTCATTTGTTTAATTGATGTGTACATAATTCTTATTTGTGCTTTTTTAATTGATTGAAATGTAATAGTTGATTTGTTGATTTTCAATCTGTATTATGTTGAAGGCAAAACAGACTGTCGCAACACGAAACTGACTATCGCAACGGGAGAATCGCAATGCGAAATGAAAATCGCAATGACAAAATCGCAACGCGAAACTAAATCGCAACGCGAAACTAAAATCGCGTTGCGATTTTAATTTTCGCTTTGCGATTCCCTCGTTGCGATTTTCATTTCGCATTGCGATTCTCTCGTTGCGATTTTCATTTCGCATTGCGATTATCTCGTTGCGATTTTCATTTCGCATTGCGATGGTCAAATGATTAGAAGTGATAACAACTGAACATATCATAGCAATTTTCAAACTCAAGTTACTAATACATGCCTAACTGAAAATGTTAAAAGTTCACACATCAAATCTACATAAAACAACGTTTGCATTTAAAAATCACCTAAGTTAACATTCCCAAAAGGTGAAGCCAGTTGTGATTGGGATTTTAAAGATGATTGCGATTTTGATTGCCTTTTTCTTGACACCATATGAGCTTTGGATTTTGATGAGGATCCATATTTTGGTAGAGGAAAAGATTATTGTGATGGCACTGGTGATCCACATGTCAACCTTGTATGATCACTTTCCTTGCACCGACTACATGTCGATCTCTTCTTCTCTTCACCCTTAGACGGTATACGATCGTGACTTTTTGGTCGGCCAGGTAGCCTTCTGTCCATGGCTGGTGGCAAAACTGTTTGTAAGTCATCTGGTATGTCCCACTCAGAAGGATGTGGAATAGGGTAGACAATCTCGCCACAAGTCTGTCGATATACTTCTGTAGTGTAGCAATCTATAGCGTATGCGCTTGAATCATCTTGGTTTAGATGAAGAGAAACTTTTATAACCTGGCCACACGGATAACCAGATGTTTGCCATTTTATACAACTACACGTCTTTGCATTTAGATCGACAAGCCCATTTAAGTTATTATCCAGTACTTCAAACAAAGTGTTTGAACATGGTTCAACTCTCCATGACGTTGACTTCACAACACGCTTCGTTATCTTTTTTTCTGTCCATGGTGTAACACGATGTTCCAATGTTTCTTTAAATTTAAATAAATAATACTTAGTAAAATATATGATAAGTTACGAATTTAAAGAAATAATACCTGCATGGTTTCTTTTCTTGTAGTACCACTGTTGAATAGAGGCTCGAAAAAACTCCATTAACATAGTAATGGGTAATTTCCGGGAATGACGACTTAGAGCGTTGATTGATTCTGCACTATTAGACGTCATGAAACCATATCTTGCTCCAAGTTGATGTACTCTTGACCATCTTTCAAACCCGACATCTTCTAGTGTTTGAGCACACTGAGGCAAAACATGTCTTAAACAGTTTATATGCTTATTAAAATCCACTTCCCGATAAGCTTTTACAGCCTTCCAGTATGTCCATTTGGGATTTTTTATACCAGCAGACCTTGATTTTAGATTTCTATACAAATGAACACCACAAAGTCCATGAAAAGCATCTGGGAAACACCTTCTAACAGCGTTGTCAATTGAGTTTGCCCTATCGGATATGATTGTCAGATTGCTAATATGACCTATGCAATCCCTAAGATGCCCCATAAACCATGTCCATAAAATCAGAGGTTTCAGATTTGCCAACCCCGTAAGCTATTGGCAATATCCCATTGTTAGCATCCATGGCTACTGCTAATAAGTTTACTCCAAGGTATTGACCTTTCAAATGTGCTCCGTCAACTATAATAACTGGGCGCATGCAAGTAATAAATGAACGAATCTACAAAATAATATACACAAGAAATATAATCATTTAAATGTGAAATGCATGTAATGTAACTAACAAAAATGAGTCAACAGAATTATATTGATTTACTAACCGCAGCACCAATGGCGATAAACAGCAACTCAAAGCGTCCATCTCTATCTGTTTTGATATGAGTTACCGACCCAGGATTTTTCAGCTTTAAATTGTGACAATAAGCCGGCAGTTGGGCAAAAGATGCTTCTGGCGACCCCCTCAACAATTCCAAGGCATAACATTTGGCTCTCCAAGCTGAGAATATGATATACTAATCTTGAACCGAGCATTCATGTCAGTCATAATTTCATGTCCCCGATATACCCTGCCATTCAAAAACATTAACTCAGCCAGAAAACCACCCAACACCTTTTTGTTTGCCTGTCTATGGTGAGGAAAAACTTGGGTTCTTGAACATGTATGTTTATCAATAAAAGTCCTAACTTGAAACATTGCGCAATCTTTTATCCTTTTTGCAATCATACGCCACGTACAGTTTTTGTCAATCATATACCTTGTTTCGAAACGATCTTTGCTTGATTTGTTAACTTTTAGTTAATAGCCATCTTCCACACATTTCGTATACAAAGCTATCTTCAAGTCTTCATTTGTATCAAAACAATCATCTTTCTTGATACGAATAACTTTTGTGTAACAATCAACTGCTTTCTTTGCCAACTCTTCTTCCGGTAGCTGAAGTAATTCTGGCATATTCCAGTTATACTCCCGTGGCATTTTCTTTTCTTCGGGGACTTTTTTTTCTTCTTTTTCTTCTTCAGGATTATATGAATTACAGAATGGATGTTCAACATGTTCATTCACAGTCGTAACTTCCTCCTCATTATCATCAACAACATCTTCCTCGGCAACGGGTGTTTCATCATCAATATTCGGGTATTGACCAATATCAAAATCATTACACGCAGGATCTGTTTCTTCTTCTGAAACATCATAAAAATCCGTGTATTGACCAATATCAAAGTCCGGGTATTGACCAAGATCAAATTTCGAATACTGACTAGTACTCACAATTTTTTCTCTTGGCTCATCATCGTCTAATTGGTCAATACGAAAACCGGAATTTGGTGCTGAAAGTTGATTTGGATTTGGATTAGAGAAAGGTTGTGGGTTTTGAGACCCACTTAGTTGATTGCTACCCGCTACTGACCCAACAATACTACTTCTAGGTTCAACAACATACAATGTAACATCATCACTTGAAACATTAATGTAAGCAATGAATCGTTCAACATCTTTATTGTCGGTTAACAAATAAACTTTACCATTTCTCTGATAAGATAGCCTAAATCCACTTAGGGGCTCTAAATTCAATTTCTTTGAAACACGTAACATTAGAGTTTCATAAGTTAACTTCTTTAATGACAGTTTTAGTTGAAGATTCATGGGTAAAGGCATATATTGTAAAACACCATGAACATTCTCCCATGACCCTCCAAAACACAAATCTATCCAAACATGATCAACATTAGATGATTTCATGGTTGTAAATTAATTTACTAAACAAACGAGATGCGAAACTAAGACCTGTTGCCGGATGGGGAAGGATGTCGTTGGATATAGGAACGGATGTCGCCGGAGAGAGTGATAGATGGAGATGGAATGAGTTGCGATTTAGGGATTTAGGTTATGAGTTATTGCTGCTGCGTAGATATATACACAAAAAAATTGGCTTGCGAAACTAAAACCTGTTGCGAACTTTGAAACTCGCATTGTGATTCTGTATTATCTCGTTGCGAAAGTCAGAATCGCGTTACGAAAGGCAATCATTTGACCATCGCAATGCGAAATGCAAATCGCAACGATAGAATCGCAATGCGAAATGAAAAAGGCAATGAGAGAATCGCAATGTGAAATGAAAATCGTAACGAGGGAATCGCAAAGCGAAAATTAAAATCGTTGCGATTTTGTCATTGCGATTTTCATTTCGTATTGCGATTATCTCGTTGCGATTTTCTTTTCGCATTGCGATTCTCTCGTTGCGATAGTCAGTTTCGTGTTGCGACAGTCTGTTTTGCCTTCAACATAATACAGATTGAAAATCAACAAATCAACTATTACATTTCAAGCAATTAAACAAGCACAAATAAGAATTATGTACACATCTAAACAAATGAACATTTACAAATCATTTTTTACAAATCAATTAAACAATCAAAAAATAATAATAAGAAAACTGCATTTCACGAATCATTTTTGCACCCGTACATCCATTTCACGCAGCTCACTTAAGGATTAACATGCATAAACTTTTAACAATTATTGAATTCTAGGTACTTAACCAAACATTTTCAAACCAAAAGGAGTATATATGTTAACAAAACTTGCATTATGTGTATTTTATGTGTGCACTTTTAACATTTTCAGTTAGGCATGTATTAGTAACTTGAGTTTGAACATTGCTATGATCTGTTCAGTTGTTATCACTTATTAGACATTCATTTGACTATCGCAACGCGAAAATGGCTATCGCAACGCGAAAATGGCTATCGCAACGCGAAATGGCTATCGCAACGAGAAAATCGCAATGCGAAATGAAAATCGCATTGCGATTTTCTCGTTGCGATTTTCATTTCGCATTGCGATTCTCTCGTTGTGATAGTCAGTTTCGTGTTGCGATAGTCTGTTTTGCCTTCAACATAATGCAGATTAAAAATCAACAAATCAACTATTACATTTCAACACAAATAAGAATTATGTACACATCAATTAAACAAATCAACATTTACAAATCATCTTTTACAAATCAATTAAACAATCAAAAATAATAATAATTCTTATTTCTTCATCAATTATTGAATCAATGAATCAACAACTTTGTGACCCCGTACATCCATTTCACGCAGCTCACTTAAGGATTAACCTGCAGAAACCAAACATTTGCTCAAACAAGACTTCTTACACATCTAAAACCTACAAACAACAAATTATTGAATTCTAGGTACTTAACCAAACATTTTCAAACCAAAAGGAGTATATATGTTAACAAAACTTGCATTTGACTTACCAATTAACAATGGACACTTTCATAACGCGGATGCAGGTAGGCAGCGTCTCGAATATATTGCTCTAGCCATATAATATCGAAACCACAAGCCTACTACAGCTCTATCTCTATCGGTGGGAGGTAAAAACTCTGTGCTTCCCGTCGTCAAACGCGCCAAGCAAAGGCATACGAGAGGACCACAATCCCCTCTGGCTCCCGGCGATTGCTGTGGCGCGGTCTCGTCTCTGAAAACTATGACATTGAACTTCTTTGGCTTCTTGTGTCCAGAATGAGTCCAATAATTAATCTCATCCAAGAATTTAGCCAAATGAGAGCTTCATCCCTTGAAAATATCTCTCAAATCAGACAGTGATATGTAATTGATCATGTTGTCATACACTATTATCTTCAGGGATGGGAGCTAAAGTTGGACGAGAAGCCAGTGACGACGTTCCAAAACAGGGATAAACACCTGCAATCATAAGTAATAATTCATTTATTTGCGCACTTATTTATGAACACCTTTAAAAAATTTAAAAAATAAACACTAACCTTATCGACCTCCCACCATGCAGGATAAAGTTTAGCTTGTCCATTGCCCAACAAAAATGATTCATCTCGTTGATTCTTCAAGTGAACTGCGTGAAAAGCCGTCGGCATTATTGTATATAGCGAATTGTTTTTATTTTTCCTAAGCTTCCTTATTATTAGTAGACGTGACACCCACGCATCGATATGCTGTTTAACAAAAAAATACATATATTAGTGAATTACATTAATTTTTAAACAAATTAATCAAAATCATATATAAGACAAATATAAGACTTACCTCCCCATCCAAATAGCCACTGTCTTCAACCCCTAATAGCACACCCCACCAAGACCGATCAATCAACAAAAACATTTCATCGTTGAGTTTGCTGATGTCAGTGTAACACCCTTGGCTCCGCTCATGTAGATAAAAATCAACTGCGGTCTTAGCCCAAAGGGTATTATCCACAATTGTTTCCGGTAGTTGTCTCCTCTCCACTTCAGATACCGGAAGGGTACTAGCCGGTAACTCATACGAGAGCCAACTCTCATCCATCATGTCCGGAACCGGTGGAAATTTTTCAATACTTCGATATATTACCTCATGTAAATCGGGCTCTGGAATGGTGGGAAGGACCTATTCAACGATGACAGTGGCCTCTTGAACGGTGGGGGGGAATCTTGAGGGAGGAGAGGGGCCTCTTGAACGATTGGAGGGGACTCTTGAGGGATGACCGGTGAGTCGGACTTCTTCTTGCGGAGTCTTCACACCATTGGGGTGAACGGAGACGTAATAGCACGTCCACGCCGTCTAATGCGTGAACTCCGTCGTGCAAGGAAAACCCGACGTAAAGCATCCACCTTATCGGGCCGCTAAAAAAAAATTAATACATAAATCAGTAAATAAACAGACATGATATTAAACAAAGACAAATATGTTTCAAACTAGCATTGTATTCACCCAAGTCATTATTCTATCATAGTTCACAAAATGCTCATATAACATTCCAGAAGTAAGCACTTATATAAACATTTAAAAGGACAACATATATAAACATTCCAGAAGAAGAATAGTTTACTTTCGCAACACGAAACATAAAATCGCAACGCGGAAATGGCCATCGCAATGCGAAATGAAAATCGCAACGATAAAATCGCAATGCGAAATGAAATCGCAACGACAAAATCGCAACGCGAAACACAAACACAAATCGCATTGCGATTTTCATTTCGTATTGCGATTTTGTCGTTGCGATTTTCATTTCGCATTGCGATAGCTATTTCCGCGTTGCGATAGTCATTTTCGTGTTGCGAAAGTAAACTATTCTTCTTCTGCAAATTGAAACTTGAATGGATTGCATTACTTCAACCAAAAGACAAAAACAAAACAAAAAACAAATACTAACAAAAACAGTTTAGCAGTATTGGCAGCAACCGAATGAATTACGAGTATGAAAAATCTTAAACTTACCTCGTTGCGTAGAGTATGAACCTCATTCTGCAATGATGCTACCATCTCACGTAGAGCGGCTACCTCACCGCGTAATGTAGACACCTCAACACGCCATGCACCATCGTCTTTGCGTAAAGTACCGACCTCCTCACGTAAGGCATTGACCTCATCACGTAACTCCCCTAACTCATCCCGTTGAGGTGGAGGTGGAGAACAGGGAGATAAACGTCGTGGCATCTTTGCCGGTCGCCTATCTTGCGGTGATGGTGGAGAAGAGGCTCGATGATGTGACAGAATAGGTGATGGCTGTCATTGTCGAGGTGTATAGTCGGGTCGATCAGATGATGACTCTGGGTGAGGTGATAGCTCTGGGCGAGGTGATGGCTCCCGAAGTGGAGGCTGCTCATCAACCGTTCCATCAAAAAAACGCTTACTAGCTTGCCACCAATCAGTGGCAAGCTCAGCTTCCGTGGGTGTCAGCCTCTGTAGAGGAGTGTTGGCCTCCTAACAATATAAAAGCTCAAACAAAGTTAAACGTGTACTACTAATAACTTGTTTATAAACATATGGTAGTATTTATGTTAACTTACATTATTTGTTGTCGTATACCGTAGTAAATCTTCCCATTGCAAGGTCCGTTTCCTCTTCCAGGAAATAGCCCTGGGAATATCATTTGAAGTTTTTATTGCATATGTCTTCATGGCGGGAAAGGCCTCAAATATCCAAATCTACAAACAATATAATAACAAACATTAGTAATTGTTAAATAATTACTTATAATTTTGGAAACATCATATAAAAATTCTTACCTTAAAGGCCCAAATAAAGCCTGTTAAAGTGTATTTGGAACCATCGCCATGCAAACTTTTTCGATCATCCAAGGCAGACGATAACTTATTCCATGTAGCTTTCCATAAATACGAGCCCCACGGAAACAGGTTCCACGCATTTAGGTCTTCTACCAATTTGATTAGATCATTTGGAATAGGTTGTCTGGCCTCTCTGCCTAAAAAGCCGGCATGCAAAAGAATTAGAAGGCATACTCGGACAACGTCGACGTCATCCATCCGAGTAAAACCGTCTTTCTTATTCAACAATCTTGTCAGGTCTTCTACGTGTAGACTCGGCCTCTCCAGCTCAGGAAAAACCCGGGATAGCCATGATGGGCGGGTAATGTGTCTAGTGTACCGACCTACATCATCGTGTCTGAAGCGTAGACCGGTGATTAAACAAAACTCCTCCCGCCCAAAACACGTATACGCCGGTGGAAAATCAAACCATATCTCTTCATCACTACGTTGTATAGTCTCTGGTAGATCGCTAGTCATGGTTTGAAGAAACAGGTGTATCAACATCGCATCTCCAGCGGGATGTTGTACTTTCAGCCATGGCCCGAAGCATGTATCCTCAAACATTTTTCTTTGTGCATGTGAAAGCTTCGACGCAATTGTTTTGGCCAGGCTGACTTTATTTCTCAAGGTCAATTGAGCCGAATAAAAGTTCTACAAAAACAATAAACATACTAAATTAGATATACCAAAAACTACACTGTGAAGATATACCAAAAACAATAATAAACATAAAGAGTAGTAGTTTATTCTTCAAACTTAAATTTGCAACACTGTGAATTTCGTATTTGTCTTTGTTTTTTGGTTGAAGTAATGTAATTCATTCAAGTTTCAATTTGCAGAAGAAGAATAGTTTCTGAAAATGAAAATCGCAACACGAAAATGACAATCGCAACGCGAATTTGACTATCGTAACGAGAGAATAAAATCGCGTTGCGATTTTGTCGTTGCGATTTTCATTTCGCGTTGCGATTCTCGGTTGATTTAATAAGCAATCTAAGTGAAATGGTTAATCTATTATTGAAATTACCAGTAAACTTATCATCAATTTCAATATGAAAAACCTAATAATAATGCAAAAATTTCAAAAAGAAAATAATTAAAAAAACTAACCCTCGGTGGTTGATTTGGTTGATTTTCCATTTCTGATTGTGAGGGTGGCTCTGAGAGATGGAGATAGACGGATTTCGCCAGAGATGGGGATGGATTTCGTCGGATATGGGTGAGAGAGTGAGAGATGGAGATGGGACTGAGTTGTGATTTTAGGTTTTAGGTTATGAGTTGCGATTACGGGATATACTGTGGACGGTTCAGTGTTCCAATATATTAATATTCGTGTTTGGAATTTAAAAATAAAATACTTGGCCAGGATACTAATGGCGCTTTGAAAATCGCATTGCGATTATGTATTATCGCGTTGTGAAAGTCAGTATCGCGTTGCGAAAGTAAGTATCTCGTTGCGATTTTGTATTATCGCATCGCGATAGTCAGTATCGCATTGCGATAGTCAGTATCGCATTACGATTTTCCCAATTCGCGTTGCGATTTACTTATTCGCATTGCGAATTGTGAAAATCGCAACGACACTGTAGACCATCGCAACGCGATTTTCAACTATCGCAACGCGAAATGCAACGCGAATTTGCGATAATGGAGATCGCGTAGCGAATTAGCGATCGCATTGCGATTTTGTTGGTCATTTTGGCAAATCCGGAAAAAGTTGGTTAAAATCGTATATTATATGAGATTTTTGGTCACTGAGGTTATTTTCTCTAAATTTATATTGGTGATGCTCATGGAGAAAATAAAAATGGAGAAGATAGATTTTATGGTCAAAAAGAAAGAAGAGATTATTTTATTGTGAATTGAAAAAAGTTTCTTTTATTAATTATAAATTTTAACTAAACCTAAGTCGTTTATTCATTTAATTATAAATTAGTGTAAACTTATTAATTTTACATAATATAAGTGGATCCCATCCGAATAATATAATATATATATATATACTGTAGACACAAATTTTTGTCCGGGTCTACAAAAATATTTTATTATATTATATATTTATTTATTTATTTTTATTATTATTATATTTCTATTTTATTATTTTTGTAGGCCCAACAACCTCGATTTAGTGAGATTCAAAAAATAAACCAACGTATTTGAGTCCTATTGAAACACTAAAACCAACGTATTTGAGTCCTATTGAACTACTAAAACCGAAGCATTTTGAGTCCAAGTAGGACTCTAAATCTGAGCTAAAAATAGGTTTCTTTAGACTATAAATAGACTCATGCATCAAGAGAAAAGGACAGAGAGAAAAATGTTCAACCAAAATCAGAGGAAGGGGCAACGATTTGAAAAAACTGACGGAATAAAAGGACAAAAAATAAGCGTGAAGGATCCAAAGCCAGTATTTAAAAGCACGAGGAGTGACAGAGCATTTTCATTGCAAATCCAGTTTCTCTACACGCAAAACATGGGAGATGTAACAACTTTTGACTTATTCTTTTTATTTCATTTTTTATTTATTTATTTTATATTTTTTTTTCATTTTCTCCTAATTTTAATATTTTTTATTTCTTTTTACATTGTTATATATATATATATATTTATTAATATTATTATATTAATATTTTTTTATTCTTTTCTCATGTTTATTTTTATTGTTACAATCCAACACTTTTGATTTTTTAGGAATACTTTCAATCGATCAAAGGTAATTAATTCGGATTGAATTTTTGAATTTCAATTTCAATTTAAATTTTCGCAAATAAAGACGACCCGAAAATTAATTGGTACCGAAAGGGCGGTTCAAGGGTACTAATCCTTCCTTGACCGTAATCGACTCCCAAACCTGACACGTTTATGGTACAATGCAGATCAGGTAAGATGGTGTCCGACCCACCTAAATTTGTTTTAAATTGTTGGTGGCGACTCTAATTCATTTTATCCAAGTCAAAGCCCAATTTCGGGCCAACCGAAATACGGTTTCGACAGCATGACGACTCTGCTGGGACAGGTAAGTGAGTCAGGCCAGAATTAATTTTTGGTTGTCTTTTTACTCGAAAATAGTAAATTTTAATTTATTTATTCGATTCTAATTATTTACCTTTGATTATTTTTCAAATAAATAGTTGTACTGACATTTTTTTCAATGATTTCAGATTTTCGAAATTTTCATCTCATGCTCTATACTTGAGCTCCAAACCTTTTTTAAGTGGGGTGAAAGTGACGCCTTCGTGAGAATTTATTCTCCGTATGGGCCTAGCAAGTAACCTTCGGGATTCATATACCTTATGCATTCGTGTGAATTTATTCACCATATAGGCATAAGGGAATGTTTCCTCTCGAGTATAACTTAGTCCACATAAGCTTGTAATGGACTTAGGACTAAGGGCCTGGCAAGCCCAAGGGGGCACCAACAAGGAGAACTCGAGTACCTCTTTAGAACCTAAACCGGAAGTACAGGAATTAGAGTCCACCCCAAAACCTCATTCCAAACCCTAGGTTATTTTGTTTCCTGCTTTACTTTCTGTTCAAAGCATGCAAACTAGACAAATATGCTGTAACATCCGCAATACTGGGTTAGTGACCAAATTGTAAAGTTTCAGAATTTGGTGACTAAAGTAGAAGAATGAAAGAATTCAATGATTATTTGAATATATATTGAAGGTTATTTGGTAATTATTAAAGGAAATTAAGGGTATTATGGTCATTTGACCATAAAGATTTTTATAATTTGTTTTTTTAGGTAATATAAACGTGGGAAATTTGAGAAGCATCCAGAGTTCTATGTTCCTTTCTTCTTCTTACGTGAGAGAGCAAGGCAAAGGTAAGTTTAATTTCAGTTGGTTAATTCTTAAGTTTTAAGCATAGTTTTGATTCTTTGGGTATTAAATAAGCTTAAGGAAAGCTTATATGGGATTTAAACAATAAGATAAAGGAATTATGAAGGAATTTGCAATATGAGTTTTAAGATGAAATTTTGATATGGTATGGTTATTGAAGTTTTATGGATGAATTTGACTTGTCATCAATCCAATTAAGAAGTATGAAGTGTTAGAATTGGAATTAGAACACATTGAAATTTTGGTATGATTTTTGAATCTCATATGGAAGATAGGATTTTGAGGTTTAAGATGAAATAAATGAATATAGATTGGTTTAAGTATGTGTACTAGAGTTAAGAATGAAAAGGGGATGATATATGAAGTGTTTGAGTGGAAATGAAGTAATTTTTGGGTTGAAAATATGATTTCTGGGCAAGGGGAATCGGTACCCATTCAAGGGGAACCAATACCCCTTCAAACGAACAACATTTCCAGAATGTCATTAGGGAATCGATACCCCCATAGTAGGGAACTGATTCCCCCTAAAGGAAATTGTGAATATGGGTTTAATAAGTTCGTTTAAGTTGCTAGTATCCAATTACAAGGTGTAGGTATCTAATGATTGCCTCAAAATGTACATTTATGTAGATTCTACGCATAAAGAAATTCCGGAACGTTTGGCAAGTAAGATCGATCAAGGGAAAGATAAGAGATTGGAATTGACTAGTGAGGCCAGGTGAGTGCATATTCAATAGTATATGATGTGCGATGGGAATAAGACTTGCGATGAGTCTATTTCCTTAAGTGTTACACATGAATGCATGATTAAAGGCATGAGTTGAATATGCATGTATGTATGCTTGATTATATGGATTGATCTGTTCTTTTATGTGTTAGGTGATAAAGTATAAAATGATATGACTTATAGGTATTTCTATTATATGTTATATGAAGTATCTGATCTTATGTGAACAAGATATGATAAGTATGTTTACCTGAATAAATGTGATTGGGTGAGGAATGATAGAAATTATCTGAAAACATGATATATGTGACATGTGAATTATATGGAAATGATCTACGTGTAAGTGAACTATGTGACTATGTGATAATATGAAAAGAAGCTATGTGATACGTGATATGTGAAAGTGAATTACAAGTTTATGTGAATATTTGAAATGAAATAAATGATAACGCCCATGTTATGTGTCTTGAGAGCTAGGGGTATAGTTGGCATACACCAAGAGTCGAGGGTTTACCTATGTTCTACGGAACATATGGACAGTTTTACCTATGTCTTTCGAGACATATGGACAGTATACCTATGTTCTAAGGAACATATGGACAGTTTACCTAGGTTCTTCGGGACCTATGGACAGTTACCGAGGATCTTTATGACCTCTGGATAGGTCCTTCGGGACATTTATATGAGCTGTGATGACAGCATAGTGGTGCACAACCTCAATAGACTCACATATCTACAATTCTCACAGGTGTACATGGGCTAATCAAGAGATATAAACAAATATATGTTAGTGATATGATAAATGTATTACAAATGATATGATATTTTGTGTGTATAGTGTTTGATTGAAAAGGTTAAGCATAAAAGTATGTGATTACATGATAAACTGCTAATGATGATTTATGTGTATGTATGTATTTATTGTTAATTAATCTGATATAATTTTACATGATATGAGGAAGTCATGTAATTTGGTATAGCATGATAGAACAGAACATGCATATATTGATATATGTTTTTAAAGTGCATTATAAGTTTTTATGCCTCACTAAGTCTTTGACTTAGCGTGTGATTGTTTCACACGTAGGTTTCGAGAAGAGTAAAGAGTGATGCGGAGCAAGACATGTCAGTTTTCCTTACCAAATGTCAGATCAGAAAATGTATGTACTGTTTATAGAGTGTAGTTGGCATGTAGTATAAAGATATAAATAGTATGAACTCTGATATCTGTTGTAAACATTTTGAAATAATTTAAATGTTATCAAAGTTTTTAAATTACTCACTATTTTATAAGAATAAATGTTTGAAAAGTCAATGTGACACTTCGGACTCGTATCCGGGTCGGATACGGGTTGGGGGTGTTATATTTAATGGTATCAGAGCTATGGTTTAGCCAATTCTCGGCATAAACCGAAGTCCAAAGTGTCATAAAAGGTGTACATGCCAACATAGATTGAAAAATTTCTGATCTGATAGTGTAAGGAATATGTTGTCTTGCTAATAGAATAAGAATGATTTAATACAGTAGAAATTCGATCGTGATAATTTCGAAGTAAGTGAAAGGTGATATTCCTGATTGTGATAGCTATTCACCTGCCCTGGCCAGGCAGGATGAAGAGCGGACACCTCAGGAAATGCCTAGTAAGATCAAAAGTTGATTTCAGAAAGCTGAAATCATATCTGAATAATGATAGAAAATTTTCATCGTTTGGAATCGGAAAAACGATGTAGAGTAGTTTTGCTATTATGTGAATAAGATAGAAGATGGTGAACGGGTGTCACCATAAAATGTTAAAAAGATCTAATGACGTGATGATTACGTATAGAAGAACTCAAGGATAAGTGCATCAGTGACAAGCGTATAAGATGTATAAGTCAGAGCTTAGGAGTTCGAAATGAAGGGATAACATTGTGTATAAGCCAGAGCGTTTATATGATAAGGGTTTGCAGTTAAGACGGAAAAGTTAGCGTTGGCTAACAAGAATATGCGATGGGAATGTACTGGAATTATAAGATTATAAGATATTGTCAGAATATGATAACCAGATCTGCAATGGATCTGGATATAGTTGCATATTTGGATCATAGTAATGTGGTATAGTAAAGGAAAAGGAATTAAGAATTTGTATATTAAAGTAAAGCTGAGGATTGATAAGAAGAGTTTGAGAATGTGTATATCGATGATCAGATTATAAGACACAGGAAGTCAGAATGTTGAGTTTGAGCAAAAGAAATTTCAGGATATATGAGAATAGAGGTGAAATTGATAAGTTGAGTAAGCGAATTTTAAGATAATTTCGATTTGAAAGGATGTATGTGTTTGGTTGATTAGGGTTTGTACCCTATATTGAACATATATTATTGACTAGCTGTTAGAGTAAAAGTGATAGAGTTATAAGATTGAAGGAAAAGATAAAGTTGAGTTAATTGATTATGATGTGAATTTGAATATGGTTGTATATTCTGAGCAGATAGCTATGATGTAGAAACTGAGATAAGTATTTGTAAGGAACCTTCAGGAAGAAAAATACAAGTATAAGAATGATAAAGAATGAAGTTATGTATAAGAAAGGGGTTATTAGAGTAATGAGAATGCAATGAAGATTGGTACATAAAGATGAGTATAAGTGATAAGACAAGAGTATGTGAACATGAAAGGAAATATATGATTTATGTATAAGGAATAAAGAATAAAGAAATGAAAGGGATTGATTTAAAGGATCAGATACGATAAATATGGAAGTACATAGGATAATTTTGATATAGAAATAAGACAAGTGTGCAAGGTGATGTGAAAATATTGTTTGACTCCTTAAAGTATATGTTTAATCACATTGAAGAAGATTTAAAGTTGTGTTTTGGTCAAATGATGACGAAATACAAGTTTGGTATGGTTATAAGGTAATTAGAAAGTTATAAAGAAATAGATGGATTTATGATATAGAGATGGATGTTACTGTCAACATGATGAGTGACATTATATTGAATTTTAGAAAGGTTAAAGGAAAGATGCATAATCGAATGAGAGAAAAGACAACAATGGATTGGTATTACTGGTTATTGTTGATATGATAAGCAACAGAGATGAATGTATAAACGAAAAAGATAATCGGAAAACTAAAGGATTGAAAAGTAAGTTTCTGATGATGACAAGAAAGAATAAGTCAGGGAAGCAACATAAGAACATTAGAAGATATATTCTTATTAAGATGTGCAGTGAAAATTCGAGGACGAATTTTCTTAAAAGGAGGGGAGATTTGTAACATCCGCAATACCGGGTTAGTGACCAAATTGTAAAGTTTCAGAATTTGGTGACTAAAGTAGAAGAATGAAAGAATTCAATGATTATTTGAATATATATTGAAGGTTATTTGGTAATTATTAAAGGAAATTAAGGGTATTATGGTCATTTGACCATAAAGATTTTTATAATTTGTTTTTTTAGGTAATATAAACGTGGGAAATTTGAGAAGCATCCAGAGTTCTCTGCTCCTTTCTTCTTCTTACGTGGGAGAGCAAGCAAAGGTAAGTTTAATTTCAGTTGGTTAATTCTTAAGTTTTAAGCATAGTTTTGATTCTTTGGGTATTAAATAAGCTTAAGGAAAGCTTATATGGGATTTAAACAATAAGATAAAGGAATTATGAAGGAATTTGCAATATGAGTTTTAAGATGAAATTTTGATATGGTATGGTTATTGAAGTTTTATGGATGAATTTGACTTGTCATCAATCCAATTAATAAGTATGAAGTGTTAGAATTGGAATTAGAACACATTGAAAATTTGGTATGATTTTTGAATCTCATATGGAAGATAGGATTTTGAGGTTTAAGATGAAATAAATGAATATAGATTGGTTTAAGTATGTGTACTAGAGTTAAGAATGAAAAGGGATGATATATGAAGTGTTTGAGTGGAAATGAAGTAATTTTCGGGTTGAAAATATGATTTCTGGGCAAGGGGAATCGGTACCCATTCAAGGGGAACCGATACCCCTTCAAACGAACAACATTTCCAGAATGTCATTAGGGAATCGATACCCCCATAGTAGGGAACCGATTCCCCCTAAAGGAAATTGTGAATATGGGTTTAATAAGTTCGTTTAAGTTGTTAGTATCCAATTACAAGGTGTAGGTATCTAATGATTGCCTCAAAATGTACATTTATGTAGATTCTACGCATAAAGCAATTCCGGAACGTTTGGCAAGTAAGATCGATCAAGGGAAAGATAAGAGATTGGAATTGACTAGTGAGGCCAGGTGAGTGCATATTCAATAGTATATGATGTGCGATGGGAATAAGACTTGCGATGAGTCTATTTCCTTAAGTGTTACACATGAATGCATGATTAAAGGCATGAGTTGAATATGCATGTATGTATGCTTGATTATATGGATTGATCTGTTCTTTTATGTGTTAGGTGATAAAGTATAAGTGATATGACTTATAGGTATTTATATTATATGTTATATGAAGTATCTGATCTTATGTGAACAAGATATGATAAGTATGTTTACCTGAATAAATGTGATTGGGTGAGGAATGATAGAAATTATTTGAAAACATGATATATGTGACATGTGAATTATATGGAAATGATCTACGTGTAAGTGAACTATGTGACTATGTGATAATATGAAAAGAAGCTATGTGATACGTGATATGTGAAAGTGAATTACAAGTTTATGTGAATATTTGAAATGAAATAAATGATAACGCCCATGTTATGTGTCTTGAGAGCTAGGGGTATAGTTGGTATGCCAAGAGTCGAGGGTTTACCTATGTTCTACGGAACATATGGACAGTTTTACCTATGTCTTTCGAGACATATGGACAGTATACCTATGTTCTAAGGAACATATAGACAGTTTACCTAGGTTCCTTCGGAACCTATAGACAGTTACCGAGGATCTTTATGACCTCTGGACAGGTCCTTCGGGACATTTATATGAGCTGTGATGACAGCATAGTGGTGCACAACCTCAATAGACTCACATATCTACAGTTCTCACAGGTGTACATGGGTTAATCAAGAGATATAAACAAATATATGTTAGTGATATGATAAATGTATTACAAATGATATGATGTTGTGTGTGTATAGAGTTTTATTGAAAAGGTTAAGCATAAAAGTATGTGATTACATGATAAACTGCTAATGATGATTTATGTGTATGTATGTATTTATTGTTAATTAATCTGATATAATTTTACATGATATGAGGAAGTCATGTAATTTGGTATAGCATGATAGAACAGAACATGCATATATTGATATATGTTATAAAGTGCATTATAAGTTTTTATGCCTCACTAAGTCTTCGACTTAGCGTGTGATTGTTTCACACGTAGGTTTCGAGAAGAGTAAAGAGTGATGCGGAGCAAGACAGGTCAGTTTTCCTTACCAAATGTCAGATCAGAAAATGTATGCACTGTTTATAGAGTGTAGTTGGCATGTAGTCTAAAGATATAAATAGTATGAACTCTGATATCTGTTGTAAACGTTTTGAAATAATTTAAATGTTATCAAAGTTTTTAAATTACTCACTATTTTATAAGAATAAATGTTTGAAAAGTCAATGCGACACTTCGGACTCGTATCCGGGTCGGATACGGGTTGGGGGTGTTACATATGCGGTTAGGATTTGTTTGAAATTAGCATGCGGGATAGAGATCATGTCTGGGTAGGTATACGAAGCATGTGGGGTAGATATCATGTGGGGTAGGATTTTTCATTTTATTATTGTTTTGATTTACCTCACTAACTTTTATTTTTGTCCTCTTTTATTTTGTTTTCATCATTCGCATAATTTAAAAGAGGTGTTGGTCCACCAAATACATTTTGTTAAACATGAATAATCTATATTAATGGACAAAAGGGTTGTAATACAAGAGATGAAAATGCAAAGGACATTCTACAAGACGACTATGTGTCACATTCAATCCAGAAGACGCGGTGCCCACAATTGAAGAGTATATCACTCTGCTGCATTATAAAGGACTCAGAATGAACCAGGTCTACATCAAGCACAATGAAAGTCTATCTTTGAAGAACTGGCTGGCACAGGTTGCAGTGGCAAGATGAAGGTTATTATCTTGGGAGTCCCTTCAAATACAACAATGGCAAAATGATAGCTGCAATTGGAGACCATTGCTGACGAATTCAATAAATAGGCAAATGAACTTCATATAGTTCCTATCAATTGAAGGCCCCAATGACGTATTCGTTGGGAACAGGTTCAACAAAAGATAAATGCCAGAGATGCAGTCATTCGAGACTTCTTGGGCTAGTACGAAAAGCAACTCAACATTTGCATGATTCATCCAGAGAAGCCAGAGCAATTCAACAAGTTATTCAACCGGTGACAGACGAAGGCAGAAGACTAGTCAACATGTCAGAAGCTGTCAGGATATTTTTGTCTCTTAAAAGATAAAACACTTTTGTCCCCAATAAGGATTATTTCTAATAACAGACACATTTTTTGGATCAATGCCTCGAACATTGCATGTATCATGTATTCCTGCATATTTCGCATTATTTTTCTCTTTTTTTATTACATTCACATGTCTCATAAAAAATGGGAATATTTCGATTCTATTCCCAGGATTTATAATGAACTTTACAAACAACTTGTGACACCCATGTAGTGTCACCATATCCGATGGAACCCATGAAACCCTCATACCCCAAGTGGTATGACGAGAATGCTCATTGTGAATATCACGGTGGTGTCCCAAGGAACACAATTGAGAACTGTTACGTATTCAAGAGAGTCATACAGAAGATGCGTAACCAGAACTGGATCGACTTCAACAACTTGGGGGCATCCAAGTGAGGAAGATCATTTCATCATTTGAGACATTCTGTTTGAATTTTTTTTCATTTTTTTCTCCAGTTTTTGTTACTTTAAAGATGTTAAGCAATGAATCACATTTGAAAACTTGCAATTCTTTGAATATCATTTGAATTAAGAAACTCTGTAAATGGTTCAAAGTTACAGATCTTTGACAAAGTAACATGATTTAGAAAAGGACTTTGACCTTACCCAGAATATACCCTCAAACACCGTACCCTGCTCTTACAATTAACCAATATAACATTTTCCTTTCATAAGGTGCGGACAACATGGGGCATCCTTTTGCATATGACATTACTATGCTTTCTATTTAAGACGTTCGGTGATGATAATGATCTTTCAGATGGAATAGTCGAGTAAGTGAATCTAGTTTAGGTCAGTTGCTTGAAAATTGAACTCTAAAGATGAAATTTTTGACTTTCAACAACACCTAGACTATAACAGGTTCTTCTTGACAATCCTAAGAAATTAAATCCGTAAAGCTGAGCTATTCCACTAAGGCAATTAGTTATAGAGGAAACTTGAAAGCCATGGCCTTATGAGTATATTACGTTCAAACCATGATATTTCTCGAACACTTGGCAATTTGGTGTTTGCTCAACTGCTATTGTTCGGCTGAAGACTGTGTGATGAGATGAACCCTTCAGTTAACTTGATAAAACTGATTATAATGTTAAGTTGTCCCTCTAAAGCAATTGGTTAAACGCCCCGACTTTATGGATTCAGCTAGCCAAATAACGGCAAATTAAATCAAATTTATCTAAGCAATAAATTTTCGATAAAAATGGACTAAGGGAGTTAAGAAACACATGTTATAGTCAATTTCACACGAGCACTCAAGAATTTCATTTTTAGACCGATATTTCTGCACTACCTTTGTTAGAGGAACTTATAGAACTTGAACAAATAGATTTCAGAGAATTGAAATAGAGGGTCTAGTAATTGATAATGCTAGTTGCGTCATTTTGTCCGCATCCAATTAAAATGCCAAGCCAAAGAAAAAGCATGTTGCAATAATCGAAAAATGACATTTTTTATGGTTGAAACCTTAGGTTAACCTGAAGCCAACCCATCTACTTGAATTTTTGTTAAAGTTGTATAACTCTGAAAGCATTAAAAGAGCTATTAATTCCTTTGATATTCTTTAGACTCATGTTTATGATTTGATTCGATTGCGAGCCCGGTTAAAAGACAATATTTTACAGAATTCTTACATTTTTATATCTTTTTCCCCCCTAAAAATAAGAGAAAGGATAAAAAATATTTTCAAACAGGATAGTCTCAAGTATGAAAAGTCCTGGAAGCTATTAAGACTCATTTTGCCTCTATTGAAGAAAAAAGAACAATGCCAAGTTACGAGCACTTCACGTTCTTGAAAACAACCAGTTCAAGAGGCCAGATAGAATTTGTGACATCAACCTGAGAAGAAAATAGGGCATGGTTGATTCCAACGACAAGACCAACAGACAAAAATGAGGCTCCATCCAAGAGATTAAACATAATTATTTCATGTTGCGTACATCTTAGACATACTTAAGAGCATCACATTTATCATATTTAGCACACATAATTTTTTTACAGCTTTTAAAGTCAAATTTCAACTTCAAGATGAAAGATAATTGATTCAAAAAGTGCATTCGGAAATTGATGGTGGTTGTTCAACTTCAAAGCGAAGGGGTGACTGACGGTCAACAAACAACTTTTCAGTTTCATTCAGAGTCAATTTCAACTTCACAACGAATGATATTGGACTCGAGACAACACAAGCTCAACTTCACAGCGAAGGGGCGACTGACTGTCAACAAACAACTTTTCAGTTTCATTCAGAGTCAATTTCAACTTCACAGCGAAGGGTATTGGACTCGAGACAACACAAGCTCAACTTCATATCAAAGGGGCGGCTGACTGTCAACAAACAACTTTTTAGTTTCATTCAGAGTCAATTTCAATTTCACAGCGAATGGTATTGGACTCGAGACAACACAAGCTTAACTTCACAGTGAAGGGGCAACTGACTGTCAACAAACAACTTTTCAGTTTCATTCAGAGTCAATTTCAACTTCACAGCGAAGGATATTGGACTCGAGACAACACAAGCTCAACTTCACAGCGAAGGGGCGACTGACTGTCAACAAATAACCTTTCAGTTTCATTCAGAGTCAATTTCAACTTCACAGCGAAGGATATTGGACTCGAGACAACACAAGCTCAACTTCACAGCGAAGGGGCGATGGCTGTCAACAAATAACTTTCCAGTTTCAGAGTCAATTTCAACTTCACGGCGAAGGATATTGGCCTCGAAACAACATAAATATTTGGATTTCAACTTCACGATGAATGATATCCAATTCGAGGCTCAACTTCACAACGAATGGGTCATCCACAGTTTCAACTTCACGACAAAGGAATCGTGCCCATCCAAGGCCTTCGAGTTCGACTACGCTCAGCTCCAAGGCACATCATTTGCATCATAACTTAAGTCAAGAAGGGTTATCTGCCAACCGAAGACCCTCGAGTTCGATTACACTCAGCTTCGAGGGCACATCATTTACAGCATAACTCAAGGCTAGAAGGGTTATCTGTGACCAAAAGACCTTCGAGTTCGACTACGCTCAACTCCAAGGCATATCATTTGTAGCATAACTTAAGTCGAGAAGGGTTATCTGCCAACCAAAGACCTTCAAGTTCAACTACGCTCAGCTCCAAGGCACATTATTTGCAGCATAACTTAAGTCGAGAAGGGCTATCTGCCAAAGACCCTCGAGTTTGATTACACTCAGCTTCGAGGGCACATCATTTACGACATAACTCAATCCTAGAAGGGTTATCTGTCAACAAAGACCTTCGAGTTCGACTCCACTTAGCTCAAAGGTACCATCATTTGCAGCATAGCTCAAGGCAAGAAGGGCTATCTGCCAAAGACAATTCGAGTTCGATTCCATTCAGCTCGAGGGTGTATCAACCGCGTTGCATCAGCAAGGAACTATTTTTCGGTCAAATTTTTACACTCAGGTCTCTAAATCGAGAAGAAGACCAAGGTCGACCAAGATTGGCAACAAAGAGTCACTTTCTGTTTCCCCACGATTTCACCTTCAAGA
The DNA here is from genome assembly GCF_006381635.1 of Hibiscus syriacus. NCBI lineage: Eukaryota > Viridiplantae > Streptophyta > Magnoliopsida > Malvales > Malvaceae > Hibiscus > Hibiscus syriacus. Next base: position 1,335,670 of record NW_024062752.1, on the reverse strand, counting down.
AGAAGGATATCGTGTCCAATGGATAAACTTAGTGTCACAACAAACACTATCAAGTCTCAAATCAAATAGAACCGGACAAAAACTGGTTGTCTTTCTCATCTTTGCTCTATTCTTGATAACATAAAAATGTGCAAAGAGGGGTAGCTGTAGACACTTATTTTTGTCCGGGTCTACAAAAACATTTTATTATATTATATATTTATTTATTATTATTATTATTATATTTTTATTTTATTATTTTTGTAGGCCCAACAACCTCGATTTAGTGAGATTCAGAAAATAAACCAATGTATTTGAGTCCTATTGAAATACTAAAACCAACGTATTTAAGTCCCATTGAAACACTAAAACCAAAGCATTTTGAGTCCAAGTAGGACTCTAAATCTGAGCTAAAAATAGATTTCTTTAGACTATAAATAGACTCATGCATCAAGAGAAAAGGACAGAGAGAAAAACGTTCAACCAAAATCAGAGGAAGGGGCAACGATTTGAAAAATGAGGGAAGAAATGGACAAAAAATAAGCGTGGATGATCCAAAGCCAGTATCTAAAAGCACGAGGAGTGGCAGAGCATTTTCATTGCAAATTCAGTTTCTCTACACGCAAAACATGGGAGATGTAACAACTTTTGACTTATTCTTTTTATTTCATTTTTATTTATTTATTTTATATATATATATATTTCATTTTCTCCTAATTTTAATATTTTTTATTTCTTTTTACATTGTTATATATATATATATATATTTATTTTATTAATATTATTATATTAATATTTTTTGTTATTCTTTTCTCATGTTTATTTTCATTTTTACAATCTAACATTTTTTACTTTTTACAGATACTTTCAATCGATTAAATGTAATTAATTCGAATTGAATTTTTGAATTTCAATTTTAATTTTAATTTTCGCAAATAAAGATAACACCGGAAAATTAATTGGTACCGAAAGGGCGGTTCAAGGGTGCTAATCCTTCCTTGACCGTAACCGACACCCGAACCCGACACGTTTCTGGTACAACGCAGATCAGGTAAGATGGTGTCTGACCCACCTAAATTCGTTTTAAATGGTCGGGGCGACTCCAATTCATTTAATCCAAGTCGAAGTCCAATTTCGGGCCAACCGAAAGACGATTCCGACATATACATTCTGTTTATGTTTTGATAAATTAGTTATAAGTAGATTTATATTTTGATTACTTAAATTTTTATTTGTGAATCAACTTTTTTATATTTTCTTTTCTAATTTCTTATAATTTGATACAAAATCAATTCTTCCTCTCCTTGATTTTCTTTTTGAACAACTTTTTTAATGTTTTATACTCCATTAATCCATAAAAAAAATGAGAAGAGCATATCTAAACTAACTTATTATTAAATTGAATCATCTATTTTTCAGAGCAATGATGATATTTTGTATTTTTTATCTGTAAGTAAAAATTAGGACTGTTATGGGATAAATCGGTCAAATTTATATTAAATTTATACATGAGATAACACACTTCATATTTGTGAAATCAATTTTTTAGTCCAATTATAAATGAATTTAATTTTATAAAAAGATCATCAAACAACAACTCTTATTCTAAATTAATCTATAAATTTCAAAATATTTTATTTATCAACCTCTAATTTATGATCCCATTATAAATTTATCCATAAAATAAATTTTTCTATATTTATCGTCAAATTACCAGTATATTTTTGGATGGACAAAATTAATAAAGGGATGAAAAATAATTCAATTAAATCGTGTATGGATAAACTGTGAAAAGGAGACGATGAATTATGATGTATTTTTACCATTACAACCTTTCATAAAATAACTTGTGAAAGAAAATGAGGACAGAAGTGAGATTTTACAGATTAAAAAGTCTGAGGTTGACAAATGGATCTCATTGATGGTGGATCCAGGGGACCAGGAGTTCACACTTCTGAAATCATAAGATTGTTCCTTGTGGACCATGCTTTCTGCTCACCAACTTTTGCTTTCTCTTCAGGCAGAAAGGCGAGCTTTTGTTCATTTCAAGGACTTGTATAGTTACGAGGCCAGGCCCTAGAACAATGTTCTTGAGAGGGTCAAGTTTGTTGGAGTACGTAGTTGCAGAAAAGATAAGAAAAGGGAAGTAAATGAACAACACGGAGAAGAAAAATCGTAACCAGCTCCGTTTCTGCACATGCAAAACTTGGCTGTATTAAGAAACAAGCTTAATATATATGGCGTTTGTTGTGAGACTGTGGACTGTAGGCGTTACAAACTAGGTAGGCCTTTAGTATTTAACAGCTTCGGTCTCACTTCTCCTTGCTCAACAAAAAATTGAAGGGAAAAAATGAGCAAATCCAACCGCTCAAAGCTTCACATTGCCATGTTTCCATGGGTTGCCTATGGTCACTTCATCCCCTTCCTTCATCTCTCAAATAAGCTTGCTCATAAAGGCCATAAAATATCATTCCTTTCGCCTAAAGGAGTTCAACCAGAGCTTGAAAACATGAACCAATTCCCCAACCTCATTCAATTCTTTCCTCTCGTCCTTCCTCAAGTCGATGGTCTCTCTCCAGGTGCTGAAACCACACATGTCGTTCCTTTGAACCAACAAAAGTATCTTGCTTTTGTTGTTGATCAAACAGGAGATAAAGTTGAATCCATCTTCAAGGTTCTAAAACCTGATATGGTTTTTTATGATACAGGGTTTTGGATCCCTGACTTGGTTCGCCAACTTGGGATCATCATGTAGTGACTTTCTCGATGACTGTGGGGATGGCGATAAAACCTAAGAAACTAACCAAGGAAACGACGTTAGAAGAGGCGATAGAATTGCCTCCCGTTTACCCTTCTTCCACGGTGAGGTTCAATGTTGAAGAGACACCTGCACTGTTGGTTCTGGCTGAGGATTTCGGGAGTGGATTGTCGTTACAAGAACGGATGAACAAGAGTATGATAGGAAGTGATGTCGTTGCCTTCAGGAGTTACCGTGAACTCGATGGACCATTTCTTGACTACGTTGCTCAAGAATCTGGGAAGCTTGTTTTGTTATCGGGGCCTCGCTTGCCTGAAACAAAGACCCAACAACTTGATGACAAATGGGTTACTTGGCTAAGCCAGTTCGAGCCTGGGTCTGTTGTGTTCTGCGCATTCGGAAGTCAGAGTGAGTTGCAGAAGGATGAGTTCCAGGAGTTAGTTCTGGGGTTCGAGTTATGTGGACTCCCATTTTTGGTAGCTTTAAAGCCACCCAAAGGATGCTCGACTGTTGAAGAAGCCCTACCTGAGGGGTTCAAAGATAGGGTTAAAGGGAGAGGGTTGGTTTATGGTGGCTGGGTTCCACAACAGCTATTGTTGCACCACCCTAACATTGGGTGTTTCGTGAACCACTCTGGGTATGGATCAATGTGGGAATTTCTGCTTAGTGACTGTCAGATCATGTTGATTCCTGAAATTTTTTATCATATTCTGAACACAAGGTTGATGGTGAATGAACTGAAGATTGGTGTTGAAGTTGAGAGAGGTAAAAACTGGCAGGTCTCAAAGGAGTCATTGAATGAAGCCATCGAGTTTGTGATGAACAAAGACAATGAAACAGCTAATTTGCTGAGGGCAAATCGTGTTAAGCTAAAACAAACATTTTCCAAAAGAGATCTTCAATAAGAATATATCAACAATTTCATTCAAGCTCTGAAAGATCTTGTCAAAAAACAGTCTTCAGTTGCAAAACAAGATGAATAGAATCCAATGTAGGATCCAATGAATAAGCTGGGTGTAGCAGTTTTAAGGTGTTATGTTCTTTAATGTAAAATAATGGTCATGTATGGAGGTGTTTCTGCATTTTCGGAACTTATTATAGATTCAATATAGATTTAGGATCCAAGCATATTACTACTTAATTTATAAACCTAAACTGGTAATATATATATATATATACGAATGAGTTAAAGATCACTTAATATACAAAATTTTTAATTTTATATAAATTTAGAACCAACATTCTATTTTCACTCATCTAATAGATATACACACCCTTTCATTCTATCTTCTCACATATATAATTTCTAGTTTTCAACCAAACAGCTTACCATCCCTTTCATTTCATGGCCGTCAAAGACCACCAGCCAAGTAAGTCGTTGTCGCTCCTCTCCTCTTCTCTCGGTCAAAGACCAGGCAGCCATGAATACATTTGTTTATGTTCGTTTATGTTCATTTACTATTTTAGCGAACAAACACAAACAAGAAACTTTGTTCGTATTTGGTTAAAAATAAACAAACATGTGCATTCTCTCGTTTGTATTCGTTCAATTCGTTTACACGTCAAGCTAATAGTTAGTATCATCGCATGAGAGACTGCATAATGGAAGTATGTACAATTGTTGATAATTACACAACCAACAAATAAATGATTCTGTTAGACATCCACAAGTTGATGTACAAAATACTCTACAAATATCGATTTACGGTAAACAGACCGTCAAACATTTTATGTAGTTTATTACTTTTTGTTGGATAATGTCGCCCCTATGCATTCTTGGACTATGTGGGCAATGCCTCTGATTTGCATATGGGGCAGACGTTCTTCACGAGCAGCCATTTTCTTAAGCAAACGGCATGATACTCGTGTCCACAATCTAGAGTGCCGGTTTTCTCTTGGTTCTTATAATCCTCCTGCAAAATTACAAAAAGGAAAATAACATATGTTAGGAGTGAATGGCAATGCCGTGATGAAAAAACTGTGCTAAAACTAGAACAAAGAAAAAATGTGCTCTTCAACAATGAATGGTGTGAGCTAAGCTGTAAGATCTCCTAATTACCTGGCAAATTGTACAAAATTCAGGTTCCTGGTCAACAGGTGCCACTTCTTCCAGGTTAATATTTGTTGCAAATGTCGAATACAATCTTGTTTTCAATTTACGTCTGATGGTTTCATCTGATAAACCGGCGTTAACATTGCCAATCCGCTCTCCCAGCGCGAGTAACTCCTGTGGTCATTCGGAAAGTTCGAGGAAAGGGTCAGTAAAATTAAAGCCATAACATGCAAGACAAGACAACATCTAATGGGCTTCGTCATACCTCATAAGACATTTCCTCTATATCCAGGCGCATATCTCTGTGATGATCTATAAGATTCCCAACTTCTTCGTAAAATTCTGGGAACTAGTTCAGAAAATAAAACAAACGGTAAATGAACAGAGATACATTGCAGAAATGAAAAACAGTACTTACATCAGGTGGAAGAACTCTCAAGTGAGGGAGATTACGGAGTCTCAGAGAAGTCTCAGGTAACACACCACTCCCCCTGGAAGGATGATATATCCTGAAGCCAGTAGGTGGTACTGGTCCGAAATGTCTACGCCCCACCTCCAAACCATCCTGTGAAGAATTCATGGTGCTCTGTGAGGTATAACTCACTGGAAAGTAATAAGGAACTGCTGCCTCTTGCGGGTGTACATTAATGCAGTGGCCCCTTACTCCTTCAATAGGCGGTGCAGGATGATGGAAGTTCGGATTCCGAAGGTCAAGGGGAGAATGTGAGAACCTTGTGGAACTTCTATGCCTAGTCTCCGTAGGTCCACCAACATTGCTACCTGTAGAAAAACAAGTTCAAGGTAATCAGTTTCAAGGTGAAAACATATTCCTACGGGACCTAATTTACATCAACACAGCTATACATAAAAAGAAATATATATTTAGATAGAGAAAGCATGTAAGGAACACCAGGAGCCTGAGCCCAAGTTGAGGTACCTCCATCTGTTATAGTTGGCTGAAAAGGCAGACCCAAGTAATTTCCCTGAAAATAATGATTGGCGTTTTGCATCAAAACAGGATCCACTGCAGTTGCCCCAAATCTGTTCCTCGCACTCCTTTGAGATCCACCTTCTCTAATTTGTATAGGGCCATTTCCCCTATAGTGAGACGTACTGAAGGGTGCAGCATCCACCGTTCCAACCCATCAGGATTCCTAGTATTTAATGGTGTAATTGAGGAACTAGAGCTTGATGAGGCATTAAAAAGCTGAAAATTTCCAGGGACACCTTCAGAATTCTTTCTCTTATACAAGCCTCTAACATTATCCATTAAGTGGCAATTCCTTGCATATTCATCTGCAGACACTCCAATGGGACCATAGTTGCTGGAAGAAGGCATCTGGTCTGTGATTCCATGATTTATAGGAATATTGGATGGAGGAGTTACCGCATAATGAACATAATAGTTGGATTGTAACATCCCAATTTATGGGTTAGTGACCAAATTGTAAAGTTTCAGAATTTGATGACTAAAGGTGAAGAATGAAATAGTTCAATGATTATTGGATATATATGATGAAGGTTATTTAGTAATTATTAAAGGAAATAAAGGGTAAAATGGTCATTTGACATTAAAGATATTTTATCCCTTTTATAAGAGATGAAAACGTGGAAGATGAAAACATTTTCATCTTCTTCTTCATTTCTTCTTTCTCCTCCCCGTGGAAGCTAAGCAAAGGTGAGTTTCTGATTTCTTGATTATTTGTTGAATTAAAGGTTGGGTTTTGATCATTAGAGGATAACTAAGCTTAAGGAAAGCTTAAGTTATCTTAAAATCAAAAGATAAAGGAGTTATGAAAGAGTAAAGAAAATGGGTTTTTAAGTGAATCTTTGGAAAAGAGATGATAAGTTGAATTGGGAACTAAATTTGACTTGTCATCAGCTAAATTAAGAAGTATTAAGTGTTAGAATTGGATTTGAAACATGTGGAAAATAGGGTATGATTCTTGAAGTTCCTTAAGAGGAGAGGATATTAAGGTTAAAGATGGGATAAATGATTATAAATGAGTTTAAACATGTATATGAAAGTTAGGATTATGAAAGGGAATGAAATATGAAGGCTTTAATCCAAAAAGAATGAATTTTCAGGTTCAAAAAGAGGTTCTGGGCAGAGTGCATCGATGCACATTCATTGTGCACCGATGCATCAATGATAAAAACCCAAAAATTGTTTGAAGGTGCATCGATGCATAAGGCATGCATCGATGCATCACAGTAATAAACAAACATCGAATGCATTTTATGCACCGATGCATCAGTAGTGCATCGATGCATACCTTCATTAAAAGATGAAATTGCCTTTTCTCTTAGTCTAAAGAGGAACCATTAGAGTATATTAGTTATAATACTAATATAGATCTATGTATGATGGTGTAGATATAGAACGTGATCCCGTTCCGGATCAATTGAAGGATTATAATCGAATCAAAGCAAAGCTAAGGTGAGTGCACATTCTCTAGTATATGAGGTTCAAGGGAAAATAAGACTTGTGATGAGTCTATTTCCAATAGTGAAAAACATGAATTCATAGAAGTATGTATTTGTTATGATTTATATGTGTGCATGAGTATATGTGTTATTGATATGAATATGGTAAGAAAAAGGGATTAATGGTAATGATAAGAATAATAATAAGGATAATGAAATGATAGGTATATGTGAATATAGGTATTGATATGTTTTGTATGTATTGTAAGATGATATGCTTATGTGATAACATGATAAGATGACAATGATTTACATGTCATGTGAACACATGAGAAATGTTATGAGCCATATGAAAGAGAAAGTATATGTGATACATGAGGGTGAATCCTATGTTTATATGAATATGAACTCATATGAGAATCGACATGAACTACGTGATTACACGTATATGTGAATGAAACCATGAGCTTATATGAATATATGATATGGTTACATGAATATGAAAAAGGATATAAAAGATAATGCCCATGTTATGTGTCATGAGAGCTAGGGGTATAGTTGGCATGCCAAGAGTCGAGGGTCTACGCGGTCCTTCGGGACATATGTATATTCTTTGGAACATGTGTGAAGTCTTGAAAGACACATACTTGATCTCTAGTATATGTATATGATTCTTAAGGAATAATATGTGGTCCTTATGGACATTATTATATGACACTACGGTGCAATTCTACGCGGTCCTTCGGGATATATATATATTCTGTGGAACATGTGTGAAGTCTTGAAAGACACATACTTGATCCCTAGTATATGTATATGATTCTTAAGGAATAATATGTGGTCCTTATGGACATTATTATATGGCACTACGGTGCAATTCTACGCGGCACTTCGGTGTAATTATACGAGCTGTGGTGACAGCATTAGTGCACAACCTCTATAGACTCACATATCGATAGTTCTCACATATGTACATGGGCTAATCCAGAGATATGAACAAATATATGTCAGTGGTATGATAAATGTTATAGAAATGATATGATGTTGTGTGTGTATAGTGTTTGATTGAAAAGGTTAACCATAAAAGTATGAGATTACATGATAAACTGTTAATGATGAATTATGTGTATGTATGTATTTACTGTAATTAATCTGATATGATTTTATATGATACGAAGAATGCATAGAATTGGTATAACATGATAGAACAGAACATGCATGTATTGATATATGTTATAAAGTGCATTATAAGTTGTTATGCCTCACTAAGTCTTCGACTTAGCGTGTGATTGTTTCACACGTAGGTTTCGAGAAGAGTAAAGAGTAATACGGAGCAAGACAAGTCAGTTCTCCTTACCAAATGTCAGATCAGAAAAATATATGTACTGTATGTAGAGTGTAGTTGGCATGTAGTCTAATGATATTAATTGTACCAACTCTGATATATTTTGTAAACGTTTTGAATAAGTTAAATGTTATAAAAGTTTTTAAATTACTCACTATTTTATACGAATAAATGTTTGAAAAGTCAATGTGACACCTCAAACTCGTATTCGGGTCGGATACGAGTTGAGGGTGTTACATTTAATGGTATCAGAGCTACGGTTTAGCCGATTCTAGGCTTAAATCGAAGTCATAAGTGTTTTGAAAAATATACATGGCAACTCAAAGTGAAAAATTCTGATTTGATAGTGTAAGGAGTATGCTGTCTTGCTAATAAAAAAAATAGATTATTATGTGATAATATAAGTATGATAATAAGAGCTTCGAAAGAAGTGAAAGGTAATAAACCTGAAGGTAATAGCATTCACCTGCCCTGGCCAGGCAGGGAGAAGAGCGAAAACCTCAGGAAATGCCTGTATAAAATTTGGAAAAATTATTCTTCATGTTGAAGAATGTTCTGATGTGTTTTCAATTTATACTTATTTAACTCATAGAATGAATGTGTCAAATTAGTTGATAAAGTTGAGAGCACCCAAGTTCAAGGGTGGATTTAAGGAAGGTTCTATTGTTATAGACCTTTGGTTGAATGATATGATAAAAGGTTTTCATTTCTTCAAAGTGGAGATGTTGAATTTAGTAGTTTTGGTTACTACTTTGGTAAGTTAGAGTATGGTGGACAATTGTCACAATAAGAACGTTAAAAGATTAAATGATGTGATCAGAATTGTATAAGAGTTCAAGAATAAGTGCATTGATGACCAGTTTATAAGACAGATGAAACTGGAATGCACGAGCTTGAAACAAGGGAATTACACCTTGTATAAGTATGATTATAAGTTTATTCAGCTGAGCAGAATTGCTGCTGAGTTAATTTCGACTGAAAAATGATACATGTAATTTGTTGTTAGGACTTGCGCCTTAAATTAAAAGAGTGTTACTGGTTTTGAATTTGTTATCGTTTCAAGAAATTGTTATTGTGTTAAAGCTTTAAAGAGAAAAAGCTCAGAACGAAAGGTTTGAAGAAATAAAATCTTAGATGATTAAGAGAATTAGTGCTTCATAGAATTTTAGCACCCTCATAGAAAGGTAGAGATTCTGGTTCAACTTTAAACCAGACATGAATTAGTTGTATTCTCCGTCAGAGAATCAAATCAGATGAGAGTTCGACAGACTCCAACAGTAGGTTTGATCTTGAAAGATTAAACAAAGAGTTAATTGAGGATAAATCAGGGTTAAAGACAACCCTTGTGAATTGGGTTAAAAGCTCTTTTAGAAGTTATGTAAATCGAAACATAGAAGTATTTTAAATGTATCAAGTGAGGTAAATATTGTTTTTGTATTTAAGATGGAAAGAGTTAGCGTGGGCTAACAAGATTATGGGACGGAATGTATTGAAATTACAAGATTTCAAGATATGGTAGGTTATGATATCCAAATATAAAGTGAATCTGGATACAGTTGTATACTATGATTATAGTAAAGTGATAAAGTGAAGGAAGTGAGAATTCAAATGTTTGAGTAAAACTAAGGATTGATAAGAAGAGTTTAAGTATGGGTACATTAATGATCAGTTTATAAATAAAGGAAGCTAGAATGTTAAGCTTGAATAATGGAAGTGACATGGTGTATGAGATTGATTGTTTATTTGATTAGTTGAGTAAACTATTGTTGAAATAATTTCGACTGCAAAGAATGTATATGAATGGTTCGATGAAGGTTTATGTTTTAGATTGGAAGAATCGATGTTGACTAACAGAGTTATAAGATAGTAGTGTATTAAAATTGAAGGATTTGAAGATGATTTTAGGGTAAGCTAATTATGTATGGTGTGGATTGAGATATGGTTATGTATTTTAATCATTGAAATGAAAGGTAATAAAGGAGACAAGGCATAATATTGTATATGAATGAGAGTATGGGTTCAATAAGTGAATTACACTGGGTTGATTTTAACTGAAATGATGTGTAAGATTAATTTAATCAGGGCTTACGCCCTAGATTGAAAAGTTGTTATTAATTAGCTATAGTGGCATGGATATTAGAATTATCAGATTTGAAGGAAACATAAAGTAAGTTAATCAAATGAAATACGAATCTGGATGTGGTTGTGTATTTTGATCATATAGATATGATATAGGCAAAGAGATAAATATTTATGTGTTTTAAAGAAAATTTTGAAGGAAGAAAATACAAACAAGATACGATAAGAATGAGGTTTTGTATAAGTGAAGTTGATTGGTAAAGTTGTAAAGATATAATAAAGACTGGTAATCAGAGATAAGTTTAAGTGATAGGAAAAGAGTATGTGAACATGAAAGAAAGATATGATTGGTGTATAAGAAGATTTTGAGTTATGAAGAAAATGAAAGGATGAAGTTTAAAGAATTAGATGTGATAAAGGTTATGTTGAGATATAGGTTATAAGTTTAACCAGAAGTAAGAAAGGTATGTCAGGTAATATGAGAAATTGTTTAATTATGCAAAGTGTATATTTAATAAGTTATGATGAAGATTTAAGGTGATGTTTCTTGGTCAAGTGGATGTAGTCAGAGAAATGAATAAAGATTAATATGTATTAAGGAAGTTTTGGAGTCAATCAAGTAAGGATGAAATAAAAGTTTGGTGATTCTTGAAAGACAATTGAAGATTGACAGGGAATTTGATTGATTTATGAGTTTGAGTAATAAGAATTAATGTTATTGTCTATCTGATAAGTGACATGATAGGAGATATAAAGTAAAAAGGTAGTCGAATAATTGAAAAGATAAGAACCAAGTTATTAAAGATGATACAAAATATTAAGTTCAGAAAGCAGCATGAGAACGTTAGAAGATATGTTCTTCTCAGGATGTGCAGTGAAAATTCGAGGACGAATTTTTTTTAAAGGAGGGGAGATTTGTAACATCCCAAATTATGGGTTAGTGACCAAATTGTAAAGTTTCAGAATTTGATTACTAAAGGTAAAGAATGAAATAGTTCAATGATTATTGGATATATATAATGAAGGTTATTTAGTAATTATTAAAGGAAATAAAGGGTAAAATGATCATTTGACATTAAAGATATTTTATCCCTTTTATAAGAGATGAAAACGTGGAAGATGAAAACATTTTCATCTTCTTCTTCATTTCTTCTTTCTCCTCCCCGTGGAAGCTAAGCAAAGGTGAGTTTCTGATTTCTTGATTATTTGTTGAATTAAAGGTTGGGTTTTGATCATTAGAGGATAACTAAGCTTAAGGAAAGCTTAAGTTATCTTAAAATCAAAAGATAAAGGAGTTATGAAAGATTAAAGAAAATGGATTTTTAAGTGAATCTTTGGAAAAGAGATGATAAGTTGAATTGGGAACTAAATTTGACTTGTCATCAGCTAAATTAAGAAGTATTAAGTGTTAGAATTGGATTTGAAACATGTGGAAAATAGGGTATGATTCTTGAAGTTCCTTAAGAGGAGAGGATATTAAGGTTAAAGATGGGATAAATGATTATAAATGAGTTTAAACATGTATATGAAAGTTAGGATTATGAAAGGGGATGAAATATGAAGGCTTTAATCCAAAAAGAATGAATTTTCGGGTTCAAAAAGAGATTCTGGGCAGAGTGCATCGATGCACATTCATTGTGCACCGATGCATCAATGATAAAAACCCAGAAATTGTTTGAAGGTGCATCGATGCATAAGGCATGCATCGATGCATCACAGTAATAAACAAACATCGAATGCATTTTATGCACCGATGCATCAGTAGTGCATCGATGCATACCTTCATTAAAAGATGAAATTGCCTTTTCTCTTAGTCTAAAGAGGGAACCATTAGAGTATATTAGTTATAATACTAATATAGATCTATGTATGATGGTGTAGATATAGAACGTGATCCCGTTCCGGATCAATTGAAGGATTATAATCGAATCAAAGCAAAGCTAAGGTGAGTGCACATTCTCTAGTATATGAGGTTCAAGGGAAAATAAGACTTGTGATGAGTCTATTTCCAATAGTGAAAAACATGAATTCATAGAAGTATATATTTGTTATGATTTATATGTGTGCATGAGTATATGTGTTATTGATATGAATATGGTAAGAAAAAGGGATTAATGGTAATGATAAGAATAATAATAAGGATAATGAAATGATAGGTATATGTGAATATAGGTATTGATATGTTTTGTATGTATTGTAAGATGATATGTTTATGTGATAACATGATAAGATGACAATGATTTACATGTCATGTGAACACATGAGAAATGTTATGAGCCATATAAAAGAGAAAGTATATGTGATACATGAGGGTGAATCCTATGTTTATATGAATATGAACTCATATGAGAATCGACATGAACTACGTGATTACACGTATATGTGAATGAAACCATGAGCTTATATGAATATATGATATGGTTACATGAATATGAAAAAGGATATAAAAGATAATGCCCATGTTATGTGTCATGAGAGCTAAGGGTATAGTTGGCATGCCAAGAGTCGAGGGTCTACGCGGTCCTTCGGGACATATGTATATTCTTTGGAACATGTGTGAAGTCTTGAAAGACACATACTTGATCCCTAGTATATGTATATGATTCTTAAGGAATAATATATGGTCCTTATGGACATTATTATATGGCACTACGGTGCAATTCTACGCGGTCTTTCGGGATATATATATATTCTGTGGAACATGTGTGAAGTCTTGAAAGACACATACTTGATCCCTAGTATATGTATATGATTCTTAAGGAATAATATGTGTTCCTTATGGATATTATTATATGGTACTACGGTGCAATTCTACGCGGCACTTCGATGCAATTATACGAGCTGTGGTGACAGCATTAGTGCACAACCTCTATAGACTCACATATCGATAGTTCTCACATATGTACATGGGCTAATCCAGAGATATGAACAAATATATGTCAGTGGTATGATAAATGTTATAGAAATGATATGATGTTGTCTGTGTATAGTGTTTGATTGAAAAGGTTAACCATAAAAGTATGGGATTACATGATAAACTGTTAATGATGAATTATGTGTATGTATGTATTTACTGTAATTAATCTGATATGATTTTATATGATACGAAGAATGCATGGAATTGGTATAACATGATAGAACAGAACATGCATGTATTGATATATGTTATAAAGTGCATTATAAGTTGTTATGCCTCACTAAGTCTTCGACTTAGCGTGTGATTGTTTCACACGTAGGTTTCGAGAAGAGTAAAGAGTAATACGGAGCAAGACAAGTTAGTTCTCCTTATCAAATGTCAGATCAGAAAATATATGTACTGTATGTAGAGTGTAGTTGACATGTAGTTTAATGATATTAATTGTACGAACTCTGATATATTTTGTAAACGTTTTGAATAAGTTAAATGTTATAAAAGTTTTTAAATTACTCACTATTTTATACGAATAAATGTTTGAAAAGTCAATGTGACACATCAAACTCGTATTCGGGTCGGATACGGGTTGAGGGTGTTACATGGATGCACTTCCAATACCAGGATCAAGATTCCGTGAATGATGATGATGCTGTACACCAGGGTACTGGGGGAACCCATAGAACATACCGTTGTCATAATGCTCAGGTAAGGGATGCCTATCAAGGTTAGTTGTGTTCCCTGGAGCTGCCATGGCCATCCGGATATCAGTTGATGGGTAGTTCGTAACGCCGCTCAAAAAGATGCAGGGTTCAGGATGCAGATATCCCAGACCTTGTTGATCCATTTCTAAATCAATAGGGCATAGCATATTTCTTTGGCCCATGCTGTTCCAATAAATTGGTGCAGCTTCAGAACAGAAAGAATTAAGAGAAAAAATCAGCTTGGTTCCAAATGATAAACCATATAATTATTTAACTACTATACAAAGAAAAGATAACAGGCCAACATGAATGTTTCGGTTTCTGAAAGCATAAAAACAGAACATAAAATGAAAATACCAGTAAACCTTAAACTTTTGAAAAACCAAAAAGGAACATGAGAAAATGAAACTTTAGCCCATATTCAATCTAAACCTAAAAATTGAGAGCATTTCCTTTTACCCAACTTGAGAGCTGAAATGCAACACATGCATTTAAAGCAATACTTGCAAATAATGCTTTCTCATCTATATATATTTCTTATTTATTTGGATTTTACAGTATATGCTCCTACTAAACCAGAAACATAAAGCATTCTGTTAAACCAACGAAAAATAACAAAACATATAATGAATATCAACAAATCCACTTTTATTTATCACGTAGTCCATCAGTTTAACAGTCTAACAAAAGATTGCCAAAAGCAAGTAAAAACTATTTTTCCACCACCGACAAGAGATTCAAAAATATTAAATTCCATGGAAACAAGAATTCCCTTAAAACAAAAGTGTTTTTTTAATAAAAAAAACATTTTCCCAGCTCTCAAAGTTCTAAATGTGATTTTCCCATGCATACTATCATAATTCTCTTTCCTTAAATCATCAACAAAACAAAAACAAAAAAGAAGAAATAACCCATCACCATGATCTAAGTCTAACCTTATATTTTCCCTGAATGACAAATCAGAAAGGGAAAAAAAATCTTCGACGTCAAAGTAGATCAAAATAACAAACAATCATAAAAAATTTCAACCAACAGGATTTCTATATGAAGGTATGTGGGAATATTTTGAAGTTCCTAAAAAAATCCAAATTGTTGATTAAATTTTCTAAAAGAAACACAAATATTTTCAACTTCTTTGTTCACAATTATCCCCAATCCTAAAGAAAATCCAACAAATCATTCTGACAAGCTTCTCTTTTGACTATAACTTATAAGAAACCGAACAATAAGAATTAAAGAAGAGAAAATTTCAAAAATACATACATTGATTTCCAAAAACTTGTCAAATTGTTGAATACCCAATAATCAGAAAACAATTATCAACGCAGATTCCTCAACGGCGTGTAAATTCAAAAACGTAAGGAGAACAAATTTGTTAACGTTTTCGTTAATCAAAATTTAGGCAATGTGGAACCCTAAGAATTCAATTATTTTCGTACAAATAACAAAAATCTGTCAAATTAAAAATTAAAAACAGAGAGACTAACCGAACTGATGCAAAATTAGGGGATAACAAGCACCAGACGATCGAGAGAACTGAGAGACTTTATATTAATTTAGAACAAAATAAAGAGAGAAAAAATTAAGATAGAGAGATAGCCGAAGACAGGTTTCTACTATTATAAACAAAGTTGTTGTTTTATGCGTTTGGAGTCGGAATAAAAGATTACTAGGAATATGATTGTTACTGTGTTTGGTTAGTTTGTCAGGAATGTAAGATTACAGTGTTTGGTTGAAGAAATAAAATATTACTAGAATGTATATTTTACCAAATTGTTTTTGATTTATATTTTTTAACAAGTGAAATTCTAAATATTTAAATAATTATTATTTATATAAGCTCGATTTTAATAGGTTTGTCAATGGTAAGAATCCCAAACTCGAAAGGGCTACCAAAACTCATATCACTATCGACATTATAAGCGAGGAGGCCTAATATTAGTGACACCAGCCGGTAACCTGATAGATCATAGTTAGCATAATATATGGATGACCAATTATAACCCAAGTTTTATCTAACTACCATCACTCTCAGTTGGTAACTACCAATTATAACCATATTGAATACAAGGAAGCGACTAAATGCAATACCCAATTGAAGATGCCAAAAGTAACATATATCTCAGTCGAAAGGACATCCGTGAAGGATAATGCAATAAATATAAAGCAATGCCCATGGTAGAACCGTAGGATCATGCCAAAGTGATAAATATCCCACTCCCAAGGAAATCCGTGGAGGAGTCGGCATAAATTACAATCAAATCCAGACAATAATATAAAATTTTGACACAAACATTTTGATAGAATGACAATCAAGTCACACGCCTAGGATCATGCGTGTCCAGAGTATCTATGATGCACAACTACATAAAATGCATGTGAAATTGTGAATATGCATGCAAAGTACATAAAAAATATGCATACAATTTGAGAATTGCATATTTAGCAGTAATAAATATTTCAATAAATATTTCACTTATTGTCTAATTCTTCAACTTTTAAAGAGTTATGGCAGAAATAAAAGAATTTAGACTGAGATTTTAGAATATTAAATTGTCATTTTCTAACACTACAAATAGACTTTTTTGCAAGTAATACATGCTAGCCTCAGTCAAGTGGGTACTGGATTAGAGTACCAGCATGAGTCTATGATTATTGATCAAGAGTGAACTATTATTCAATCACACAACTTTCACCTGAACCACACTTAAGATTCCTCCATTGAACAATTTATCTAATAAGAACAATGCAAAAAATTCCGATGCTTATTTAAAATCTTTCCCTCACATCACAAATACGAAAATCTTACTGCTTGGTTCTTCTTACCTGCAACATATCCATTATTTTTGGTAATTTATTGACCTTAGTATGAAACAAATTAGATTCCAATTCAGTATAAAAGACTGAAATTCTACCACTACATTTTGAGACCTAAATCCACCAAGATGAAATTCCTTAACCTGTGCACCATATCTGTGGAGACTCCCACATCTGAACCTTACCGTATCGACATTCATGCCAAACGTAGCACAGTAAGCAGTGCTATACAAATAATGAACAATGATCCATTACAATTCTATAAGATAATATAATTAAGTCCTATTTGAATATATCCTCTCTACTCGGCCTAAGTAAAAGCCAATTTCCAAAATGATAACAGGGGATACATTATACTTGTAGTGCAAAACAGAAGAAGTTGAAGTTGGTAGCAATAACAAGATTCCATTCTAGTATATATGAATATATATGGTAGGAGGCTATCACATTGATTGGCATCTCCAATTTAACTCGTTATTAAGGTGAGCCTTAGCTCCAAACAATTAAACTGTCTAGAGTCATTTCAAACTAGGTGCATTTTTTTGCAAGCATGCATTCAGTGTGCTTACGCATGCCTTTGTAGGGAAGTAGGGGCCAAAAAGCTAAAGTTGTTCCTTGTGTTAATACTTATGTCACCAAATGACGCATTACTAATTTTTTACTTGAGTTTTTACACTTTCTAATTTCAAGCTAAACAAAATTAATTATATGGCGTTTTGGGAGTAAACGCCACTAACTTTAAACATATAGCGGCGTTTACATAGCAAACGCCACAAAATGTTAACTTTAGCGGCGTTTTTATAAAAACGCCGCAATAGGTTCAGCCATAGTGGCTTTTTTTAAATAAATGCCGCTAAAGACTCGTATTTTAGTGGCGTTTTTTTAAACAAACGCCGCTAAAAACTCGTACTTTAGTGGCGTTTTTATACAAACGCCGCTAAAGACTTGTACTTTAGTGGCATTTTTATACAAACGAAGCTAAAGACTCGTACTTTAGTGGCGTTTTTATACAAACGTCGCTATACACTTGTACTTTAATGGCGTTTGTGTTTAGAAACGCCGCTAAAGACTCGTAATTTAGTGGCGTTTATATACAAACGCCGCTATACACTTATACTTTAGTGGCGTTTGTATAAAAACGTCACTATACGCTTGTACTTTAGTGGCGTTTATATACTTACGCCGCTATAGACTAGTACTTTAGTGGCACAAACGCAGCAAGTTTACAATTTTAAAGTCCCGCGCCTTTTAACCCTTTTTCATTTTTCCCCTTCACGCAATTTTCAATCCCGCCGTTTACCCAAACCTATTTGCTTCACTACCAAACCCTAAACCCATCTGTTTCACTTCCGCTTTATGCTATCTCTGATTTTGATTCCCTTATCCATATTTTTAGAATAAGTCATCGCTGGAATTGAAGAGCGAGGAATCCGAAGTTGAACTACCGAGATCCAAATGATGGATCTGAACCTGAATCTACAAGAAACAGTCTAATCCCTGGAAGAGATTATCTCTTCTTCGTCGGAGCCATTTGATGCGATTATCTTCGTTGGGATTTCTTTGGTACTGGGAATTGCTTGCAAACATCTTCTTCGTAGTACCAGAGTCTCGTACACTACTGCTTTGCTTATCATTGGCCTTGGTTTCGACTCTCTCGGTTTGCCTCTTCCTCTCTTTACCGCTTCCTCTTCTTCTTATTATTATCATAAGGAAAAAATTTAATTATCGGCTGCTATGGTTCACCTTGGGGTTTTCGATCACATCGGCTTCAATCTCTCAATTCATATATAAAGACCTATGGACCGAACGTTACGCCCTTAAATCTCATGTACTAACATTTTTCCCCTTTTTTTGGGTCTCGGGAATTTAAATCCTCTCCAAGAATTTTTGGTAATTGCATTAATATTGTTTGATTTTAATTAATTAATTTATTTTTTTAAATGAAGATGAAGCATAAATTTGATGCTTTGGAAGCTAGGGTTTCGAATCTGGAATCTGTTCCCTTCGAAGAATCAGGTGCTCCTAAATTTCTTATGAATTAGAAACTTTAACTTATATTGATTTTATTTTTATAATCGATTAACTAGCTACATTTGATGCTTCACTTAATAATATTATTTGTTTGTGTTTTAGCATGTCTAGGTGTACGTATATTAGCATTGATGTTGCAAAAATTAAGTTCTTAAAAGTTACATTTTGTGGAATGCATTTGGAATATAAAGAGTGAGAACTTATAGTAGTTAGGGTTGCGGGCAATAGGCATGTTCTGGGTAAGAACTTACTCGTTAGCTTATAGATTGGAAAGAATTTTCACCTGAAAAGGTTGCAAGGAACTGTAATTTGATCTGGTACGTCCTTGGTTCTTTCATTGAGAATTTAAGACTTTTTGATATTGTTAATTCATGATAAAAGCTTCTATTTCCCAAGTAAATTTAATTCATTTTGCTAGTTCGAGTGTCGACATTTTTTTGGTTTGTTTGGAGTTTTTCTCTTTAATTCACTCTTTGATTGATTGATGCCCCTAAACTACTTAATATCATCGTCTATTATTTTTGGAAGGTTGAAACAATGAGTGGAGAATACCTTTATTATGACAATCTTGATTCTCAAACAATGTTGTTGCAGATGGATTGTTACCCTTCGCACTTTTTGTATCTTTGATTTCATTTTCAGTGCTCAAGTTCTATCTGAAATAAAAATTTTACTAGTTGATCTTGTTCGATTGAGCTCGAATTTAAAGTACTTTATTTATATTGTATAAAACTTATAAACTAATTTACAATGTGCATTAAAATTGTACTCACAGTATATTATTACTAGTATATGAGTAGTAGTAGGACCTCCACCTTGGAGATTATACAATGCCCATAAAACCCCATGTCTAATTCTTTTGAGCTACTTCATTGATTCCCCAGGGATTTTGGTATATTCAAAATTAATGGAGCAAAATTTTAGCTTAATGCTGCTAAACTGAGTTTTGCATTAGGTGATAGTAATCGGGTTTTCTACAGATGTTGGATACATTTTAGGTGATACAACAGAGCATTGCAGGTATTCATTCCTTCTTTGATTTCTTCTTAGCTCTTATATTCCCTCCCCCACTCTCCCAAAAAAACAAGGAAAAATTTGAATGATATTTTCCAAATAATATATGCAATGCAGTACATTCAAAAGTTCACGAACAAGGGTGGCTTTTGTCTTTATTATTGGATTCTGGATGTTGGATCTTGCCAACAATACAATGCATGTAAGCCTTCCATATTGATTTGTTCTTCCTTTCAAGTTTGCCGTTGTATGTGTGTGGATAACGAATTTTCATTTTCTTAGGGACCAACTTGTACCCTTCTGGCAGATCTATCAGGTGAACTTCTTTCTTAAGAAATAAGGAGAATTTCCAGTCTGTACATGGTAACATTATGATGTTAGTTTTTATGCGTGCTTTAATACCATGCATGACAAAATGTTGTAAGACAGGTCCTGATCAGCACAATTCTTCTAATGCTATATTTTGTTTATGGATGGTTGTTAGAAACATCTTGGGATTTTTAGCTGGTGCTAGTGGGAGTTGGTATAGGTAAAAAGATTTTCATCTGTTTTTACTGTGACAAAATGAACATGACATGTATTGTGAGTGAAACTATTGATCTGGAGTTCCATTTTCCTTTTATGTGGTGGACCATTAGTTGCATCTATTACTATACTGCTGATTCAATGAGCTAGGAAAGTCATTTCTTATCCTTATATTGTCCGGAGTTGACCATGTTGTGGTTTCACATGTTTCCTATCACTTAATCAATGCCATCATGTATGTGTTAAAAAAATTTTGGCATTTGTGCAGGTGTTTCTCTTATTTTCTACTGCTGTGACTATATCTTTTGCTAAGGAGGTTCCACTTCCACTGCCAGCAAATGAGTCAACTCGTTTATCAGATCTACACCTTTGTTGGATGATTCCAGACAAAGAAAAATTGGAGGAATTGTAGAAGTTGAATCTCTAAGAAAATTTAGAATGGCTTTTAGGTTAGGAATCCAGCCAAATGGCATTTGTAGCTTATATTATATTCATACTAACTTATTTTTCTTTCCGTATGTGGACTTGAACTCAATATTTTCAAAGTAATGAACATTAAAGCTACATTACATTTCATTTTAATGTTTATAAATTTTAATTTATTTTGTTGTTAAATTTATGGTTGTTGTTATTTATATAAAGTTACATGATATTAAATTTAGGTGATGTATAGTAAAAATGAAATATGTAAAATATCAATTAATATTAGATAAAGAATGGTAATTAGCGGCGTTTGTATCTAAAAACGCCGCTATAGATCTGACTTTTTGCGGCATTTGAGGGAAAAACGCCGCTATAGATCTAACCTTTTATGGCGTTTGTATCCAAAAACGCCGCTATAGATCTAACCTTTTGCGGCGTTTTTATCCAAAAATGTCACTATAGATCTGACCTTTTGCGGTGTTTGTATCCAAAAATGCCGCTAAATCTCAACATCTATTGTGGCGTTTATGGGAAAAACGCCGCTAAATCTCAACACCTATTACATCGTTTGTGGGAAAAACGTCGCTAAATCTCAACACCTATTGCGGCGTTTGTGGGAAAAACGCCGCTAAATCTTGTGACCTATTGCGGCGTTTTTCGTTATCAAACGCCGTGAACTTTAGCGACGCTATTTTCCCCGGCACTTTTTGCGGTGTTTGTCATAGCGCCACAAGTGTTTTTTGCGGTGCTTAAAAACGCCGCTATAAGTAAAAAAACGCTGCTAATGTACAGTTTTACTGTAGTGAATCTTTTGTTCATATTGACAGAACTTATCTTTTATTGTCAATTTCGAATGTTTGTTATTTTTTTCTCAAATTGTATGATTCATTCCCAATTATTCTTTGTAAATGGTAGGATTAGTTTTTGCTAGTATTGTTCTTATGTTTATGGAAAGCACGTACATGAAGAGAATTAATCTAATTTCACATAGTTTGAACCTATAGTTATCCAGATGCATCTTTTTAAAACATAAAAACACGGCTAAAATCATGGTGTTTGCATCTAAAGTTTATTAACATTATGGTTGCTTGAAAAGGTATTATTATCCTATTTATGATCATGATTAGAGATTTAAATAACAGTTGACTAGCGGAATAGATGTTGTTATATTTTAGTAACGACAATGTTCAAAATTGTTGTCGTATAAAATAGAGGTAAAGCGGAATCACACTAATAACGGTGGATCGTGACCGTAATTTAATGAGTAGCAGTCAGTTACAGAAATAGCATACTGTAATATCTGTAATTACCACAATAACATTCGTTATGCGTGCAACTGTGTTGAAAGAGCTCAATAACCGTAAGTTTACAACATAGCTAGAAACAGATAATGCTCTTCTTCCTTCATTCATTCAATCTTACATGCCTTATATAGCTAGCAAACTACAAGATTCAACAAGAGTGCAAGAGACTACCTGCACTACAACTACTATAACAAGGCTCTAACCGCCTAACAGTAATAATTGTTGTAACTCCACAAGCAGAGATTTGTTGCACGTGAGACCAGAACGTTCCACGAACGTTAGTAGTAGCTGCCATGCACTAGCGTACCAACGTGTGCTTGGCACCATACATCAACATTCTTCTTGTTTTCTCTCATCTCCTTCTTCTCAGCACAGCTTTACACATAACTTCGCGCGAAATTCTTCAAAAGCATTTTGTGCTAGTGGCTTTATTAATCCATCAGCAATCTGATGAGCAGCTGGTACATAGTTGACCTTCATCAATTTGGCAGCAACCTTCTCGCGTACGAAATGTATATCCAAATCAACAAGTTTGGTGTGAGCATGGTAGACTAGATTGGCGCTGAGAGCTACAGCACTGGTGTTGTCGCACCATATGACAGACTCATCTTTCTGACATATACCAAGTTCAGTCAGTAAGGCTCTAACCCACACCACATCGGCAGCTGTGTTAGCGACGCTCTTGTACTCTGCCTCCATGGTGAATCTCGACACAGACTTTTGTTTCTTTGAGCTCCATACAACTAGATTGTTTCCAACAAACACACTGTGCCCAGAAACTGACCTCCTTTCATCGAGGTTGCTTCCCTAGTCGGCATCAACAAAGGCATCCACCTTCACACTATTTCCAGCAACAGTGAAAGTTAGGCTAAAATCCAATGTACCAGCCAAGTACCGCAGAATTCGCTTAACTGCAGCCAAGTGGGATTGTCGTGGAGCATGCATGAACTAGGCGACTTTGTTAACAAAGAAAGCAATGTCAGGTCTTGTATGATACATGTACAACAACCCTCCAATAATGCTGCGATATAAGTGAGCATCGAAAATGAGTTCTCTATCGTCACAACGTAGTTTGGTAGCTGCCACCATAGGAGTTGGTGTTGAAGAGGCTTTCAACATACCAATTTTCTCAAGGAGTTCCATTATGAACTTCTTCTGTGAGAGTGCAAGGTAGCCATTAGCTCGTTTGACTTCAATCCCCAGAAAGTACGCAAGTTGCCCCAAGTCTTTTAGGGAATTTGTCACTCGGTAACCGAACTACTTCATTGACTTGATCACTCGAGTGGCCTGTAATGATGATATCATCAACATAGACTAGCAAGTACACATAGTGCTTGCTATCCTTCTTAATGAACAAAGACACATCTGCTCTCGATTCTTTGAACCCAATGCTCAGCAAGCTATCTCGAAGCTTAGTATGCCAGCTCATTGGTGCTTGCCTCAATCTATACAATGTCTTTTTCATACAACACACCAGTTTGCTTCTATCGAGGGCATTTTGTTCGAATTCGGGCGGTTGCTGCATGAAGACCACCTCCTTTAGGTCACTGTTCAAAAAAGCATTATTCACGTCGACCTACCTTAGGGTCTAGTTGTTGGTTACAGCCAATGATAGTATGACATTCAGTGTGTTGAACCTGACTACATGACTGAATGTGTCCCGAAAATCATAGCCAAGGATATAAGAAAAACCCTTAGCCACTAGTTGTGCCTTGTAGCGATGGACAGTGCCATCAGGATTTTTCTTGACCTTAAAAAGCCACTTACAACCTATCACCTTTCTTCCTTCAGGTAGCTTGGTTAATTCCTAAGTCCCATTGCGTTGTAATGCATTGTATTCTTCAAGAACAACAACCTTCCATTCTGGAGACTTAAGTATTTCATGCACACTGCATGGAACATCATCAACAGCAGCTCCTAGGTAAGTTTTGGGTTTAAACACAACGCATTTACTCCGAGTCATCGTTGGGTGATTATTGACCCGAGCAACCTCACTTTCAATGCCATCATTTAATATCGGATTTTGTTCTTCATCTTCAGTGTCATCGTATACGAGTGAGTTATGCACATTTTGTTTTGAATGTAACTCATGTTGATAATCTCCATGAGTATCAACAACAGGAACCTCAGGGGCAACCACAGCTTACAACACATCTTGACTGGTAGTTGAACCTTGTGGACTGCTCATTGAGCTACTTCTGGTAGCATTTAAAGATAGTCTGTTATGACCAACTCGTGAAGATTCTAACCTGGTGACATCAGTGACCAGTTTGAGCGACTGAGAAGTGTTCCCAATTGGGGCAGTAATTGAGGCTCGACCAGAGTTTCCTACAAAAGAAAAGATATTTTCATTAAAGACAACATGTCTGGAAATATAAACTCGCCCATTGTTTGCCATGCACTGAAAACCTTTGTGTTGCGTGTTGTACCCCAAGAATGTACATAGATGGGATCTAAACTCTAACTTGTGTTGCATAAACGGTCTTAAGTGTGGGAAGCACCTACACCCAAACACCCGCAGGCTACTGTAGTATGGTGGTTTTCCATATAGCATCTTAAACGGGGACTTGTCTAGAAGCACCTTTGAAGGAAGCATGTTTACAAGATGTGCAGTGGTTTGAATGGCATAGGACCGTACTTAATAGGCATGGATGCTTGTGCAAGTAACACCAAGGCCATCTCGACGAGGTGTCTATGCTTCCATTCCACTATTTCGTTCTGCTCGGTCGTGTGGGGACAGGTGAGGCGATGAACCACACCCGCTTTTCTTAGCTCATTGGTCAAAGGTCGAAATTCTCCTCCCCAGTTAGTTTGGAGGGCTTTGACTAATGCACCAAATTGTATGGCAATTAGCATTTGAAATAGGTGAAACGCGGTTAAGGCTTCATCCTTTGTCCTTAGTAGATACAACCAAGTGAATCGTGTGGCAGCATCAACAAAAGAAATATAGAATCTAAAGCCATTAGACGAAACATGTGGAGGTCCCCACAAATCAAAATACACGAGTTCAAACGGTTTGTTGTATACACTATCCGAGCAAGGGAATGGCAACTTGTGGCTTTTACCAAGATGACAAGCAATGCAGTTCTTATTAATATCATCTAATGCTTTTACATTGAATTGTTTACAAACTTTAGCAAGTGTGTCATGAGCTGGATGACCCAATCTTCTGTGCCATATTTCTGAGGCTGTGGAGGAAGCTATAGCAGTCTGTGCTTCAACCACACAGTTTTGGCATTGAGCTCTACTTGCTTTGAAAGTATATAGCCCATTGCACTATTCCCCTCGCAGCAAAATTATCTTGGAGGCCTCATCTCGAACATAACACGTTTTGGCATGAAATTCGAGGAACACACTATTTTCCTTAGTAAGTTTAGAAACAGAAAACAAGTTTTTCGTTATTGAGGGAACATATAGGATGTTGCTTAAGGCCAAAGTTCTAGAAGAAGTATTCAACTCAGCCTTACCAACTAATTGAACTGGTAGGTAGTATCCACTTCCTACCATCAACTTACCAGAATTGTTATAGCTCGAGTGAGGTGTGATGAAGGCTTCGTTGGGGGTGACATGGTGTGTTGCACCGGAGTCAATTATCCACTGATCTTGGCCAGCAGATAATGCGTGCGCTTGGCTTTTTGTAGTACTCATGTTGTCACCACGATGTGCGCTGCTGTGATTACAACAAGCACATGTGCTTTCATTGTTACTAGTTGCAGCATAGTATGCTTTAGAGGAGTTAGAGCTAGCCGTGTGATCATCAATCGAAATACCAGAAAAGTCCTCATCGAACCTGTGCCAACATTGGCTGACAAGATGACCAATTTTTCCACATAGTTGGCGTTGAACTCTTGACCGTGTCATGTCTCTGCCACGAGATCTCCCACGTGAGTAGGACAAGTGGCTTGATCGAGGCTACTACTTTTCTTGGTTCTTATAAGATTCAGCCTCGCCTTTTCCTTGTGCAAGATTGGCACTAACAGGTAAGGAGTTAGGTTGATAATCAAAGCCTTCAAGCTGAGTTTCATCATCAATAAGCATCGTGCATATATTGTCAAGTGACAGTGTGTCATGCATGGCAGATATAACCGCGATGAACGGTTGATACTCCCTTGTGAGGCCCCTGAGAATACTCGCAACGTGCTCAGAAGTTGCCATTGGGCTTTCACACGAGTACAAGGCATCAGTGACTTCTTTTACTTTTGCAAGATAGGATCTCATACTATCTCCTCCTTTCTTGAGATATTGGAGTTTGTAATGTAGGCTCATGACTGCAGTGGTAGAGTGATTGGAAAAGAATTGTAAAACCTTGTTCTATACCTGGGCAGACGTTTCGGCACCAACGAACTGTGGTAGTAAATGAGGACTAATCGTCGAAAGCAGCCAAGAAGCTAACGCACTGTCTTGAGCCAAGAACTCTTCATGTTCTTCATTGGCGGCTACAACTCTATCTTCACCAACCACTGTTTCTGGAGATGGGAGCATTGTACCATTAAGCATTCTTTCAAGACGATGGCTCATTGCAGTGAGCAGAACCTGGTGTTTCCACAACAGAAAATTAGTTTCATCAAGCACTACGTTCACTCTTTTATTGGTGAAGACTTTAGTGTTCCTTGATGAGAACTCTATTGATGTGGTTGTAGATGAGGTACTGTGATCCATAGGAAAACGAATAGCGAAAGCACACCCTATGATGTATCAGCGAATGATACCATGTTGAAAGAGCTCAATAACCGTGAGTTTACAACATAGCTAGAAATAGATAATGTTCGTCTTCCTTCATTCCTTCAATCTTACATGCCTTATATAGCTAGCAAACTACAAGATTCAACAAAAGTGCAAGAGACAAACTGCACTACAACTACTCTAACTGCCTAACAGCAATAACTGTTGTAACTCCACAAGCAGAGATCTGTTACACATGAGACCAGAACGTTCCACGAACGTTAGCAGTAGCTGCCATGCATGAGCGTACCAGCGTGTACTTGGCACCATACTTTAACAAACTGCGATAAACATAACGTTACCATAATTTAAATCTAGGATCATGATCAATATGGGGTATTAGTTAATGATTCGATTGTTGTTTGAACTCTCACACAAACTATTTTTGCGATGTTTGAGTCTTGCATATTCCCATCCCTTGGGAAATTGTACCTCTGAGGAAGGCTTACCGTCGGCCCCAAAATCGATTATAGGCTACAGCAACTGTATGCCTCAACTAACACCAATCGACATAAAACTAGCACAAATCCTTCAACATCCACCGCACCAGTCGAAATAATGCAAAAACAGCGGAATCCTGATGTATTAAGGACAACTTCAGTAGGAATTTTCCATGCTAATGTTTCCTCCATAGCTTCACAAAGTGCTAATCCTGAATCTAAAAATGTTACATTCACCATTACTGTGGTTCAAGGACGGATTAAAGTATATAGTTAATTGACTCCATTTAGGTCTAAAAAGTTCTGGTAAAATTCTTTTTTTTTTAAAGAAAAATTAGCCCAAATTGAGGAGTCTTGCACCCCCTTGAAATGAGTGCATGTACATCACACCTCCTACAATGGTTGCCAAAGCTCCGAGTGAACCTGAAATAGGACATGGACTTGGATCTACCAAATGATAAGAATGCCTCTGAGATTCAATCATAAACCACTTTGCCTCGGTTGCATGTAAACCCCCTTTACCCCTATCCCCTAAAGTGGTAAAGAATGGTTGGGGTCTAGTTTTCTTTCTATCTGACAGGACAAACAAATAGGGAAGGGATGGTTCTTTCATTGTATTGATAGAAGTCTAACTAGAAAAGGATCTCTCTATTACTTTGAGAAGAGAATCATTGGTTTTACCGACTAACTTCGTAGGAAAATGGACCACAGCAACCATCAAACCAGAGACCAAAGCAGGGATCGATCGACACCTACTTCCTTGAATCTACTTAATCTACCATATAAACTCACTTGATACAAAATATATGGCCAGTGGCCCTTCTCAAATCATGCAGTAAGGGAAGTAGTAGGCCCGGTGACTAATTTTACCATATGGCCAAAGCCGCCCTAAAATCCAAACCTTTGTTTTTCCCTTTTGGATATTATCATGTAATTACTACTAGTTCATGACATTGTTAATTTGATCCTTAAAATTTGGTAAATAATGTTATATATTTCAATTGATTAATTAAATTGTATCAAAATAAAATAAAATAAAATAAAACATTATTTAAGTAGTAGTATTATAATTTTTTTAACTAAATAGTTGCAGTATTTAACTTAACATCAATTGGGTCATAAGAGGAAGTCTAAAGATATGTGGTAACCCATCGTGGATAAGTTTAAAGCTAGACTCGACGATTGGAAAGGTAAACTACTTTCCTTTGGGGGTCGTTTAACCTTAGTTAAGTCTATGCTATCTAATCTTCCAGTATATTATTTTTCTTTGTTTCTGATGCCTGCTTAGGTGGCCGATAAGTTGAACAAATTGATTGCCATCTTTATCTGGGGTGCAAAAGAAGGAAGATCGATTCATTGGGTTAAGTGGGAAACTATCTGTAAACTAATGTCATTTGGTGGCTTGGGGTTCTTTGATGTTAGGATTAGGAACTGTTCGTTACTTAATAAGTGGCTGTGGAGGTTTAGTTCGGAGGATTGTTGTCTGTGGAGAAAAGTCATTGTGGCTAAATATGGGTTGTACAATAATGCGTTACTTCCGGGGTTAAAAAAAATTCAACAAGTTTTCGTAGATGTGGAATAATATAACTTCCCCACTGCTCAAGGGAGAGGATGTTTTACTTCTAATCTTAAGTGGGTTGTGGGAGATGGGAGTAGGATCGATTTTTGGGAGGATCCATGGACGGAAGTCCATTCCTTGAAAGAGGCGTTCCCTAGAGTTTTTCGGATTGCTGTCTTGAAACATGGTAAAGTTAAAGATTTTGGTGTGTTGGTCAGTGGGGTTGGGCGTGGAGAATAGAGGTTAGAAGGTCTCTTTTTTCTTGGGAAATAAATCTGTGAAATGAGTTTTTGTGTGTGATTAATAGAGCTGCTTGTGTTTCGTCTAGAGCTGATCATGTGCAGTGGAAGGGGGACACTTCTGGCATTTATTCACCTAAAAATTAGTGTTAGTGTCTTTTATGCAGGGTTAGTGAAGATAAACTTTGGAAGAGTGTGTGGGCTAACATTGCCCCTTTTAAAGTAGAAGCATTCGTATGGAAGGCAATCCTTGGAAGATTACCTACGTTGTTGGAGCTTTCGAAACGTGGTGTGATGTGACTGGTGTTGTGTCAACTTTGTGCGTGTTTTGTAACAAAGAGCAGGAGTCTGTCAATCACTTGCTGTGCCATTGTGAAACTGTTTGGAAAGTTTGGCAACGCTGGTGCTCCATTTGGGAAATTAATCTGGTAATCCCTGGGTGTGTGAAGTCTTTTTTCTGTTCTTGAATTAATCAGCAGGTTCGTAGGAAGGCTAAACCCATATGGAACTTAAGTTTCTTTGGTTTGATTTGGACATTCTGGTTATGTAGGAATGCCACTCTCTTTAATAAGTGTGTGTTCAATGAAAGTGGCCTCCGTCATCTCCTTCTATCCAAGAGTTCATATATTGTCGAAATGCTTCAGCTATCATCAAGGTGAGGTAGTTATCCTGGTAACCTGGTTCTATGCTTAGTTCGAAATGGATTGCTATCAGAAATGGGAGGTGCTGTTTGGAAAGTGCTGGTTGGTGCGTGATTTTGCGTGTTTATGCGTTGTAGGGTAGTTATCCTGGTTCTTGATTTTTGGTGTGTGCATTTTGGTGAGGTCTATATTTGTCCATATTTTTATTTTATTTTTTTGGGAATTTGCCTAGCTTGGTTTTGTAGCTTCTTTTGAAGTGTTTATGCTGGTATGGGGGCTACCTTTGGGTGAATTGATTGTATAAAACTAAGGTGGCGTTTGGTTCGCTGGAATGTTTATGAAAGAATTAAAATCTGTAAAGGAATTGGAATCTGTCAGGAATTGGAATCCAATTCCATATTCTGTTTGGTTGGCAGAAAATTGAATTGGAATCCAATTCCATATTCTGTTTGGTTTACAGACATGTCAGATTAATTTGATTTCAGTAATGTAAAATGACAAGATTGCTCTTCTTGCTTTTTTTTTTTTTTGCTTAATTTTAGTTTGTTTTATAAATTACATGTAGTAATATATTATAAAAATTTTAAAAAAAATTAATTTTATTGATTGATTATTCATTTTAATAAATTATAAAAATCATGTTAATAAACATCATAAGTTAAAATCATTCCAATTAGGGATGGTCATTGGTCGGGTTGGGTCGGGTTTTTGGTCCACCCGACCCGAGAACAAGGGAACCTCCATCCGAGACCCGACCCGACCAAAATAAAGTTTCACCCAACCCGACCCGAATATATGAATTAGAAACCCGACCCGAAATAATAAAAAAATTATTTTATTCAATAAAAACAGTGACTTAATTGGAAAAAAATATAGAGGGATATTACTGTAATTATTCATAAATATATAAGGTAAAATTATATATTTTTTGGGTCGGGTATTTTTCACCTTAAACTTGAACCCGACCCGAATATCACACTTAAAAAAAACCGACCCGATCCGACCCGAAATAATAAAAAAATATTTTTATTCAATAAAAACAGTGACTTAATTGAAAAAATATATATAGAGAGAGGTATTATTGTAATTATTCCTAAATATATAAGGTAAAATTATATATATTTTCGGGTCGGGTATTTTTCACCCTAAACCCGAACCTGAATATCACACTTAAAAAAATCGACCCAACCCGACCAAAATAAAGTTTCACCCGACCCGACCCGACCCGAATATATGAATTAGAAACTCAACCTAAAATAATAATAAAATATTTTTATTCAATATATAAATAAATTACCAAAAGATTGATGAAGTTAGTATGGTCAAATTTCAATTCCCACCAACAAGGGAATTGAATTTCATCATAGAATGAATGGAATTCACTTTCCCTCATTTGATGGAAAGTTGAAGCCATAATGGATTCCAATTCCCTTGGAAAACTTGAACCAAACATGGAAAATTGGTGGAATTGGACTCTAATTCTCTCTAATTCTAAGGGATTCATGCTAACCAAACGCCACCTAATTATTGGTTTTTTCTTTTTTGAAGTACTGACGATGCACTTTTTTTTCACCATCTGGGTATATGAAGATTTTTTAATGAGAAAATGATTATGTCTGTTTTGCACGTGTCTTTTTAATAATACCATACAGAACTTCGTTTATAAAAAAAATGTTTACAAGAATTATTATTTAATTATGTATTTATTATTAAATAATATGATATATTTAATAATTATTATTGAAATGATTTTATAAGCACAATAATTAAGTGATCTCAGTAGATAAAGAATTGATTGTTATTTTTTAAAGGTTTTGAGTTCGAGCACGATATTTACAGGAATATTTGAGCTTCATTATTAAAAGGTGGAGAGTTTTTGAACAAATATTATCTTATAATAATTCAAACTAATATAAAATGAGTTTATGTGTTTATGAGCTTATAAAATTATAAAATTATTTTGAAATATATTAATTTATTATTATCTTATTTATAAAATAATTGATTTCAATTTGCAAATTTTCTTGATTTAATAGATAAGGTTAGATTTTTTATTTATGTAATAATAAGCAATTAAAAATTGTTTACGCAAATGTTCATCACCTTCTTCCACGCCCCCTTAGGCCTTTACGGTGATTTTCCTGATATATCACCGTTGAAAGTATATTTCTCGATCAGACATCGTTCAGACTATATTTTTCGATCTAACACCTTTTACAGAAAGGCGCGCTCCATGCAACTCGCTTTACGCTGATTTGGTGCCACGTGAGGTAAGGCGCGCCCCCTGAAGCGCGCCTTATGCTGACATGGTATACACGTGTGTAAAGCGTAGCCCCTGGAGCGCGCCTTAGGCCACCTAGGAGTATAGCGCATGGCAGGCGCCGTGCCTTACCTTTAACACAATTATATTAGGCGCGGAACAGGGGTCGCGTCTTAGCTTTATCTGATATAATTATGTAAGGCGCGGTGCAGGTACCGCATCTTGTAGCTTTTCCCGGCTATAAATACATTTTCCCCCGAGTAACTCCTCACATCGCCTCTCAATTAGAAAAAAATTAATACAACAATCTGACAATCTTCTCATATTTGATTCAAAAGTTCGTGCGATTTTTTCGTTATAAGGTAATTTTGTGATAATTTTTTTATTATACTTATTGTTTATTATGATTATTTGAAAAAAATATTATACTAATTGTTGTCAATTAATTTCTGTGTTTGTAAAATTAGAAAGCGGGAGTATACGTCGAAATAGTTTTGCGGTACATGTAATAATATAAAATTATATTATTTAAATTATTTACGTTTATTTGTAAAAAATTTATTGTGTTATACTTTCGTTCATATATTATTTATTTAATCAGCTTTGTTTCAGTTGTTTTTTTTTGCATATATAATATTGTCGCACTTTTAAACTCAAAAAATGGCGCGACTTTCAGCTATTGTTTATTATGATGGTGAAATTCGAGAAGATGAAATCGGCGTTGTTTTCGTATCAAATGAGCGTGTTAAAATATCATTGAAGAGAAACATAACTCTTGAGGAGCTAATAACAAAGATTTCGAGGAAGATTTATGTTGGAAGTAGTAGAAGAATGTTGTCGTTGCAGTACAGATTTCCAACATCATTGTTGCCATTAACTTATACAGCGTTCAAACTTTTAAACAATGATGATGTTGAAATGATGGTTGAAGCTCAAGGTAATTATTCAGACGCCGATATTGAGATGTATGCAAATTTTATTCAAGTGCGTGTTGTTCGGGGTCAATCATTAAGCTCCCACTATGGGCTGGCTGAACAAATTGATCAAGTTGACAGCCCGACGACAGTAATGTGTAATGATTTTAATGCCATAATGGGGAGACATTCATCCGTAACTCCTTACGATATGTACCGAGGTGGGTCGACGAACAATCCGTATGGCAACATCGCGTCCAGTTCAAGGGGAATGCATTCATCTACAAATCTCTTTGACCTTAATATGGAGATGTCATCGACGCAACAATCTGTGCAGTTTCCATTTGACACGATGGCTTCAAGCTCCAGGGGGAGGCATTCGACTGCGAGCTTTTTCGATCTGAATGTCGATATGCCTTCCAGTTCAAGGGGAAGGCGTGCAAGTAGTAGGTTCTTCGACCTAAATGTGGAGAGCATGGAGGAACCATCATCTCCACCAGAAGAACCGCTTCGTGAGCCTGGTGCGGATGGTGCTGAGACTGGACTATTCATTCACCCATAATCACCGCAATTCAACTCCGATGATGATGATAATGTAGATGAAGTTCCATCAAATGTGGCACAAACTGACCCTCTAACACACATGTATGAAGATGATTATGGTGCAATGTATGGTCCAGAATTTGTGGATATACCTCATCTCGGTGACTATGGATATTACTCATCAATAAATAATGGTGAATTATATTTAGGTATAGAGTTTTCAAGCAAAGAAGAAGTGATAATGGCTATAAAAAATTACAATATCCGTAATTCTGTTCAATCGAGAGTTAACCGCTCCACGATAGAAAAATATGTATGCTACTATGCCCGACGCGAAAACGGATGCAATTGGATAGTTCGCGTATCGAAGAGGAAGAGGAAAACAACAGATGAAAACTAACAGTATACAACGGTCCTCACACATGTTGTGCTGGATGGGTCAACCAAGATCATCCCAACTTGGACTCTGAAGTGATATTCCAAGCCATCATGCCCATGGTAAAAACAAGCTCTCATATAGCTGTTGATGTGTTGATTTCAGCTATACAATCGCAGTATGGGTACAATGTTTCCTATAATAAAGCTTGGCTGGCAAAACAAAATGCCATTGTCAAACTTTATGGAGAATGGGATGCATCTTACAACGAACTTCCAGGCTAGTTTAGGCTGGTGCGAAGGTTGAATCCTGAGACAATTGTGGACTTCGAAACCTCTTATGCATACCATAATGATCGAGTTTTCCGCGATCGATGCCAATTCTACCGAGTTTTTTGGACTTACCCACAGTGTGTTAATGTTGTCAAATACTGCAAGCCTATGGTCCAGATCGATAAGACTTTCTTGTATGGAAAATACAAGCAAGTTTTATTATTGGAAGTTGTCCAAGATGACAATCGCAACATTCTTCAAGTTACTTTTGCTCTTGTCGAAGGAGAAGATACAAATTCTTGGGCTTTTTTTCTCTAAATTTACGTGCACATGTTATTATGAGGGAAAAAATCTGTCATTTCATATCGTGGAGCTGGGATAAAAGCAGCAATAGAGTCTTTGGGTCCAATGTGGCAACCACCCTTTGTCCAACATAGGTATTGTCTCCGACACATTGCTACGAACTACCATGGAATATACAAGAAGAATGATGAGTGTCAATTACTTGTGCGCATGGGTAAGTGAAACTGATGTAGTTTATTTACCCTGCGCGATCCTTTTGATCAGGTTAGTAAGTTATACATTTTTTGATCAGGTTACAAACTACTTCTTTGAATCTTTGAATCAATGCTTCAAGATTTGCGGGCAAATAACGAGGAATGATACGATTACATCAGCCTTGTCGATAAAGAAATGTGGACGAATGTATATGATGGTGGATATCGATATGGACACATGACGACCAACTTGGCAGAGGCAATCAATTCAACCTTAAAGGGTGCACATCACTTACCTGTAGCGGCTTTGGTAAAGACTATATATTTTTGTTTGGGGCGTTTTTTACGAAGCTCGGGGGACAAGCTCAAACCTGGATGTAAGGCGGTCATGTCTATCACCATAGATTAGTTGCAGATCTACAGAAAAAAAAAATTTGTTGTGTCAAATGGGATGTCTGTAACAAGTTTCTCTAAAAGGCATGAAATGTTTCGTGTCACAGAGTTACCGCGACCTCTTCAAGGGATTGAAGTTGTGTCATTAAGAGTAAATCTAAGGGATAGAACGTGCGAATGCGGGTTTTTTCAAGCTATGAAATATCCATGCTCTCATGTGATAGCAGCTTACTCGCATACACGTCAAGACTATAACCATTTTGTGGATCACATATACATATTATCTGAAGTTTTTAAGGCATACGAATTTGAGTTCCCCCTCATAGGTAATGACAAAGACCCTGATAAGGTTCTAGATTGGCTTTCAATTGTACTAAATCCGAGTTTATTGAGGGAGCGTGGTCGTCCAAAATCCAATCGAATTCATTGCGATATGGATATTCGAGAAAGATCTAGACAAGACAGAAGATGTGGGCATTGTAGAAACCCAGGACACACTAGAAAAACATGTCCACTTCAAGTTAATGTTATTCGATAATCGCTGATGAAGATTAAAAAAATGATATAATTATACGAGATTGGACGTTGGCGTTATATTAACGAATAACTTATATTAACGATACAATAAGTATTAAATGGTAAATGATAACCAAATTACAATAACTACTATTAAATGGTAATAAACAAAATTAAGCAAAATAAATTAACAAAAAGTCCAACAAATTTAACAAAATAAATTAAAATAAATCCAACCATATTAACGAATTAAAGTAAGTATTAAATGATAAATAAAAAATATTACAATAAAAAAGTCCAATAAACAACTACAATAAAAAGTACTAAATACAAATATAATAAAAAAAACAAAATCTATTGATGTCTGTGACGCAAATGTGTTCCGCAGGACGGTGGCTGTCGGTCTCGAGGAGGATTTCTTCGTATCACTGGTTATGACTCCTCGCTGTCATCATCATCACCATCATCATCATCGTCCTCGTCGTTGTCGTCGTCGTCGTCATCGTCATGAGCAGCTAAATTTTGTTGATGATGAGCTGATGACGATGAAGCACCTCTATAGAATAAGGACTCTGAAGGTGTATGACTGACTATCCCACCGGTCTGCGAAAACTGGGAAAACTCATAAAACCCAGACATCGCTGAGTGTGAAAACTGTACAGGAAGTGTATGTGCTGCGGCCATGGGTGATGAGGCTGAACCCGCCAAATATCCAGCATATGAACCCAAGTTGGATCTACAAACATAGACCCATAATAGCCTCTAGGAGGGGTTATAAAACTCTGTGAAGGTGGCGGTGGAGGGTCATAAAACCAAGTGAAGGCGGCGACAGCGGCATCTGGTAATGGAAAGGCGATGACAACATCATATATGATTGCGGTATGTAAGTTGCTACAGACGGTGGTTGCTGTGAAGGTTCTACTGGTGTAGCTGAGGATGAACCGGAAGCACCTGTTCTCTATCCACAAGTCAGGGGACGATGGTGATGTGTCGATGAACGTCTCTGTCGACGTCGTGGAAAGGTCCGCACTCGTGCATCCTCGGGAAGCAGAAACGGTTTCCCGTTTCTGTTGAACCACTCATAATAATCATCACCAACCGTCAAGTCATCAACATAAATGGGCTCTCTACGGGGAAGGCGCCGATGCCGATCCTCCCATAACACGACCCACTCATGATGCCTCACTAGCCAATCTGTATCGGTCTTGCCGCGTCTATCTGTGTTATGCAACTCGTCCATATTGCGAAGTGCTTCCGGAATTGGTTGAAAACAACCAAATTGCCGGAGCACACGATCAGTGGAGTGCCACTCGACGGTCGCATAACATATCAAAGGGACCATCGCCATCCAAACATCTGATGGACCCCTCAACTCAGGTGGGATCACCGTCCTTACATCATCATTAGAATATGACACCCATTCAAACTAAAACAAATATATATAATTTTTATCAAATAATAATCTAATTATATAACTATAATCTAAAATCGATTTTTAAACATTAAAATTCATACCTGTGTGTCAGCCTTGTGATCGATTAGTACCCTAATTTTTTCTAAATCATCAAGTAGCTCATGATGATTTTTCCTGTCAGTAGACCACCTATTCAAGGGAAAAAATTATTATACACTGTATAAAATGATTAATATACGAAATTAGTTTTATAATTATCTCAAGAGTAGCGGAAATACGAATGGATTCTCCACAACGGGACATAAAAAAGGGCAATCGTTACCATGCCCAAGTTGCAGTAGCAGGAGACATCTGCCGATAGCATTACGCCTGTAGTCAGTGGCTCGACACATCTCCTGTACAGGAAAGCCAAAACTGTCGAGCCCCAACTGAATGATCTGGCCAGACAAAAGTCGACAAAATGTCGCAACCACATACAGTGAATTTGGTTGCACGATTTGTCCGGCATCAACAACCCTCCTATCAGCTGCAGTATGCATGCCCGTGCATATATTTTAACTTCATCATATGACGCGTCATCGCTCAACTCCCGAAAATTGACATCTAACCAATTTAACGGTATCCGACCACCGTTAAAACTTTCCGGGACACGTCCTAGATTATCCCGACACAAAGCAGTCCAAGAACCCTGCGCGATCCCCGATATCACATCTCCATCCAACGGAAGCTTCAGGTGCATAGAAACATCCTCAAGTGTAATCGTGCACTCTCCGCACGAAAGATGGAATGTGTGGGTCTCCAGCCTCTACCGCTCTACTAAGGCATAAATAAGGTCTGGTTCTATCTTACAGTGACCCTGGTATCTACCTATGTAACTGAATTCAACCTCTACTAAATACGGCAAGACATAGTTAGGTATCACTAACTTAAGGTTCCTAATAAAATGATCTAATACACGGTCTTTCTCCTAAAATTAAATAATTACAAAAATTAATTCTTAATCTAATAATCATGCATTAAATAAATCAACAAATTATTACCAATAATTTTAATTAAATTAAAACGTTAAAATGTTACCGTATCAGCAAAATGTCGAGATATATAATTTCCATCCAAGCGAAGTAAACCGTCTTCCATTTTATATCTGTAAAAAAATTAATTAAGTAAAATATTAAATAAATTAAATACTTAAATAAATTAAATACAAAATATTTAAAATATAATAAAATGTACCTTAGACATAGATTATAAGAGTATTTGAGAGAAGTTGAGAGAATTTGGTGTGATGAAAGTGATTGAAAATGTGGGTATTTATAGGGAGGGATTGGGGTGTAAAACGTCGAGGTATGCGCGCCTTTGTGACGCATGGCAGATTTTGGGGTAAGGAGCGGCCCCTGCACCTCGCTATACCCCTTTACACATGTGTATACAATGTCAGCATAAGACGTGCTTCAGGGGGCGCGTCTTACCCCACGTGGCACCAAATCAGTGTAAAGCGCATTGCAGGAAGCGCGTCTTTTTGTAAAGGGTGTTAGATCAAAAAATATAATATGAACGGTGCATGATCGAAAAATATACTGTTCAACGGTGATATATCGGGAAAATCGCCGGCCTTTACTAGCAACTACTTTCTCTGCGTGACTAAAACATTTACACGTCTCTCTTTTCATTTAACAGAAGAAAGCAGCTGAAACCCAGAAAATTTGAGCAGAAAAAAGGGAAAAATAATGGCTGTTTTCAAACTTCAAAGCCTAA
The DNA here is from genome assembly GCF_006381635.1 of Hibiscus syriacus. Taxonomy (NCBI): domain Eukaryota; kingdom Viridiplantae; phylum Streptophyta; class Magnoliopsida; order Malvales; family Malvaceae; genus Hibiscus; species Hibiscus syriacus. The sequence goes on along the minus strand of NW_024062752.1, from coordinate 1,296,760 downwards.
AACCCAGACCCATTTCGGAGTTATCAATGAAAGTGGGTTGAACTTTTCTCGTTTAATGGAACCGTATTTTTTTAATTGTTTATTGGATTGGATTGTTTGGTTCATAGGAAAGCGAGAGAAAATGAAATGAGACGGAAATTAGTTCCTTGTTTAATTTTATTTTCGTTGATTTAGTAGCTATATGAGTCAATCTCCATGATGCATGCTGAAGCCTGAAGGGGAATTTTCATTGAATTCGTTATTTAATTTGGTTGAATTCTATTTAATTTTCTTAATTCATCTAGAGTTGAGTTGGTTATTTCGTTGTCATGAAAATGTGCAAAGAAAATAAACAAATTTAAAGCGATTTTCTTATGTAATTTTTTAATGCATGTTTGAGTTGTCGGATGTTGAAACTGTATAAATTTGCTTTAATTAATTGAGTTGAGTGGACTAATTTCAAAAGTTGCAAAAGTTTCAAATATATATATATATACAAAATGACCCAAAATCATATTTCAAGTCATGCACCTAAGATTATTTTGCTTTAATTTTCCTAATTTTCCGAATTTCTGTTTCCACAGATGCGATCAGGCTATGGTCGTTCCATATTTGAGCCGCTTCTGCCTCTCATTTTGGGACGTGATAGTAGTGGTGAAGTTGCAGCTGTTGGTGCCTCAGTGAAGTCACTAACTGTCGGGCAGAAAGTTTTTGGTGCTCTGCATCCAACTGCTGTGAGGGGTACATATACTGACTATGCAATTCTTTCAGAGGACGAGCTGTCTCCGAAACCAGCTTCAGTTACTCATGTGGTAACCTATTAAATCATTAGTTTTTATTTCTGTGAAAAACAAATTTATGTTAATCTGATTGTTTTCAGAATAAAAATAGAGTTATGTGAACTATTTGATTTACTTGCTTTTCATTCACTCTGGTTAGCTCTTGGTGGGTGATAATATACTCTACTATCCGTTTTTCACTCGCCATCGCTAGTCTAATATGTGGTTCTCTAGCCTTTTCTTTACTATATCTGATTTCATGACCCATAGAATTTTGTTTGTTTTCATCCTTATACTTTCTATAGTCGTGTGACATGAATTTGAGAATTTTTTTTGGTTGTAGGAAGCAAGTGCCATCCCTTTTGCTGCATTGACAGCATGGCGTGCCTTAAAAAGCACTGCAAGGATAGCTGAAGGGTATGTTTCTGTCTCTACTCTCTAGAATGCGCATCCTTGTCTGCAATGTTTTTCGTGTATTTCCCGAATCTTCACAAATTGTTGTCAGATATTTTGGCTTTGTTTTGGATTTGTTCCCGAATCTGAAATTTCTAGTTCCGCAGACATTATTCTCCTGTATCATAAATTATAATCCATCCAGGTTTTCTTATAATAATTCTGATGCTCGTTATCTTTGGCCTCTTATTTTTTTTTCTTTTTGTCCAATAGATGAATCTCTATACATGCATAAATCTCATTTTTGGTTGAGGGTATAACAATAAAATCTGCCAACTGAATTTTACTACTAAAGTTTTTGGGCAACTGTTCCAATTTTTCATCCCATTATCGAATTCTCATTCAACAGGAAAAGGCTGTTAGTAATAGGTGGCGGAGGAGCCGTAGGCTTTTCTGCCATTCAGATTGCGGTTGCTACTGGATGCTATGTTACAACTACTTGTGGAAATAAAATTATAGATCGACTAATGGCAGCAGGTGCCGAGGAGGCTGTTGATTATACTTCCGAGGTGGTGAAGTGATAATTTACAATTTATTATTTTGCTATTGATAGCTACTTGGAATGCTTACTAATTGGCTCTGCCCTACATAGATTACTTATTTGAGTTCAATGAGATGCTTATTTTCAGGACATTGAACCAGTAATCAAGGGAAAATTTGATGCTGTCCGGGACACCATTGGCGTGCCTGAGACAGAAAAAATAGGCACCAATCTTTTGAATAGAGGTGGACACTATATGACACTTCAGGTAAGAGGTGGAACCTCGTAATTCTTGTTACTCTTAGAAGGGTGCATTTTTCTTTCAAATCCCTTCCTTGTTCATTTTTATGGATACACAACGAGAGCTACAGCTCTTTGAATCCTTGGAGTTCGCCTGAAATTTTATCCTAGCCCGGTGCAAACTGTTTAAGAGCTTATACTGGCTTTGCTAGCAGGGAACTTCCATAGGGATTTTTATGATTTCTGCAATGTAATTATCAAATGTTTAGTTGTTACTCCACGTTGTAGGGAGAAGCAGCAGCACTAAGCGACAGGTATGGACTACCAATTGGGCTTCCTGTGGCTACAGCTGTGTTATTCAAGAAAAGGGTTCAATACAAATCTTCTCACGGAATAGGTACATAGTTTATTTGTCTTCTTAATCTCGATAAACATGTCTGTGTCGCCCCATAGCAGAAATATCGCTCTACAGTCCACGAAAGACATTTGAGCGCTTGTTGTCATATACATCTTTCATGCATTTTGCCAATTTAATCATGAATACTGGTGAAAGACCAATATTCTGAGATTTTCTTCTTCAACATTTCGATCTCAAGTGCTTAATAGTTCGAAGATTTCAATAAATCCATGCCTTGAAATGCCGCATTTTCGGAGTATAGATCCGTATCCCATGACATTAATGATCTGCTGCCGAATATTCATGAATATACATAGATATACATGAGAGCAGACTCGGAAGGTTTGCATGAGATACATAGATTGTCGGAAGCCGGGAAGCTATGTACCCGTCGAGAAACATTTCCGATAACTCAAGTAAGAGAGGCTCATGAAGCTAAAGACAAAAAAGTAATCCTTGGTAAAATAGTGCTGGAACTTGACTAAAGTTGTATATAATGTCGGAAACTGTAAATACTCGAGTACAACCCTTCTATTATTTATTACTATCATCCCCCCCTTTCTCTCTTCATTTTCCTGAATTTATAGTTGAACAGTTGGGATCATAAAATGAGAATCCCAATTTGGTGCTTTGTTGAACCATCTAAACCTGCTTTATGTTGATCACTAGGGCTTGGACTGCCAAGCCATGGTTCAGACATCAAATCGAGTGGTCATGAATCATGGGTCCAGTCCAATCACCTATAAGTTGCCTAACAAGCCCAAAGATGTGACTCTGAAGTCTGTAACATTTTCTTATAGTATGTGTTGACTATAAGACAGAATTTGTTCTTATTTTTTCTTAGTCTATTAACAATGTATATACATCGTACATATATAATTATTCGAATTTAAATTCTTTAAAAAATAATATTTTTTATCATTGAGAGCATTCAATGAATTCTAAATCCTAAATCCGTAACATTTAAATATAAGATTTCTCATGCGTCCAAAACTATTACATTTTTCACCATGCATAGCATAACCGTCTTGACTCTAGTAGACTGTGGATTCCCCATGTGCCGAAATCTCACATGCTTTTGGATCAAAATCTTCAAATATCAACTATGAACCAATATATTTAGTGACATTACAGTTGTCTTCTTAACCTTGAATTAGGGCTTGATTTAGAATGCCAAATCATCTACTTTAACCCTGATTTTTTTATTAAAGGGAAACTTACTAATCTTTAATCTCTCGATATGTTTCTTTTCTGTGTGTAGTTTATTTGGTCAAAACCCCAAACACTCCTTTTTAAGAAAAAAAAACCCATAGACCCTCTCATGAGCTTTGGCAGGCTGCCTAGCTGGCTTAATTGATTCTTTCAGCAGCTCATGGTTTTCGTACCCACGAGTTCTTTTTTTTCCCTTGTTTTTTGTCCACGCGCCTCCCAATCATTATTCATATAATAACATGAGTTATTTTAGAAAAGAATTTTGGCTTTAATTGATGTGATAAAACCAAAAGGAGTTGCAATTCATGGGGTAGGGTTAAAAGAAAGTCGTGCTTAAATATCAAGTGATTTCAATACTTAAAAAAATATATTATTTAAAATTTTAAAATTAAATAATTATATTTATAAGATATATTATCAAAGAAAAATTTTAAATAGACATTGTATTATAATTATTCATACTGGTAAAAAAAAAAGTCATGCACAAACAAACAAAATGAAGGCGAGTGGATGAAAAAATAATTAATCAAAAACAAAACACGGAGTGTAGCTTAATTGAATGGCATGCATTCATCGTTTTCACCCTGTCTCTATCCCAAGTTAGGCCACGTGCTCATCTGTTCGTTTCATATAAACATCTTAAATGATATTCCTTTATGTTTTCAACCCGTCTCTCCAATGTGCAGCCACATAATTTCCACCATTGCCACTCCTGTTTTCAGTAGCTCCACACCAGAAAACGGCTACCTTCACTGTGTAAAAGAAGTGGTCGACACACACAGCACATGGATGTTGATTCATATTTCCATTACTTTTTTGCAATGTCAATCCCCACATCTCTTCCTTTTCTTTCTTTCTGTTCTGCCCATCCTCGACTTGTTTCCATCTGCCCAGTTACATATTTCGATTTATTAGATCGAATGATAAGCAATTATAAATATCCTTTATTTAAGATGTAAAGTTTAAATTTTATGGATGAGAAAGAGTATTAAGATAATTTCTTCCCGTAATAATACATTACAGTTGATAACATGGTAGGGGAAGCCTTCATCTTATGGATAACTGCAGCAATTTTCATTTATTTGTATTAAAAAATGTCATGCATTGTTTATTATTAGGGTTTTAATGGTGCAGACAAAATGCATAAATATATCACTTACTGGAAAAACTAGGTTCAGACCCTTTGATTTAGCTAAAATCACTCATCCACATATATAGAAAAAATAAAGACGTTTTTTTTTATATTCATATGAGATGATGGTGTAAGAATATTTGGTATCACTTCTCCTTGTTTGTCTGTCATGCAATGATATATAATGACATAAAACAGCATGGCAAATCCATTCAACCATTTTTTTTCATAGATTGCAATATGAAGTGTATTGTTGCTTAATAATTGGGTTCTCAACTGAGACTGAAATTGCCAACCACATTCCCAATACATCAAGACAATTTTCATAATTACCTTATTTTTTAAAGATTATTCTTTGAAGTATTATGATTGAAATTAATGAGAATAAATGAAAAGATATTTATTGAGAAAAGTTAATTTTAATCATCTATTTTTATTAATTCAATGATTTTATATGTAAGAAAATTTAATTCAATGATTCTAAGTGTATATAAAATTAATCAATGATTTTATATGTAAGAAAATTTAATTCAATGATTCTAAGTGTATATAAAATTAAAAAATATTACATTATATAATTGAATTATAACCCCTCTCTATATATTCTGAATTTTATATTAATAATAATAATAATATTGCTGGAAACTTCTCAAGAATCATTAAAAAAACTAATCTCACAAATAAATAATATATTTAGAAAATTCTAAGAAAAAATTGACCAATCGTTAAAGGTAACTTTGTAGAGGTGGAAATCTAAACCAAACTTTGTTGAGACTTCACTTCACTCTCAGCCCACCATTTGTTGAAGGTTGTTGCTTTCGTTCCCTTTTAGTGACCTAAAACAACAAACTTTCCCCCAATATTTTCCCTAGAAAACTTGAGGCTAAAATCGCCATTTCACATGAAAAAAATGAAAAAGAAAAAGAAAAAAACATGGTAACACCCATGCTCGGCTATTTGAACACCAATTTCATTTAATATTCCCTTTCTGACACCGTTTGACTAATATTTTTTGAAGTAGCACCCTTTCTACTGAGCTGGCAAAGGCGCGTCCCCGGGGACGTGCTTTACCTGTGATTTCGCTGAGTTGGATGCCACGTATGGAAGGCGCATCCCCGGGGACACGCCTTTTGCCAGCTCGACTGCCACGTATGTAAGGCGCATCCCCGGGGACGCGCCTTACATAAAATATCATAAATGCCCCCATCCGTTTTTCTTAACTACCCCTCATCCTCCCCTATATAAACCCCATCAACCCTCCCTCATTCTTCACACCAAAATCATATTCTCCTCTCTTATATAACTCAAATTCTCCAACTATTTGAGTTTTAAATTTTTTATTAGTGGTAAGAAATTTATTTTTATGTTAGTATTTTTTTAAATAGTTATTATTTTTTATATTAATATATTTATGTAAATATTATTTTTTTTATTAAAATAATATTTATATAATTATTATTTATTTAGAATTATTAATTTTTTTTTGCTAATTATATTGTTTTGTCTACAGTTATAATGGAAAACGAAATGCTGTTACGATTGGATATTGATCATATCTCCAGACATTTTAGCGATATGGTAATATTTTTTATAATTAATGTTAATATTTAAATTTATTTTTATTTTAAAGTTATTATGAATTTATATTAATTTTTATTTTTTATAATGTATATTATTTAGGATACTGATCGTATTTTAGAGACTTTTATTAAAAATCCACGTATACCGACACCGGAACGTATTTTGCCATATTTGGCTTCTGCCGGGTTCGGGTATATTGCAACAATTATAGGCGGTTGCAAACTCGAACCTGTCCTAATTTCTGCACTGATTGAGAGGTGGAGGCCCGAGACACACACTTTTCACCCTCCATGTGGAGAGGCCACAATTACATTGGAGGATGTCTCTATGCATCTGGGGCTTCCCGTCGACGGAAATATGATGTGTGGTATGGCGGATGGTGATTGGCAATCAATGTGCATTGATTATCTTGGAGCTGCTCCGCCAGAGTTTAATGGAGGTAGAATAGCTTTATCTTGGTTGAAAGCTAAATTTGAGGTTTTAAATAAAAATGCTTCAGAGGATCAAGCAAAGGCATGTGCTTGGGCATATATTATACGAATAATTGGAGGAATATTGATGCCCGACAAATCTCGTAACCAGGTGCATTGTATGTGGTTGCGGCATCTGATCGATTTTGATGAAGCTGGAAGATATAGTTGGGGCGCTGCAGTTTTGGCATTTCTCTTTAGAGAAATGTGTCGGGCGACGAATTATAAGAAAACTGCTATCGGTGGATGTCTTCTGCTTCTACAATCATGGGCGTGGTTCCGCATGCCTTTCTTATGCCCGATCGTGAATGAACCATACGTATTCCCCTTATTGTTGAGGTAATTTTCGAACTAAATTTTGATTTAAATATTTTCAATTAAATAAGGTGATATTTAGTTTATATTATATTTCATAGGTGGTCGATGAAAAGAAATGACCATAAAAGTATACCTACTGGGTTAGAGGAAATTCGTTTACTTATTGATACGAAAGCTGGGTCTGAGGTATGTTTTTAAATTTGTTTAATTATTAATATTTTAATTTAAAATGCTAGATATAATTAGAATATTTTATTTATTTGAATTGTATATTTATATTTCAGTTTCAGTGGATACCTTATGCGAGCGATGAAGTGAAAGCTTGCTTCCCACCTCACCTTAGTGGGTCATTAGAGGTATGGATATCGGTTATACCTCTTATATATATGTTATGCTATTATTGAGTGGCATCCAGTTGATCGCGTGCTCCGTCAGTATGGTTGTACGCAATATATTCCTGGAGCACCTAGGAATTTAGACGACGTGCATAACATAGATAGACGAGGAAAGAAAGATGTTAACTGGGTGGTGAGACACAGAGATTGGATTGCGCTTTGGGAGAACTGATATACACTGTTGGCCCCTCGACAATATTACGCTGAAATTGGTCATATGGTTACGGATAACTATATGGACTGGTTTAATGAAAATGGAAAGCCGTTTCTACTTTCGGCGGAAGCACGAGGGGTTAACATTCCTAGGCGCCGAGAAAGACGTCAACCGTCTCAATATCATCGTCCCCCGACGCGTGGACGGAGAGAAGACGCTACTGGTTCTGCATCAGTCCCACCACAACATCCTTATTCGTCGATGCCGCAGGGGTACATGCCCAGCCCTCCACTTCATATGCCAAGCCCACCAGTTTATATGCCATCTCCGCAGGGTTACATTCCGAGCCCGCAGGGTTACATTCCGAGCCCGCAGGGTTACATTCCTAGCCCGCCAGGTTACATGCCTAGCCCGCAGGGTTTTATACCATATGGAGGTGCATATACGACTATGTTTAATGATCTCGCATATGGTTCATATGCATCTTATTTGGCTGGTGGTGCTTCTCCGCAGACACCTCAATCTCCATCTGGATCACAGACATCGATGCCAATGTTTCCACAGTTTTCACAGTTCCCGGGGAGCGGTGGGATTGTTACTAGCACTCCACCAGGGTCGTTATTTTACACAGGCCCTTCAGCCCCTCCCACGTCAACTACACCAAATGAAGAAAATGTTGCTGATGATGATAGTGAAGATGAGGAGACTGAAGAACAAGTTCCACGAAGAAATCCTCCACAAAATAGACAACCACCGCCATGTGGAACTCATTCGAGAAGACGACATCGGTGATCCAATTGTATTTAATGTTATTTAAATAATTATATTTCAAAATTTTATGTTATTTGGTTATGTTATTTAAATGTTTCATGGTTGTTACATACATTTTTTTTATGTTAATTTTTATTCACATTTAACATTAAATGTTTGATAAATGTTTTTAAAATACAAATTATATTATTCAAAATTTAAAATAAAAATAAAAATAATATTATTCAAAATTTAAATTTAAAATATAAATTATAGTATTCGAAATTTAACATTAAATTTCAACTTAATATTCCAATTGTATTCGAAATTAAAAGTTATATTCCAATTATAGTTCACAATACTTAAATTGAAATTAAATTTATCCATACATATGATTTTATCATTAACATACGCGCCTTCAAGTGTAATATTGTTATATACATAAATAAATAATATAATCAAAATCAAAAATAATAATATAATCATATGTGTAATATTATAATTTCATACATTTTTCATATATTGTTATATCATATTAATATAGATAATTCACTCCACCTTTAACACACATTAACAAAATACATTTAATAATTCTTATATTATAATCGAAACATTTTACATAATATATTATTAATTTATAATAATAATAATAACAAAATATTTATTATTAAACAAAATACGTGGCAGTTGAGCTGGCGAAAGGTGCGCCCCCGGGGATGCGCCTTCCACACGTGGCATCCAACTCAGCGAAGTCACGGGTAAAGCGCGTCCCCGGGAACACGCCTTTACCAGCTCAAAAGGGTGCTACTTCGAAAAATATTGATCAAACGGTGTTAAAAATAGAATATTAAAAGAAAATAGAATCAGTTATGTCAAATAGCCCCCATGCTCCCCATCGGAACCAGAAAGTAAAGCAAAGCTTACACTTTGCTAAAGACAAAACAACAGTTTCGTCCTCTTCATAAATAAAACCCTTCTCTGTCTCTCTCTCTCTCTCTCCCATTAACCCTTCAAAAACAAAGACCCCATTATTCTTCTCATGTTCATCCATTGACTAGACTATCCACAAACCAAACATCTCTCTGAAAAACCTTTCTTTTTTTAGTTTGTTCTTCTTGCTATTGAAATGGTCTTATCAAAGCAGTGAAAAAAATGGATCTTGAGAGACCCCATCGAAGTAATAGCATCAACAACATTAGCGGCAGCAGCAGCAACGCAACAAACGAGCTCTTCATTTGTTTCTTTTCACGTCTTTCTTCATCGTCAATGAAATTCTCTTCAAAATCGATACTTAGTCCCGGTCGTGCAAGGGAGCCTTCACAAATCTCTCTTTCTTCATCGCTTACTAGGAGATTGAAAACGAACGGTAGCATGCAAGGTGGCCAAGCTTCACCGATGTTCCCTACGAACGGAAAGAAACGAGGGTGTGCTTTTGAAAACCCTGAACCTTCTTCCCCTAAGGTTACTTGCATAGGTCAAGTTAGGGTCAAGACGAATAAACAAGGCAAAAAGTTCAGAGCTTGCGGATCTAAGAGAAGAGGGGAAGTTAGTTTCAGAAAAGTGGAGAATGTCAATGGAAGTCTTGATACAAGTAGCTGTCAAGGTCATGTTTTGAGCAGCAATAAGAAATGGGTGCATTTGCCGATGACCATTTGTGAAGCTTTGAGGGCATTTGGGGCTGAGTTCAACTGCTTCTTGCCTTGTAGGTCTTCTTGTATGGCTAGCCAAAGGGACAAAGAGGAGAAAGCAAGAGGGTCCGGTGGAGGTTCTTGTGGGACTGTTTGTGCACGGTGGCTGGTGGCGGTGCAAGAAGGGGAAGGGAAAGGGAAGGAGATAGAGTTGGTGGTCGGCGGTGGGGAAGATGATGAAAGAAGGGAAAGTGTTCAAAGGAGACATGTTTTTGAGGATATTGTAATTAGTGATTTTGGTAATAAAAATGTTGGTGATGAAGATGAGAAAGGAGGAGAAGCAGCAAGGGTGAGTATCTGTATTCCACCCAAGAATGCTTTGTTGTTGATGAGGTGTAGATCTGATCCTGTTAAAATGGCTGCCCTTGCTAATAAGTTCTGGGAAACTCCATCGCCAAAAGATAAAGAACAACAAGAAGATGAACAGGAGGAGCAAGAAGAAGTAGAAGCTGAAAATGGAAGTGATGAGAAATATAAAGAACAAGAAGAAGATGAGGAGGAGCAAGAAGAAGCTGGATGTGAAGAGAAAGAGGACCAAGAGGATGGTGATGTGGAAGTGGAAGGAGAGGAAAGCAAAGTTGAATCTTTTGAGGAAGCAATTGAACACCAAGAAGCTAGTGAAGTTAGTGAAATGTTTGTTTCTGGTGCAGCTACTGAGGAACAAGAAATCCCAGAAACTGAGGCTGAACCAGAGGCAGAATCTGTTTTGGCAAGGGATGAAACTAATGAAGTAGAAGAAGAAATTTTGGGAACAAACTCAAAAGAAGAAACAATTATAGAATGTCAAGATCAAGAAGAAGAAGAAACTGAAGTAAAAGAGGAGCAGCAAGAATCAAAAGAAGAAACTTACTTCAAGTTTCGTTTGAACTTGACAAGCTTCAGGTTGAAGAACTGCAAGCAAATGAAAATGCAAGTGCTGAAGCAGAGGAAGAAGAGGGTTCAACTTCAACAATAGAGGAGGAAGAAACTGAGATGACACACGAAAGATCCGAATCTAAATACCAGGAAATGAAAGAACCCGACCTGGAAAATGAGTCAAAGGAAGGTCAAGAGAAGATATTGCCAGATTGTTTACTGTTAATGATGTGTGAGCCAAAGCTGTCAATGGAGGTATCCAAGGAGACTTGGGTGTGTAGCACGGATTTTATCAGGTGTGTACTACAGAAGAAGAAGAATCAGCATCAACAGCAACAGCAATCTGAAGCCAAACAAAAGGACTGTCGAGATCAATCCAAAACAAGGATCAGCATTGACCGTAATCCTGCTCCTATTTTGTTACACCCTCCTAGGTCTTCTTGCTCTTTCCCGGCCGCTCCACCGATGGCTACGGCGGCAGTTGGCGGCGGCGGGCCTACGATTGATAAGAAGCTTGTTGGGGGTAAAGGGTACGAGTCGTTTTTTCTCACGCGATGTAAGTCGGAGCCAAGGAGGTCATCCGCTAAGCTTGCGCCCGATGTTTGCTTTTGGAATAATAGGAAGCTTCAGCCGGCTGCACTCGGAGTTGGCGCGGCTGGAGTTGGTTTTTGATTAGCCGGGTTCAGTGACATGCAGTAAAAAAATTGGGGAAAAAAGGTTATAGGTTTGGTGTAAACTTTGAAGTTTTATGGGTAAATCAGTAAAAAAAAGTCTTTGGGGTTTCTTTTCTCTGTTTTTCTTCCCTGGTTTAGATGCAGTAAAACTGTAAAATCTGTAGTTTTGTACAACAGTTATATTTACTCTCGTGTACTTTTTAACTTTGGGTCAAGTAAGAAGATGGTGAGTGTTTTGATTTTAATATTTTGCTGTAGTGACGAGCTGATACATCGGCTGAAAGGGAAAGCAATAGAGTGATAAGGGTCCATCAAAGATCAATTTTGAGCCGTTAGATTGGCTTGATGGGTAAGGCAATGAAAAACAAATGGTCTGAATGATTTGATGGGAACAAAATTATTGTCGATTTGATGTCTTTTGTTGGGTTAAGGATGTTTTCAATGGCTCCAAATAATTTAGGGTTCATCTTCATTTTGCTATTAAATATATGACATAATAAGAGAATCCAAGTTTCAATTCTAAACCAAATATTATTCCTTCTAAAGGTTTTTTTAGCAACTGTTTTATAAGATATTTATGGACATGGTCAATTAATTAAAAAAAATCTGAATATATATTATTTTATAATCGTCTTAAATTATTAAAAAATCATAAAAGAATCCAAATTTCAATCTTGAAAAAACGTTACAAGAAAAGACGACGTCGAGTATATATCACAAAACGATACATAAGATATAAATTTCAACCGATGCCATTGAATAGGGTTGAATGAACTTTTGGATTAGCATGCAAGTTGCAACGTCAAGTTTTTCTTCCAACATGGTTTCCCACTTGATGTTAAGTGATAGACATCAAAAAGAAGCACAAAATAGAAGATTACCATTACAGACAAAAGTTTGTGTAGCGAGTGGAGGCTTTTATGGAAAAGGAAAGCTTTTTTTCTCTTTGATTTTATGAGCATAAAGAGCGGAAACATGGAAATTGCTGCAGCTAAACAGTGTAAAAATGTATTTCTTTTGCAGATATGATCATGGATTGGATCCTAGGCTTCTCCTTTTCATACTTTATTGTTCAAATAGTCTTACAATATCAAATTATCTCCCCAATCATCCAATAAATGATCATGTCAAGGTTTAAGTACCTGGCAGGTCCCTCTAACATAGGAACCAATTCAAATTAGTCCCTCTACTATTAAATGGATCAATTTTGTCCTGTTGAGAAATTAAAAGACTTTTTAAAAAAAAAAAGCAATGTTAGCTCTATTAAAATTTGTCATAGTTCCTTTTATTAGTACAAGGACTAAATTGATCCACTTAATAAGACTGTTTTGAATCAATGCCTAGTGTAGAGGGACTGTCCAGGTAGTTTCACATGAATTTCAATTATCAACACAATTGGATCAGTCTAATTATTTTTGAATAGCAATGTCAGATATACATCCCAAGTTCCCAAAGGCATTCAACATCATATTGATCAGCTCATAATCAGTTATAGTTTTCAGTTTACAACCACCTCTTGGTTATCATTGTTGATTCTAGTATGGTTTAGCACATTATTGTATTGGACAAAGACGCAAAGCAACCCTTAATTAACAGAAACTCAGCTGCATAAGATAACAGACAGGTACATTAAGCACCTGAAAACTGCATTATCTTATTATATATATAAATGTTATATTTTGCAGCCCTTAAATATTCCCTACATTACATTCTTCAAATTCATTGTCATCAAATCAACCATACGACAGAATAAGAAATTAAACAGCAAGAAAGTAAATCCGAAGAAATTCTATTCCCACGCAAAGACTGAAACATATCAAAGGAAGAATCAAGGAGAAAAAAGGGAGGAAGTAATTGCCCCCAAATGCCTAAATCTATAGAGAGGATGAAGTAGACATCATATTTTTGCTCCGCCCTTCCTCCGTCTCCGTATCAAAGAAGTCCTGAAGTGCAACCATGTTAATGGTGCTTGACTTCAAGCTTTTGATTGCTTCAGCACTTGCCAAGGCACCATCAACGGTTGTTATTATAGGAACTTTGTAAGCAAGGGCCATTCTCCTCAACTCCCGACCATCAATCTGATCAAGTGCATCAAAAGAGCTCGTGATAACCATCAACTGGATTTGTCCGTTAGCAATCATATCACCAGCATGTGGCCGCCCTTCATGCAATTTCAGCACTCTTTCCACTGGGATACCTTTGAGTTCAAGAAAGTGAGCCGTCCCAGATGTTGAAACGATATGGAATCCAAGTCCCGAGAAAGCTTTTGCGATTCTTTCAAGATAGGGCTTTGTCAAGTCATTTAAGCTGAGGAAAACCGTGCCAGAAAGTGGTAGCCTCTGCCCAGCAGCAATCTGAGCTTTTGCAAATGCTATTGCAAACTCAAAGTCAATGCCCATCACCTCACCGGTACTTCTCATTTCAGGACCCAGCAACACATCACAGCCTTGGAATTTCTCAAATGGAAGAACAGCTTCCTTAACTGACACATGTTTTGGAGTCACCTCTTCCGTAAAATCTAGATCATTAAGTGACTTTCCCGACATAACAAGAGCAGCATATTTAGCCAGCGGGTGCCCAATTGCCTTGGAAACAAATGGCACGGTACGTGAAGCACGGGGATTTGCCTCAAGTAAGAAAACATCACCGGAAGCTGTGATTGCATATTGACAGTTCATGAGTCCGCAGACATTTAGCCTCTTAGCCAGTTTTGTAGTCCATGACCTTATAGTGTCTAAGCAAGAAGATGCGATAGTTTGCGTGGGAATTGAACAGGCAGAGTCACCAGAATGGACCCCAGCCTGCTCAATGTGCTCCATTATCCCTCCAATCACCACATTACCATGTGAATCAGCAAGTGCATCGACATCAATCTCGATTGCATCAGATAAGTACTTGTCTATCAGCACAGGCCGTTCTGGGTCCACCTCAACAGCATTCTCTAGATATGTCACAAGCTTTTCATCATTATATACAATCTCCATTGCTCGACCACCCAATACATATGATGGTCTGACGACTACAGGGTAACCTATATCTTTTGCAATGGCAAGAGCATCGTCTTCACTCTTGGCAATCCCTCCTTTAGGCTGCTCAATCTTTAACTCCTTAAGGATTGCATTGAACCTCTCTCTGTCCTCGGCTGCATCAATGGAATCTGGAGATGTACCCCATATGCGAACATGTCCACCTCCACTGGCAGATAAAGGGCGATGTTTATCTAAGTAATGCTGGATGGGTAGAGCCAGCTTAAGCGGTGTTTGACCTCCAAACTGGATAATGATGCCATCAGGTTTTTCTAAATCAATAACGTTTAGAACATCTTCAACTGTCAGGGGCTCAAAGTAAAGACGATCACTGGTATCATAATCAGTGGATACAGTTTCAGGATTTGAATTCATCATGATTGTCTCAAATCCAGCTACCTGCAAAGAGGAATATCACAAAAAAGGGATTGGGCGGAGGGAATAAGTAAATTTATCAGAACACTGAAATCGCCATAAATAGCTTCAGATTATTGAATGTATGAAAGCATAAACAGGAAACAGGGAATGCAAACCTGAAGGGCATATGATGTATGGCAACAGCAGTAGTCAAACTCATCCCTTGACCAATACGATTCGGTCCTCCACCCAAAATCAAACCTTCTTCTTTCCGGTAGGATCTGATTCACACTCGAAATCATAAGAGGAGTACATATAAGGAGTATTGGCCTCAAACTCTGCAGCACAGGTATCTACCCTCTTATATGCCGGAACAACTCCCAAAGATATCCGCCTTTTCCGGACTTCTTCTTCTGAGGACTTGGTAGCAAAGGCTATCTGCTTATCACTGAAGCCTCTTTTTAACTTCATAAAATTCATCCTTTGTCAGATAAGACAAACTTCGGGTCAAAAGATACTGCTCCACATCTACTAATTCTTAAACTGAGTCAGAAACCATTTGTCAATGAAACTCAGCTCAATATTTCATCTACTTTCATCCCCTTCTTCATTGCAGCATACACAGCATGGATTCGTTCTGGGCTGGGGACTCTAAGACTATATTTCAATCGATCCCAATCCCAGTCAAGTTCTTTAATGTCAGCACATCCCCATCCAGAGTAGCCACATTCCAGTGATCGAACTGCCTTCTGAAAGGATTCCTGAAATGTGCGGCCTAGGGCCATGGATTCGCCAACAGATTTCATCTGCGTTGTCAATATCGGTGGAGAACCGGGAATTTCTCAAAAGCAAACCGTGGGATCTGCATCATATGGGTAGATGAAAGATTTTAGAAAATAAAATAACTCATCAGCTTATAATATAAAATCACAAGCAAGTAAACAAAATAGTGGATGCTAACTCTATCCCTCCACAAGATTATTCCTCTCAAAAAGACAAATGAAACATACAGATTAATATTCTAGACTATTGTTCCTTCTACAAGATGCATCATCCTGCTGTAATTGAGTGATCTTAAGCATCAAAAAAAGAACCACAATTCCCTTAGTTTTTATTGTTGCAAAACAGAACATTCTTTTCTCAATCTTAACTACTTTTAAACAAATTCCTCACCTTTGTCACCACATAATCAATCGAAGGCTCAAAACTTGCTGGAGTCTTCTTGGTAATATCATTAGGAATCTGATCCAATGTATCCAACTGACAACTTAGCAGCCATTTTCGCAATAGGAAACCCTGTAGCTTTCGAAGCCAAAGCAGAACTTCTCGAAACCCTTGGATTCATCTCAATGACCATAACTTCACCATCAACGGGGTTAACTGCAAATTGCACATTTGAACCTCCACACTCCACACCAATCTCCCTAATAATCTTAACACTATAGTCCCTCAACCTCTGATACTCCTTGTCAGTCAAGGTCTGTGCTGGCGCCACAGTAATCGAATCCCCAGTATGCACTCCCATTGGATCAATATTCTCAATTGAACAAATGATCACAACATTATCGGCCAAATCCCTCATAACTTCCAACTCATATTCTTTCCATCCCAGCAACGATTTCTCAACTAAAACCTGGGATGTCAAACTAGCAGCTAAACCCGACTTACAAATAGCCTCGAATTCCTCCTTATTATAAGCTATCCCACCCCGGTACCTCCTAAAGTAAACGCCGGCCTAATGATCAATGGGAACTCCCCGATTTCACTAGCTATTTGGATACATTCATCTAAAGTGTTCCCTATCCCTGAAGGTGGAGTTTTAATACCTATATTTTTCATAGCTTGCTTAAACAAATCACGGTCCTCGGCTTTTTTTATGGCGTCAAGCTTCGCTCCTATTAACTCCACGCCGTATTCTCCAAATCCCGGATTCCGCTAAAGCCACGGCGAGGTTCAAGGCGGTTTGGCCACCCATTGTCGGTAAAAGCGCGTCGGGACGTTCTTTCTCGAGGACCTGTTCGACTAATTCCGGTGTCATGGGAGTTATGTAAGTCCGGTCAGCCAAATCCGGGTCGGTCATGATGGTTGCCGGGTTCGAGTTTATCAAAACAACATCATACCCTTCTTCCCTCAACGCTTTGCAAGCTTGGGTACCCGAGTAATCGAACTCACAAGCTTGGCCGATGACAATGGGACCAGCTCCGAGGATCATGATCTTTTTCAAATCCGTCCTTTTGCCTAGTTTAAGACCCATTTCTTCCGTGGAAGCGGTGGAATTCGCTCGAACGGATATGCGTTTGTACATCGTAGGAGAGAGGCGGCGTTTCGGTGGCCTGAACGGAGGTGGAAGAGTTGCAGTTGGGCTTCTGATTGGAGGAGACGAAAAAAGGACGGACGTTGAGGGATTTGGGAAGGATGGGCTTGAGAAAGAAGAGAAATGGTGAGTTGAAGAAGAAGAGAGGTGAGCTTTGCAGCAGCTCATCGTGGTTCTTCTGCCTAGTCTAAGATGGAAATGTGCGGCTGATCGGAGTGAAGTGAGTTACTGTAGAATAAACTAGAACGTGACAAAAGGAGGATTAACTAGGGTTTCTTTACGTTAGCTCTTAGTGGCTCATTTACAAAGTTGCGATTTTATCAGAACGTGTCTTTATCTATTTATCATGTTAATTTATAGATGCCTTCATTTTGTAAAAGAAATGCTCTTGCCTTTCTGGTTTTAGTCTCTGTGGTAAATTTAGGGAAAATAAATGGTTACAAATTGTTATTAGGGATGTGGGTAAAATTTAGAGTAATCAGAGAGAAGTCGTTATATATTTGTGTAAAATTTTGAGTCAAAATTTTTGTTAATGCCGTCTATATTTAAATTAGATATTTGATAATAAAAATATTATTTTTCTTATAATTATTTCAGACTATTTAGAATTATTAATTTTAAAATTAAAAAAATAACTTATTTTTCTCGTTAGAGGTAAGTATAAGATATTATCCGTTAAATATAATTCAACATTTTTACATTGAATGTATCCCTGACATTCATGATTTTCAACCCAAGATCAAGAAATAACAATAAATCTTTTATCACCGAACACTGAGGTTCGTACTTGAACTTTACATAATTGCAATAATAATGAATAGAAATTTTAAATTATATGTTTTAAATATTTTTGTATTTTCGATTGAAAATCTCTTTTGTTCTATTTATTTTTACTTTTATATGTGCATCCCTTAACAATTTCATAAGTTTATCCCTACACGAAATTATGTGTCGTGTCGGTATTTTCTCGTCGAAAGCATTTCTGCCAGCTTTCTTATCTATTTCGTGGTGGCTTTTAGTTTTTTTCTCCGATGTAAAGCTCCGTTGATCCATTGTAGCTAACTCAATTTCCTTTGTGCCTGTTACTTTCAACGAATATGTCGCTGTTGCCTTTGGCATATGCTTGAACGAGATCGACTCATAATTTTGACACTAAAGTGCATTTTACCAAAAGTTAAGAAACATGGAGGATGAAAGATAACAATGAAGAAAATGTAGGATTCATGTATGAAAAGTGGACCGATGTGAAATTAGATGGTGGAAAAGTTCAGTTGAGGAAAATCAATGTGCAGTATTGTGATTGAATTTTGATGTAGTAGAATCCCCATCTATTGCTTCATATCCGGACTCTGATCTACTAAATTGCAGTTGCGGTGTCTCGCAAATACAATTATAGTATCACGGTTGTAAATATTGTCGATGTTACATAACCCGTTATGACTGTCGTGAGTATGATTTGTTGCTCAAAAATTATAATACTTTTAAAATATTATATTTCTACATTTTAATATTTTAATATTAATATATTTTTTAATATTTTAATATTTTAATTTAAAAATAAAAATTTAATTTTATAGATAAAAACTTATTAAAAATAACTATAAACCATACAAGTACTATTATGTTGAATAATGGATAATAACAATTATAATTTTAATGAATAACATAACTATTATTATAAGAAATTATTCAATTTAAACTTAAATTAATTTAATTTTAAAAAACGTGAATAAATAATTTAAATAATTAGTTTTAAACTTAACTATTACTAATGATATATATTTATAATCAATTTTTAACGATTAATTTTTTTATTATGTGATTTTATATTTCAAGCAATTTAAAAATTAATTGTGGTATTACGTCGTCGTGATGTAATTTATAACATGTTACGACGTTATGTATTGGCACGCTTAGCACGGCATCTAAGAGAGCGAAACAGAATACCCCAAGGCACCAGTAAGCAAAAACATGGTGGCAGTTTGGGGGGAGTTGGGTCATCGTGTCGCAAAGATTGAAGTACAAGTAGAAGATGGCGGTAGCTCAAATGGTCCCTCTTCCTCTTCAGCTTCGCTATGGGATTTTTTTCAAAAAAAAAACTTCTGCTAGGGCTATGGCGGTGGGAGCCCTGAGCTAACAATGGCCCAAGTGGACTCTGGAGTGGGCAGAGAAAGGGGAGAAAAAACTGGGTTTTTGGTGAAAAGTCAGTGAGGAAGAAGCGAATTGTGGAGGGGAGGGAGGGAAGGGGATGGAAGCATCTGCAGCTGCAGCAGAGGGTTTTCACAATTTTTAAAAAAGGTTTTAGCTTTAGAGAAATTGTTTGTCATCAACATCTTTAATTGATTATAGATTTTGAATTGAAGCTTGAAATGGGAAGCTGAATCGTTGGAGTCCGGAAAATATCTGTTGGATATTGTTGCTGTTGGGGTTCCGGTTTAAAGGTGTTCTGTTTATGATTAACTATTATTGATTTTCTGAAGTTCTTATGAATGTCATGTATCAATGATATGGATATGAAAAAACTAAACCTAAATGCCTAATGTCATTTTCTTGATATTTTAAAATATCATTGTAAAAGTAGCAGACTTGTGCTAATATCATTGTTAAAACTAACAAAGTTTTTAAGATTTATAAATAACAATTATTTTTAACTTTCAACGACTCCTTACAATTAGGTTTGTTGATTCGGTTAATTTGGTGACCGATCGAATTGAATTATCATTAATCGAATTAACCAAATTTTTTTCTTTAATCGTTAATCGAACCGAACTTTTTTTTTCGAAAATATTAATCGAACCAAATAAATTTCGGTTAATTTTTGAATTAACCGAATTTTTAAAAATTTCTAATTTATATAAAAACTAAATATTTTTAATTCAAAAAAAACAATTTACGATTAATTTAAATAATATATAATTATAAAATAAAAATTTATATAAAATTTAATTAATTAATATTGATTTAAGTTAAAAGTTATTGGATCTTAAATTTAATTGGATTTAAATGGTTGGGCTGAGCCCATATGTTATATATAATATATTTAAAATTTAATTTCGGTTAATTTATATAAAATTAAATATTTTTTAATTCAAAAAAAATAGTTTACAATTAATTTAAATGATATATAATTATAAAATAAAATTTTATATTTTTTAATAATTAATATTGATTTAGGTTTAAAAGTTATTGGATTTTAAATTATTAATTAGGTTTTAAATAGTTTGGGTTGAGCACATATGTAAATATATCGGTTAATTCGGTAATTAATCGATTTCGAACCGAATTAACCGTTAATCGAATTTTAAAAAAAATTAACCATTAATCGACCAAACTAATTCGGTGACCAACTGAATTAACCGAACTAATTCGATTCGATCAGTTAATTCGATTAATTCGAAAAAAAATGAACACCCCTACTTACAATTATATTTCATAGAAATGATATAAGTAAAGACTAAAAGCAATTCAGCATTAACAAGAAACATTTTGAAAAATAAAAAATGAATATCAACATTCAATAGCCCTTTAGAGCTTTAAAATATTGTTATAAAAACGTTTGTGAAGATTCATTATTTTCAAACCATCTGTAGAAGTCGGGATTTCTATCTTTATCATTTTCAGCTTTGAGCGTAGAAGCAAATTGATAATTTTATCCTTACTAATGCATGAGCTCCACTCATTTCCCTCGAAAAAAAATTTGAAATTCAATTTCCTTTATTAATTATTTTTATTTTTTATTTTCATAATTTATATTAACATTCTTAAAAATAATTTATGCTTAATAATTTATTTAATTAAAAATAAAATATGATTTATATATAAATATTAAAAGTGAGTTATTATAAAATATATTTTTATTATAATTATATTTTTATTTGCATTTTTTATATTTTATTATACTTTAATTGATATTTTTCATATATAATAATAATTTATATCAAATATATATAAATATATCTTTTTTTGAATGGTTAAAAGGATAATATATTATTTAAATTATTTTGTTTTAAAATTTAAATGAATGGATGTGGTTAAATTAAAATAATTCAAATATTATTTTAAAATTCATATTTAAAAGTATTGATAATATTTTTTAATAAAATATTTCATAAATAAAAATATTATTAATGAGTTATCTTAAAATATTTTTTTATAATTTAAGTTGATATATTTTTATATCATAGTATTAATGAGTGAAAATATAATTTAAATGTTATATTTTTAATTTAAATACTGTTTAATATATACATTTATATTTAAAATTTATTTTTAACAGTAATTTCAAATATTTAAATTTTAAACTGTAATTTTAAAAAGTACTTTTAAATTTTTTTCTACATCGCTTTTAAAAATCACTTTTCTAAAGAAATATCAAATTGACCCAAAGATATTAGAGAAAAAATGTTAAAAGTCAAATAGAATATATTTGTTATTGTAAAACGTTGGTCAACATTCATCGTAAGGATTTTTATGTAAATTTTTCTTTGAGAATGTGTTTTTAATATTTGAGACTATAAACTTTAATATTTGTTGTAAGGTTGCATATTATTGATGATCGAGTTAACAATTATACCTAATTAGACTCGTCTCAGAATATGTATAGGTCATGCGCTATTTTTTAAAAGGAGACCCCTAAAATATTTTATAATGAGACAAAATTGTAAAATATCAGTATTTATCATAGTACGATTGTTTCTTATAAAAATTACAAACATATAAAACTAAGAACGTAACAAAACAACTCTATAATTATGACATTTTTAAAAAAAATGTCATCCTCCGAACGCTCTTAAAAGCAAAATTGTCAACTAATCTTCATAGTCAACTTTCTCAAAAATATCATTCTCAGTCGCTATCAATGCTAACCCATTAAGCTTTCCTGTGACATAGTAGAGCGCATATAGGTCTTCAACAACTTCAATTTGGAAAAATTCTTTTTGCGGATGCAACTGTCACATGAATAGTCAACAAAATTCTATGCAATAATAGCATAAGAAAATATTACCTTTCAAAATCTCAAAACCTCTAGTATCCTCATTTTTGGGCATGCAAAAACTCTCTTAGTAATCTTAACTCTACATAGAATTCATTTCCATCAATATCATATTGTCCTTTATTTTTAAGAATAGACTCAAAACAAGCACAATGAACTTTAAACTCACATCATCTAGTGATTGCAACTTATGAGAAGTAAATAAAACTCATTTTTATATTATCGGTATTGTTCAAATCACCTATTAAGAGAAAGAGTTGCTTGATCAACAATATATAAAATAATTAACTCTAAACGATTCTTCTGGAGATTGTGGAATCATGAATGGGGTGTTATCTGAATTCTCATAAAAAAAATTCCTTTTAATTATACGCCTTTGAGGGAAAACAGAATGAATGTTCATTTCAATGACAATACCCTTAGCAACATTCAAAGCATCCTCGAAGCCAATTTCTCTATATGCTAAAAAAAGAAATCAATCCCTTTATTTTTTCCCATGACAACATCAATGATCATTTGATTGTAAATATTGACTAAGCAAATTAACCACATATAATATTTTAAACCAAATAATATTTGCCACCAAAAACTCATTATCACAAAGTTCATTTGTTGTTAAAGATTTAACTTGACTTTGTACTTTAAAATCATTCTCACTACTTTCCGCTACTTGAAGTAAAGCTTAGTGTATTTTCCATATTGGTTCTTGTAATTTTAATATTCTCAACAATACTCTCCCAACGAGTTAATGACAATAATTTAGAGTCAAACCTTTAATATTATTCTTCAAAATTTGTTAACCTTTTTGTAGAATGAGCAAATATATATAAATATGGTGTATGATGTTAAAAAATCTTTAGCTTTACCACAACTATTGGCCATATCACATAAAGTTAAATTAAAACTATGACAACCATAAGAAGCATAAAAAGTTCTATGACTTGCATCTAACAATCCCCCAACATAATAATTTCTGGGTTTGTCCTCTCACTACCCTTATCCATGTCTGTATTTACTATTGTTCGAGTGCTTACCATTTTTCTCAAACAATTTTCAATAACCATCTGGTAGCTTGCAACTAATACTTCATTTTGTGCTCCTGCCTGTAAATCTTGTAGTTTCTCAGTATTGGTATGCTTATAATTTGCAGGACTATTGTGAATGGATTGTGCTTCCTTGCAACGTTTGTTTTTGGCATCAATTCTCTTGCTTGTTCCTTTATTTGGGCCAGCTTGTGATAAATACGATCATGGAAGATGCGGAGGAGGATGATAGTATTAAATCGACTGCAACATTATAACGGCCATATCGTAACAGTTTTAAAGGTCATTGCGACACAATATTGGCTCAATGCGAATAAGGAAACCATTACTTTTACGATCTTAAACTGTTAAGTAACACCGCAATATGCTATAAATTACACCTTAACATCGTAATACAACAACAAACTTTTAAATTGGAAATATTAAAACACATAAATGAAATATTTTTATTTAATCGTTAAAAATATATTATAAATATATAGTTAGTAATAGTTATTTTAAAATTAAATTAATTTAAGTTTAAATTGAATCATTTTTATAGTAATAGTTTTTATTCATTAAAATTATAATTGTTATTACTCATCTTCCATTACGATAACACTTGTATGATTTATATTTGTTTTTAATAAATTTTTATATATGAAATTAAGGTTGTTTTTTAAAAAGTAAAATATTAAAAGAGTATATAATATTAAAATAATTATAAAATATATAAATATATTATTTTATAAATATTATAATTTTTGAGGAATAAATTATGTCCGCAACAATCCTGACACATTATAACGTCTGTAATGTTTGTTATTGCGATATTGCAACCGTATTCGCGAATAATTTAATAACAATAATGAGGTAAAGATGAAGCAAAAGATGGGAATTTACTGCTTCAACATTTGGTCCAATCACAATATAGCACATTGACTTTCCATACCTAAACTTTTCCACCATCTAAATTCACATTGGTCCACTTTTCCTACATGAATAAAAATTTAACCTTTAAAATGCTCCTTTTAACTTTTAGATGATGAATACTACAAATTAGTAGTTGATTTTAGAGTAATTAAAGAAGATAAAGATATATAAAAAAGATTTTTACCCCGTAAACATCATAAATTTGGTAATAAAAAATTAAGACTAATCACAATTCAATTTTTAAGATAATAAAGAGAAAATTAAAAGATTTCTCTTCTTAAATTTTATCGTGGGAATTGATAAAAGAGAACAGATTTTTTAGAAAAATGTTTTTTATTAGTAAATTTTTTAAAGTATGAGGCCTCCGAATTTTAGGGGTTTTGTGACATTACATTACATTTGTAAATGAATAGACCTATTTCTAATAAATATCAATATTTATAATATGAGAAATTGATTTTTTTATAAAAGATTAATTATTTTAAAATATGATCACTAAATAGAGAAATGATTAATACTTCTTAACATGTCGATCATTTTAATGAAGAGATTATTTAAACATGATAATATCCCTCGTTGATCACTGTTGACAGGTTATTAATTGAAGTTTTATTGTTGACTGCTGGTAAACAGTGGTTGATTAATGGTATCCATATTTTATTATTAAAATAACCCCACGTTAAAAACTTTGGCTAAACTATTTAATTAAATTATGATTTAATTTACTGAACCACATGAAGCAATTCCAACAACCGTGTAGCATACTCTTTGTTAATTTGGGGATATACTGTAACAATAAGTTTAGCGTTCTCAATGCGCAAAACATTATATAATATATATTCCTATCTTGACTAATATTTTAATATTAATTGGATTGCACCTGTGTGTATATATAGATATGCATTCGTCAATTACCCTCACCATCCCAAGTGAAATATCTTACCAATTGGCTAAGTCTTCAACATGGCTTTTTCCTTGTGTAGTTCATTCCCCATCTGTACTTTCCCCCCCACATACCCAATGGAAACGATTCTCGAGCTTCCATAGGTTAAATATGTCTTCGGCCTCGCAATGTAAAGCTACGACCAAAGTTACCAGTGATGTCGACGTCGTTAGACGGTCGGCTGGTTACCATCCTCCGATTTGGGGTCATGATTATGTTCAGTCTCTTCGAAGTGATTTTCTACGGGACGAATCATACGAGGAACGTGCTAGTAAACTACAGGGTGAAGTGAGGAAGATGCTTTGTGAAATGGTGGATGATCCTTTGGAGAAGCTTGAGCTTATCGATATTTTACAAAGACGGCTTGTCCCGTCACTTTCAAGATGAAATAAGCACAACTTTGAAGAATGTAAGTGCAGATTGCAGCAGTGTTACAGGGGAGGAACACAGTTTACATGCTACAGCACTCGGATTTCGACTGCTAAGACAACATGGCTACAACGTGAATCAAGGTAAGCAAAATTGGATACGATGTCGGATTTCTTAATTTGTAAATGTTTTCATTACTGATTCATATATTTGTTTTCATGCATAGATGTTTTCACTAGCTTCATGGATGAGGCTGGGAACTTAAAAGAAAGAATTTCCCAGGATTTCAAGGGACTGCTCAACCTTTATGAGGCTTCGTACCTCTTAGTAGAAGGTGAAACAATGCTGGAGAATGCTAGGGAATCAGCGGCGATGCTTCTAAAAGAATGTCCAAAGCAGAACAACGATCGATATCTTTCGATGCTCGTCGATCATGCCTTGGAGTTTCCTCTACATGGGAGGATGTCGAGGTTGGAAGCCAGATGGTTCATAGAAGCGTACGAGAAGAACCAGGACAAAAATCCCATTATTTTAGGACTTGCTATACTGGATTATAATATAGTCCAAGCTATTCACCAGGACGATCTAAGACATGCTTCAGCGTAAGTATATGCTTTCTTGCATACCGGTTTCGAAATCTATGCCATATTTGATTCTGGTTTTCGACTTTTAATCAGGTGGTGGAAGGATCTCGGTCTTTGCGAAAGGTTGAACTTTGCTAGAGATAGGCTGATGGAGAACTTCATATGGAGTGTGCGGATGATAATTACTCCTCAGTCCGGAAAAAGTCGACGAGATCAAACCAAGGTGAACGCACTAATAACTGTCATAGACGATGTTTATGATGTTTACGGAACCTTAGACGAGTTGGAGCTCTTCACCAATGCCGTCGAGAGGTTTGCAGCTCTACCAGACTACCAGCATCTGCTTCATTTTGCTGCTGATCTCTGTTATTAATGTTTATCATTTTCAGATGGGATATGCTATACAGAAGCTTCCAACCTATATGAAGATATGCTACCATGCCCTTTACAAATCCGTAAACGAAATGGCTTTCGACACTCTTAAGGAACAAGGAATCGATGTCCTCCCTTACTCAAGAAAGTGGTATCAAACCGATCTCTAAACTTGTATTTCATTTCTTTTTTACTTCTAAAACTAAGAGTTGACACTTTAAACGTGTTCAGTGGACGAATCTTTGTAATGCATACTTGTTGGAGGCAAAGTGGTATTACAGCGGATACAAACCAACCCTCCAGGAGTATATCGACAACGCTTGGTTGTCGATATCGGGTTCCGTGATGTTAGGCCATGCCTATTTGGTAACCGATCATATAACAGAGGAGGGATTGCATCACATCGAGGAGTATTACCACAACATAATTTATCAGTCGTCGATAATTGTTCGAGTAACCGACGATCTCGGGACGTCATCGGTTAGCAACATACATACTAATTAATACGTAGTTTGTCAACTTGGGACTTCCATTTACTGATTGATTTTCTTTTTCTTGTTTTATATTAGTACGAGCTAGAAAGAGGTGATGTTCCAAAATCAATCCAATGTTACATGTACGAAAACGAAGCATCTGAAGAAGAAGCTCGTGAGCTCGTAAAGAAGTTGATCGAGGCTGCATGGAAAAAGATAAACGAAGAGCAGATGGCTAAATCTCCTTTCTCTCGGACGTTTATCGAAATCGCTATGGACCTTGCGAGAGTGTGCAGTTGATGTACCAAAATGGCGATGGCCATGCTATTGAAGATGGTGACACAAAGGACAGGGTGTTTTCATTGTTTGTTCACCCGATTCCTTGGCACAATAATCTATGACTGCCATTGGACCAGAGTTTTAATGAAGTTTTATTTTACATGTTAAACTCGTTTTAGACGTGACAAAATGTAGTAATAACTTGATTAGTAATGAATTCTCAGCATTCTTGTCGAACATTAGTTGCCACTGCTCTGGCCCAAAACTTGATCTGTGCTTTCATATCCTCTGCTGAATTCTTCGATACACGAGCAGGAAGAGGAGGTGCTGGGCGTTGTACATGCCATACCTCGGATAAATACGGCCTCCTCGCTTGTTTCGACTCGTCTATCTTACTTCCCTGCAAGCCTGGGAGTATATTCAGAACATCGGGACTCAAATCTTCATTGTCGAACGTGAATCCTAAATCCTTGAACCCTTGCAGTTCTTGGAAGGCGAGATCACTATGGCTTTTCTGCAGCATCCTCTTCGGATTCGAATGTCGGCCTCTTGCGACCGGAGCCTCATTGGTGTTGTTAATGGCTTCCACTTCTTGGTTCCTTGGTAGCCTACTAGACCTTTGGAAGATCATTGCCTGCAAAAGCAAATGACAGAAGATTAATATAAAATTCACATTGCCAAATTGCAGAAAGATTGTATGGGATCAGATGAGTACCTTATTATGACTGTGCCTTGGGGGCAAGAGGTCTGGTGAGTTAGCCATTGCTTGTCGGATCAATTTGCTCATTCTATGATCATTGTCATTATCCTGAGTTAACTCATTAGTCCCATTGAAGAAGGCAAAGAAGGTGTCCTTATCAAATTACGTCTTGACGACGACGACGATTCGCCGCTCGATTTGATCTTCCCATCGGAACACGTCGTTTTCGAAGCTTGAAGAGATAATTGCCTATTCAATGTGATCTTCTTCCCACCATTGCTCTTCCTTTCTTGAACCTTTTCTTCCCTCCCAATACATGGCGGCAACGAAGGTGCACGGACCAAACAATTACGGCTTTCATCACGACACGAATCTTTAGACAAAACTTCTTGTCTGAAATTCGATGAAGTACAAGGATCTGAATAACATCTCAACATCCTTCTCCTCCTATCGAAAAAGTTCTCAAAAAACCATGACTCCTCTAAAAGATCGAGAGCTTCAACTTTCTCCATCACTGCAAACTGATCATATGCAAAAAAGACAGACACCAGACTTTTTTTTGCCTTTTACCATTTTATCATGTCATCTATTGGAGGAATTTGATTAAGAAAAGCCAAGTGGGCAAGCTTGCCATGTGGTTTTTTAGATCACAGCTCAGAAACCCAAATTTTATACTGGAAGAGAGATTTGGTGGGCGAATTTGATAAGCTTGGGAACTGGTAGATGAGCTGAGAATTACGGAAGATGCGTTATCATGTTCATAAATAGGCTATGATTTTGCTGTCATTTTGACAGCACAGCACATCTGCCATGTGATGTGTTATTCTGTTTGTGAATTATGAGGAACAAGACAATAGAAAATAATGGCTTGTTTTTTGGCTTTCGTCTCATACGACAAACTAGAAAACAACTCATTGCGTGTTGAAACTGCAGATGTTGTTCTTGTTTTTCTTCGGTTGTTGATTTAGAAGTTCAATGATGGTTGCAGTTGGTTAAATATTGATTAAATAGTACTCCCCTTTGTCCCATAAAGAGGTTATATTGTTGATCTTTTTGGGGTTAATTTTTCTAAATTTTAACTAATTATTATTTAAAATTTTATTATAAAAAATATGTAAAAATGTATTTTAAAAACCTTCAATCAATTAATTTTTAAATATATATTCTATAAAATTTAATTATTTAAAATAATTATAATCAAAATTTAAACTTTTTAATTTTTAATTTTAAAAAGTCAATAAAACACATATTTTATGGGACAGAGAGTATACAAGATCTAATCAACTTTTAAACTTAGTAATAATAATTTTATTAATTTATATAATAAAAAAAGGAAAGCTGAAAGATAGGAAGTGGACAAGTTGATGGTATGAAAATTGTTTTTTTTTTGCAGAAGCATGAAAGTGAGGACTGCATTTCTGATTCCTCTCTGCCGTTGTTTCTTCTTTTCTCTGTGGGTTTCTTTCAAGTGGCCTCTGGTAATTTTTATTAACAATGTTAGGGTATTTGGTTCCTTTTAATACGATTCTTTGGCAGTGGTGAATATTATAGAAAATAAATTTCTAGCGACACATAGTGATCGTTGGTGGTGGGTGACAATGATTTCTAGTTATTTGGGATAAACCTTAAATTTATAAGTTAAATAATTTAATTTTAAATAAATCAAACTTATCAAATTAATTATTATTTTCAATAAAAAGTTTATAATTCTATTAAAATTAAAATTAAATTTTAATGAATGATTAATTTTGAATAAAATCATTATATTTTTTAGTATTTACATAAAAAGGACTTTTTCTTGTGTTGTATTTCGGTGCGTCGCTTTAGTAGTGTTGCGGTGTGCGACGTGCGTTGTAGATTCATCTATAAAAAAGAACACAATAAAATTAGAAAATTTGTACGAACCAAGTTTCTTCGATGATAAAGGAATTTTTGTTACATTCAAACAGATAATACTTTGTACTTATCTCAAAGAAAATTCTACAGCACACGTCGCACACCGCAACACACCAAGATACACCGCTAATAAAATTGTCATTATGTAAATATTAAAAACAATTGTTTATTTTAATTTTATTAAAAATAATAATTAATTCAATAAGTTTAATTAATTTAAAATTAATATTGAACTTATATAAATTTATGGTAAATACTAAGTAACCCAACAACCACCATCACCTACTACTGGTGGTCACCTTGTTTCGCAAAAAACCCAAACTAATTCGATCCAAGAAATCGATAATTCTATACCCACAAAAAGAAATGACTATGGAAGGAGAGAAGTGTTCTTTTTTTTTCTCCCGACTCGGATCTGAAAATTTAGAAATCTTCATCTAACTTCAATTCCATCTTAATTTAAGTTAATTATTTTTCTAAAATAAAAAATTGGCCGGAAATTAAATAGTTAGCCGTTGGAATTAAGGATTATTGAAATTTGTTTTTATATATAATTGTTTATTAAGTATTAAAAGAGTGTGACTCGACACTTTTCTTGTCTTCGTTATCTAAGCAATGGCAGCAGCAACATGCAATAAATCAAGCAACAATGATAATGATACATGTAATTTCTCGGACTGAAAACCTTGAGGAGTAGATATCAAGTTGGCTTTACATGCCGGCAAAAAAAAAACTATATTCACATTAGAATAATCAATATTACATGAGAAATTATGATCAGACAGTCTATGCTTTTATCGGTCTAGTAACAGTGAATATTGCATAAAACGGTTTCCGATAAGAGGTAACCATTCACGGTGGGTAATGGTGGTTACTGAGTTACTTACGATGAACCTAAAATTTATACAAGTTAAATATTTTTTTACTGAGTTATTATTTTCAAAAAGAAAAAGAGTAACCCGAATGTTAATACATAATCATGATTACATCAATAATGGAATACAACCAAAACACAACATGAATATAGCCAAAAAAACCCCATCCCCTGCTGCAAGTACAACAAACACGTGCTGGGATATAATTCAAAACAAAAAATTCTAAAGTACCCGATGAACAGCCACCAAGTTAGATGTGTTGCGGAAAACAGCTATCGGATAGAATAAAAATGTAATTGATAATTTGAGAAAATAAAAAATTGAAGATAAAAGAGACACAAAATTTACGTGGAAAACCCCTAAATTATATAGGGTAAAAACCACGGGCAACGGTAAGAATTTCACTATGAGAAAAATAGGAATTACAACCTCTCTCGATCTACCAAGGAGAAAACAATGATAATTCTCTCTTGATAAAAAGGAGAAAACAACTCTCAAGAAACTCTATAAATTCTCTATAGTATTGGAAGAAAGCTAGAATGTTTTGATGGTTTATAAATGAGCTAGGGTATTTATAGTTGAAGCTCTAAGGACTAATTTGTAAATACCCTAAATTACAATGGCTAAAATTATAATTTTACCATTGTCCAAAATTCAACAAAAACCCAACCTTTTTGACAAATTTTTTCGGTGGAATTTTTTATTCGCACCTTTCGGTGCTTGCCAAGACTTTTCAACAATCTCCCACTTGAATATTTGATTGGAACAATCATATCTTCACACCATTCTTTCTACCTTGTACATTCATGTTGCTTACGTTTCTGACAGGCCACATGAGGATCGACACCAGGTAAATTTATCAGCATTGATTGCCTTCGTCATGAAATCTGTTATGTTGTCTTTGGTATGGATCTTCTGTATGTCTACGTTCCTTCTTCCACCTTTTCACGAATGAAGTGGTACTGAACTCATATGTGTTTTGTCCTTGAATGAAATGTTGGATTCCTTGCTAGATGCAAGGCGCTTTGACTATCACAAAATAGAGAGACATACTCTTGATTATACCCAAGCTCCTCCAATAGCATCTTCAACCAAATTGCTTCTTTATTGGCTTGTGTAGCTGCTACATATTCTGCCTCTGTTGTGGATGTAGCCACAACTGATTGCAACTTAGAAACCCAGCTTACAGCTCCACCAGCAACTTTGAACACATACCCTGTAGTAGATTTGCTTTTATCCAAATCCCCTGCATAGTCAAAATCTACATACCCATTGATTAGTAAATTTGATCCTCCGTAACATAATGCAATATTTTAGGTCCCTTTGATGTATCTCAGGATCCTCTTTATTGTATTCCAATGCTCCATGCCTAGATTCGCCATGTACCGACTAACCACTCCCACTGCTTGTGCAATGTCTGGTCTTGTGCATATCATAGCGCATTAAACTTCCCACTGCTGATGCATACGGTACTCGAGACATCTCCATCATCTCTTCTTCACTGCTATGACTCATACTGGAGGATAATTTTAAGTTAATAGGAAGAGGGGTAGAAATTGGCTTACAATCTTGCATGTTGAATCGTGACAAGATCTTCTTCAAGTAATTCTTTTGTGAAAGCCAAATCTTCCTATTACTTTTGTCTCGGTGAATTTGCATCCCTAGAATCTTGTTTGCTGATCCCAAGTTCTTCATTTCAAATTCCCTAGCCAGTTGTGCCTTCAATTCTTCAATATGATCTTTGTTGGGTCCTGCAACCAACATGTCATCCACATACAACAACAATATAACAAAATTGTTATCACCAGACCTCTTGAAATAAGCACAAGGGTCTTCATTAAGTTTGTTGTATCCAAGGCACATAATGAATGAATCAAATCTCTTATACAACACCTCGACGCCTGCTTTAGACCGTATAGAGATTTGTTCAACCTGCAAACCAAGTTCTTCTTTTCTTTTTCTTCAAAACCTTCAGAGCATATAAATTTCTTCTTCAAGATTTCCATGAAGAAAAGTTGTTTTAACATCTAGCTGCTCTAGATGTAAGTTCAATGTAGCACACATTGCCAAAACTACTCGAACTGTTGTTAGTCGAACCATGAGAAAATATTTCATTGAAATCAATACCTTCTTTTTGAGCATATCCTTTGACCACCAGTCTTGCACGATACCTCTCCACTTGATCGTCACCATTTCGCTTGATTTTGAAACTCATTTGTTACGAATTGGCTTCCTTCCTTGTGGTAGTGGCACAAGGTCCCATGTATTTTTTATGAAGGGCTTCGATTTCTTCTTGCATCGCCATCATCCACAGTGAAACATCTGAGCTGTGTATTGCCTCATGGTATGTTGATGGCTCATCGTCCTCTGTTAAAAGGCAGTATGCAATATTACCTTCTATAACATAATCTGAGTGTCAATTGGGACGTCTTCTCACACGATCTGATTGACGAGTTATTGGAGCTTCAGAACTCCCTGGTTCTTGTTTATCAAGTGTTGGTTCTGCTTCAGAAATCTCCTTGTTCAACCTCATTTTCCACATGTATCTGTATAGTCTAACTTTTCAGCGCTATCATCATCTTCTTTTCTTTATAACTTATCTTCTACAAAGATAACATCCCTGCTAATGATCACTTTGCGGGCAGTAAGATCACACAAGCGATACTCCTTTACACCATCAGCATACCCCAAGAATTTGCATTTCCTGGATTTGGATCCAGCTTTGAAATTTCTTGAGAGTTGTACATCACATACACAATACTTCCAAATACATGGAGGTTTGAATAACCAGCTGGTTTACCAGTCCACATCTCCATTGGTGTCTTCAGCTCTATTGCAGTTGATGGAGCTCGATTCACCAAATAACAGGCGGTATTGACTGCTTCTGCCCAGAATGATTTTTCTAGGCCTGCATCCCTCAACATTGCTCTTGTTCTTTCTAACAAGGTTCTGTTCATCCGCTCTGCCACTCCATTTTGTTGAGGAGTGTCCGCCACTGTGAACTGTCTTTTGATGCCTTCTTTCCTGCAAAAGTCATCAAATTCTTCACTTGTGTATTCTCCTCCTTATCTGTTCTGAAACACTTGATTTTATTTCCAGAATCAAGTTCCACCCCGCGCTTTGAAGTTTTTGAAAGTTGAAAACACATCGGACTTCTTCTTAATAGGCTACATCCAACATCTGCTGGAGTAGTCATCAATAAATGAGACAAAATATTTTTCTCCGCCTAGGGATGTAACTGGTGCTTGCCATACGTCAGAGTGAACCAGTTCTAGAACACTTTTGCCTCTAGAATTTGATGTGTTGAATTTCAACCGGTGCTGGTTACTTGTTATGCAATGCTCACATAAAGTAATGATACATTTGTTAAGCCTGTAAGTAGCTTTTGCTCCACAAGGACTTTCATTCCTTGTTCTGACATGTGTCCAAGTTTCTGATGCCATAGCATTGCAGAATCTGAACTACTTGAGGCAACAGAGGCTTCTGCTTCTAACAAAGTTTCTCCCTTCAGCATGTATAAGTTTGCAGCTATCTTTTCGCCTTTCAGCACCACAAGCGTTCCACGAAACACATTCATGATCCAACAATCCGTAGGATAATAAATTTTTTTTCAGGCCTTTCACGTGTCTCACATCTCGAACAATTTTAATTGTTCCATCATACATCTTCAATTTGATGGTCCCTATGCCAATGATCTCTAAGGCATAATCATTGCAACTATACACAGATCCTCCTGAGACAGGTTCATATTGATGGAACCATTCTCTTCTTGAGGTCATGATATGTTGCTCCTAAATCAATGAGCCATATATCTGCAAATCTTTTTCTTCCTTCCACGGTGGTTGACGCTTCACAGCATAGAGCATCTCCATCATCTGAAGTGTTTGCGGTATTACCTTGTGGATTGGAGTTTTTATTTACTTCAACAATCATTCTTCAAGTGACCCTTCTTTCCACAGTTGTAGCACTTTAAATTCTTCTTGCTCCTCGACTTCGATCTACCATGTTTGTGACTGCTGTTTTGGCCACGTTCTGTTAATCTCCCTCTCATCGTTGTCAATGCTTCTGCTTGTTGCAGATTTACTTGTCTGTCTTCCTTGTTCTTACGCCGATTTTCTTCTTGGAGAACAACAGCTGCAACGTCATCGAAGACTAGACTGGGACATTACTGTTTGTCAAGTTGATGATGAGTTGATCATGCGAATCAGGTAGACTTTGAAGTAGAAGTTCAGCACGTTCTTGTTCTACTATTTTACAGCTTAAAGATGTAAGCTGAGAAAATAAAGTGTTCAGTGTATTTAAGTGCTCCGTCACTGAAGTAGATTCTGGCATACGGAGAGTACAATTTTCTCTTAAGGAAAATTTTATTGTGCAGCGATGTGGCCTCGTACAGTTTGGTGAGATGACATATCTCCTTAGCTGTCTTTTTCTCCTCGATGCTTGACAATACTTCATCTGCTAATGCTAGATGAAAGTTTGCCATAGCATTTCTGTCCATTTCGATCCATTTGCTGTCATCTGTAAAATCTATCGGCCTTTCACTGATAGCCGCTAGACACCCGTCTTTCCTCAGGATTGCCTTCATCTTTAATTTCCACAATGAGAAATTTCTTCCATTGAACTTTTCAATATCAAATTTCGTTGCCATAGCTTCTTTTACGGATAGCTCCACTATTTCACTATCGTGAATAGTTCTCTAGAACCTTCAAGAATGGGTAATAACTTCTTACTTTCTTATGTTGGAGGATACACCTTTTGGTGGCAATCACAAAGACAATAAGCATATATTACACACTCTAATCTAGCTCTGATACCAATTGTTGCGGAAGACGGCTATCGGATAGAGCAGAAATGCAACTGATAATTTGAGAAAATAAAAAATTAAAGATAAAAGAGACACAAAATTTACGTGGAAAACCCCTAAATTATATAGGGTAAAAACCACGGGCAACGGTAGAAGAATTTCACTATGAGAAAAATAGGAATTACAACCTCTCTCGATCTACCAAGGAGAAAACAATGATAATTCTCTCTTGATAAAAAGGAGAAAACAACTCTCAAGAAACTCTTTAAATTCTCTCTAGTATTGGAAGAAAGCTAGAATGTTTTGGGATGATTTTGAAGCTAAATGAGCTAGTGTATTTATAGTTGAAGCTCTAAGAACTAATTTGTAAATACCCTAAATTACAATGGCTAAAATTATGATTTTACCATTGTCCAAAATTCAACAAAAACCCAATCTTTTTGACAAATTTTTTCGGTGGAATTTTTTATTAGCACCTTTCGGTGCTTGCCAAGACTTTTCAACAAGATGCATTGAACTCAGCGGCAGTAATGGCAAATATCATCAAAATGAACGTGCTAAAAACCACCCAAACCAGAAATTACCTCGAGCCATTGATGATGTTGTATGCACGAGGATTCAAGAGCTGAAGTAACCGAGAGTGGCCACTTACTTCTGGCCCAAAAGCCAATTCGCAATAAGGCAATGTCAAATATTTGATCACCAGAAAATTTCTTTCTGAATATGACTTCATTTCTGCACAGCCATAGTGACCTCATAAAACCGATTTAGGTAATTTCCACACCGATTTAGAGGCACGACTAACAGGATAACAATCCCAAGAGTGTACTGTAGACTCATCTCATACCCTAAGTTAACCCCCCAAAAAAATCTAGAAAAAAGTTAGAATTGACTAAATAACATCAATTAATTACTTTTATAAAAATCCTTAAAGTGCATAAACCAATTATTAAATAATAAACTACGATTTTACAAACAATCAAATATTTCAAAAAAATAAAAATGTTATTATCTACAATAAAAATAAACACTATCAATATTAATATAAAAATATATAATAATAATAAGTTCACAAATTAATTTTATTATAACTTAATTATAATTTTATCATTAATGATAATGAGTGTCTATCGATAAATAAAATTAATTTTAGAGTTTAAAATAAGATATAGCAACAAAAATAATCAAATAATTACGGATGGAAAACACAACGTAGATTAATTTAATGATTGGCGGTTGTTGCATCGAATTTCCAATTTGTCAAAAACATGTTAAATCTAAACAATAAATTGAACATGTTTCCAATTTTCAGACCTGCAACTGAACTTTAACCGCAAAATTTCGGGTGTTCAGTTAATTAAAGATCTGGGTCAATAATTTTACCCTGGAATTTTGATCTTTAATGCCTCGTCTTTCAAAAACCAAGTCCCCTGCAGTTTCACCAAGCCAAACTATCAAACAAACATGGCAGAAACCAATAGTTTAGGCACTCGTATTCTCATGTTGCCGTGTTTTGCATTTGGTCACATAACACCATATCTTCATCTCGCCAACAAGCTTAACATGTTAAATCTAAACAATAATTGAACATGTTTCCAATTTTCAGACCTGCAACTGAACTTTAACCGCAAAAGATTTCGGGTGTTCAGTTAATTAAAGATCTGGGTCAATAATTTACCTGGAATTTGATCTTAATGCCTCGTCTTTCAAAAACCAAGTCCCCTGCAGTTTCACCAAGCCAAAACTATCAAAACAAACATGGCAGAAAACCAATAGTTTAGGCACTCGTATTCTCATGTTGCCGTGTTTGCATTTGGTCATAAACCATATCTTCATCTCGCCAACAAGCTTGCTAAAAAGGGTTATCGAATCACTTTCGCAACACCCACAAAGGCTTTAACTGAACTGCAGCCGTTGAATCTATTCCGGACTCATATCGTTCCATCTGTTACCGTACCATCCGTCATTGGCCTCCCTCCCGGCACCGAGACTGCTTCCGATATCCCCATTTTCTTGAGTCTTCCTCGCTATCGCGCCATGGACCCACCATTGGCCAACTCGAGAGCCTCATAAAGTCTATTAACCCCAAGCTGACTATTTTCGACGCTGCTCATTGGATACCCGATGTGGCCAGGCCACCGGGATACAAACAATGTGTTTCAACGTGGTTTTCTCCGCGTCGATTGCTATCGTTCTGGTTCCAGCACGGATATACGACTGATCTATAACCATTGAAGAGCTGGCTTCACCGCCGCCTGGTTACCCTTCATCAACCGTGGTGTTGCGTGGCAAGGAGGTGCAAACTTTTGTTGTTTGCGACGACCCTTTCGGGGAAGGTTAACGTTTCACGGCAGAACCACAATGGCAATGAAGAACTGTAATATATTAGCGTTAAGGACATGTCACGAAATTGAAGGGGAATTATGTGATTACATTGGGAGTCAATACCGAAATGAGTTCTTTTAACAGGAACGATTTGCCTAAAAAGTCCAATTCTACATTGATGAACAATGGGAAATTGGTTAGCCAAGTTCGAACCAGGCTCGGTGGTGTTCTGTGCTTCGGGAGCCAAATCATTCTTGAAAAGACTCAATTCAGTGAACTCATATCAGGGTTTGAGCTAACTGGGCTACCGTTTTTCATGGCCGTAAAGCCACCAATGGGAACACAACGATCAAAGAAGCATTTCCGGAAGGGTTCAAAGAGCGGGTTAAAGGTAGGAGTGGTTTGGGATGGGTGCAGCAACCCTGATGTTGGCTCACCCATCGGTGGGATGTTTCGTTAGCCATTGCGGGTTCGGTTCGATGTGGGAGTCCTTGCTGATTGATTGCCAAATAGTGTTGGCTCCACACTTGGGTGACCAGATCTTGAACACCAGGCTCACGACCGATGAGCTCAAGGTCGCAGTGGAGGTCAAGAGGGAGGAAAGTGGCTGGATTTCGAAGGAGAATCTGAGTGAAGCTATAAATCAGTAATGAATAAGACAGTGAAGGGGTGAGTTGCTGAAGAATAATCACAAGAAGTGGAGAGAAATATTAAACCTGAATTGATGATGAATATTGATAAGTTCATCCAAAGCTTGCATGATAATGTAAGTTGAAGCACCATAAGGAGGATAACCAGATATTATCATGAATATGTCTTTCTCAAAGCTCACTAATCTTGTGTTTTTACTTCATGATTTTAACTTAGATCTTTCAGTTGCAGCTTCATGTGAAAAACAAAGCAATTCATTGATCAATAAATTCATGCTTATTTAAGGAGAGTAATTAATCCCAGCTTCTTAAAATGCATAAACAAAGCAAGGCAATAGCTTAAATATTTTTGAGTTTTTGAAATGAAGATCATGAACTTATTTCAGGGTTTAAGTTGCAGAGAGTACAATCATTTCTGGTTTATTTTGAAATGTCGAGCAGGAGTGTGTCGAGATTTTGTTTTCCTTCAGGGCCGTTTGAGTACCATGATGACAAGTAGTCTCCATAAACAACTGAAGCATACCGAGGTGGGGAATCTTGACTCACGAGATCAGAGGCAGGGGATATTTGGACTGTCTTGGCTGGGTCATGAAAAGTGCGATCGAGAGACGGGCTCTGTTTGCATTTGTTATGGCTCGGTGCACACAGGTTTTGTATTTCCATTAGTTATAATCTGCAGGTAAGGCAAGTTCCCAATACATCAAATGGTTATGATTCTTCTTTCGTAGTATGATGCGTAAATGGAATATTAAAAAAAATGAGTAATACCTCAGTTTGATCGGCCACAAGAACGAGGATGGCATTCGGCAGGGGATCCACAAGGAGCCACTCTCCATCCTTGAGCACTTGCAGACCGCCAACATCGTCCTGTATTAGAAGTGTGATGGCACCTATATCAGAATGAGATTGCAGGCCCAACGTCAAATCCGGCCGTGGACAAGGAGGGTAATAACTGGCTGTTATGTTCTGATAGAATTCCCAATCATATCTTCCATGCAGGATGCCTTGAGTCCTAAACTCACGGACATCAATGCCAACAGTCTCTGAGCCAATGCTTTCATCTCATCGCTATAATCAGCCATCAATGTCCTGCAAAATAAATCAAGTTAATCCGTTTCGTAGGTACCCCATGGTTTATAACATGAAAGCTACCCATTCTGTACAAGCGGCTCGAATGGCAGCCAGGACAGACTCCTTTTCACAGGATAGATCATGGCAGGAACACTTTGCGATGGTTAGTTTCAGACTTAGGCCGATTCTCGGGGGTTGAATGTATTGTGTGGAACCTCTGAAATGCCCATTTGCGAAATAATTTGGACCCTCACAGCCCCTTCCATTTTCGATTCAGCCTTCAATTCCTTTTCCCAATCTGTGAAGTAGCTATAAAATTTTGAAGCCAATACAGAATCAAGATTAGATAATCAAGCAAATCCCTAAGTATAATGGAACCGAGTAGGTTACCATAATTGCATAAATTACAACTTTATAAAACCAGATAATAGTTAAAAACCAATATCATAAATGTCAAAAAATAGATAATTCTGCCTTAAAATTCATGGTTCTTATGAATTACATGTGGGTTCGTGAATTGGACATTTAAAAGAAACTGGGGTATGTAACTATGACTGAATTTAGCAAAACAGAGTTAGACCCATATATCTTATTCTCAGAAAATTTGCGAATTTCAAAGATGATAGCAGAATCATACATGCAGTTTGGATTAAATATATCAACAATCTATGAGTTCTTTATCACTGAGAAAACATATTGAAAAAAGAAAATTGACTGACCTGCAGTAATAACAACTTGAACTTTGAACAAAGAATGGTGATGACAGACTAACAGGTAAGAACTAACAAGCATAATTTGTGTATATATATATATATATATTCAATTGTGGATTGGGCTTTCGACTGTTTCGGGCTCAGTTGTAAATTTGTAACAATCTAACTAATAATTAATAAATTTAATAATTTTTGTTGTAATAATTAATTACTTGCCTTTTAGTGTGTCCTAAAAAAATTTCCTCCACATTTGATTTTTTTAATAGAATTTCCTAAATTTTTATTTTGTCTTATTATTTATTAAAATATTTTTAAAATTAAAGATTAATCTATAACATATTATATATGTAATCTACTAATAGATTAATCCAGATTAACTGCAGATGATTCTTTCATTCCAGTTTATTCTATTCATATATTCGGATTGAATAACTAATTTATTTAAGGAATGTCTAATTATCCGAAAAGGATAAATTGTCTGGTGTTTGAACAAAATTTAAACTCAACTAATCTCACAGACTACACGAAGACGATCGTGACACGAGCATATACATGAATACACCAATTGTCAAGTGATTTTTGTATATCTAACAGGAAATTAACAAATCAGTTTAAGAAAAGGGGTCATCTGAATATTCTGAATCAATGCTGCTTAATGTTCATCTTCAAATTCGAACTGTTTACCACGTCTGAAACTTACAGGTGAATAAAGTGATTCAAAATCCAGCTCATGGATTAATCAAAGCTAGTCCGGGAAGAATTAACCAAGCATCAAAAGGGTTAAAAAACATAGAATCAAATGTTAAAAGTGCAAGGCTTAGATTTAGCTTAAGCTTATCTCCTACTTAGTGGATGTTCGATACGATTTTCAAAGAGAAATTCGACTTTTTGAGATTCAGGGTTCCTCTTTGCAGTAATTTGCATGTGCGCGCCATTAGCAAGCATGCGTTGCAGTACCCTTGCTATGTTTTTCGAGTCATCGATACCCAGATGGTGACATCCCAATGACCGAATTTCAAGCTGCTTCATCATCGACATCATTCCCCTGGCCTGTCATCCATGTTACCAAGACTCGAGATAAGTGTTGAATGCGGATATTTGAGGGATCATCTCTCGTACTCGTGTTGAATGTGTATAAA
Organism: Hibiscus syriacus; assembly: GCF_006381635.1. Classification (NCBI taxonomy): domain Eukaryota; kingdom Viridiplantae; phylum Streptophyta; class Magnoliopsida; order Malvales; family Malvaceae; genus Hibiscus; species Hibiscus syriacus. Next base: position 1,255,364 of record NW_024062752.1, on the reverse strand, counting down.
GCATCAGGGTAAAACATAGATTGACAGAAAGGATCAACAATGCAAGGTTGGTATGATAAATAATACAAACATGCTTTATAATCAGAGAAAAAATATAGCTTTACACCCAGAAATGTGCAGAAACAGGTTTCAGACAGGATTTTACTGAGCATAGAAGATTTAGCTCAAACATAAAAGTCATCGTTTCAGGAAACAAGTATCGGCCATGTATTGTTGATTCAAAGCTTGAAGATGCATGAAATGCAAGAAAGATGAAAAGAATGGCTTAGTTTAATTAAAAGCTCGCAGTTACCTCACGGCCATAAAGTTAAGATATACATCCTTTACATTGATCCATTCCTTAAAATACGGAGGGAGCTTGATCCCAGAAACTTGGCATTGCTGGGGACCTTTGTCTTCAAATCCCAATTTCCACTAACATCAAAGAAACGAACATTCATCAGCGGACGAAAACAAATAAATATGAACTCTTGAAGAGTTCAAGACTCACCAGGTTACAAATGCTGCACGATTAAGGCAGCCACCCTTTTCCTTTTCCATAGGTTATGTTGATTCAGCCAAGCTTCAAACTGCTGAATAAACTTCCGTAAATGGCTGAGCCGTATCATGCCAGACTACAATTAAGTCAAGTTTTAGCCACAGAGAAATTCCATCAGCTGTAGATATCCTACTGATTATTATAGAACGGAATAAGCCAGCAGAGTGAAAAGGCCAACACTGACATGATATAGAATAGAAGTATCAAGTAGCTTCAGCCTTCACATTACCTATCAACCCCGATTTCGCCATATTTCCTTCAATGTATTTGTTTATCGCTTGCTCGCTCATTTTAGTTGGCCTCACGAACCTGTAACATGTTTTTACCCCATATATAAGTAAAAAGATCTGAAAACGAACATACTGTAAAGCAAAAAAAGAATCAAACCTATGGAAGAAATCGACAAAGCGCATGGATTTTGCATCCATCAGCAGTACAGGAAACTCAAGTATCTCAACTTTCCCTTCCAGATCAATTACCAAGAGAAAATCCATATCTTGGGAGCATTTGTTCTCAATGTCAGTGGCACTAACTTGAAGATCTCTGGAACAATCATGGTTAAATTTCTCCAGATGGGAAGGATCATCCATCTGAACTTGAAGAAAGAGTAAGAAAATTAGCTATAATAACTTACAATACATGCTTATTTTTTTCATATATATTCCCACCATAACTTAAACCTAAATGCAACTCAAACAATATGCTGCCTAAGAATAATTATTGTATGAAAAAACTAAAGGCATCTACTTTGTTAATCAAAAGTTAAATTTACCCAAACAGGAAAACATATGGTTAAAAAATACTCCCACATAAAAACAACATCAAGCACTTGAACTTAACTCAAACAGGGGCGAACAAACAGATAAACTGTGAAAACAAAGGCATGAAATCAATAACGACTAGCTTTTTCCTAGTGTTTGTAATAAAGGGTAGGTGGCAAAAGCTAGCAGGCAAACCTGGGTACACTTGCCTTGAGTGTAGTACAAACACAAGGGCCTCCAACGATTTCTGCTGCTAAACACTTGGGTATTCGCTGCAGCAGACGAAGAAGAATGTGAAGGAGATGGGAAGAACTGGGCTGTTATGGTAAATTTAGGTGAAGGAACATACGATAGAGTAGAATTGAAGAATGGGTTTTTGATTGGAGAGGAAATTGAACGGCTGCAAAAGCCAAAGATTCGACCGGCAGGAATCCTAGTAAGGTAAGCCATTGTAGGAAATGGCTAAGTTCTGCTCAATGAGAAAGATTTATAGTACGTGCTGTATTACCCGATTGACCCACCGATCCAATAAAAAAATAAGTACCTTCTAGAGAAGATTTATAGTATTTAAATTCGATTTCTTGATTCAATTTAATATTGTTATATCCAAATTAATACATGTTTATTTAAACTTATTTAAATCATGAAATCAAATTCATATAGAAATTTTTTGAAGTAAAGTTAACTCCTTTCATAATGACGTGCAAGCACTCCAGGAAATAATATTAGATTGAAATCAACTCATAAAACCAAGCCCAAATACAAATTCCTTCCTGCATTTTTCTCACTTGTCTCCATAGTTTGCATACATAACACTTCTAATTATCTGCATTAAGGCTATATAAATCAGGGGCTCTAATCAGCTAGGAAAGGCCACGGTGATTCAAAATCGAGCCAGTCAAAATGAGGAATGCACAACTGATCCCATCATGGACTCTCTTCTCCTTGAGGATCCGTTTCCGTAAAATCTTCTATCACATCGATCCTAGCAGTCTGTCTACTTGATGTGCGCAGCTCGTCTATCTCAAAGAGTAACAATGGATCGCAAACGACTCTTTTTGCCTGCAGCATCTTAGGGCAAGCTGATAGAAGAAGAAATGGTCAGGAATGAGAGTGCAGTAGAGAAGAATCAAGAACTCCGATATGATATCAGTATTGTATACCTGATTCAGGGCATTTGACATTGCCGTTATTGGATTTTATGAAGTTCAGGATAGCATTCTTGTCGTAAATGTGCTTGCAGTCCAAGCTGCATCACAGGAATAAACAAACTTGAAATAGGTTGAAACAAAAGAATGGGCAGAAATATGCATCGCGATGCATGCTCAAGTTTCTAAACAATTCAACCATATGGGCAATTCTAAAAGGCCGCCTGACATGAGATAGATTTTCAGGATTTTCTAAACCGAACCAACAGAGCCTCCTATATTCAGTGAAAGTTGTTGGAACTACAATCCTTCCTTACCATTCACATTCGCAACTGAAACTTATAACTAAGATTAATATCAATCAAGGGCCATGCATATTGCTTTTCTGGAAAGTTTGAATGGCAACAAAATAAATTAAATTTTCCACAAGAAAACAGAAAATGCATCAACTCAAAACATAAAGAAATATGATTTTTACCGGAAAGATCTATTTTCAAATTAACTTCACAATACCTGCGAACTGGTTCTGTTAGTTCAGTAATATTCTTTCCGGTAATCGGACATTTAAGATTCTTAATATTGCTCCCCGTACTGGTCATGACAATATCCTCCTGCTCTTCACCTGGCATTGGCTGTCCAGCATGATGAACATTCTGCGGAAGATTGAACAACACTAGATGTGTAAGAAGCCCCACTTGAATGATGATATACAATAATTACATACATATTATATCATATACAGTGGCATATAAATCTATTGACATCCAGTTTTCAGTAACTTTAGCATATGAGAGAAAAAGACAAAATGAGTATATTTTTCTCAATTCACAAGTACAGAAGCTGTGAGCCAGGGTGGCTTCATGAATTTACTGACCAACAGAGTTCCCATCAATTGCAAACCAATAACAAGCAGTTCTACTTCAATGTAAATGCACTGAGCAGCAGGCCTGACCATTATCTCATGCAATGTTATTCAGCTAAAGTACACATTCACACTTGTCCCTCAACTGTTGCTTCCATTAAAAGAATACAACCTATTATCAAAATCACATCTAATAACACCAGCTTTAGTTCAGTGGTTCTTGACATGGTATTTGCACCTCCTTCACAAAGTGGTCTATATTCTACTCTAGCTACCTCTATTCCGCTTGATACTAAATACTTTGAGAAGTGGCTTGATGAGTTTAAAAAACATACCCAGACAGCCTGTTGAAACTGATGCATCAGTGGATGATTCTGCGGACATGAAGATGAACTAGTCTTGAACTTTTCAAACTCCGTGTCAAGCAACTCCTTAAAATCAGTTAACTGTAGTTTAAAACATGCAAGCAACAGATGACGTTAGTTCATAAATGCATATATATATATATATATAACAGTGCTAAACCAAAAATTATGCATAAAAATATTATTAACCATGCACCTCAGGCCCTGGTTGGTATGCTTCTCCAACAGATTGAATGGCTGATGAACGATGTAGACAGTTTTCATGAGTTTCTATCAGCTCAACAACAGCATTTTCTAGCTGCTTCACCTACAAAATGAATTGCCAATATCATACTGAATAAATACTTTGAATTCTGATTATCTTTAAACTTTTAGTTTTCGAGTCATATTTCTAAAGCATCGGATATTGTTTTCGCATATTTCATTTTATTCTCCAATGTTACTTTTATCCTCTTTCTAGATCAGGGCGGTCTGCAATCTAGAATCTCTAGTAACAACTGACATTAAAAAAAAGAGTCCGATACATAAAAGTCAAACGAAGCACTTGGTCCCAAACCACGGAAACCCTAACAATGCTACAATTTATCATTATTATTTTCTTTTAATTAAAACAAAACTAGAGTTTTCCCTTAGCCCTGAGTTTTTCTTGAGTTCCATCTTCTTTCCTACTTGTTTGTTCGGCCTTATTTCTTTTGATTACTGTTGTTTTCCTTAGTACCCACATCAATCATCCTTATTAATCAATCAAAATGAGAAATTTGAGAAAAATTATACTTATAATTTTAATCATCTATAGCATCCCTCAGGCTTCACCAGAGCAAAAGTTTAATACTTTTTTTTTCAAATATTCAATACTTTCTTATTACATAACAAGTACAATGGTTTTTAGTTTATGGGTATTGGAGAAATATTAAATCCATTTGAACCCCCACATTTCCCCACTTCTTTTAACACATCAAAGGTAAGGTTAAACAATTACCAAGAAAAAGGGGGGGGGGACATAAACAAACTAAAAAGTAAAAACAATAACTTGATTAATCTTTAACATATTCCTAGTATCTAAAAAGGGGGGAGAAAGATGATTCTATGCTTAAAGAATAAATATCATCAAACAGACTAAGATTAATGTAACAAGACCATGTCAGATTGATTATCATTCTCCAAGTCTACAGCAATGTTCTTCATCAAATTCAAAGCTTTCCTTATCTCCTGAAAAGAAAATTTGTAACTTTCAAATTTGCTTTGTAAAACAGAAAAGAATTTAAACTTAAATGGAAAGAAAAAATAACTTACAGCGACAAGCGCTTGGTTGTCGGCGTAAAGATTGGCAGACGCGCGTCTGACTCTTCCAGTAACGCCGTCGGTCCGAGATACTGACGTCGACGCCATTTAGGGTTATGGATAGGGCCGTAGCGAACTGCGGGTCCTCGGCACCGAGGTTTTTGGAGTACTGATTCAGAGGGGGAGGGGGGGAAAGAGGGGAAAGTAGATGATCCAGTTAGCAAAACGCAGCGTCTTGGGTGCCAATAAACGCAAACTCGATCCTCTTTGTTTTTAGGGTTAATATAACCTTCGGCACCTAACTTTTGCATTGACATGCAGTTTAGTACTCAACTTTTTGTTGTGTGTAAATTATCTAATCTTTTTCAATTGTACATGTTCAATTCTGATTGGTCTATGCTTATAATTTTAACATCATTTTGTTAAAAGATTAGTATATATTACGGTTTTGTTAAAATTGTATATATTAATACATGAAAAAAATATTGGAATCCTAATTGCACAACAAATAAGCTAGGTATAGAATTGCATCCAAAAACCTTATAAAGGAAAAGACGTCTGAATACTTTCCTTTTTGTAGGGTTTTAATATTTAGCCCAATACCATGTACTTTAACACAGTTACATTTTATTATTATAGTAATTACTTTGAATATTTTCAAGTTTACAAAAAGGATTTATGGGGTTTAGATTCCTTCATCAAGTTATTTGAGATGGCTTAAATTAAAAAAAAAAAAATGAAAAATAAATTTAAATAAACATTATATCAAAACACACTCGAGTTAAAAGTTAAACTTTTGATATAAAAATACAGCACCAAATGAAGGTTTGTAAACCTTACATCTAAAATTATACAGATTAATTTATATTATATCTCTAGAGTTAATTTATCGAATAACGTTGATGAATCGTCAATATAACCATTAGAATTTCCATTCATAAATTGTTTACTTTACTTTTACAGTCAAATCTAATGACTATTACTCTTATCAATACAAATTGGCTCTATTTACAGTTATGATGTCTTTAGGTCCGATTACAATCACCTTAATGATGGATCCACATTGAGTTGAGTGTGAGCATGTAACAACCTTAAATTTCATACAAAAAATTTATATTATTAATATATGCATGTCCTTGAAAATATCTATAAATTTCTCATAATCTATGATTAATATATTTATACTCTAAACATAATCGAAAAGATAATTTTTTTTCCTTTTTTACTTCTTCCTCAAAATTAATCCTTCTGATAATTTCATTTGATCTTTAAAATTATTAAATTATCATCATTATCTTGACTACGACTCTTTACTAGAAAATATAAATATGAATCACCATCAATAAAATAAACACTATTGTTATAATCAACAATTCTAAATTTATGTATTCCTATTTTAATACTGTGTTGTTAAGGAATAGAAAATGTACACAAAAAATATATATAGAGGCATGAGTAAAAGATGATTGAATGAACCTTCATATTGCGACTCCAAAAGGTGAACAAGAATGGAACTTTATTTAATTTAACTTCATATACAGTATTGGAAATGCGTTATGATGGGAATGTCAATCAATTTGATAGTTATATCAACGTCCACAATTTAGGATCAGTTCCACCATACATTGTCCTATCAACAACATGTTCATCGTTGACCACGTGGGCACACTTAATTAATTACTTTTAGTAAATAAATTTTATTTTTCGGAGTAAACTGCGTATGTATTCACTCATTTATTATTTTAATTTTATTTTGATTATTTAATTAATTTTTTAAATTATATATAATATTATATTTTGATCAATCGTTATTAAAAAATTAATGTTCGATATTAGCATGTTACTATAAGTTTGTGACATAGCATCATAGGGAAAAAAACTACCAAATCAATAGTTCTATTTATCTTTTAACGACGAGTGACAAAAATTGAACTAAAATGTAATATTAAGTATAATTTTAAAAAGTAATTTAATAATCAAAACAAAATTGTAAAAATATGTGGTGGACTAAATATGTAATTTACCATTTTTTATTATAATCTATATCTTATTTGTAAGTTAATTAATTTAAAACAAATTTTATAAAAAATTATTATTGGAATAATATTCTTAATAATTTTCCAACGTCAATATTTAAAATCTTCTTAATAATTAAACTCATTACATAACATCTGTGTAAATTCAATTTTTTTTTATTAATAACGTTAATATTTAAAATCCTAATTTGATTTAAGTATCTAGATTTATTTATTGTTTATTTAAATTATAATTTTGTTTAACAATTAAGAAATTTGTAAAAATAATAATAATTAATAAACAAGGTGGAAAGAAACATAAATAAACTATCTAATTACTAGGACAATAGTCCTCTTGTAGCATCGGTTCGACACCTTCCGGTGATTCCTGGTAAAGTCATAACCAAAAGGAAGAGTCTATGTTACGAATAAAAATAATCTTATTTATTCTCATATCAAAGTAATTTAACCGTAAATAAAATCTCATTAAAGGTTGAAGTAAACAAATTCCAGATTGTAAAACTGCCTCACCCAAGATCTTGCCACGTTATCTGATTCTACCATGGATATTGACGTGTCAAAGGATCAAAGATGTACGGGGTCCGATTATTGTTACTGCCACTGTACAAAATTCATAAAGTTTACGCAATCGGCCAATATGCCAAGGTGCACAGAGACGGCGCATTTTAGCGAGAGAGAATAGCGGTGGGCCAATACGAAGAGGAGAGGCCTGACTCGCACTACAAGGCGCCAGAGGTGGAGGGCGGCGCGGCTTACTTCACTTTGTCGTCACGCGCCACCCGCTTTCTAATTTGTCGATTATCGAGCTTTGTTTTTTGTTTTGTTTTATTGGTTTTGAGTCTGAGTGGAAAAAGCAGCCGAAAATGCCGATGGCTGGGGGAGAAGAAGAAAGAAAGACCTAAGCATGCAGAAATTGCAGATTGAAGAGATGATTTGATGTAAAGCCAGCTTGTGAATCTCAAAATCCGAGCATGAGGCATCATAATCTCGTAGCGTTTCAAAGAGCTGGTGATGGATGGATGGGATTGCTTGAATTGATGCATGCATGCTAATCTAATCATTTCATGCGTTGCAATTCCCCATTTTAAAACTAAACACTACAAAAGCCTACATATAACCGTTATTTCTTCAGGGTTTTCCAACACAATTCTAATTAAACAAATCAGATTAGCAATTCAATAAGCTGATTTACTTCAAAATTCAAATGCGACGAATAATAGTTTCTTAATATTATTAGGGGATAAAAAAATATATTTTGATTCCGACGCATCAAACAGTAATTTTGATGTAAAAACAAGAAAAGGAATATAAGGAAGGACAGAAGCAAGGACCTGTTCGCAAATGAGGTGTTCTCAAGCTGTAATTTCAACAAGTCTACTTCACCTACTACTCTCACCCTTTTCCTAATTTCTGTTTATTCCCTGTTATTTTATTTTATTTTAGGATTGTCTACTTTCAGTATTTTATGATTATGGGGTTTTCAGTGTAGATATGGCGAATCAAGCTGAATATCGTGATTTATTCGGTACATTTCCCCTGCATTTTAAATAAGAAAATACACAGTAAATCATTTTTTTAGATTTCAGGTAAAATCGTCCACGTCAATATAATTTAAATATTTTTATTGATAATTTTATGGTATTTTTTAAAAGCTTATAATTTTATATCACTTTAGTGTTTAATATTTATTAAAATTATATTACTGACATAAAGTTCCACAATCATAGTGATATTTTTTAAAATTATATTACTGACATAAAATTATATTACGGCAAAATCAGTGCTAAATTCGTAAAATATTTTGAAAGGGTGGCTAACAGATAATTAATTTATGTTAAGGTGATATTTATGTAAAAACATCAACTTTCTTTTTTAAAATAAAAACTTTCTTGTATTAAAATATTTAAATATGTTTTTGTAAATTATTTTATAATTCGACAAATTTTAGTTTTTGTATGAAATTACACAATACTGTAATGTCTACCAATTATCACTTGGTACTTTCTAATGTCTTTTTCACCATTTCAAAATCCTATACATATAGTATAGTCTAGGAAAACTTTGAGGGTAATTAATTTAAAATATGAATAATTTTATAAAAGTTTTATAACTACTATTTATTTTTCAAAATGATGATGATGATAATAATAAGAGATATTTTATAATTTAAAAAATTATAAATTTCATATATTTTTAAAAAAATTCATAAGTTTTGAAATTAATTTTTTAAAAATATAAAAAATATGAAAATAAAATTTTAATTACAATTGAATGATCAAATGAATTATTATTCATTAATTATTATTTTTAACAACGATTAATAATTTTGATAACTTATGGTCATAATACTTAATTTTAAAAATGAATACACGATTATTAAATGTTGTTAAAAAATAATAATTCATTTAATCCCTCAGTTGTAATTAAAATTTTATTTTAATATTTTTTATATTTTTAAACAATTAATTTTAAAACTTAAGAATTTTTTCAAAAATATATGAAATTTATAATTTTTTAAATTATACAATATTTAATATTATTATTATTATTATTATTATTATTATTATTATTATTATTATCATCATTATCATTATTTGAAAATAAAATAATAGTTATAAAACTTTTATAAAATTATTATTAATTCATTATTATTTTTAAACAACAATTAATAATTTTGATAATTTATGGTCATAGTACTTAATTTTAAAAATAAATACACATTATTAATTGTTGTATTAAAATAATAATTAATGAATAATAATTCATTTGATCCCTCAATTGTAATTAAATTTTTATTTTAATATTTTTTTATATTTTTAAATAATTAATTTTAAAAATTAAGATTTTAAAAAATATATATATGAAATTTATAATTTTTTAAATTATAAAATATTTATTCTTATTATTATTATCATCATCATCATCATTTTGAAAAGAAATACTAGTTATAAAACTTTTATAAAATTATTCATATTTTAAATTACTTACTATCAAAGTTTTCCTAGACTAGACTATACGTATAGGATTTTGAATGGTCAAAAAGACATTAGAAAGTGTCAAGTGGTAATTTGTAGACATAATTATATTGTGTAATTTCATACAAACCCAAAAAATTGTCAAGTTATAAAATAATTTGTAAAAGCATATTTAAAGATTTTAATGTATAATTTTTTTTCACAAAAAATGGAAAAAAGTTGATTTTTTTACACAAATATCGCCCTTACAAAATTAAATACCTACTAGACATTGTTTTAAAAAAATTGTGGATTTAACATCCAACCGGCGTAAGGCGCGCTTTATAAGATGTGCCTTTCGAACGTGATACCAAATCAGCATAAGGTGCAGTGTATGTACAATGTTTTTCTGCAAAAGATGTTAAATACGTTATATTTTCTGTAACTTACATATAAATAATAAAAAAATCAGTGTTTGATAGAATGAACAGTTAAATGAATCAATCAAAAAACATGAAAGAAAATTCATAAGCTACAGACTTCTACTGACTTGCAATCTACCATTGTTAAAGTACTTTGAAACATTAATATTTTCATTATTTGTTTATTTTTAGATTATAGCAATAATGATTTTGCCATTACCTAATCTGAAATATTGTACGGTATAATTTGACACATTTTTCATTTAAAACAATTTAATTTTCTATTTTTTAAAATATTATCATATATATTTAAATTGACGCTAGGATAGTTGTTATTATTGAAATGATAATATAGATTTTCTTTTTAAAAAAATTTAATAAACTCCAAAACCTGATAATTAATCATGCTTGATCTGGTTTAGGAAGGATAACGAGTAGAATTAGACTGTTGAACCGCTAGAATTTTATATGAAAATTAAGGATTTTTATTCGTATTTGACTCCATTTGATTTAAATGTATAAAAAATCATATAAATAAATATTTAATTAGAAAAAAATTATAATTATCTTTAGTTATAAGCTTATAACATTATGTCGAGTAGAGTGAAATCCATTATTTATTTTAATTCCGAATTTGAATCAATCATAACTTAAATAAAATTAAATAATTCAATCTAAACTTGTATTTTTAAAATTAAAAACTAATTTGAACGGTTCGATTCAAAACAAAACTTTCTGTGAACGATGAAATTATCATCATAATATGATCACCGGTAACCATGAACATTGTTAAATCTGTCGGCAATCCTTAACCAAGATGACAACAAATTCACACTTCCTATAAGGAAAGGGAAGAAAAATCCCACACCATTTCATAGACCAACAAGTGCACATGCCTATAAGCAAATATTAAATTAATATAAAAAGGCCAAGGGACCATCATGAACACTTGGACATGGTACCATACCTTTAAATCTCATGTAGACACAAACTCCAGACATTAATTAAACAGAAATAATTTGTACTGATTGATCTAAATATTTGTAATCAGTTTTGTGATCTTATAGCAACAAAATATCTACATTATCACCATAATGATTTTAATTTACGATATTACCTATTTAGACTAACCCATCACATAGTCGAAAAACATCAAAACTTATCTTATTAAAATCTAAACCTTTATTTTTAAAAAGTAAATGATACTAAAAAATTACAAGGTGTAAGTATATGTGTAAGTCGATAATTTTTATCCATGTACTCATCTGTCAATAAGAGATATGAAACAGCTTTATCGATTCATTCATTACATTTTTCACGTTGTAAATAATATTATTATTATGTCCGCAAACACAAAATAAATATATAAATATGTCATCTCTCAAAAAAGCAAAAGAAAAGAAATTTTACTTTCTCCCTTCATTTTTTTCTTAGACTGACATAACAGAGAATACCTGCACATTTCCTCACGCACGCACGCATACTCTAATCCCCCTTACATCACACCCTTTCTCTCTCTCTCTAGAGCTAGAAAAGAGAAAGATTTCCAAACAGAACAGTGCAGAGAAAAGCAACACAGACTGTTTTTTCCAGCTCCAATATATCAACCCCTTAATCTTCTTATTATAATTCGTTCCGTTTTTCCTCCGCCACTCGATTCATCAAATCCGATTTCCCCCCAATATATCAACCCCTCTCCCCCTTCCTCTTCATTCAACTTCACTTCTTTCTTTCATTTCATGATGTTCAGCTTTGTGTTCTGAAGTCTAGGGTTTTCATTTCAAGCCTTTTGACTTTTGGAGTTAGAATATGGACAGTTATCCTCATTCTGACTCCGGTAACACTCACTTGCCGCCCGGTTTTCGTTTCCATCCGACTGATGAAGAGCTCATTACTTACTATTTGTTGAAGAAAGTTCTTGATGGTACCTTTACGGGTCGAGCTATAGCTGAAGTTGACCTTAACAAGTGTGAGCCATGGGAGCTTCCTGGTATGTGATCATTACCTTTTACATTTGTAATCGTTGATGTTATAATAATCTGTTTACAGCTTTTTTCTTTTTTTTCTTTTTGATTATGTGATGTTGCAGAGAAAGCGAAGATGGGAGAGAAAGAGTGGTATTTCTTCAGTTTAAGAGATAGGAAGTACCCGACGGGGTTGAGGACTAACCGAGCAACCGAGGCTGGTTACTGGAAGGCTACAGGGAAAGATAGGGAGATTTATAGCTCCAAGACTTGTGCTCTTGTTGGAATGAAGAAAACCCTGGTTTTTTATAGGGGAAGGGCTCCTAAAGGTGAAAAGAGTTACTGGGTCATGCATGAGTATAGGCTTGAAGGCAAATTTGCTTACCATTGTCTCCCCACAAGCTCAAAGGTCTCTCTCTCCTACGTCACCGTTGCTTCTTTTGTCCGATAAACTGTTTGGTTCTTCAAACAGTGAGTTCTAAACTAGCTCAAAGATTTTCTTTGCAGGATGAATGGGTTATTTCTAGGGTATTTCAGAAGAGTGGCGCTGGCAATGGTTCTAGCAGCAGCCATGGCTGTGTAGCGAGGAGCCGCATGAACACCTCCGTTTCGTTTTACCCAGAACCAAGCTCTCCGTCATCGATCTCCCTTCCCCCTCTCCTTGATCCCACCAATATTTCCCTCACTGACCGTGACAGCTGCTCTTACGACAGCCATACTCACACTGAGCACGTGTCCTGTTTCTCCACGATGGCTGCTGCACCCTCCTACGTTGCCGCCGCTCCCACTTCCACCCCTTTTTTTCACCCCGGTTTCGACCTCGCTTTGCCACCTCCGCCTCAAATGATCAACACAGGTTTCGATTCACTCTCGAGGTACTCACGTACCGCCGGGGTTTCAGGATTTCAAAGCCTGAGATCTCTGCAGGAGAATTCGGAGTTCCCTTTCTCTTTGTCTCAACCAACATTGGCTGCTGCATCGCCGCTTGACGGCGATTCCCCACTGAACTTCGGCGCTGTATCCGAGGAGGGCAACAATGTCAATGCCTCTGGTGCTAAGATATCCATTGGTTCATCTGTGTTTGACTGCATGTGGACTTGGGAATTATCCCATTAATGTTTTTCTTCAAATTATGTTGTCATTAGGAGTAAGCTTAGAAAGGGACTGGTGATTAACGTCAGCCGAGATTTCCATTTCATGTCTGTAAGATAATGTTCTATTACCATTAATTAATCTGTGTTTTCTTCTGCTTAGCTGACGGTGACTTGTCCATATCTCTCAAGTATGCTTCGAAACAACAATCAATTTGCCATTCTCTTTTTTCTTTTTTCCTGGCTATATCTAAATTTTCTTTCCCCGGAAAAGAATCATTTCTGGTTTTGGGTTTAACTCATTAGTTCATCAAACAACAAAAAAATCATATAAAGATTGCTTTATTTAATATTTAAAAATTGATGGAATGGTTTTAGGTATTACTTTTTAGGAGTTTTCTGAAATCTTGATCCACTTAATAACTTTTAGACGTTGATTATCTTTATATTAACTAAAATGTTTCTATGTTGATTTTCATTCATATTGCATTCGGCGTATATTTAATTTTTCATAGCAGCAAAAAAATACTTCAGTGCTTTTTCTTTTTTTTAAAAATCAACTCACTAGTTATATGTTAGTTTCGCACAATTCATCTTTTGTTTAGAGTTCCGATATATTCATTATAAATATTCGATATATTTTAAAAGAGTTGTGAATAATTATGAAAAGTATACAAGTTAATAAACTTTATTGCTGTTCCTCAAATCTCTAAATAAACACAAACAAATACCATTTTACTACAAAAAAATTATGAGACATTATTTATTACTCTCAAGCTTCATGTAATCCTAAACAGAAGTGACAAAAAAATTATAAGATGAGCTTGATTGTCTGAAAACCCATTAACGTGATTTTCAGAGATACGAGTATATAGATAGTACAAATTTCATGCGGAAACATTAAAGCAAGCTTGTGTGTGTTTGGGCAGGAAGAAAATCTCTGGTTATGATTGATAAACTGAGGAGCATCTTGTGGTTATTAATAAGGTTGGAATTGAGCACGTGAATGATGAAATGATTGGCATTGCAATCAAAACCCTAACATTGAGGCAAATTCCAAACCCACTGATTACTTCTGCATGAGAAGAGCAAAGCACGCCCATGTTTTCCAAATTTGTGCTAAAACTACTTTGGAGATCATTAACTCAGTTTGCTTTTTGCAGGGTCAGTTTCTGCTTGCTCTGACCCCCACTTTTATTTGTTTCGGGGGTTTAGGGTTTGAGGGAAAAAACAAGTAAATGCATGTCAAAGATAAAAGCATTTATCAACAACCAGTTGATCTAGTAGAATAAAACAATATACATTTATGTAAGATCACGAGTTTAATTATTAACGTTTGTGAATTAAGTAAACTTGATTGGGATAGATGAACTTTTAAAACCCAATTCAACATAATTGATCAATGGCTAAGAAATAAGTGGTTAAATTAAAAATAAATAAAATCATATTAGAAGGAAGATGAATTTGAGGGTTTTATTAGGGTTTTCATCAATGATTTGGTTTTGTTTGTACTTCTGTCGCGAAGGTGTTGGCTTTATTTGTAAATTTCGATGCTTATGTATATGTATATATAGTTATTGTTGGTTATGTAATTTTAAATGTTTATATATGGTTTCTAGACTTCATTTTTATGTAGCGATTAAAGCCAGGATCTAAATATATATAGTATTTGTGTTTATGTGAAAATATATCATGATGGACTTAAAATTAATATATAAATTTTAATGATGTTAACAACCAAATTTAGATTTTTAAATAAAAAATAAAATGACAAAATTACCCCAATATTTATATAAATGGTCACTTTATCCCATATTTTTCTAGCTTTTTAGCTCACGGTATTTCGTTTTTTGGTCAAAATAAATCTTGTTGGGAGGGAACTGTTAATTGGCTAACGGCCAACACATATTGTTAACATGATATTTTCACGTGTGTTCAATTGTTGGTATAATTTGTGTCACATCATTAAAAAATAATAATATAACATGTGTCACGTAAATAATTAAACACATGTGAAAATATCATGTCAACAACATTTATTGATCATTAATCAACTAATGATTTCTATCAAATATAATTTATTTTGATTAAAAATTAAAATATTAGCGATTAAAACAATAAAAGAAAATGATAACAAATACAAACGTTTAAAATATTTTTATCATTATATCGTTTAAAACTGTATGGTATCTGAAGATACTCGTTTTTTTCATTTAAATATTATTTGTATTTTATTATTATTATTATTATTATATTATTATTATTAAATAATTTTATTGAATATTACAGACCCAACCCAAATATAGAGGCCCAGATTTGGTGGCCCAAATATTAACCCTAAATAGTTAGGGTTTGTATAATCTCTGCCCTAGCCGCCAACAACAACAGCCGTTGGATCTGGCCTTGATCCAACGGTCCTCATATGCTCCAGATACAAACCCTAGGGTATGATATCCTAAGGACACGCGGCTGCCGATGCTGTTGCCGCTGATCTACGCCGTTCCACGCCAATCTACATGCTACTATGACGCCAACCGAGAGTTTCCAGAATACTCAAGCCCAACCGTCCGCGTTCAAATCCACTGTGAGTCACCACTAAAGTTTGGTGACTCACCAAACTGCCACTATATTAACCGGTCCGAGGCCAGTACCGGAGTGGCTATAAAGCCTCGGCTCACATGCAAACAAAAGAGACAGAGCAAGAGAGGAAGCAGCCCAGAGAACAACAAGGAAACAAGTAACCAGCACCACAAACACCAAAATAACCAGAAAAGACGAGAGATACTTACCGAGGAAGCCACGCCATTACCGGAGTTCATACGAGCCTCCACGTGTCAAAAAACCTTCAAAAACCGAAGGTATTTTCCTAAATTTGCTCCGATCGGGGGCCATTTAAGGGAAAAAGACACTGGAACCGTCATTAGGACGGTCCGATCTACATTTTGGTGTAAAATAAAATTTTTCGGCCACCGGATGCGGTGACCGGCGGTGAGGTTGGCGGTGGCACAAGGCTGCCGGCCGGTAACCGGCTTCCCTCCGGTGAGGGAAGCTAGAGAGAAGCGAGAGAGTTTTAAACTCTCTCAGTTAGAGAGAGAAAGTGAAAGAGAGAAATGGGAAGATGGCCCTTCAGGCCGACTATAATATGGTATTTGTACCCTCTCTTAAACGGCGTCGTTTAAGGGAGGGCCTGTGTGTAATTTGATAAGGGTAAAACCCTTTCTACAGCCATTATAGGTTTATAACTTTATATTTTAGTTACTAAATCCAATTTTAGATCTTTATAATTCGTTTCTTTAATTTTAATTTTATTTATTTTAGTCCTTTATATTAAATAATATATATTTTAGGTAAATGACAGATTTAGTCCTTTAATTTTAATAATTAATATTTTGATCCAAAAAGCATGTTTTAATTTATTTTAATTTATTATTCGAATTTAAATATATGTTTATTTTAGTCACTAAATTAACAATAAGGTAAAATAGCATGTTTGGTCCCTGAAAAATTAAATAATTATTTTTAAACCAGGTACTAAATTTGAATATGTTATAATTAAGTCATTAATTTTAATATTTTCATTTATTTACAAGTTTTATTATTATTATTTTTACATTTTATTATTATTATTTTAATTTTATTTATTTTAGTCATTGTTTAGTTATATTTTAACTTAATTTTTATTATTATTATTTTTAATATATTTTAAATTATTACTTTAATTATTATTTTATTATATTAGTCTTATAATTATATATATATTATTAATTTATTTATTTAATAATGTTTATTTATTTTCAATACCAAAGAATAGGGCAGTCTTAAATCAACTGGATGTCCTATTCTGGTATTTTAAATAATTTAAATATTATAAAAATTATAATTTTGTTTTATTTAAATTATTTTTAGTAAAAATTATTACACTTTTAATATTTATTTTATTTATTAATATCGAAGAAAAGAGCTGTCTTAAAGCAACTAGAAGCCCTTTTCTGATATTCTTAAATAAATAAATGTCCTATTTACAAAACACTATATATATATATATATTATTCTTCCTTAGAATGATCCGATTAAAATACAAAATAACAGGATTATGAATTAAATATATTTTTGAATTTTTAAAATTTCAAATAATAGAGACAATTTATAATTAATAAGTACCAAATTTTGGGCGTTATAAGGGTGTTAATCCTTCCCTAAACGTAATCGACCACGAATCCTGTTTTACTCAAACTTTTGGTTATACGCAGATCAGTTTATCTTTTAAATTATGTTTTCTTAAAAATTATTTTAAAAGATTGTTTTTAGGTATTTGACCTACCTAACCCAAAAAGGTCAATGGCGACTCCTAAAATATTTTTTTAATCAAAATCATTTATTTATTCGTTTTATTTTTCCCGTCAAGTAAAAATTTTGTACCCGGGCGAAAACCAATTACGACTCTGCTGGGGACCCCTGGTCAAGCTTTAAAATCAATTATAAATTATCTCTATTAATTAGAAATTAAAAATTCATATATTTAATTTATAATTCTTTCCTTTCAAAATTTTTATATATACTTATTATTTTTATAATATTTATATGTATATTATTTTATTAATGTTTCATTTTATTTTCAAGTATTTTATTTCATTATTTATTTTTCTGTCAGAGGTTTGAACATTTCTCCTCACACACAACACATGCATTGCATAACATAAGCTTTTTAATCAAGCTTGTCCCTTTTAAGTGGGAGTGAAAGCGACGTCTTCGTGAGAATTTATTCTCCGTGTCAGACCTAGCAAGTAGCTTTCGGGGTTCATATGCTCTATGTCTTCGTGAGAATTTATTCTCCATGTCAGGCATAAAGAATTGTATCCCCTCGAATTGAACTCGATCCACTTTAGTCTGTGATGGACTAGGATTGAGGGTTAGTAGCCCAATGAGGCACTAACAAGGACAATTCGGGTACCTTTACTCTTAGAACTGAAACTCTACATATAGTAAACATTAGAAACTCTTCTGATCTGAAGTCATGCCAAAATTTTGTCTAAAATAGGGTGTACACAAAGGAGAAATGATTTCTAAACTTTTTCCTTTTAATTTATTTATTTACTAAATAAATTGCATGAAAATTTAAATTATTTTAAGTATGCTATGTAGAAAGCATGTTTAATTAGAAATATTTGGATAGATGTTGTTAAATTAATTTTACTTCTTTATTATGTGAACTAATTCATTTCTTTTTGTGTGTTCTATTTGCATAGCATCATACATGATTAAAGGTATTGATCCTCGTGTTAATCGTCTCATTGGAAAACCTTCATCTATGGATAAAAAGTGTTCAAATCAAATAGTTCCAAACTCAGAAGTAAGACAGTGGGCTGAGGACTTACAAAGACAAGGGGAGGACAGTCTGCAAGATGACTATGTATCTGAGTTAGCCAATTATGCTCCAGTTTCTCTAAAAAGAAATGATATGTAAGATCTACGATGCATTTGGGAGAGTTGGGACTCAAACAAAAAGTTACAGTTTTATCATACTTACGGGGACATCCCATATTTGCTCTATGTATAAATTGATGATGACTTGCTTCGAGCCCTGATTCAATTATGGAATCCTGGTTATAATTTTTTCACTTTCAATAAGGATGATTTGGTTTCTACTATTGAAGAATATACAACTTTGCTACATATAGAAGGGGCCTTGGAAAATCGAATTTATTCAAGGTCGTTAAAAATCAACCTTTTCGAGTTAAATTAGCAAAGGTTGCCGGAGTACGAGAGGAATGGGTGGTATCCCGCACAAAACAAAAGGGCGAAAGTGAAGGCATTGCTTGGACCAACATTAAAGAATTTATTCAGTCATCCAGATGATAAAGTACGATTCGATCTCTTTGCTATGGGTATATATGGTATGGTCATCTTCTCGAAAGTAATGGGATATATTGAGGCTGCAGTAGTAGATTTGTTTGAGCAGCTACCAAAAAGGGTCAATCCTGCTTCTCTAATTCTAGCAGAAACTTTCAGATCGTTAAACGCTTGTAGAAGGCTAGGAGGTGGACGATTCTCAAGATGTGCCCAATTGTTATATGTCTGGATCCGTAGCCATTTTTGGAGGACAGAAAAGGTTTCATAACGGCGCTTTAGTACGGACTACTTACCATTGAAAGAATTTATGGAGCAAGAATGGTCGAAAGAAATTACGAAAGATATGTGGATCAATGCCTTTCGAAATCTGTAAAGCGATGACATTGTTTGGCGAGCCCTGTGGCAAATCCAAAGGGAATTCTTTTACAAATGTGGTGATTACAATTGGGTGATGTTGCTCGGATTATACGGAGGAATCGGATATGCACAACTTCTGGTTATAAGGTAGTATGAAGGTCGTCAATTTGTTCCTGTTACTGTTGGATTACATTCGTCGGAGTTCGCATTCCACAGCAAAAATTATAAAAGAAATATCATGGAGGCCTTTACAGCTTGGAAAACAACTTTTTGTATTCGAGCTAAAGTAGTAAAAGAAATGTTAACTCCCGATTATGAGGAATGAAGATCTTTCAGGAAGAATGAAAATATTCCTCTACCAGACCAAAATGAGGATATCTCTATGGAAGATCACATTAAGGTGGTTCCATCAGAGATTGAAATCCTGAGAGCTGAGTTTGAAACAGAAAGAGAAGGTTGGTCGAAAGAATTAGAGCAAATGAGATGAGATAAAGCTATGTTGGGTGTTGACGTTGACTTTCATTTAGCACAATGTGCAATGCTGAGGGAAAACAAAGAAAGAGTTGATGGTGAATTCAGAACGTTAAAGAAGAATTACCATGAGGTACACAAATCCCGAAAAGCATCAGGACCGAACAGATCAACAGTACAGATGACCAAAGAATTGAACATCGAGAAAAGTCGAGTTGAAGATTTGAAAGGAAAGAATAGTCGTCTACTCAAAAGCCTTGAGAAAGGAAAGCAGAAAATTGAGGATTTTGAGGTTGACAGAAGGGAGCGAATTATAAAGCACAAAGCTGAAAGCCGCGATATCATGAATAAATGCAGAGAGAAAGGGATCGAGCCAAAGAATTAGAAGAGATGAAGAACATCATGCTTGAGAAATTTGGAGGTGAGAAAAATACCATGTTCAAGGGATTTGAATCTGAAATGAACAATCTGATTGCCGAACTTAAAGTCAGGGGCCAAAGGATTAAAGAGTTCGATGTTGAAAAAGAAAAATGGGAATTGGAGAAGAAGAGTTTCAACACCAGACTTGAGGTAGAACAAGAAGTGGCTAGCAATTTGATGCAAAGATGCAGAAACAAGAATGTTCAAATCCAAAAGCTTAGTCAAAGGACGCAAGAAGCACGAACAAAACTCGAAGAAGATCTGGATCAGTCTAGAAACAAAAAATCAAAGTTTAATGCTTACATTTTGCAACTTGAAGAGTCATTATTTCAAAGAAAGGTTCGTCTAGGACCTAGTGATCTTAAAGAAAGTTATGAGGAGAATGCTTCACTGCGAAGACGTATTAGAGATTTCGAAAAAACTCTGCACAGTTGTCAAGTCAGAATCACTGAGTTAGAGCATACTCTCGAGGGAACTAATGAACAATGACAAAAAGCGACTGATTTCTATGTAGAAATAAGTGAAGAAAGAAGCAATATGGTATTTGAGGATATGGTACAAATGAGCGAAGTTGCCAGATATGTTGGGGAGCTAGCTGTTGAAGGAAAAATACTTGAACATCACGTTGATCCAGTTTCTAAGTTCGGAAAGAAGATGTCATGGCTGATGAAAGAAATAATAGAGCTTAATAGGAAAGCTACGTCATATTTTTAGTTATGAACTATTATAAAGAAACTTTTGTATGCTGATGGAAGTTGTTCTATGACAATTAAGTTTTTGGGGATCAATACCTTTTACATACATGCATTTTGCATACATTCATTATTCGTTGCATTATTTTCTTTATGTATAATTTTTATGTTTACATTAAGATAAATATTCATAAATTAAAATTTGAAAAAATAATATCAAAAGAATTTTCAATTGCAGTTATTCTGGCCAAACGAGAAATACAACATCACTACGGTACTAGACAAACTACTAAGAATATCATGGAGGAAAAAATACAACGTATTGAGGAACATCATAACAAAGAACAAGCAGAGATGAGAATGAAGCTAGAGAAAATTGAAGCAAGTATTGCAAACTCACAAGACAACATGATGCAGAAAATAGAAGACATGCTCAAAAAGCAGGCTACCATTGGAAAAATTCATGAAAATCATGTATCTTTCAACCAAGAACCTATTTATCCTCTAGGTTTCCCACCAGAACCAATTTATCACTCTGGTACTATACCTATACAAATCCATGCCCGCACATCAGCACTTCAAGATGCCAAACCACATGAAAATCAACAAGTGGATCCTGCATCTTCAAGCAAAAATCCACTTATATCAGATGAGAAAATAGGGGATTTTAATGCTGAACATCTAATCCCAGATTTGAATGAGCTGAACGAGAAAGAAAAATTAAATGAAGAATTGACCAGACATATCAGGAGCTTAGAGGAACGAATGAAATCCGTAGAAATAACTGAATCATTCTATGGGTTTGACGCTAGGGAGTTGTGTTTGGTTCCAGACCTAATCCTCCCCATCAAGTTCAAAGTTCCTGAATTTGAGAGATATGACGGTACCACATGCCCTTCATCCCACATTACTATGTTTTGTCGCAGAATGGCAGGACATATGAAAGATAAGAAATTGTTAATTCACTACTTTCAAGATAGCTTGACAGGACCATCCTTAAAATGGTATACTCAATTGACCAAAAGCAACATTAGATCCTGGAAAGATCTAGCAAAGGCATTCCTAGAGCAGTACCGCCACGTGACATATATGGTCCCTGATAGATGGACTCTCCAAAATTTGGAGAAAAAGAATAATGAAACATTCAGACAGTACGCTCAGAGATGGCGTAACATAGTAGCCCAAGTTCAACCACCTCTATCAGAAAAAAGGCCACAATAATGTTTGTCCATACTTTAAAGGCTCCTTATTTAAGTCATCTAACGGGGAATGCAACCATAAATTTTGCAGATCTAGTCATTTCTGGAGAACTCATTGAAAATATCTTGAAAAGTGGCAAAATTGAATCAAACGAGGGGACTAGTTCCAAAAGACCTATGTACCGAAAAAAAGAGAACGAAGTCAACAATGCAAACTCTTACAACAAGGATACTTCGAAAAGTGTTACAATAACCCAGCCAATGGTTAAGAAAGAAGAAATAAACACTAATCGAGTAGAGTCCAGAGGATCTCGAAGGGAAAGTGAAAGGTTATCTTTTACACCTTTACCAGTACCCTATGTTGAGATCTATGATTCGCTATTAAAAGCAGATATCATACTGCCCTATCCGTTGGTTCCCATGCAACCACCATTCCCTCTATGGTATGATATAAAAGCGCATTGTGTTTACCATGAAGGAATTATGGGTCATTCTATTGAAAACTGTTTCGCATTCAAAAGGGTGGTCCAAAATTTGATCAACACTGGAAAGTTGGAATTCAATTACCAGCTACATCAAATCATCCGTTGCTAAATCATGGAGACAAAAATATGAACATGATTCAGGAAGAAAGCAGAAGGAAAGCCAAAAGAGATGTTTCTGAGATTAAATTCCCCTTTAGCTGGATATTTCAACAAATTTCCCTATCTGGTATGATTCAACAACAATTCAAAACAAAGCATGATGTGGATGAGAATTATTGCGAATATCATCAAGAAAAGGGACATAGAATTCAACTATGCCCTGAATTTAGGGATTTGGTGCAAAAATTGATGAATAACAAAGAGATAGAATTCTTTGAAGAAGAACCCGGAAAAAGAGAAGATGACGTTTGCTCATCAGAAGATTCTAAACCTAAGTAGAGAACAAGTGATCCCGTGATTATTAATGTAAAATCATCTACAGTGAATCCTGCACCAACAAAGCCGAAAGTGGTTATCACTACTCCTTTACCATTTTCATATAAGGATACCCGCAGGGTACCTTGGAATTATACTACCAATATTTCAAAGGTAGGAGGATATGTTTCTCTGGAAAAAGCAGAAGAGAAAATACAGAGTGAGGATTCGACGTCTGAAGCAGTGAGTGAAGTCGGATTCTTTACAAGAAGTGTGAGATGTTACTCTCTCGAATCATCGAATGCATCAGAACAGACAAAGGCAAAGGGAAAAGCTACAGTGATACCCCTAAAGGTATTTGATGATGAATCCCCGCCAACAGTCAATGAGCCCGTAACAGAAAAACAAGCACAAGAATTTTTGAAGTTTCTGAAACACAGCGAATATAGTGTGGTTGAACAACTACATAAACAATAAGCGTGAATTTCAATTCTTGATCTGTTGATGAATTCAGAAGTACACAGAAATGCTTTGATAAAAGTTCTTAATCAAACATTTATTCCAGAAGATATATCTCTCAACAAGCTTGACAGGATTGTGGGGCACATAACTGCTGATAATTACATCACGTTCACTGATGATAAAATACCAGAAAGTGGAATGGGGTCAGTGAAAGCTTTGAATTTTACCATACATTGTCATGGTCATGTTTTGCCAGGAGTATTAATTGACAATGGATCCGCTCTTAACTTGATGCCTCTGGTTACACTTCAAAGAATGCCGGTGGATAAATCGCACATGAAAAGTTATCAGAATGTAGTGCGAGCTTTTGATGTCACTCAAAAATATGTGCTTGGGAAAATGGAAATACCGTTGTTGATCGGACCAGTCGTGTACAATATTGATTTTGTGGTGATGGATATCCACCCTACATATAATTGTTTATTGGGGAGGCTGTGGGTTCATTCTACAGGAGCTGTTCCTTCTTCATTACATCATAAATTGAAATTCGTTGTTGATGGACAACTAATATGCGTAGAAGCTGAGGAAGAAATCATTGCGTCTATAACAAGTGATGTTCCGTATATTGAAACCAATGATGATGCTCTCGAATGCTCTTTCCCAGCTTTGGAATTTGTCAATAAAACCTTTATTGCTGAGGGAAGCAAAATTCCACATCCCAAATTGTCTGATTGCACCAAGATGACTGTACGACAGACTTTAGGCATTGGAGCTAAAACTGGGAAATGTTTGGAAAAGAATCTTCAAGGGAGTTCAGTTCATGTAAGTATAAAGATGAAGAAAGATCGTTTTGGGCTTGGATTTAAGCCCAATTTTTAGCAAAAGAACAAAGAGATGAAAAGAATATGCGTAGATAAAAAGGCAAGGTTGAAAGGAGAAGAGATCCTTTGGAAACACATGTTTTTCCCGCAGTTGAAGACCACGTTAAAATCATGAGGAACAGTTAATGTAGAACAACAGCTTGTTGATGCCTTTAAAGAAGAAAAGTTGAAAAAAATCAAAGCATAGTTGAAGAATCTATGAGAGGATTATTTATCAACATGATCATGAATGTCAACAAGATTGGAAAATACTTGGCTGAGATTCGCCCTTGTTTTCCTGGAGAAATACTCAGCAATTGGACTACTAAAAGATCTCCCTGTAGTTTTTAGTATTAACACAGAGTAATACTCAGAACTAATCTTTTATGCTTTAGCCTAGGAATACGAAAACTTTTTGTTATCTTGTAAAGGAAATTATGTTAAGTTCACCTAATATCAAATATAAGAAGTTTTCTTTAAAATTATCAAATGACAATCATTATTTACATTCTTTACATTTTTACATTCATTATTTTCATTTATTTCATAAATTTACTATATCATTTCGAAAATATGTCCGACTTAAATTTGCAGGTGTCACAATGTTAATAGCATGCTTATTCCTAAATTTAATCAAAAGATAAATTTAGAACCCCCCATATGTCTGGAGAAAATCAATGAGTGTGAGGATGAAATAGAATGTGATGTTCCTACTGAATTGTTAAGACTGGTAGAAAAAGTGAAAGAAATGAAAGAAGTGAAAATTGGTACTACTTTGTCAGCCCAGATAAAACAAGAATTAATAGATCTCCTCTAAGAGTTCAGAGATATCTTCGCCTGGTCTTATCAAGATATGTCTGGTTTGAGTATAGATATAGTGGTGCACAAACTTCCAATCAGTCCAGCATATAAACCCGTTCAACAAAAGCTCAGACGAATGAGACCAGAAAAGCTTTTGCAAATTAAGGAGGAAGTGATGAAGCAAATTAATGCAGGTTTTCTACAAGTAGCTAAATATCCAGAATGGGTAGCCAACATAGTACCAGTACCAAAGAAGAACAGGAAAGTCTGAATGTGTGTGGATTACAGAGATCTCAACAAAGCTAGTCTGAAAGATAGTTTTCCATTACCTCACATAGATACATTGGTGGACAATACTGCAGGACATGCACGGTTTTCATTTATGGATGGCTTTTCAGGGTATAATCAGATAAAAATAAACCCTGAAGACATGGAAAAAACAACATTTGTAACCATGTGGGGCACTTTCTGTTACAAAGTAATGCCATTTGGATTGAAAAATGCAGGGGCAACGTATCAAAGAGCAATGGTTACTTTGTTTCATGACATGATGCACAAAGAGATTGAAGTATATGTGGATGACATGATTGCCAAATCCCGAACCAAAGAAGAACATATTCAAAATTTGAGAAAGCTTTTCCAAAGATTGAGAAAGTATCAATAAAGCTCAACCCCGCTAAATGCACTTTTGGGGTGACATCAGGAAAGCTTTTGGGATTTGTAGTCAGTAAAAAAGGAATCGAGATTGATCCAGATAAAGTAAAAGCAATTCAAGATCTTCCACTATCAAATACAAAGAAAAAAGTTCGAGGCTTTTTGGGAAGATTAAATTATATATCTCGTTCATTTCTCAGTTAACTGACAAATGTGATCCAGTATTCAAATTACTCCGAAAGAACAATCCTGAAGTCTGGAATGATGAATGTAAAAAAACTTTAGATATTATTAAGAAATATTTATCCAATGCCCCCATTTTAGTGTCACCAGTGCCTGATAGACCGTTAATTCTGTATTTGACAGTCTTTGAAAATTCGATGGGATGTGTACTGAGACAACATGATGAATCTGGAAGAAAAGAGAAAGCCATTTATTATCTGAATAAGAAATTTACTAATTGTGAAATTCGATACCCACCAATACAAAAATTATGTTGTGCCTTGGTGTGGGCTACTCGAAGGCTCAGACAATACATGTTATATCATACCACTTGGCTGATATCTAGATTTGATCCTTTAAAGTTCTTGATGGAATCACCAACTTTGACAGGCAAAATGGCTAGATGGCAGATGTTATTATCCGAGTTTGATATTGTATATGTCAACCAAAAAGCAATAAAAGGAAGTGGCATAGCTGAATTTCTGGCCAGTCGCATATCTGATGATTATCAGTCTCTAAGCATTAATTTTCCAGACAAAGATTTGTTGAGCATATCCTTGAATGAAGAAGTCAGAACGAATGATGAATCCTGGAAGCTTTATTTTGATGGAGCATCTAATGCTTGGGACGAGGAATTGGAACAGTGCTAATTTCTCCAGAAAATATCTATTATCCTTTCACAAGCAGACTAGACTTCTTTTGCACCAATAACATGGCAGAATATGAAGCTTGTGTCATGGGATTGAAGGCAGCCATAGAAAGGAAAATTAAATTTCTCACGATATACGGAGATTCATCATTAGTGGTGTATCAATTACGAGGAGAATAGGAAATAAAAGATCCCAAATTGATGGAATACCGAAATTTCACCCTCGAATTAGTAAAAGAATTTGAGAAAATCACCTTCAATTATCTCCCTCGAGAGGAAAATCAAATGGCAGATGCTTTGGTTACATTAGCTGCTATGTTTCAGGCAACTAAGAAAGTTGATATGATGCGATCAAAATGCAAGTATATGAAATTCTTGCACATTGTTACAGTGTGGAAGAAGAGGAAGATGGCAAACCATGGTATTATGATATCCTGCAACATATCAAATATCAAAGTTATCCACAAAATGCATATGAAATTGACAAAAGAACATTGAGAAGAATGGCTGCTGGATACTTTCTTGATGGCAAGACTTTGTATAGAAGAAGCAATGATCAAATGCTATTGAGATGTTTAAATACTAGCGAAGCCAGAAGCATCATTGAGGAAGTCCATAGTGGGATATGCGGAACACATGCAAATGGTCTTTCCATGGCTAGGAAAATAATGAGATATGGATATTATTGGGCTACCATGCATACAGATTGCATTGATTATGTAAGGAGATGTCATAAATGGCAGATATATGCAGATAAGATTCATGTACCCCCATCGCCTTTACATGTAATGACAGCACCCTGACCATTTTCTATGTGGGGAATAGATGTCATTGGGGCAATCACACCAAAAGCATCGAATGAACATTGTTTCATCTTAGTAGCAATTGACTATTTTACCAAATGGGTTGAAGCTGTTTCATATGCCAATATTAAGAGGTCTACAGTCTGCAAATTCATAAAGAAAGAAATAATTTTTCCGGTATGGGCTACCAGAAAGGATCATTACAGATAATGCTCTGAACTTGAACAACAAAATAATGACTAACTTTGTTCACAGTTTAAGATCAAGCATGCAAACTCAGTGGCATATCGTCCAAAGATGAATAGAGCGGTTGAAGCGGCAAATAAGAACATCAAGAGAATCATTAGAAAGACTACTGAAACTTACAAAGATTGGCACGAGAAGTTATATTTTGCTTTATATGCATATCGAACTACTGTGCGAACATCTACTGGGGTAATGCCTTTTTCTTTAGTCTATGGGATGGAAGCAGTCTTACCGATTGAAGTTGAGATTCCATCCTTCGAATCTTGAGAGAGGTAAAATTGGATGAGTCTAAATGGATCCAAGCTCGATTTGATCAATTGAACCTTATTAAGGAGAAGAGATTGAAAGCTATTTGCCATGGACAGATGTATCAAAAACGGATGATGAAGTCTCATGACAAAAAGTACATCCAAGAGAATTCCAAGAGGGTGATCTAGTGCTGAAAAAGATCTTGCCTATAAATAAAGATTTCCATGGGAAATGGATGCCTAATTGGGAAGGGTCATATGTTGTAAAAAAGGCCTTTTCCGGATGAGCGTTGATCTTGGCAGAAATGGATGGAAAAGTTCTGAGAAACCCAATAAACTCAGATTCTGTCAAGAAATATTATGCTTGAAAAAAAAAGATGATGAAAAAAAAATAAAGAAAAAAATAAAAAATAATAAAAGAAAAATAAAATGAAAAAAAGAAAGAAAAAAAATAGAAAAAGAGGGTCATGATGAAAACCCGCAAAGGGCGTCTTGCAACCAAAGGAATGATTTGAGTTGAAAACCTGAAAGGGCTGCTCAAATGTATGTTGGTATTAGGCATCTGAAAATTAAACCTTCTTAAGATTTTGACAGTTTGGAAGGAACTTCACATCTATAAGCATTCTGACAACGTTTGAGATATTCCAGACAAAAGCTTACTTCAGTGCTCTAAATTATATCAAGTTGATTAATTTAGAAATACTTGTGCTAATAATTTGTTGAGTCATTTGAATTTTTATCATTCCTATGATTGTCATGACATTAAATATATTTCTATATATTTATCATTTATTCCAAGTTTATCTTTTTAAAATTCAATTTATTTTTGAAATTCAATTTGTTTCATATAAACATCCTGTAAATAGATTAATATTATCTTAAAAACATCCTGTAAATAGATTAATATAATCTTAAAAACAAACAAAATATTTTTGGCTATTACTTCATGTTAATACTTTTAAGTACATGGAATCTAAAGTAAGGCTTATCGACATTTGCAATCATTGTTGAAAAGCAAACAAGTTATGTTCATCATAGAGTCATTTGGAAGCGGAACAAGAGGAAATATGTTCTCAATTGGCAGATTATGAATATAACCCCTTTTCCATACATCAGTACAAAATGCTTCGAATATACAAATTATGGCTCTACATCGTATAAGTACCGTGACATTTCAGCCCAAATACAATTGGAGCAAATACCACGTTATCATAGTAGAAATAAGGAGGCCCAATAGCATCTTATGGAAGTGTTCTTTGAGTTATCTGATCTGGTTCAGTAGGAACTCCAAAACCAATCATTGGATTAGGAAGATGAAATGCATGATCGTCTTCATTAAGAAGCTTTTTCAAGCTACTTCTGCTTCTTCTTTTTCTAAGAAAATCATAGCCCAAGTTTCGCCTTTTCTTGTAATTGGGATCATTGCATAATGGCTTCCTATCTTTTACGGAAGAAGTGTGTCAACAGCTTTAGCCATTTGAGCATCACATATAAAATCTGTCAACTCTGCAATTGATGAATCCTGACTACATCTTTATGACTATTGAAAACTTAGCATCTGAGTATCCCATTTTCGTCAAGTATAACAGTTTACTCTCCTCATCAGAATAAGAATTCAAGATTTCCTCGGTATCAGAATAACTATCAATATATGTGAAATCACCCTGAAAGATCGCTTCATAGTCATATGAGTAATTATCAGAATCAACATGTTGCATGAGTGCGGGCTTTTCAATAGCCTATGCTATTGAGTTTTATTCTCAAGTGGTTTTGTGACATCATTCAGGTATATCTACATCTACACTCTTCAAAAATGAAGATTCTCCGTTCGAAGAGGAAATATTTATTGGATTTCTACACAATTGAAGAAAGTATAAGTTCACCTCTTTGAAATTAAATAAAGATGAAATTAAACATTCATGCATCATATTTAGACATTTGCAAAATAGGTGCATTTTCATCCATTTTATCCATGTTAAATATTTGACAGTAAATTCAAATATTTTAGAAAAGATTCAAATCCATCATTCGATGGATCAACGTTTTCAGAGAAAGTTCATAATGAGAAGAACTCATCTGAATAAGAAAGAAGAAATTCATAATGAGAATAGCTTGTTCAACCTTTTGCATGACTCTATCATAGAAGGAGATAGATCAGCATCAACTTTTCCAGAGAAAGTTCATAATGAGAAGAACTCATCTGAAGAAGGAAGAAGAAGTTCATATGAGAAGAGCTTGTTTAACCTTTTGCATGACTCTACCACAGAAGGAGATAGATCAACATCAACTTTTCCAGAGAAAGTTCATAATGAGAAGAACATTTGTTTGATTCTATCACAGAAGGAGATAGATCAGTATCAGCATTTCCAGAAAGAGTTCATAATGAGAAGAACTCATCTGAAGAATAAGAAGTTCACAATGAGAAGAGCTTGTTCAACATTTGCTAGATTACATCACAGAAGAAGATAAATTATCATCAAGCCACATAGAACAACAAAGGAAAACAAGTAACCCAACAACCACTAACACACCAAAATAACCAGGAAAAGACGGAGAGATACTTACGAGGAAGCCACGCCATTACCGGAGTTCATACGAGCCTCCACGTGTAAAAAAAACCTTCGAAAACCGAAGGTATTTTCCTAAATTTACTCCGATCGAGGGCCATTTAAGGGAAAAAAAACATTGGAACCGTCATTAGGACGGTCCGATCTACATTTTAGTGTAAAATAAAATTTTTCGGCCACCGGATGCGGTGGCCGGCGGTGCGGTTGGCGGCGGCGCAAGATTGCCGGCCGGTGACCGGCTTCCCTCCTGTGAGGGAAGCTAGAGAGAAGCGATAGAGTTTTAAACTCTCTCAGTTAGAGAGAGAAAGTGAAAGAGAGAAATGAGAAGATGGCCCTTCGGGCCGATTATAATAAGGTATTTGTACCCTCTCTTAAACGACGTCGTTTAAGGGAGGGTGTGTGTGTAATTTTATAAGGATAAAACCCTTTCCGCAGCCATTATAGGTTTATAACTTTATATTTTAGTCACTGAATCCAATTTTAGATTTTATAATTCTTTTCTTTACTTTTAATTTTATTTATTTTAGTCCTTTATATTAAATAATATATATTTTAGGTAAATGATAGATTTAGTCCTTTAATTTTAATAATTAATATTTTGATCCA
Organism: Hibiscus syriacus; assembly: GCF_006381635.1. Lineage (NCBI taxonomy): Eukaryota > Viridiplantae > Streptophyta > Magnoliopsida > Malvales > Malvaceae > Hibiscus > Hibiscus syriacus. Next base: position 1,223,936 of record NW_024062752.1, on the reverse strand, counting down.
AAAAGCATGTTTTAATTTATTTTAATTTATTATTCGAATTTAAATATATGTTTATTTTAGTCACTAAATTAATAATAAGGTAAAATAGCATGTTTGGTCCCTAAAAAATTAAATAAATATTTTTAAACCAGGTACTAAATTTTAATATATTATAATTTAGTCATTAATTTTAATATTTTCATTTATTTACAAGTTTTTTTTTACATTTTATTATTATTATTTTAATTTTATTTATTTTAATCGTTGTTTAGTTATATTTTAACTTAATTTTTATTATTATTATTTTTAATATATTTTAAATTATTACTTTAATTATTATTTTATTATATTAGTCTTATAATTATATATATATATATATTTTTTATTTATTTAATAATGTTATTTATTTTCAATACCAAAGAAATGCAGTCTTAAAGCAAATGGATGTCCTATTCTGGTATTTTAAATAATTAAATATTATAAAATTATAATTTAGTTTTATTTAAATTATTTTTAGTAAAATTATTACATTTTTAATATTTATTTTATTTACTAATATCGAAGAAAAGAGCCGTCTTAAAGCAACTAGAAGCCCTTTTCTAATATTCTTAAATAAATAAATGTCCTATTTACAAAACACTATATATATTTCTTATTCTTCCTTAGAATGATCCGATTAAAATACAAAATAACAGGATTATGAATTAAATATATTTTTAAATTTTTAAAATTTCCAATAATAGAGACAATTTATAATTAATAAGTACCAAATTTTTGGCGTTATAGGGGTGCTAATCATTCCCTAAACGTAATCGACCACGAATCCTATTTTACTCAAACTTTTGGTTATATGCAGATCAGTTTATCTTTTAAATTATGTTTTCTTAAAAACTATTTTAAAAGATTGTTTTTAGTTATTTGACCTATTAACCCAAAAAGGTCAATGATGACTCCTAAAATATTTTTTTAATCAAAATCATTTATTTATTCGTTTTATTTTTCCCGTCAAGTAAAAATTTCGTACCCGAACGAAAACTGATTACGACAGTATCGATTTTGGGTTTGAATCGTTACAGACTCGAGTATTCCCCAACTCAAATATGAGAAAATAACCTCAGTGACCAAAAATCCTAGATAATATATGATTTTGACCAATTTTTTTTGGATTTGCGAAAATGACCAACAAAATCGCAATGCGATCTCTAATTCGCATGCGATCTCCACTATCGCAAATTCACGTTGCATTTCGCATTGCGATAGTTGAAAATCACGTTGCGTTTTTCCATTTCGCGTTGCGATAGTTGAAAATCGCGTTGCGATTTTCCATTTCGCGTTGCGATAGTCTGCAGTTGTCGTTGCGATTTTCCAAATTCGTTGCGATAGTCTACAGTTGTCGTTGCGATTTTCCAAATTCGTTGAAAAAAAGATTTTGTTTCTTAAGAATTTTCTCTAAAAAGATAGTATCCGCGCGGACGTGTCGAAGACACGTATGACCACGACCACGACAACGACCCGACCCGACCCAACCCGAGACGAGACGAGACGGACGGCGGCGACAGTGCGCGAGAGTCCCCCTTGTTCTCTATCACTCAACAAGGAAGTGGGAAAGCCAAGCCTTAAATACCATTCCCAATAGTGTTTCCAATACAATGTTGGATTGAGCATTACCAACACTTGTTTCCAATACAATGTAATTATTCAGGAAACAATTAACAATCATGCACCTTAAAACAACTGAATCAACAACCAATTGCATTAGTATTATACGATTAAATATGTCATAATTAAAAGTCAATCTACAATCAATCGCGATTATTGCAATTTTAAGCAAAACATTCAAAAATAATATCACTATTTAAGGCTCAATCCCACATAGTATTGGGAACAAGTGTTGGTAATGCTCAAATCCCACATAGTATTGGAAACACTATTAGGAATGGTATTTAAGGCTTGGCTTTCCCACTTCCTTGTTGAGTGATAGAGAACAAGGGGGACTCTCGCGCGCGCCGCCGCCGTCTCGTCGTCGTCGTCTCGTGGTCGTGGTCGTGGTCGTGGTCGTGGTAATACGTGTCTTCGACACGTTCGCGCGGATACTATCTTTTTAGAGAAAATTCTTAAGAAACAAAATCTTTTTTTTTAACTATCACAACGAATTTGGAAAATCGCAACGACAACTGTAGACTATCGCAACGCGAAATGGAAAATCGCAACGCGAATTTCAACTATCGCAACGCGAAATGAAAAATCGCAACGCGATTTTCAACTATCGCAACGCGAAATGCAACGCGAATTTGCGATAGTGGAGATCGCAATGCGAATTAGAGATCGCATTGCGATTTTGTTGGTCATTTTCGCAAATCCAAAAAAAGTTGGTCAAAATCATATATTAACTAGGTTATTTTCTCCTCAAATATTGTGGATTTCGAAAGAAAAAATTGGTATCCGACATAATGTGTTGTTTTTACATATCTAGACAGCCCGGTCTTATTATTTGGTCGTTGGGGGGGGGGGTGGAAGGTGTCTGGTTCGTATTATAATATCCGCAAAACGAATACAATTTCAAAGCCCCTACCCTTTATGTTTTAATTGTTTTTACTTTACAAGACATATGGCAAGTTATTTACTTTTTTAAACAATATCTCTTCATGATTTTTCTTAATTATTGGTAATGTATATACATCTTATGGTGCGTTTGGTTCACGGAATGTAAGATTACTAATAGGAATGTAAGATTACCAGGGAATAGGATTACTTAGAATATTGTATTTTGTGTTTGGTTGGTTTAGCAGGAATCTAAGATTACTGTATTTGGTTAAAGGAATAATTATTGGAATGTATATTTGACCAATTTGTCCTTATTATATATTTATTTTTTTAACAAGTTGGAAATATTTATATATTTTCTTTAAAAAATTTAAATTCATATATATATATATATATATATATATATATATATATTACAAAATTGAAAATATAAAAAAGGTTTAATGAAAGGGTAAAATTTATTTTAACCGTTGAACTTCATATAAAATTTTAATTATAGATTTTTTTTTGTAAATCTAAAATAGTTTAAGGATAAATTTATAATTTAACATTCGTATAATTTTTATTATTCAATAACAGAAAAATGATATTTTTGAGATTTTTTTAAAGGAATTTTAGTCCAAAATATCAGTAATCTAATAATACCTAAAGAAAGGAGATAATTACATTCTTGATAATATACCCCAAAAAATCTAATATTAATAATAAAATATTACCGAAAATAAATTTCCGGCCAACTAAATATAAAATGTGAATTCTATTTACATGAGAATCTTATATTACTTGAACCAAACAGTTAGAGCCTAGTTACGACGAAAGGCAGAATCAACTTCCCAAGAAACAAAAAAGTAGATCTGTCCCACGCTCCATGAGAGTGTGAGACCGAAACAGCTCCCCTACTCATACCGAACCAAATTAATTAATTAATTAATTATTTGCCGTCACTTTTCCCGTTAATCTGGACACCAACCAAACAAAGCAACGCCGTTAGCCAACGCCGCCCTTTGTTGACTCTTTCTAGTTTACTTGACACGTTGATTTTTTGGACTTATTGCAGTTGGCTCACTTGTTTTTCGTTGCTGCGGCAGGGCGGCTACATTTTAGGATTTATTTATTTAATATTAAATAAAATAATTATTTGTTTAAGTTATTGATTGTGGGATACACCGTTTACACAACACGGAATACAAAAGAAAATGTATTAAATATGAGACATGGTTTCATATAAAAAGAATATTACCAATAGTTACTATAACGCAATTTATTTACAAAATTGCAACGAATCGTTTGGTTCATATGATGTATGATTATAGTGTTTGGTTAAAAGAATATGAGTTAAGAAAAAAAAATATTTACCAAATTATTTTTAAGATATATTTTCTTTTCTTAACACATAATTTTTTATTGTTTTTAACTTTTTATTTATTTGAAATTACGTAAACATCCTTACATTAATATAATTATAAATGTATTTTTAAATACTAAAATATCAAGAGGTGTACATACTTATATCAGTGTAAGTATGTGTTAATTGTTATACTTTTAATTTCTTTGAAAATATAGAAATATACTTGTACCAATATAATTATGTGTTTATTTTTAAGTAGAAAAATATTGAAAGATGTACATACTTACATGAAATATGTGTTAATTTATATATTTTCTTTTATAAATTTTAATAAATAAATAAATAAAGTAAAAAAGTAAATATCATATATTCTTTCAATCCTAATAAGCATTAATTCTTACATGGTAAAAGAAGGATACGGGTACCTAATAAAGTTTGCATGAAAAAAGTCCTCTGTTGTTGTCACGGGGATGGACCTCCCCAATTTAAAATTCCTAGAAGTTGATGGGAATTGTTAAATACTTAAAAGAGATAGAGAAATAACATTTTTGAAGAAGCACTCAAAAAAAATACTACTGTAGCGAATATTTTATTGTTTTAAAGAGAAAATGCTCTTAAATCAAACGTAAATATATGATTTTAGAAAAAAAATATTTTCATTAATAATAATCTTTCCGCAAATCTTAATATTTTAAGCTATTATGGGACACTATAACGTTCTATGCATACAGTCAAAGACTATGCCGAGTTAAGGGAAGAGAATCCTGTGCGAGCTATTGTGGGAAGGAGGTCTAACTTGTCACATGTGCAACGTGGGATTTTCAGGGGCGTATGGGTCCGCATATTATTATATTGCTTAAATTGAAAAATGCGGTATTGGGCTACATTTCTAAGGTTCTTCTCTGATATAATTTTCAGCCACCGGAAATGTAAACGTGGCATGCTATCACCGTCGTCCATTATGAACGTGAATTTAAAAGGTCTTAGTCTTATCCGGTTTTTTTTCGTCTTAAATTAAAAACTGAGTTTAATTTACATAAAAGTTCTCAAATTTCTCTAGACATACTAAAGCAACGTGACTTTTATCTTTTATCTAAAATTATGATTGACAAATCGAGTTTTATTTGAGTATGTTGTTTTTAAGAATAAATATTAGCTTATGTCGATGTTATAAATATGTTCTTATGATATTTTATAATTTATGTTATGATTAATATATTTTTTATAAAATATATTCTTATAAATTTTAATCATAAATTAATCTAAATGTTATTCTTTTTATTAGTATATTATGTATCGTGTTTAATGTAGCAGTTAAATACATTTTTAGATTGGGTTTTAAGTACAAACTTTTTCCAAATATATATTTGATTATTTTTTATTTATCAATACAATCATGATATGCATCCAGTGGCGGATTTATTTGTGCCTACCCTAAAATTTAATTTTTTTTTCTTATGAACAATTACCTATTTCAATGGTTGTGCCCATCTTAAATTTTTATTTGTACTCCCGTATAAAATTCTATGTAATTAAAATATATGTGTCTACTTTAAAAAATATTTTTAGATTCATCGCTTTATGTATCATTATTTTTTAAAAAGTTACTAATTTATTAAAAAGTAAATATAAATATATCACATCAATTATCAGTAATAACATTAATGGAAATAAAAATATTCTTACAATTTAAAACTCAGTTATCAAAGTGTAAATACTATAAAACTTTGATGTTCATTTTATATGGTTTACTTTTAAAAATATCAACTATTTAAAATTAAAGAAGTTACTGGATATTACAAAAATTATTGGAAGAGCCCGTTTTAATTTTATTTTAATATGAATGGTTAATTTAATGTTTTTGGGTAAAATATAATTATTACAATAATAATACCTATATAATAAATAATAAATAATTCTTACTAATTTTTATTATTTTTTCGTTCATAAAATATGATTCCAAAAACCTTTAAAGAATAGAGAAAATAACTTCATTGACAAAAATGTCTTATAATATACGATTTTAATCAATTTTTTTGGATTTGCCAAAATGACCAACTAAATCGTAATGCGATCGATAATTCGCAACGCGATATCCGGTATCGCAAATCAGTTTCCAGATTCGCAACGCGAACTTCGACTATCGCAATGCGAACTTGGATTATCGCAATGCGAATATGTAAATCGCAATGCGATAGTCGACTATCGCAATGCGAACTTGGACTATCGCAACGCGAACTTCGACTATCGCAACGCGAACTTCGACTATCGCAATGCGAACTTGGACTATCGCAATGCGAATATGTAAATCGCAATGCGATAGTCGACTATCGCAATGCGAACTTGGACTATCGCAACGCGAACTTCGACTATCGCAATGCGAACTTGGACTATCGCAATGCGAATATGTAAATCGCAATGCGATAGTCGACTATCGCATTGCGATTTACATATTCGCATTGCGATAGTCGAAGTTCGCGTTGCGATTTATTCCAAATTCGTTGCGATAGTCCAAAATCGCAATTACTGGTGGTATTGCATTTGTTTCTTAAGAATTTTCTCTAAAAAAATAGTATTCACGCGGACGTGTCGAAGACACGTATTACCACGACCACGACACGACCACGAGACCACGAGACGAGACGGACGGCGGCGACGGCGACGCGAGAGTCCCCTTGTTCTCTATCACTCAACAAGGAAGTGAGAAAGGCAAGCCTTAAATACCATTCCCAATAATGTTTCCAATACTATATGGGATTGAGCATTCCCAATAGTGTTTCCAATACTATGTGAGATTGAGCCTTAAATAGTGATATTATTTTTGAATGTTTTGCTTAAAATTACAATAATCGCGATTGATTGTAGATTGACTTTTAATTATGACATATTTAATCGTATAATACTAATGCAATTGGTTGTTGATTCAGTTGTTTTAAGGTGCATGATTGTTAATTGTTTCCTGAATAATCACATTGTATTGGAAACAAGTGTTGGTAATGCTCAATTCCACATAGTATTGGAAACACTATTGGGAATGGTATTTAAGGCTTGGCTTTCCCACTTCCTTGTTGAGTAATAGAGAACAAGGGGGACTCTCGCGTGCCGCCGTCGTCGTGGTCGTGGTCGTGGTCATACGTGTCTTCGACACGTCCGCGCGAATACTATCTTTTTAGAGAAAATTTTTAAGAAACAAATGCAATACCACCAGTCGTTGCGATTTAGTTGGTCATTTTGACAAATCCAAAAAAAATAATTAAAATCGTATATTATAATGCATTTTTGATAATGAGTTATTTTTCTAAAGAATATGATTTTATTGAAGTGATAAATTTAACATTTTTCATAAAATTGAGACGCATGGCGCAAAATAATTGTAATTCGAGATTGAACTAAAGTGGTTCATGCAACAAAAAATCAAAACCCACAGATCCGGCTTTGACTACACCCACATTCCAGAAGTGCCGAAACGGTGCGTTTGAAGCTTGCCTTCCGCTATATAAGCCCTCACCTCTTCCATTTTTCTTCAACCAAGTTATCCTTCCTGCATTATCACCTTGAGGGGAAAAAGAAGAAGGAAAAAACACCATGGCTCCGACATCGAAAGTGGTTAACCCGAATCCCGACACGAGTAACCAAGAGATCCGTTACCGCGGCGTGAGAAAGCGTCCATGGGGCCGTTACGCAGCTGAGATCCGTGACCCAAGGAAAAAGGCCCGAGTCTGGCTCGGTACATTCGACACTGCTGAGGAAGCAGCGCGTGCTTACGACGCGGCGTCGCGAGAATTCCGTGGCGCAAAGGCGAAAACAAATTTCACCTACGGTAAACCAACGACTTCAGTCGAAGCCCCAGCCAGAGCAGCACCGTGGAATCCTCTTCTCCGCCACCCTTGGACCTCACACTCTCCAGCGGACCTCTATCGCTCCCTGTGACGGCGAATCGTCCGGTTTTTCTCTTTGATTCATTTGCTTCTGCCGGTAAAGTTACCTCCGATGCTGGCGGAGCCCAGAGCGATTCAGATTCGTCGTCGTCGGTTGTTGATTTTGATCAAGGGGTGCGACCGAGAGTGTTTGATCTTGATCTTAACGAGTTGCCTGCTGAAATGTTCTGATTTTTCTGTTTATCTTTTTACCGGATGTCGTTTTTTACTTCGGCTTTCTGCGTTTTTGGCTTTCCTTTTAATCTAATGGTAAAAGCTAGCTGACATGTAACCTGTATAAAAGAAAGAGAACTTCTAGAGGTGTATTTTTGGCAACTTGAGGAATTTTCCCAATGTTGTTTCTACTTAATTACAATTCAGTCAAGTTCATCATTTCGTTTTAGTATTTTATTGCATTCACACAATCCTTTAATTTTATTTTTTATATTTCTTATCATAAAAATAGAATTTCACTTGAATATAAAATAAAATTTATTTTGAATTAATTACTGGACTATTTACTTTAGTAGTTCATATAAATTTTAAACTATATTTAAAATATAAAAAAGACCATCAGTTATATTTTTTATTAAGTTGTGTTTTTCAATTTTAATTTTTTAAAAAAAGAATTCTCCTTGTTAAATATTTAAAATTCAGAAAGTAAAAAAATTGATTAATTAAATTATACTATAATTCAAACACGGTACAAGACCTAATTACACAATTTAACATTTCATTTTACCTTGTATATGCTATAATTGTATCTCCGTTGTCCAGGCTACAAAGACAACACGTCAGCAATGGATTCGGGGGTGTTGGACGATCGATCTGTTAGATCACGTCACTCATGGGTCCCATATCGTACGCCAACCGCATATAGTTTGATAACGCGAAAAAGGAATCGGCTGCGCCAAATAAAAGAATGAATAGAAAATACCTTCTCGTGATTAAACAATCTCAGAGAAGGTCCATTAAACCTGATTGGCTGGACATCCATTGATCAAACGGGTTGGTTTAATCGTACACATGTGAAACAGCCTTCAAAGTGGTGGCCCGCCGCGGCGGCCGCTTTAAAAGTCGGGACCCAGTTTTCGTGTCGTTTTGAACCGGCGAACAAAACATTTCTTTTCTTTTTATCTGGTTACTCTGAATAATTGAAAACTAGGCCTTAGCCCAATCATCGATTGCCACGTGCATTCTCGTCACGTGAAGTTATCCATGGTTGACTTTAAAGGGCGGCTGAGGGAAAAAGTAAATGAAAAGAAAAGATGCGGCAATGGGGTGACATGTCCGAAGATGAGTTTACAATTAAGCCGGCACTTCCGTGTCCCATGTGGACAGTGGGACCGACGTTTATTGAGTTCGGGATGCGGTTGTGCGGCACTTCGGCTCCGGCGTCTGAGGACCGAAGACTGAGTAAATGTCACTGCTGTATGACCTTACACTAGTCGCCAGTATATTGGACTGTTACTGCCAGAATCTCACCTGTTTGTTTTAATACTCTTATGTTCAAAGTTGAAGGAAAAATTACTCTTATGCTCATCTTATCTCTCCCTATTTTGTCATCTAACCCAAACAGAATATTAAGTTGTGATCACAATAAATCATAATGATTGTATTATAACGGTAATTAAAGGGATATTTGTTGAGCTTGATGGAAGGTCTTATAGATGCAAGTTTTGTAAAACTCACTTAGCACTCCCTGATGACCTTGTTTCCAGGGTACCCCCAAATTTTATTTCCTTCTCTTCTCTCTAATCTTTTCTGGTTTTTAATTTTTCAGCCATTTGTTTTGGAGTTAATCATAAAAAAATGGTTCTGTAAACAATTACTGATTGCAGAATGCTTAAAGTTGAGAACTTTTGATGTGTGGATCCTGTTGTGTAACTCTAGAATCATGATAAATGATAGTCCTACTGGTTTTATGATGGTTGCGAAATGGTTACGTGTTGTTCAAATAGCCTCAAAGTTTGGGATTCTGGAGAATTGGGAAAGAAATTGTGAACATTCAGTAAAATTTATGATTGAACCAAAAATACCTTAAACTAAAAGGCCTCATCTTCTTTTAAGATGGGAGAAATTTCTTGATTTATGTTATCATTTTAATACCTTACCAAATGATTTATTTGGTTGGATGTATCGATTATGCATTGCTTTCTCAGGATATTGTTTGACTTATAAGCATTGCTTTATGCTGTATAGAATGTTAGAACCTTCCATCTGTGCTCAGATACATTAGAGTTCAATCAGAACATACATACATATATGTATGTGTGCACTCCTTCACATCTCTCAATTAACCAACTCCATCAGTATTTGCATTTACCTACACATAACAGTTGGAACCTTTTGGATATGTGCTCAGAGAGGATTATGCCCTGTTGAGTGCATACTGTGGCAGACATTTTGGTGCTGTTGTGAACAAATTGGCGGCTGGAAATATGTAATCTCTGTCTCATTTACACACTTTCTCCAACAATGCATTTGCTTTCGCACGAGAAGAGTAGAAAGTACAAAGGAAAGTTTGTCCTCGAGAGGTAAAACCTTTCTACCTTCCATTTCATCATTTTTTTCATGTCAATGAAACCTCCTGTAGCTTAATCCCTTCTTTTATGCGCGGTGCAGGGGAAGGATAGTCGACAAAATTGACTTTTCATCGGAAGTACACATCGATACCCGTCCTAGTATGAGCGGAGCCGGAGACTATAATGTAAACAACTGTTTCTAAACTAAACATACAAATATAGGTGGGTGTATACAAATATACCTCACTTATTGTTTATGACTCGAGATTAATGTGGGGTGTCATCATCATCATAGATGTCCATCCTGTTTATATCAGGACCTATTAGTGTGTTCAACATGAAATCAAATAGTAAAAGAGTCTGTTTGATACTATTTGTTACATGATCATCACACCCACACATCTAACAAGATATGCAATGCCATTACTTATAAATTGCAAGACATCCATTTTTCTTTCCAATATGGGATTATCAGATTAATATCTCAGATAATCTCGCATCTCTATGTGACGTAACATTTTCTTTCACTTAATCTTGTGATATCTTTATTACAGACCACCATCACAGATATCCACCTTGTATACCTTACTAATTAGGGTGTTCGACATAAAATCAGACAATCGAAAAATCATTTTGATATAACTTAATATAAATTTTGATAGTCTTTCAACAAATTTTTAACGTAATTCTACGACTAAAAGTTCCTTACTATAACAAAATGAAAAACAATAAAAGTTTTATATTAAAATAATTTTGAAGATATTAAAAAATATCTTATCTAAAATTTAAAACTTTTTAATTGATATTGTCTTTATTCAGTATTAGGAGGAAAAAAGTTCTACATAGAATATTTTATTAATGACAAAAAATCACTAAAGTAAAGATTAATAAATTTATGTTAATTAAAATATAAAATATCAACTATCAATAACGATCTAGATTTTTTAATATTATTCAAATTTTAATTTATAATATTATTAGCGTATTAAATTAAGTTAAAAAATATATTGTAATAACTATTACAAATCAATTAAATGAACCATATAATTATAATTATAATTATTTAATTTTTGTTTTTTTTAAAAAAAAAAGTTTGCCATTAACTTAGGGATTACTTTAGATAAAACGGCTTTATGGAAGCTTTAAAACGACAAGCTTGTTTGATAATGTCTTGGGGCTAACGTGTTTTTATCCGTCTATTAAGGCTACCAGGCTGAGGCAAACTCTTCCAATAGAAAAAAAATCACTTTTTCCCCTTGTTCATCTTGATCTTCACTTTTTTTATTTCAATTTCCCTTTAATTTTTATAAACTATCCTCCTCCCTTTAATTTCTTTTCTACTTTTTTTTGTGGGGTTTTCTTTTCTTTTTGCAGATAAACGGTAGAGGTTAAACAAAAAAGGATCAAAGATGGGGAAATCATCTTCTTTGAAGAAGAAACGTTCGAAAGATTCATCTCAGGTAATTTCCTTGCTTCCCCCTTTTAAATGTGATTAATTCTTCGTATATTGTTACCTGCAATTTGTAGTTTAGTGGTTTAAAGATTTATCCTTTGTTTTGATGCCTAGGAAACGTAAGAACATTATAGAAATCCTTAGGCTCATTCTATGATATTTTCTAATACAGGGAAGTGAAAGTTGAGAAATTTGGACTGATATTTTTGTTATTTTCTTCCTATAAAATATAAAATTTGATCTTTGGTTTAGTGTGTACTTAATTTGGTGATTTAATTAGTTATAGGCTAACCCTTTATTTACCAACTAAAAGTATTATTTAATGTTTGAATGAAAGTTAGGTTGAATGTTTGGTGGATTTAATTTCTCTCCATATGTATGTATGTATGTACGTGCATTCTTTGTTTTAGTCGCGAATGAGGAAGAGTAAGGTTAAGAGCAAGAAAAGCAAGTCCAAGAAGCTTCGACGTCGACGAGATGATTCTGTTTCTTATCCAAGTGATAGTGATTTGGCTAGTATGGTGTCTGTTTCATCCTTTAGTTCTGAGGGCGATTGTAGAGGTCGAAAGTCCCGGTCTCGTAATCTGAAGGATATAAAAGGTGGAAAGAAGAGATCTAGAAGATGGTCCTCCAGTAGGGAAAGTAGTGAGGATTCTCCTAATGCAAAGAAACGTAGAAGATCGAGGAGGGGTGATACGAGGAGGAGATTGGTCAAGATGAAGAAGTCTATGAGAGAATTGAGTGTGAGTTCAAGGAGTGGTAGATCGTTGAGTTGTTCAACTTGTCCGAGTGACAATGATGAAATTGAATATGAGAAAAGAAGGGGCAGATCAGAAAGAAAGGAAAAATATGGAAGAAGATTGGAGAAGGTTAAAAGAGGAAGTAAAAGGAGTAAGGGGCAATCAAGGGATTGTTTTTCTTTGCCTAGAGATGGTGAAGGATCTGATCATTCGATTGAGGAGAGAATAACGGAGGATAGCAGCTTTAGAAAGCTGAAATCAGTTATTACTGCTGTCGAACAAGTAGATGAAAGCACTAGAGAATTGATTGCCGATGAGCCTAAAGAAGATGTATGTGATTATGATGATTATCCATCGTGCAGGAGCAATGATTGTAATGATGGCTGTAGTCGGAGGGAGTTACAGCAACACATCCATACTGTATCCGAGACAATAAAGCCTCCAAATGATGAGCAAGAAGTTTCTAGCATCAGAACAAGCAATGTTGAAATCAATGTTTCAAGTGCCACTGATGGTTTAAATGGTGATAATATTGAATCAATTTTAAGACAACGTGCACTTGAAAACTTAAAAAAGTTTCGCGGTGAGCTCCAAAAAAACATCAATTCTCAAATTACTTCGAATGATAAGAGTGTTGATGATGTTAAAACGCCATCGTCTGTAAACATAGACTCGTTTCAGATTAAAGCCCCTAAAGCAGATGATGGTAGAGTGGTGATAGCAAACCAATTGAGCCAACAGATTAGACAGCCTCCAGGTAAAAGAGACTCGTCCACTCTCCCAAGGATGATAGGAACACGACAAATACGAGTGATGATGGAAAATGTTCTGAGACTCCAGGGCTTGATGTCGCTTCCCCATCACCTCGGTTGGTCCCCACTGGTATGCCTGTGAAAGAGGTTAATACAGGTATTAATTCTGTTTCTAATAAGCCAAAGTTGGTTATATCACGAACCGGACTTGAAGCACTTAATGCGAGCAATACTCGGAAACAAGAAGCCGTTATCCAAGAACCTTCTCAGACCAAGTGGGTAACTGAAACTAGTATAGATGAGAGTGATTTAGAAGCTGCTCAAACCATAAAACCCTCCTCCGACAATGCAGCTTCTGTTTCTTATAGGCCGAAATCTGTTAAGTTGCGAATAGGACAGGAACCGCCTAATACTTGCACCACCCAAAAACAAGAATCTGCTGCACTAGAATCTCCTCGAGCTAAGTTTGTAACCGAGAGTAGCGTGAAGGAGAGTAATTTAAGAACTGCCCAAACTGTGAGTCCCGGAGTGTGTGGTAGTCTAGACAGTAAAGATAATGATATTTGTGATTCTACTTGCGATAAGCCACCCCCTTCTGGTAACATTAGCTTGGATAAACAGGAAGATGAGACCAAGGGTGGTGGTTCACAATTTCAGCAAAAGACAATGTCCGTAATGCGGGGTGGGGAAATGGTACAGGTTAGGTTTTAACCCCAGTAGTACTCGATTCATCGATCTATTTTTTATGTGTTGATCATAATGTTGTTGGATATTTTGTCTTATCTTGTCCAGGTGAGTTACAAGGTTTATATTCCTAAGAGAGCCCCTGCTTTGTCTAGGAGACGACTCAAACGCTGAGCCCTTACCTTATCCGATTTTGATTAAAAGGATGCAACTTTTGCGATGATCTGAGAATTGCATATAGGTATATGTTGGCTGATTGTGCTGTACATATTTATAGTTATAGAGGACTAAATGATAATAGACCTATTGGTTTCTGGTTGATCTCTAAGTGCAGCAGCCGTAGTAGCTGTTAGAAGCAGAGAACTAGTTGATGGAAGTATATTCTGGTAGCATTCATTGTGATTGTTATACTTTTAGACCTCGAGATTGTTGTCGGTTTCACAACACGATCGTAGTCTCTTCCACGCCTGTTGACACAATAACCATCGAAATCATTGGCTTTTTTTTTATTTGGATGTTTGATCTTTTTATTTCCTCGCATATAGATTCTAACCCATTCTTCAAGCTCTCCACCAATGATCTCTCCGGTGAAACTCCCCGGACTAAAGGGTTTATTGGGGTTCTTGACTCTTACCATTTCCAGCTTCGGTTTCTCTGGCAAGGTCTAGGTTCATAAGGATGTTTAGTTTTTTGAACTTGCTCATTTGAAAATTCTTGAATTTATATTGGAGAATATAAGTCCATAGCCAAGTCAAACACTGATATCAAACTATCCATTTAAACAAGTATAGCTGCAAGCAAACTCACTCTGCAAGATTATACAAAGTGATTATTGTTAGTGAGATTACATCTTGTAATGTGATAAATAACAAAATTTTAAATTATACATCAGTTCTGTACCCATGACAAATTTAAAACAGAATTTTTTTTATCATAATGGATGAAAACTACACAATTTCTTACAATGTTATTATGTACATCAAGATCATAAATGCGAAACTGCAAACGCACCGCAAAACATGAGATGACCTCCTCCTCACTTTTTTTACCCTTCAATTCGGGTTAAGATCGCGCGATGTTTGGCTTTGCCACCTGCATTATGGAAGGTTTCAGGACAGTTTGGTGCCATTATAACGTCACATTGTTCTAAAAAAAAAGATCGTGTGTCGAAGGATCAATAGTTTAACAAACCTGGGCAGTAGAAATCTAGCGAGAGGGCTCAAGTTGGAGTTCAAATTAAGTTCTTTATGCTGCTCTTTTATTCTACTATCTGCTTCCGCGTTTAGATTTTGTGCTGATTCAGGAGTCGTCTTGCCCTTATTGAACAACCGAGCCGCTAACTCCTACATACCTCTCATTGATGATTCCCTCGAGCTGCAAAATTTTATCTCTCGAGTTTTCAAATTAAAAGACAGAGACCAATTAAAGCACAAAAGGGATGATAGTGTGAGATGCGAAATTTGTTAACCTTGCCGATCGCTTGAGCAACCTACGAACAAGAGCTTCACAAGATCCGGGCTTTGCACCCTCCATATTTATGAGAGAATTAATAACGGCATGTACAACTGACCCTTCTGAATCATTACTCATTAGTAATGACCTATATTTTTATGCATTGGCAAACTATTCAGATGTGAACAAATTCAATGCAGACTTAATAAGTATCGGAAGCTGATATGGTAGAAGAGGAAATATAAATAAACATCGCAGTAAGTAACGTCAACCTACTTAAATACGAAGAATATTTCAAAGTTAGCTCTGTCAGACTAACTGGCAGGGAAATCTAAACTAAAACATCAAGTAGCGCGCACCTCTTTTAGGGAAGGGATAAGCAACATGGATAGTGGCGCAGATGATGATATTATCTTGGCATTTTCTTCATTGTCACTTGGTTGACGCGACCTTGGAAATAATATTTGCACATCTAGATAGTCGCGGGAACTTCCGGAGAGATAATAATACTCGGAGATAGTAACACAGCCAAAACAAGTAACCGAAACTATACAGATTCTCAGCATCAAAGACATTGAAACTTTTCTCTTTATCAGGCTTACTTGGAAGAATCTGAACTGTTGTTAATTTGACTTCTATTTTCCTGCCCGGTATTGATCTTGCTCAGTCCAGACCTATCCCTCGCATTTCCTTTCCTCAACCCTGCCTGAATTGCAGCCTTTGCCTGAATTGACATTAAAAGATGAGCTTTTCAATAGAAACCACAATCAGACATTGAATCTATAAGTTAATAATGATTCAAGTTCCACGGGGAACTCATATCGATATAATCAAATATAATTAGTGAAACATACACGCTATAGTCCATTTGATTCAAATTCAAAACCAAAGAGAAAAAAATAAAACGGTTTACAACATGATAAAACTGATCAAGAAAGATACATTAAAAACCTAGCCTGGATCTTGGAGTTCGAGGAGAATCAGATTCATCATGTTGGCGCAAAACAACGGTTCCAAAGGTAGAAGCATCTTCGTTAGAAGCATACGTGCTGCTAGACTACACAGCACATTGAAATCTAATAAAATCAATGGCTGGGACACAAGGGAACAGAGACTTTATTCACTTGAAGTTTTTTCAGAGAAACTGTCAAGGAAGTGAAGGAAGCTTACAAGAGAGCTTGGGTCGTGAAACAATGCAAGCGATAAAGATCCTCTAGGAGATCTTACGACAACAGTTCCTGACCGACAGACATTTCATCCTGGGAATAAAACAACAAAAACAATTGGCTAGATTAGAGCATAGAAGGAACATATAGTTAAGTGCAAGAGACATACTAATACAGATTAAACGAAACTGGCTCTAGCTTAAAAGAAATGATTGGTAAATCCAGCCAAGTGAATTTAATATCTAGCCTCAATCACCAGCATACAGGAAATGAGTTTTCAAAAAAGCAAAATCATATTCCTAATTGCATGTGAATTTAGTCATATGTTTAATTTCACTGTTAGTTTCAGGGAAAAAAAATGTCTCTGAAGCCCACAGGTTGTGCCATGCAACAGAGCTTGTCATTAAGGGTGTAGGAAAAAGGGGATGAGGTTTTGATGCCAAAAACCACAATGCAGAGAATAAATTTTCCATTGCTTCAAGTTTTGTTAGAAGAGAGAATCTTGCATCATAGTTATTATCCTGATTATCATCGTAGTATGAATCTCTAGTGTCTTTCCCATAGGAAATTTCCGAGAATCCATCAAGCACATTACCCCTCTCTGGAGTTCTCGGTATAGCTTGATTATTAGCAACTTCTACTTTCCTTTCTCTCACCTGTGGAGGTCGTACAGTACTTCGAACAGTACCTGAACTATTTGGTCCACCAATGCTGAAGTCCCATCCAGCCTTTTTAAATGTTGTCCCTGATTACTGCTGATCGGATCAAGTCAGCATGAGTCCCATAAAAGTTAAGAAAGTACTGCTGATTAGTATGATTAACCCACCTAGCTTGAACAGTTTCATCTCTTATATCTCTGTTCACCTTTACAGTGTCAGTAAACTCCCCTAAAGCTCTGGTGCCATTTCTTTGGGTTCTGTATCTTCCTTTAATTGATACTTCGGGCAATCTCTGTTAAGAACATAAAACACAAGCATCTTAGCAATAGCCAATGAAAGAATCTACTTGAACTTAACATCCCTTGTCATGGCATTTCAGAGACATAACTAACAACATATGTGTAATTTAGTTTCGAGAGTGTTTTGACACCTCAAAACTGTCGATACAAGTTCCGATATGTAGACTACAAAACACTAAGCACAAGGTGGCACCTAATTCTTTCCCGAAGCCTCTGACTCTTCCTAGCATTCCTGATAAAACGATGCTTGAGAAGTTCCTTGGCAATGGGCCTCTGAAATTAAACAGATAAAAGAAAAGCATAAGGCACTTTACAGCATTCAGAAAAAAAATAAAGCAAATAAAGTCAGGCTCGCACAGCTTATACCCATCAGAATTGTTCTTGAAGCTAATATATCATCAGTGACATTGTATTTTAATTGGAAGCTGATAGTGTTCAGGGAAAACTTGAAAACCTAAACAAATAGACATTCAAAAAGCATAATTACATACCTCGGCAGGTACTTTCTTTAAACATAAGGAAACAAATTCTTTCATAGGGCATGAAAAATGCTCATCCAGCTGCAGGATAGAAATTTTTATTATAGTTAAACTGAGAAGAAGAACAATCCACGAAGAACGAGAAACATGAGAATAAATCATTGAGATAAACTTCATCAATATAACAGAAGTCTACTGACATTACCTGAGTCGGATTTTCTCGAGGTATTATAAAAAGAGCTCTCATAGGGTGAAAGTCTGCCAATGGAGGTTCACCTTTGGCCATTTCAATTACAGTTATACCCATAGACCAGATATCAGCCTGTATCAGCAAAAAGCCCCAGTGATGGAATGCTCATTATTCATCAAGGGATAGCAAACAGTTATTGCAGGCTGTACATAAGTGTCTTTAAGGAAGAGAATGTGCGGATAGATTGCAGGTAAAAGAAGCAAAACATGCCAGAAAACTTGGAAAAGAACTCCAAAGTACAGCTTTCAGAAGTACCTTCTCGTTGTATCCTTCAGAATTCTGAATTACTTCTGGTGCCATCCAGAATGGTGTTCCTACAAATGTCTTAATATTGTCGACCATATTAGTTAATTGATGATTATATGACAATCACACCGTTCATGCATTAGAAAAGATAATAACGGTGGGTTAAATGGAATGCGGAATTTTTTAGCTGCTAAAGAGCATATAGTGTGGAGAAGAGAAAAGAATCATCAGTTATCAAAACTTGTCAACATTGCTTTTCTATAAAAGAAACAAACAAGAACAAAAAAATGAACTTATTTTCTACACAGAAAATGAGCAGATAGAAATCAGTGTCACTAAAGGCACAGAAAATAGTAAAAATAAATAAATGCAGCAATCAAAGCCTGGAAGGAGCCTTTATGCTTATTGCAAAAATGATGTATCTTAACAAATCAAAATACTGTACCTTCCTCCGTGATATCGTCCTTGTTAGTTGTGCTGAAACACCAAAAGCTGCAACCTGTTACAAGGGTACAAATTTCTTTCAATAGTCATGTGGATACTCATAGTCACTCTATGCAAACAATTTTTGCTAAATTAAGTCAACTTGAGAGAGAAAAGTACCTTAACATCACCATTCTCAGTCAATAAAATGTTTGCCTCTGCCAAAAGTGATGCACAAATGTTGTATGCGATGAACAAGTAAACTCACTAAAACCAAACATATATAGAAACTAACTGAAGGCTAAAAACACACAAAACATAACCTGAAGCAGAGTCAATTGACCTCTACAAGTCTAAAACCAAATGTTTTAAAGATTTTTATCTATCTATGCGACAACCATTTTTATAACGTATAAGTGGATCAAAAGAGTGAAGAAAACAACCTTTGATATCTCTGTGAATCTTTCCTTCATTATGTAAATATTCAATTGCATGCAGCAAATCTCGTGAAATACAGGCAATTGACATTTCATCTAGTGGAGGGCCTGACTGGAGCTGTACACAAAGAATCATCATTACCTTCCACGAAAATTAAATATTGTTCAGGAACTATAGTGCATCAGATCAGATAAAAAAAGTTTTCAGAAAGACAAATATAAGTGAACAAAGACCATTTCAAATGCAACCAGATAGATACGAGGAAATTTTCAGTTGAAGGTTTTCAAATTAGAGATTGCGTGCTGACACTAGAAGGGGGAGGTGGCAAAGGTCTAAAAGAAAATGCCTTGAAATTGGAGCTAAAAGCACTGGTACAGAAAACAGAGCAGAAATGCCTTCAATGTTTAGCAATCGAAAAACAGGTAACAGAAGTAACCTACTAGGTCAGCAACTGAACCACCAGCCATGTATTCCATTATTATCCATAGTTTAGTTTGGTGAAGATAGGAACCATAGTACTCTGTGATGTATGGACAACGGCATTGTGACAAAACAGAAATTTCCTGGGAAAACAAATGAAACATGTGAAAAACCTAGAAATCAACTCATTAAAGACTTGGGATACAAGAAACTAGGATAATACCTTCTGGATATCCTCAATTTCATCCCCACTGCAGATAGCAAAACAAATGCAGGCATAAGAAACAGATAAATAGCAAAAGCATAATAAACACAATGGAAGAAATAGTTATATGCCCCATCTACTTTATTGTAAAAGAAGGCACATGCAATGGGATAACTAAGCATTTTGAAGGATGAAGTTGATAAAGGAAAGAAAATTTTGCTCTGCTGATAATGCATAAACTGTTGATGCAATTAATTTATTTATCAAGCAAAAGTGGTTTATTCATCAGAAATCCCCACACATATAACATAAAACCCGAGAGTAAGAGGGGAATATGAGGAGCAAATGAGCAACCGATTAAGTTGATACTTCACAGATGAAAATCATATACAAAACCTTGTTGCTCATAGCAAGCACCTGCTACTTGAAACTAGAATGAGAAAGAAATTAAGGAAAATATAAGAAAGGTATCCACTCACGGTTCCTCTAAATCAATAACTTTAATAGCAACTTCTTTGTTCAGCTCCTTGTCAAACCTGAAGATCAAGAAAGGCATCAACTTTACAGTTCTTTTTCATTAACGGTTAGCAGTTACATTACCTGACCCATTTGAAAATAATCAATCTCAGTCTACACCAATGATTACAAACACAGTTAAAGTAACTATTATACAGCCATTTTCATGAACTGTTCCCAGATAATTAAGCCTCCTTTTACACGTCAATGATCAAATAAATAAGAGGGTAAATTAAAAAGTGGGGATTCCATGATTCCATCACATGACAAAAACAGTCTTCTCTTTCTTGGGGTTTGGGTTGTTAAATGAGGACACTCTGCATGATGTAATTTAACTTGGACTTTTAAAGATTTTCAGTTCGACAATAGCACTGGTATCAATTGTGACTAATCCACTAATCTACTCCTATATTGCTTATGAGCTCTTACAATGAAAGCAAAGCATAAAAACCCCAACAAAACACACACACACGTGACAATAAAAATTTCCCTTTTCTGCTAGGTGATAAAAATGATATGTTAAAGTGACCGGCGAACAAGAACAACAACAATTCTTACACAAATATTTAACAACTACCCTTTACAAATTTCACTCTCTCTCGATAGTGAAATCACAACAGCCCTACGTGTCTCACAAAAAAGGGAAGAAAAGAGAAACATGTTTCTCATTTCATTATTTCTTTTTTAACTTTTTTTTTACCTGTTAGATTTCGGCAGATCTTTCTCTTTGGTTCTTTCGATGTTCGGCACAGTCTCTGTATGAAGAATTTTCAGAGCTATGAAAGAGATTGAAAAATGAAAAACAAAAACTTTTATTTGTTAATTATATAAGAAACGTTTTAATTTCTAATATCCCAATAAAATATATTTCAATTATGTATAAAATATTTAGTTGATTATTTTAATAATCATAAACAATTATAAAAATAAAAACATTAAATT
Source organism: Hibiscus syriacus (assembly GCF_006381635.1). Taxonomy (NCBI): domain Eukaryota; kingdom Viridiplantae; phylum Streptophyta; class Magnoliopsida; order Malvales; family Malvaceae; genus Hibiscus; species Hibiscus syriacus. The sequence continues at coordinate 1,202,499 of NW_024062752.1, read as the reverse complement.
TAAACATAAAAAATGTACCCGCCTTAACGGGTCATACAAATATATGCATGGATGGATAATGCAACTTACACATATGATAGAAGAATTAATTGCATTAAATATATTAAATTGTCTCACATTTTTAAATTAATCTTTAAATTTTGGAAATTATATTTATACTGTTTCAATCAGATTATTCTATTAAATTAATATATGTTTAACATTACGTGACATCTTAATATGATGTTGAACATAATTAAAATACATTATTCAAATCTTAAACTAATAGTTAGATTAAAAGAATTATTTGATTGAAACGATATTGATAGCTTGATAACTTGATTAGAATGTTTTAAAGTTTATGAATTAATTTAAAATATGAACCATAGTTTAGAAACGTCTAATGAAATTAATTTTTAAATATACAAAATAACTACAAAATTCATCACTCAATTTTATTTTTCTCATTCCTATTTTGATTATTTAATTTTTTTTAATTTAATCATTACCTTTTAAAATTTTCCATGCCGCCTTCTCCTTCCACTCCTCCCTAATACAACCGCGACCTAACAGTTCGACAGATCTCTTCCTACTTTTGAATCACATTTCAATGACTCCTTTCTGTTTTTTATTATTATTATTATTCTAAATACTGCCTTTAAACTCTAAAATGGTATCTAATATTTGACCTTTTTTTTTTACTTTAAATGAAATATCGACAAAAACATATGAACACAACATGTCTTGGTCGGATTGAATTGAAAGTAGAGTATCATAGTTTGTGATTCATGATGATTTTTGGGCCTAAACCCACTTTTGTATTTCTATCCAACACCAAAATTGTCAAGGATAAACTACGAATTTAATCATACAACTAGTATTTTGGTTGATCATTCATTGTTAAAAATAAACAGAATTATTGATGTGATAAATTTTTATTTTTTTGAATGATGAAATGTCATTACTTTATGGTGACACATCATCATCACTGTTAATTTTTTAATAGTGGGTGACTAAAACGGAACTAAAAAATAATATTATGTATTATTTTAAAAAATAATAATAATTAGGTGATCAAAACGAAATTAAATTGATAGATGGGTGACTAAATTTGTAGTTTACCCAATTGTCAAAGTGGATCTGATGATGGCTGTAAAAAATAAATTGAATAAATTGATTAGTTGATAAATTATATAGGAAATACGTACATAAATCATCCTTTAAATTTTCTCAAAATATTTTTACTTTTAAATAGTTTCAGTTACTTTTGTAATTCCAGCTATTGAATTGATGTCTGATTAACTCATACAAGATGTAAAAATATATTTTTATTATATATATTAAATAATTTTTAATAAATTTATAAGATTGAAAGGGTGCATTAACTCACGTGATGATGAATTCTTTACTAATAGGTAAAAAGTTGGAAAGAGATGGGCTTGCTCTGCACTTTATTTATTTTATTTAATTTTTTCAGAGGTTTGCTCAGAGAAATCATAAATTTGCAGTTACTATACTTAATAAACATATCAAAGGCTAAATTAAAGGAAAAATAAAGTGGCCCCACAAACATAAAACAAATATATTTCCCTAAAGGAATCTCTCTACTTTTATCAATATTTAAACAATGTATGTTAATTATCATTTTATATAATAGAATGGTATTAAATTATTGGCATAACGACACAATTATCTCTTTTATATTTAATAAGAAATCATTTTTTTATTCGACATATTTCATCTCTTAATATTTTAATTTTAGTCAAAATAAATATTATTATATAAAAATAGATAGTTATTAATTGTCAACATATATTACTGACGCGATATTTTTATATATATTTAATTAATGATGTGATATATGTAATGTCATTAAAATGATGGTATAATATGTTTCACATCCTCCAAAATAAAGACATGGTATATATAACGTCAACAAGTGAATATATATATCATGTCAGTAACATATGTTGAACACTAATCAACTAGTGATCTTTATATAACAGAGTTGTTTAACAAAAAAATGAAATGTTTTTACAAAATAATTGGGGACAAAATAATTATTTGGGTAAATATTGAGGATAATTATGTCATTGAACCAAATTATTTAAATAAACTTATGAATTTAAAATATAATGTCATGAATTGAATAAACTGAATAAACAAATATTTTGTATAATAATTTTGTTAATTTTTATTTTGGCGATTGATGTATCATGGAAACAGGAAAAGGTTGTAGCAATCATCTCTTTCATTTATATATAGTTTAATTCTAATCATAAATGTTTTCAGGGGCTTAGTTCAAATCGTGCATTATTATCCATTAATTAGTTAAAAAGGTAATATTGTAATGATATGCCTTTTCATTTTTCACATTTACTATTGGGAAATTGATGATTTGAAAGATTATTTAGCATTTCAAATACTTATAGACAATACAATAATTTCACATGAAATTTTATTCCAAATTGTTTTGCCTAATAATTACAAGAGCCGAAAGTTTACAAAGTTTAAGACTAA